>NC_137142.1:12805526-14005526 GCF_949319135.1 Squalius cephalus
TCATTGCTGCGTCCCAATTTGCATACTATCCATCCTAAATAGTATTCGAAATTAGAATTAGTGTGTCCCAAATCCAACCCCAGACCCAGATGGTCTCCTTTTTCTGGTCAGAATCTGAAGTGCAGATCCGTGCACACTCTAAGGTGTTGGACGAGGATTCGATTAGAACTACAAACACAAATAAAGTGTTAAACTACAAACATGGCGGATGTGAGTCAGACGGTTAGGCCTATGTAGAAACGTTTGGATAAAGGGGTTTGAATGATTAATCATCAGTATCCAACCTGACAAAAATGTTTATTCAATGTTATCCACATTATTTTTAATCTGCAACAGCATTCTGAACTTTTGTAATAGGTTTGGCCATTAACTTATAAATGCATCATTATGCAAACGCATAGTCTCTGCATGAAACATCCACAACTGGCAGATCAACGTGCTTCACATTCAATTGAATTTCATTTCCTAACTTTTCAGAGAGAAATGTTGGAGGATTTTAACCGTGACAAGATGTTTGACAGGGCAGTTTAAACGGTGACAGGATGCACGTAACCAAAGTCCCTTTAACCCCCTGAGGTCGGCTATCGCGCCGGCGCGATAGGCTCGTTTTTTTCCTTATCAGTGAAAAAAAATAAATAAAATAAAATATTACTTTTATCTTATATGCTTGTGTTGTACATCACTCGATCCTGTTAAGTGTGTATTATTTTTGTGTATACTCACAATAAAAACAAAGTGTTGTGCTTTTCGCCAAATAAAGAAAAATAAACATGATGCGAGTTCTGCTTTCTCTCTGTCAGTGTAGTCAATTCTGAAACGCGTCCGAAAATGAACCATAACTCAGCGAATACTCAGTCAAACAGGCATACAGGCACACAGGCATGAAGCTTGAATTCTCCTCTTTTAAATGAAGTAATTTATATAAAAAACAAATATTCTCAGCTTGTGAAATCTGTATTAAAAGAGAGTGATTCCAGTCGAGCTAATTAGAGCTCATTCAGATGTAATGTGACCCCGCCCACGGAGAGCGCGCGCTATTCAAACGCAAATGTCTGAGGCCCCGTCCACACTACTGCGTTTTCGTTTAGAAACGGAGAATTAAAACGAATACGATCTCCGTCCACACCAGCGTTTTAGCTGCGTATTAGAATTGATCTCTGTCCACATTAAAACGACTGAAAACGCGGATCACGTGACCATTCACCAACACTGGGCATGCGCGTGCCGATGTAAACACAACTTCATTGATAAAATTATCCCACCATGCGCTGGTTCTTCCCGGGTTAACCCAAAACCGACGCTCCATGTACGGTCGATACCACCGCTGCACACGGGAATTGTCACAGATCGCTCGAATAATAGCTTGCCTCCGGCGCATGTAACGTTAGGCAGTTATAGCATTGTAAAATGCCGAATTTACTTGGACAACAGCTGCTAGTAAAGATATACGCCATGACTGATGACACCCAATCATAGAGCCGAGCGTGAGCCTCTACTACGTCATCGTTTCTGAAGTCCTCCGTTTTGACCCGTCCACACTAAAACGCCCTCCGGAGATTCAAAACGAAAAACGGGTCGGGAGCGTTTCTAAACTTCTCCGTTTTGGGTCTCCGTTTTTGCCATTTTTGTGTGGACGGGAGGTGCAAACGTAGCAAAAGGTCTCCGTTTTTAAACGAAAACGCAGTAGTGTGGACGGGGCCTGAGGCAATCCACGCAAACTGTGAACGCCCCCATATCAGCTCGAGAAAACACATCAGATCATTGTACTTGTTTACACAGTCTCGCAGCGCTGTGAGGAATAATACTATAATGGAAAATTTACCTCAGAAGTACGAGGAGCAACAGATCCGAGGCTATGGAAAAATGTAGTAAGTTTTTTTTTTTCATTCTCAAGTGCGGCGCGTTTCTGTGCATGAATGAATGAATGAACGGCAGAGATGCCGCTGTTTACCACAACTGGCAAAAGACGGTTTAAATTTGAATCGTTTCTGTCTGTGAATGTTTCGCTTTTAGCAAACTGTATTGCTATAGGCTACTGAGTAAAAATCGAGTGAAATATGTTGAAATAAAATGTATTTGTATAAGCAACGTATTAAACTGCAAATTAACATTTATATTTCTTATAATAAAAACGAAATTTACTATGTTACAGACATATGAAAGACAACATTCCATTGATTAGTTTTGGATAGATTATACATTTTTACTGTAAAATATTTGCCACCTCAAATAAGCTTTTGTTTGCCAATTTTTGCTCATATGTTAAATATAGTATGTTTTGTCAAAAATAATCAAATAATAAGTTATAGTGTTTATTCCAATGTAGCCTAGGCTATATTCAAGTAATGAATCCTTAACTTTGAAATATGTATGATAAAATGTATACTTTAGTTTTTACAAAGAAAGATTACACTTGAATTGTTGTTGTAATTGTAACCTTTTTAATAAAAAATAAAAAATACAAGGTAGATGTAAACAAACTAATAAAAGGCAAATATAAGCCTTTTCTTTAAAATAATTTTTTATTGTGTTTTATTAGTGACAAATTTGGGGAGAGGATAAATATTCCAAAACTGAAAATACAGTATGAGAATTAACTGCACAATTACTAGACATGTTTTCCTTTTGATATTATAGGCCAATTTGCAAGCACAATTTGTGAAAAAAAAAATATATATTGAGATGCTTCCAACTGTTGCTCTTGCATTCTTTCTTGTGACACACCTGAATGAATGGCTCATTAAGTATGCGGGCCCCATTGTCTCCAGGTGCGAACCACTAAATATGCATGATCGTTGACGCCCACTCCGCATATTGCCTTTCCAGACAGAAAGTGTTTTGCAAAATTTAAATCAATGCATTGTGTTATGTGAATGATTAGGCAGGATAATTTTCACATCATTTTGAAGAAAAAACACTAGGCGATGACATCCATTAGTCACAAGTCTTATTGACATATATTTAGAATGTGTTTTATGGCCTTATTTCAGAAACTTTAGTTTTTAGTTTTTTCAATAACCATGCATAAACATTATTCTCTCAAAAATGAAAACATGTACATGCATGGTGCTCACATATGATGGTAGCCCTGTTTGTGCTATATAGAGTGAATTTACACCTTTGCCATTAATATGTTTATAAGCAACTGAAAAAAGCAAAAATGTCAGGGCATGTCAGAACATCTCAAGGACCCCAAAAACACCTTAGACCCCAGAGGGTTAAGACAAGTCGTTTCACTCGCCGGCCATCTTTGAAATGCCTCACGGGCAAGCAAGTGCAGCTCCTATCTCTTTGAATGGGGAAACATCAAAATCTCCAAAACTGTTATGATTAAAATTCATATTTGAAATCACCAATAAAATCTGACAACAACTGGCTTATAAATGGTGTTTCTAAACGCTCGCTTTTCAGGATGGATCAAGCTAAAGCGCAGTGGAAGCGAGCGTCTGACTGTTACTATGGGAACCTGAGCTTCTAACGGCAGCTTTACCAATCGCCAGTTGGCTCTTATTTAGAAGGCGGGACTTATTCCTCTATATTGAGCGAGTGACACATCTTGTTATTCTATAATCTTTGACGTAACTGTAGACACAATTATGACAAAGTATGTCCCAAAGCGGTGTACTTTTTCTTCACAAAAACAGTACATACTTATACTATGCCCTAAAAGTAGGCGAAGGTCTTGTCATGACTATACCTTCCTAAATAGCTTCAGATCAAGCAAATATATTGATCATATGCAAACCATTAATGAAATCAACTACAGACTGCACAATTAAACTTTCTTATCTATGTGAACTCAGAACTCTCTCTAAACTGCACTATATGCTGTGTGCGTGCCAAATAGGCTGCATAATAAAGTAATTAAAGGGTCAGATATCTCTATGATTAACCTGCAATTCAGGCCTGACTGCAGGACTAATTAGAAGTTAGCCAGACACACCAAAGGTTTGTTGCTGCTGATCCTCTTGTACTTCCTCGGGATTCTTCACGTTTGATATCCTCCTGTCGGCTTTGTACTTCCCTGCTGTTTGGGCCCATTCAGGCTTTCATGTGGTCAGGTGTTTTTCTACAGACAGGGATATGGCTACAAAAAGGATTACGGCTCTTCAGCAGAGCTCCGAGCTTGTTTATTCGCCATGATAACTTCAGCTATGAGGTCACAAAGCAGGCAAGTGCATCAGGAACATGTGGTAGAGTATATTTTATGTTAAAGGCCCCTGAAATCAAAATGTAAGTTTTATTTAGTTTTCTTTTTTTTTTAGCTTTTAGGATGAATACGTTAGCCTTGCCCTTAAGGTTATGAATAAGCTGGTGTGTTCCAAAGCAATGACAAAATTCACATTTAGGAGATATAAGCTTTCAAAACCTGGTCTCTCACTGACATCACCGTGGACTTCAGCTTCTCATCACATCTTCTGTCCAATCAAATGCTCTCTAGAATCTAAAGCTCCGCCCTCTATGCTATAAATACCACCTGACCAAAGCGATCGTTGACACGTCACGGAGCAATATGGGTTGGAGATGTGTGTTCGGTTGCTCAAACGCTCTAGATTTATTCCGTTTTTCCAACTGTGCGTTGGTTAAGAATGAAATGGCTAGAATTTATTCACACCTCTACTATTGAATCCAACGTCAGCGCTCGGATGCGCTTCCATGCGGATGCTGTCAAGTACGACTTGCAGTCTGTGAGGAAAACTAAACGCTATTGGCTATTTGAAAAGGGGGAGGAGCCATTCAACATGTCCCGCCTTAGCTTCCCGTTTCAGTGGAAATTACGTCAACGCATCATACAAAGCTGCGCGCTTCAAGGCACTTCAGTGGGCCTTTAAGAGTATTCTTCATATTCTGTCCACCTGACCTTACAATTGTTAAAAAATTACAATATGCAGAAGTGCACTTGTTTTTTGTAATACAAGTTGAAATGATATTCTGCGGTGATCAATGATCAAGCAGACATGGACAGCTTTTGTTTTTACCTAAGCTATATGCATGAAATTAGGACACTCTCACATTTACGTTTACATTTATTAATTTAGAAAACGTGTTTTATCCCAAGCAACTTTGCTACACACAATATAAAGCATTTTTTGACTAAATCAAAGTTTTTGGATGCTGCTGGAAGCGTAACCTGCTGAATAAAGCAAGCAGTGTGTGCCATTATGAAAACATCCCTAAGTGGTTTCTTTAGGTGGCAGTATGAATTGTAAAAAGCCCATTATTGTTCCATTTATAGATTTTAATCAGACAAACATCTATACGCTTTGCTTAAAATAGTACCGTTAACCATCTAAATCATATGACTGGCACATTTACAATATCGTGTGAATCATAAAATGCTACTTTTACAGGATCCATATGCTCAGTGTTAAGTGCAATTTCTGACTACGTATTTACAATACAGTAATTTACTGCAAGAAGAATAAGAAGTTCCTTATAAAGGGAAACAAAAGCAATCTGCCTTTTGTGATGACCCAGGGGAAAAAGTCTTAAATAGCAGAGTGTACAACAGAAACATCTGTGCGGTGCAGTTTCTCTGCATCCGTCCAGGAAATACGATCAGTCCTTTTAATGGCGCATCCTTCCGTGCAATCAGTTTTCCTTTGCCGCCGCTGCATGTGTGTCTGCATGCGTGCTCGTGCTGTGTGTGTGTGTGTGTGTGTGTGTGGAGCCGAGAGCGGTTCTGCGGGGTCAGCGCGGTTGGCAGGTGTGGAGGTTTCGGCTTTCTGCTCCGGGTTTCTCTCTCTGGCCTCGGCAGGACAGGCCGGAGCCGCAGTCGCAGCGCTGGAAGATCTCCAGGCCGTGAGCCCCTTTCCTCCGGTGGCGCGTGCACACCTGGCCCTCCGTCAGCACGGGCTTACAGATCCGGGACCAGAAGTGTCGGGCGCAGCACAGCCCTTCCAAACAGTCCGAAGTCCTCAGACACGTCTCGCCCTCGCCACCTGACAAGATTATACATCACATCAGCGTTCACTCCTCCAGAGTCATGTGATAGCAGCATGTAGAAGAGGTGGAGGTTTTAAAATCAGATCTAGTTGCAGAGACGAGACGAAAAGCGAGTTTTGATATGAAGAGACTAGATGAGATTAAAAAAAGAGACGATAAGAGACCAGTTTTCTCATCTCATCCATTCTTTTCTGGTCTCTTCTCATCGTCTCTTTTCTGAAATAAAATCCCTAATTGATCTGCCTTGCCTTTTTATCTCGTCTTGTCTCCAGTTTTCTCATCTCACCTGTTCTTTTCTGGAGACAAGAGACATGAAAAAAAGGCCTTTGAATGGGAATTTATTTCAGAGACAAGGATAAAAGATGAGGAGAGGCAAGGTGAAAAGAGAACACAGAGACAAATATCCAACAAGATTAGAAAGTCAGACCAATAAAGGAGAATTTCATGAGAAGAGGGAAGAGGAAAAGAAACTAAAAGAGAAGATGAGAACAGATGAAATGAGAGGAGAAGAAACGGGAGAGGAGACGGATGTGATACCTTTCAGTGGCTGCTGTTGTTTTGGTAGGACGTTGGTTCTCTTGGGATGTGTGGAGTTCTGCCCACGTGTTACAGTTACACTTTGCACCTCCGTTTTGCCAACCGGTTGATCGGCTTCTACCGTGACGACAGCTTCTGCATCCGCAGGTTGACACACACCTGAGAGAGAAACACGATATGGGAAAATGAGTCTTCATACAAACCATGATGAACCCATAAGACGGGCTCTCTGGTGTGTTTGTACCGTTGATGCATCGGTTTCCAGCGCAGCACATCCCGTCACGAGCGCAGCGCTTCCTCCGCCTGCGGCACGAGAGACAAACTCCCCGAGAGCCGTTACAAAACTCACCGGGCCCGCACTCGGCATCAGCGGCGCAGTTCGGCGACTGTGGAAGAGCAAATCATATGATAAACTTTATTTAAAGCGCTCCTTTAAAAGCACACACAGCCTATGCCATACAATTCCAAAATAATTTAAAAAAAATAATCTCAAAGTCTAAATGTAAACTGAGTCCTGTTAAATCCTCTGTGCGTTTCAGGATCCTGTGAACACGTACCGCCGGAGTATCGCTGGCTGCGGAGCCGGTCACGCGCGGGCTCGCGCTCACCGCGTCACTCGGACTGGATGCTGCGGGAAGATGCCTGATGGAGTTCCGTAACACAGGTCCGACTTGAGCATCTGCAGTGATTCCTCCCCAAACCGCGAGATAAACAGTCACAACGGTGAGTAGTGAGAGCATGTTCCTCGTGTTCTTCTCTGCCAGTATGTCACGCATAATGTCCAAACTCCACAGCCCTTCATGTGTCTCCAAGAGTTTTATACATGCGGGACTGTTTGTATATTCCCGCCCCTTTTAAATTACTGTACTATAAGTGCATCAAACACGCTCTCCACCTCCCCTCTCATCGTCTGCGCAGACGCGCTGTGTGAACTCATGTCTGCGCAGGCGATCGGACGGAGTACTTCTGCCGAGAGGCGCGCAGCATCCCCGGCTCATGAATATTAATGACCCTTGCAGACGCTGCTTAGTACCGACCGATTGCGTAACCTAATGAATATTCAAAAGCCACGCCCTTGTCGTAATAGGGATTGGTGAAAAAATGTTGCTACGTCTTTCGCAATAGTTGTGCGTAATTACCGTCGCGCCCCCTCAGAAACAGACTGACAACTTAAAGTGCTTAAAGTGGAATTTGAGGGATATCATTATACAGACAGTACCTGTCAGCAGACCTCTGTTAACTAGGGCTAGAGCCTTAACCTTATCATTTTTCTGTCAGCACATAAAAATATGCACGTTAATGTTTCGCACGTTTATCTAACTCACGGCAATAAAAACAGATCTTCCTCTTCATTGAAACTAAGTGCATCTTCTGTGGGTACATCATACAGGGTTTAACCGCGTTCAGGATTCACTAAACTTACATGCAGTGCTTATTGTCTGACATTAGTTCAGGACATATCACAGTTCAACTATATATATCATAACAATTATGTTAAATAATGTGCATTTAAAATAGGCCTATACCAGTTTGAATTGCAAGTGGAGAAGAAATCAAGAGGAAAACTTTTCATTGAAATAAATTAGTGGAATAATTGAATATAGCATTAATAAAGACTATATTTGCCAAGCAATCAGATTTTGGTGTCAAATACATTGTAGAAAACACATACAAATACTTTTCTGATCTATTTATTAATATTAAAGATACAAATCGTCATTCTATTTTTTTTTTTTTTTTCAGCAGTATGTTGATTGTAACGCTTCTTTTTTCTGTAATTTAGTAATTAGATATTACAGAGAGCATAAACAGGAACATAAAAGTGTCACTCTGTTCAGTTACATATTTTTCATAGTTTCATAGAAATGACATTGACTGTGAGTCAGTGTACGATTATAACAGACTGATAGTGGTCTTCAAATGAATGTTTAGTATTGCTGCCGTTTTTTTCTGAAATGAAATGGTGAACTGGTGCCCCCTACAGATCACAAGACGCCATTAAAGAAATCATTAAAAATCTTGTAGGGGATTTAAAAATATATATATTTATTAATATAGAAATGAGGTTCAGAGTTTTTAAAGAGGCTTCTCTGTATTTCAGCAGAATATGTTTAGTACAGGCACTCTGCATGTGACCTTACACATGGAATATAGGAATATACATGGCACATAAATGAACAAGGCAAGTGTATCACCATAGGGGGGAAAAATATAAATAAATAAAACAGCAAAAAAAGTATTTTTGACATGTTATTTTTAATTTTTATGAAACTTTCTTTCTTTTTCTCCACTACATTGCAAAGCATAATACCAGACTTTTTACCTCCACTTCATTTCAGGAAAAATGCTCCTCATTATTTTAAAGTGAATAAATCCTGTTTTTCTCAGACACAATAGTGATGCCCGTTTTGTGAGCAAATCTTTTGAGCCGACACACATTTGATTAGTCTTGTCCCGCTCAAATGAGCCAAGATCCGAGAGTAATATGATATTCTCAGATCACATGTGCTTCTAAAGTCTACGGTCTATTTTATTTGTTGCATTAGAAACCTCTCTTTTATTAGTGTTTCTCTACTTTAACTTAAGTACAGGGTTTGTGTACACTGTCCACCATGGATAAATATTTCATAATTAATTTATCTTGTCAGTGTGGGATGTAGGCTAATGTTGTATAGTCTGACATGTGTAACCCCGCCCCATTCTGCAGGCTGCAGCCAGGTGTACTTGAGCCAAATAGAGTCTGTGTGATTGAGTGTGAGCTTGAGCTTGCTGTGCTGGTACAGTATTTGCTCTGCTGGTTTGTGTGCTCTTCTTTGCGTCCGTCTTTTAGCGTGTCCCATCTCTGGCTTGTGTTAAAGTGATAGTTCACCTAAAAATGTCAATTCTGTCATCATTTATTTTATCACTCTCAAGTTGTTCCAAACCTGTATGAATTTCTTTCTTCTGCTGAACATAAAAGAATTTGAATAATATAGGTAACCAAACAGTTATTAGGCCCAATTGACATAAAATATTATGGAAGTCAATGGGATCCATAAACTGTTTGGTTACCGACATTCTTCAAAATTCTGTGTTCAGCAGAAAAAAGAAATTCATAACATATAGGTTTAGAACAACATTTTTTGGGTGAACTATCCCTGTTATGTTCTGTTTCTAGACTTTGCAATAATTTCCAAAAATTTCATTTGTGTGGAAATATTATTATGCATTTTGTGTGCAAGTCCAGAATAGAGATCAGCAAAAATAAAACTAATCGGTTACGATTTATGGCCGGTCGACCTGTGCATCTCTCATGGCCTTTTCTGTGAGAAAACAGCAGATCACCACATCCTTTGGTCATGCCACACACACTGTAATTTAATCAAGGTAAATGTATCAGCTTTGAGGTTTTATTTCAACACGGATGTGTTTAGAGAGGACAAGCAAAGGGAAATAAGTGAATCTCATGAAACATGACAACATGTTTTGATCATATTTCATTCCAAAAGAAAATAAATAATATTATAAAGCATTTAAGACATTTAAAATTGTTTTTTTTTTCCCTCCCAAATTCTCATTAATATAATGTAAAAAAAATAATGAAACATGTCAATCATTTGTAGATCATAGAATGTGTTGTTCTTCCTTTATTATCAGTATTTCTGTAATGTTGTATCTGTAATACAACAGAATCTAAGTTAATGGAGAATAATTAGAATTATAATGCATATCCATGCTTGGTTATGAAAAATCTTAATGGTCCTAAAAGGAGGCTTTAATTTCTTATATTAAGGGGTGAAATATAACCTGCTCATGTTTTTGTGAGATTCACCTAACTAGTCTACTAATTTAGAAGACCTATATATCCAGAGTGACTTGCAGTATATCTTCACAGAATCTTTTAGATTTCCAGGCCTGGGGCCTCATTTATAAAATGTTGAGTAGAAACGGTCCTACATTTGAGCCAGAGAAAAGTGTGTACACCTGCTTAGAACCTGACGTGGTGCTAAGCACTTTTCCACGCCAAAGACTGTTTTATTTTATAAATTTGAACGTTGATGTGGATTTTAGCATACGCACACTCTAAAATGAAATCTGTGTACGTACGTTTTATAGACGAGGTCGCTGAACTTTAGTCACTACAATCATGCACCTCTAAAAGTGCAGACAGAATGAAGCACAGCACACTGCGTGTTTTTAAGAACAAATGAACAGCCTGAAGTAGTGTGGTGTCGTTGAGAATGAATCTGACCGAGTTGAATTGCTCTGCCACTGAGGGCATCATAGCACACCGCTTTACAGAACAGTTCACCCAAAAGTTCAAATATCATTTACTCACCCTCACGTCACTTCAACTCATCTATGAAAAGGTGATTTAGGTGAACAAGGGTGAATAAATAGGACAGAAATTCTATATTTGGATCAAAATAATAAATTGAACAGAACAAACATTTCAGATGTATAAAAGACAGCTGAAGATCATGTGAGGATACAGGGAGTGTCTAAAACAGTCGCTTTATTGTGTAAAAAAAAGAACTAGACAGATGGACAGCAGCGGGCTGAGGGGATCGTATTCTGACATGCAGCATGAGGAGCGTAGCAGAATGCCATTGATTTAAGGCACTAATACTGTTCATGATCTGACACGGCTGAATCTCTGGACAAATCAGGATTAGGCTGAATCTCTGGACAATTCAGGATTAGGCTGAATCTCTGGACAATTCAGGATTATGTTGTACCTGCAGTCGAATTAGTCAGGGTTAAGAAGAAATGGCCATAAAAGGAAAACCAATCCCAGGTCCGTTCCTGTTTAAAATCTGGCCGTTCACAGTGGTCAGTACTTACCTCATCAGAGACAATAAATACAGTACACCATCAATGGAGCTATGAATTTGAGGCACATCATTTCATGGGATACAGTTTGAGAAAACCGGCGCTGGGCTCAGACTATCATAACCTGTAATGGCCGACTGGCACAACAATAAATTAACAGCAAAGAGAGGCGAGAAGGTGCGTCTATAATGTCTGTGTGTTTGAAGAGGGTGAAACGGAGTCTTATGATTGACGTATTATGATACACATTAGCGATAAATGTGAGGAACGCCAGCGTACGTGTGAGTTTTTCGGGGTAGTGATATTATGCTGTTATGTACATGTGCTAAAAGGAATGAGTATTACTTTAAGAGCAACATTCAGGTCTGACGGGACTCCTGCGACATACAGTGTGGTCCTCTTTAGAGTAGTCTGCACACGGATTGATGAAGAGTTTACAGCCAATCAGGGAGAAGAACAAATCACTGAGGTCACAGCCTTTTCCCTAAATGGACTGTCTCCTCAGTTATCTCACAGTAAAGGTGGTTATTAAGGGTCAAAGGTGAACACGCACACAGACACGCTCGCGCAAGACATTCACTTTTTGTCTCCGGGTCTTGACAGTCACTTCATTTCATGATGGAATAAAATCCATCTTCCTCTTCTCCCTCAGTCCATTTGGTAGGCCGGCATGTGTGTCCCAGGCTTACGTTGTGTGTCTGTGTATGTGTGCACGTGTGTTTGGGCCCGTTTAGAAGTCTATATCCCAGCCTGAATTATCATCAGGCGGTGGGTCTTCATTGTCCTCTGGGAAGCTGTCAAAGTTACTGGTGTCCGTGGATGATGTTAGCTGCATGTGCACAAAAAATGGGAGAACAGGTTAGCTTGTGAGTTATGCAGAACATAATAGTCAAAACAATAGAGTACAATTGCCTTTAGATTGTTTTTGAAAAGTCTCACGCTCACCAAGGCTGCATTTATTTGATCAAATCTACATTAAAACAGCAATATTGTGAAACATTAATAACAGACTGTTTGATGTTAAAATATATTAATTTAATATATATTTTTTTACAGAATTCAAATGATGAGTCAAAGCATCATTAATCCTTCCAGAATGTGAAGGATTAATGATTTTAATCTTTACCCTGATTCACCATGGTAAGCCTATTATAAGCAGGGCCTAAAACTAACTTTATGCCACATCTGCCAGTGACCGGTGACTTATGAAAATTTACCAGCGATTAAAAAAAAATTTTCGCACAAAATGTTAGATACAAGTGAAAATTCACAATTCTCTATTCCAATTTCGATACCACAGCTAAAACTAGATCCTAATATAAATGTAAAACATTAAGACAAGTAAACATAACAAATAATCAAATTACAAGTAATTGCACAAATGAATACAGTAGAACAAAGACACACATGAAATAAACAGTGCTTTTAGGTAGATCTAACAGTAGTTTTAAATTGTATCTAAATGTAAAATAACACTGTATATAATCTTCACTGTATAAATATACAAAGGTTGTATAAACGTTATTAGTACAAGAGCAGTGAGTTTCTTTCTTTGTCCTTTGTTGTTTTATTAACATTAAAAACACAGACAGCAGGAATATTGGGCTACTGTCATGTCATGGAAAATGTCATTAAGTGCTTTAAACCAACCTTTATTGGACATTAATTGCATTCATATCAAGTGTTCCTTTTAATGTTTACAAATAGATTAAGCGCACACTCACTTTTTGTATGTTTCTACCTCACAAATGTTTACTTATATTTGCATAAACTCAAAAAAATACAGTATTGACAAATTGACAGCATTTTTTACTTATTATTTTTAACAGTGGTTATGTTTAGCTTTGGGGGTAAGGTTATGGGATCATATATACTGTGTGTGTGTGTATGTTAATGACTATGTTAATATGTTTGTCTTGACGGAATAGATCTGCTACGCTGCTGTTGGTTATTGCTGCTTACAGAACTTGCTACTGCCAATACATACACAACACGCTGCTGTGAGCAAGCAAGACATGCTGCTGCTGCTGTACTATATAGCAGGGGTTTTCAACCGGTGGTCCGCGGCGGCATTGCATGTGGTCCGTGACATGCATTCCAGCCTACGTAATTTCACTATTAAAATCACTTTTTTTCCATAAAAAAAAAAAGTTTGTCTTAAAAAAAAGGCAAGTCAGTAATAAATACATTGGCATTCAGTAAAGTGTCGAACCCTTAAAAAGTAGAACCATTGTCCGCTTTACATAAAACAAATCACGACATGACCTTGTGTGAGTGAGTGGCGTTCACACCAAACGCGAATAGAGCGTCTGGCGCAAGTGATTTTCATGTCAAGTCAATGTAAAGACGCGTTTACGCGCATCTGGAGGTCCTGCGGCGCGGACGCGTGAATGAGGCGAATTGAGCGTCTGGCACGATACGCGCGAGTGATTTGAGGGTGAGAGAGCGAGAGAGAGAATTCTGATTAGTCCAGAGGATATATCGCGTTTCGGCGCTTATCGCGGTTTGGAAAAAAACTGCATCTTGCAGTACATTTTAAACAAGGAAATATAGCGATTTGGCATGAAACGTTGATGGAGCAGTGAATAGGTTCAGTACACAGCAAAATGACATGACAAACTAATTTGTTTTGTTTTTTAAATGCCATTTCCTCAATTCGACGTCCGACTGTGCTATCTGACAAAGGAATCCACACACTACACACACACACAATAGTGGGCCGCCGATTACTTGTTAGTCAGAATGGTGGTCCCTGGCACAGAAGCAGGTGACAATGAGATTTGAACAATACAAGCCAAGTGTATGTCAGAAAATCCCCCATCATGCAGGAGGCAAAGGAGAACAATGATGACATCATAGACGGCGGGAGATCTAATAAGCTGCATTCACACCAATGCACGGACGTGGTTTGTTCTGTCTGTTTAATCCCTTAAGACAAAACTGACTTTACACATTAATTTCGCATTAGAATACCATTTTGAGATGAATCTGAAAGTGCATTTATCCACGAAGTCGCTGTTGCACACACAGCCGTAATATATGCTATTGAAAGCATCCTTCTGTCTGCGAGTTTCATATTTTTTATATATAGGCCCACTGCATTCTAAACAACATAAATAATGCCTTCGTAGAGAATTTGTAAGGAAAAGACTGGCGGGCGAGACTGCGCACTACAAGGGTAACATCAAGCAAAGCGCGCGTTTCTCACAGCGCATATCCTGTGCAATGAAGCCTGCGAATGTCCTTGTAATTCGCTTCAACCTTTCCTAACTTTATGAAAGGTTCAAGTGGTGTGTTTGTGAAGAATTGGAAACAATCGTCATCACTCATCTGTGTTTTCGTTGAAGCAGAATAGTTGGAGAGAGAATCTTTTACTATTGTTATAGTATGATCGAAACAAATATTACATAAAGTAAACATAAACTGTTCTTCCCTGTATGCCAGGCCTATATGCGTAGCGTGCCAAATTGCAGACTGCTTTACTCACGTGTCACGTGACCAGTGTAATCGCAGCCTTTGCAGTTAAAAAAAATCGCGATAATACCAGAGCGCAAACAAAAATATGCACTGGAGCATTTGCCAAATCTGTTTCGCCAATAGGATATTACAGTATCAACTGAGACTGCTCTTGCTTTCGTTTGAGGATGCCTGGAAAACTGCCTTGACATGCTCTAGGTAAGTGGAATGTTAAGTCACCATTATTTATATAGGCTAGCGCTTTATACAATATAGATTGTTTCAAAGCAGCTTTACAGTGATAACAGGAACATTCTGCATTTCAGCTATTGTACAGTCAGCAGCGTCAGTACAGATAGATCAATAAACAAAGCAAGCCAGAGGCAACAGTGGCAAGAAACGCAAACTCCATCAGGTGACAGAATGGCGGAAAATACTGTACCTTGGGAGAAACCAGGCTCAAAGTGATTAATTATCATTCTATACGTGACACCGTGGATGATCTACTTATCTTTAGTCTACTGATATGCTGATGATGAAAGCATCCGACATTAGCATAAATCGTTATTCGTCCTGTAGTTGTGAGATAGTGTATATGCTCAATCTAATACTGCCAGACATGCAGCTGCTTGCATTCTATTGTAATTAAAGTGAATACATTTGTTTGCATATTAAATGATAATGCTCACATTGCATGATCAACGTTAGCCAGCTGATGACTCCTCTCACTCAATTCAAGCTTTTTTTATACTTCACCGCAACATCTGCTAGCGCCCTGTTGCTGATAATACATTTACTAACATTGTTCAGCATGTCCAAAGTACTAAGAGCTGCTGTAAGCTCCATTGATGCGATACGAAGCAGAATGCCTATTTCACTTCAACGAATTCACGTGCCAGCAAAGCTCTGTCACTGTATCCTGGTAGCAACTACACTGTCTCCTTGCTGCTGCTGTATAAAAGCAATATAACATATACACTAGCTGATAATGTGTGTATTAATTCACTCTAAGCATTAAAACAGGACTGTTAACATGACACATGATTTTAAGCCTTGTTTGGTTACTTCATAGGGAATTAATAAGGCAGACCTCGCAATGCATAGTGATATAGCATAAGAAAGACCGTTCACTTATCTTAGATGTTGAATTTCAGAGGAATTCTGAAAGTGCACTGCAACTGCTACAGCAAATACTGACCAAGTATTTGAGGGTTGAGCAGCAAACTCATTGGCTACTGATACAGCAAGAACCAATCAGCTGTGCCCTATAGAGAATGATGTGATTGCAAGCAGATTGAATTAAGGACCTATCAGCCTGCACCATCTAGTGGTTCATGACAGAACTTTGTATATAATGTCAGGAGTATGTTTAGTTTCATTGTTTTTTTTTCTTTCTTTTTTTTTCCCTGTTCCCATTTTGCCTGTGTCCTGGTCGTTATTAGTTTCTAATCTATCACGCACCTGTTTCTTTTCCAGTTAATGACCTCACTGTATTTAAGAGCTGTATTCAAGCCCTTAGATCCTCTCAGTTTCTTTGTTCAGTCTTGATTTGTCTACACATGACATATATGCTTAATGTATTTTGTAAACATTTGAATGAACACCTCATACTAATGCAATTAATGACCAATAAAGGTTGATGTAAAGCACATTTTCCGAGACCTGATCTAAAGTGAGAACTATTTACGGTTAAGTTGGTAAAGCATAAAAAAAATAAAAAAAACACCTAACTTTAAATATTTTGTTAATTACAGTGACAATGAATGAAGAACTCACTGTTTGTATATAGCCTATTAATTTATTAACAATGTAGAAACTACAATATAAACTATAAATTAACTATTGTTTGCAAATGATTTGTAAAGTATTATATTACTGTATACTTAAGTTTGTATAAAGTGTTACCATGCTAGCTATGTAATTTATTCCTGTAATGTCAAAGCTGAATTTTCAGCATCATTACTCCAGTCTTCAATGTCACATGATCCTTCAGAAATCAGTCTAATATACTGCTCAAGACACATTTCTTATTATTTTCAATTTTTAAATTGCTTAATATTTCAGTAAAAACCGTGATATATTTTTTAAAGGATTCCTTTATATTCCTTTGTCAATTTAATGCATCCATGCTGAATAAAAGCATTCATTTCTTTAAAAAAAGCTATTTTAAACAGATAGCATAATAGCATATTCAACCATGTTTATCAGTGCAAATTTTCTGAGCAGTATGTGTAACCAAACGCTAGCTTGTTTTCACACACTGAAGCTTTTCAAAATGAGTCCGAACAATTCAAATGTCATTTTTCAATGCTATTTTGAGCTGCCTATTTTCTCTTTCAGAGCAACTATTGTCATGACAAAGCAATGTTCGAAGAGAGCAAAGCAAGTTTGCTAAAGTTAGACATGTTTATAGCTAGCTATCTGAATAACATTTTCAGTTAAATGTCAGAGACATTTTAAGATTTGTAAGCAGCACAGTAAGAATGCACTTAAGCATACAGTACACTCTTTAAAAAAAAAAAAAAAAGAAAAGGTTCAATATGGTTTTATATAGAAACCTTTGGCTCTTGACTCAATTTTAAAGAATCATGTGAAAATGCCAGGTTCTATATAAGGAGAAATTGTTTAGATGATTGCTTAATACTTTCATGTGTTTTATAGTGATAAAGTATGTTTACAAGCTGCTTAATTCATAAAATTTAACAAATGATATGAAGCACCTGACAGAACCCTTTAAGGTTCTATATACAACCTTTTTTCTAAGAGTGTACTTGCATAGAATATGTTTCTGGCCTTACATTAGTGTAAAATCTATCTTGCATGAGCGTAAGCACTTACATTAGGGATGATAGGGGGCGTCAGTGTCCCCTTCCTCAATCCGTCCCAGTTAAACCCTTCAAACCATCTGTGGACACATTCATTACATGAGATTATTCATAAAACTGTATCAGCTCATTCTTCAAGTTCATGTTTTAAAGCGAATGTCAAACGTACTTGTGCTTCTGGATGTCTTTAACACCGTTTTTCAAGTTCCCTAGTCTTTCAGAAGGTGTGTCTCTGAGAAGAAGAAAAAGATCTGCATTGGAAAGCATAGCTGATTGACAGCGAATGTGTTTTTATAGTGTGATAGATACATACCTGCATAGCTTTTTGATTAGATTGGCAGCATTTTTGGTTATTTTTTTGGGGAATTCTATCATGTCAATGCCTCTTAGAATGATGTTGTATGTTTTCATTGGATCTGGTCCTGAAAAAGGAGGACTGAAAAATAGAGGAAATTAAAAGATTTAAAGAAAACATTACTTTTGCATGTGTAGTATGAATTAAAAATCATAATATTTAAAAAAAAAAGTTTTTTTAAATGAACCAGTGTTTTCAAACACGTGGAGCTCTGTCTCTCACCTGCCGGTCAGTAGCTCGTACATGAGGATGCCGAGGGACCAGTAATCTGCCGAGATGTCATGTCCTTTATTCAAGATGATCTCTGGTGCCACATACTCTGGAGTACCACAGAATGTCCATGTCTTCTTCCCAAAGCCAATCTTCTTAGCAAAGCCAAAATCCACCTTTAAAGGATTTACACAAGATTTTAGGTTTCATGCTTGTGAAATGCTTCATTGCTTCATTGCTTTAACAGAAGCAACGTCTGAACTCTTTAAAGGGATACTTCATCCAAAAATTAAAGTCCTCTCGTAATTTACTCACCCTCAAAACTGTATGCTTTCCTTTCTTTTGCAGAACATAAAAGAAAATATTTTGAAGAATGCTGACATTTCTCAAAATATATTTTATATTCCGCAGAAGAAAGCAGTTTGGGACGACATGAGGGAGAGTAAATGATGACATAATTAAAATGTTTGGTTGAACTATACCTTTAAGTGGACCAAAAAGTGAACTGAGAAAAAGCATCCAGTAGACTTTGTATTCACCCTGTCCCTGGCCTTGCAAGTCCCTTTGGTCCACTTTTGAGTGTGTGCAGTTGACAATTTTTTTTACTATGCCTCTGATTCTGTCATGTCTTTTATTCAAAGATTACAAAGTGAACATGGAGCATTTTGTGTTCAAAATGCAAATTTCTAAACTTTCAAATGACTTTTTGTCTTAATTTTAAACAGTGTATCTGTTCTCCTTAAACTTATTTGTCTGAAATTTTGCTTAAAATGCAAGTGGTGCTCACTGCAGAGCCAAATGACGTCCAGACCTAATTGGTGGAGTTATGTTAAGCGATAGGGTTATAGGTGGACCATTGGCTCTGCAGTAAGCAGCCTCTCGGAAAATGTGTTTTATCTTTTTTTTTTTTCTAAATACCAATTGGTTTGATATTGTGTTTTCTAATGCAATGACATTAAAACACTCTTAAGTGTAGCTTCAGTTTACAAAATATTTTTTTTAATTACTGTACTTTAAAGAAGCGCAAATGTTCTAGATGGTTATTATTGTCCTTTCATCCTCATGAAACTATTAGAAGGTGAATACTGGGTGTCTTTATGGCATCCTATATTCACCAGTTTGGCGTAGCCTCTGTGGTCTAGTATCAGGTTCTCTGGTTTGAGGTCTCTGTATATGATGCCTTTGGAATGCAGGTAAGCGAACGCCTCCACCACACATGCCGTGTAAAACCGTGTGGTTGAATCATCAAAGTTTCCTCTGTGATTAGGAAAGAAACAGGACTGTTTTGTTGTTGAAATCCAGACAGCAACCATACAAAAAAAAACAAAAAGTGAATAGATAAGTGTCACCTGTCTCGGAGGATAGTCCACAGTTCTCCACCTAAACACGCCTCCATTAACATATAGAGGTATTTACTGTCCTTAAATGTCCTATAGAGTCTACGAAAACAAGACGAACAGTGTCAAAATGTGATTTTACAAATGCAAGTGTTGAAATACATCTACATTGTTGTCACATGTCTGATGTCAAAGCAAAAACTACCAACATTATATTTGAGATGTACAGCGTTATTATTGTTAATTATAACTAAAACCATAAAAAACATTTTCATTACTTGAAATAAACAAGCCAATGCAACATTTCTAATTTTTGCTTAAAGTTGAGGTAGTAAAATAAAATAAAACTTAATTAAAACTATATATTGACATATTCACAAAAAAATTAAAACTAATAAAATGAAAAAACGCACAACAAAAATGACAAAAACTTTCAAATTAAAACAGAAAATTAATTATTTTCAAAATATTAACAAAAACTATAATAGTATATCAATGATACTAAAATATAGCACTGCATATAAACCACTTTAGTCATTAGAAACTGCAGTTTAATGTAGTATATATGTGCCTGGCCACTGGAGGTACCTGACTATAAAATCTGAATGCGCCTCCTGCATAATTAGTTTCTCTGATCGGATGTGCTCCTGCTGTCTCGTGTCCACGATGTGGCGCTTCTTTAGGATCTTCATTGCAAATGTCTTCACCTCATCACTCTTGAGCTGCACCTAAGAATAAAACAAGCGGAGATAGTGTTTTGTCACACACACACACACAAATCTAATCTGAATGAATGACTATGATGAACTATTATAATGAAATACTCTATATGATCAAAAAACATTTGGAGAAAAAAAGTGCACACTTTTACATAATAAATATAAATATTGCATTGAAAACATGATGTTCTGTTACCAGTTCAACACGCCCAAATCCTCCAACTCCAAGAGTGTCGATGATGTTGAAGTCAGACAGGTTGAGGTTGGAGAAGAAAGCGTTCTCTACCTCATATCTGCATTTCAAAATCAGAAAAAGGAGGATATATGTACAGTTATTCCCTCTGTCAGTCTAGCAGGACAACCTGCAAATCCCATGTCATTTTCATCTTCAAAGTCGTCATCCTCTGTCTGGAAACAGCTAGATCATGATCAATGTTTCAATAACATGTATAAGGGGAGGCTGAAAATTAATTGTGACTTTCCAGTGCAAATGCAACCAACAGGGTTTTAACTGGTAAGAGATCAAGGATGAGTTTGTATCAGTTCACTTTCATAAAAATGTTTTTGTGCACCACTGATATTTGCAGTCTAATTCCTTAGATGTCCAAATTGCATACGGATACTGTAACATTGCAAATAAAACTGTGATACGGTAATATTTCCCTCCTTACGATCAGTGCTTAGGATACAGAACTGGCCAATCAAATCCCTTTGCTTGAGTCTTGGCCATTGACACGATTGAGCTGCTATTTGGCTCGGCAAAAACTGCTTTGTAATGTCACAGAGAGGTTAAGACTTTCCATGCAGACTGCCAGGGGTCCTAAAAACCAGCCCGTGCAAACGAAGTGTGCTTCAGTTATTATTCAATCCCTTTCACATGATCAGTTATTAGGCTGGCAGGGTCAGAGATGTGCATACAGGCTGCAGAACACTGGCATGGATCAATGCACAAACAAGAGTAACAACTTGTAAGAGTGCAGTTTGGGAAAGAGGCATGGATACAAGCCAAAAATCCTTGCTAAAACTGTAAACAAGAAATGCATTCCTAAGCTGAAAGCTAGAGATGTTAAATGTCTCACACCACTTTAATAGAGAAAACAGCAGGAGAATCAAAGACATGGCCTGTAAAATATAAAATAAAGATTTTTTTTTAAATAATATTAAAGATTATTAGATAACATTTTATTAACTTGTGATAATTTGTAAAACAAATGGAAAGGGATGGGATGGAAAGAAGTTTCTAAACAAGTTAATTGATTAAACAGGTTTTGCTCTAAAGATAGAGAATCAGATTCATTTAAATATGATTTGAAGTCTACTATAGAAAAATCATCTCGTCATATACAAAAGCTTGCCCTCTGAAAGTGACGTTTGTGACATTGGTGCTAGTTTCCCGTCATCTTTTTGCTCATGCACACTGATAAAAGCAACATTGTCATGGATTTCACATTTCTGCTGGACAATATACTGATATTTTATGCCCCAGGAATCAACTAGATCAATTTTAAAATGTATTTGATTAAAATATAAACCTTGGAGGCACTGCTGATTAAGCACGTGTGATGCTGATCCTGGCTCCTGGTTTCTGGAATTCATTACAGGTCAACTACAGAGTGGATTGTTGATTGACAACAAGGTGGCATTATGGAGCTGTATGGGTTCTGTATGGTCAGCATCTATTTTGCAATGCCTTGATTTCCAGTGAACATGCATTACTGAAACATTTAAATGAAAATGTATTTTTTTAACTGAGGGATAAGTACAAATTATTTGTATTATGGTTAATAACAATAATGTTCCTGTGTGTGTTCATGTATTTATGTATACAAAAGTTAATTCTAGTTGTTGATTCTGATTGGCTGAGAGCCTTTTCCAGCCATACGATATTCTACCAGTATCACTACAGGAACCGTTTCACCATTGGTATCAATCCGATTGCAGCATTTCTCTCACAGCGAGTGTCATGGCGGATGAGCAAACACTTGTGCCTATGGCCGAATCACAGCCGTGCTGATATAGAGCGATATCACATGGTTACAGTTGTAATCAAAATGATTCAACCCCATTGCAAATCAGGTTTACTGGCTAAATTTACAGACTTTCAGCTCTTTGCAATGAACAAATCAAACAAAAGTAATTGAAATAGCTCAACACAACAAATGTTTCAAGTGGTTTCCGCAAATTCAACTGAAAATAGAACTTTTAATAACTTCTGCATTCTCAAAATTATTCAACCCCTTTATGGTTGAATATTTTTAGCAAATTGGAGTGGACTTTTCTTGAGCTTTTGGGTCAGCAGTGGTGTACTGGCATGCGTTTAGTACGCGCCTTACTGTGCAAGCTGAAACCTCAGTGCCTGTTGCCACCAAGGTTTTTCTGAACCTGCCTTCTCAGAAATCTTGTTTGATAGCTTCCTTTTTCTGCCCTGTCCAGGTAGTGTAACCACTGTTCCTCTAACTTTGAACTTGCGAACTATGCTTCCAACGGTCTCTAGGAACATTTAGTGCCTTCGCTATCTTTTTGTATCCTGCTCCTTGTTTGTGAAGGGCGATGATATCTGCTCTTAACTTTTTGGACCATTCTTTTGACTAATGAAGCCCTTGATTAGTTGCATCAGGTGTGCTTGAGACGAAACCTGTTTTGCAGATTTGTGCGGGTGTGAGGGATTCTATTCAGGGGGTTGAACAATTTTGAGACTGCAGAAGTCGTTAAAAGTGCCATTTTCAGTTGAATTTGAACTTGAACTTGAGACATTTGTTGTGTTGAGTTATTTCAATTACCTTTGTTTGATTTGTTCATTGCAATCAGCTGAAAGTCTGTAAATGTTGCCAACAAACCTGATTTGAAATGGGGTTTTAATCATTTTGATTACAACTGTATATACAAGGGTTGGACAATTAAACTGAAACACTGGCCAGTATAGTTTTAAGGTTTCACACCTATATATGCACAGCCTGGTGGCCAATCCTCACTGATTTTACATTTCATCAGTAAGAGTGAAGGTTGAATTAGCTGAGCAATAGCACAGTTGTGCATACAATGTTGCAATCCACACAACATAATGGGAGACATATCAGAGTTCAAAAGGGGACAATTTGTTGGTGTGCGTCTCACTGGCTCATCTGTGACCAGGACAGCAAACCTCTGTGGTGTATCGAGAGCTATGGTATCGGACTAACCATATCCAACAGGAGTAACTGTCGATGCAAGAGGAAGCTTTCTGAAAAGGATGTCCAGGTATTAACCCTAAAAAACCTAAAACCACAGCTGCCCAACTCACAGCAGAACTAAATGTGCACCTCGACTCTGGTTTTCACCAAAACTGCTCGTCGGGAGCAATATTTATGGTCAGGCTGCTATAGCCAAACCTTTGGTCGCTCGTGCCAATGCCAAATGTCGGTTTTATTGCTACCAACGGTGCAAATCTGTGGGAGATACAGTGTGGTAAAGCCCCAAAAAGGCTTAACACCCGGATTGTTGTGTGCCCAGAGTAAAGCACTGGGGTTTATCAGTGATGGTTTGGGCTGCAATATCATAGCATTCCCTACTGTGCTTGATGTGCATGTCACTGCCAAGGACTACCGAGCCATTCTGGAGGACCATTTGCACCTAATGGTTCAAATATTGTACCCTGAAGGGGGTGCCGTGTATCAGCGTGATAATGCACCAATACACAGAACAAGACTTTTGACAGAATGGTTTGATGAACATGAAAGTGAAGTTGAACATCTCCCATGGCCTGCACAGTCACCAGATCTAAATATTTTTGAGCCACTTTGGGGTGTTTTGAAGGAGCAAGTCAGAAAATGCTTTCCTCCACCAGCATCACATAGCCACTGTTCTGGAAGAAGAATCCCTTTGGTCACTGTGCAGGACTTGTATCTGTCATTCCCAAGACAAATTGATGCTGTATTGGCACCAAAAGGAGGCCCTACACCATACTAATAAATTATTATGGTCTAAAACCAGCTGTTTCAGTTTCATTGGCATATACACACATACACACACGAAAACGGGTACACTAATTTTATACTATAAATATGGATTTTAGGGTGCATGGAGAAGTGGAGTTTGTCATTTTATGCCATTGGCAGCACCAAATAAAAACACAATCTGTTTTGTTTTAGTGGTCCAAAAGGGTCAAACATAACATTAGCTCAGGCACCTGTACCTGTTTAGCTGAAAAATGAAGGACAGGGAGTGTCTTGACTGTTACTTGATTGTTAACAGTCATCATTTTCGCAATTCTGTTTGGTGCCACTAGTGATGCAGAAATGACACATGTATAAGAGAGTTGAACGCACTCGTCTCATTAGAGTGTTCTCTATCTGTCAGTGTGGCAGCTGGAGATTTATTTACAGGTTTGTAGTTTAGGTCATTGGGGACACAGTGAAGGAGGTGACAGTTGTAGATGTGTCTTAATAAACTTTAATCTATGACAGTCACACAGACTACAGGCACCTCTTCATTATTCATCAGCAATCATTTCCATTGCAGATGAGCAGATAAGAGGAAGAAAAGTTTCTATTTCGGTTCAGATGACACTGAATGAATTTTTCAAGTGAGAAATTAGTTTCTGAGCTATCCCAGAATCCCTCTTTCTCTCTCTGAAATGTGATAAGGTTTCACATTTTTCTGAGCAGATTATTTTCTCATCGCCACACAATGATTGCATCACTTTCTCACCATGTTTCTTCTGTTTATGAACAGTTGCTGGTTGTCTTCTAGCACAGTGTAGTGAACAGCACATTTCAGGGCCCAGTTTACAGCCGAGACCCTCTCTGTCCGTAACAGTGGACACAGGTTTGCTACATTTTGAATGTTTCTTGGTGGACTAACACAAACAAACTGTCCAACGCCATCAGATAAAGATGCTAGGACAACAGCCAGACAAGTACATCACTTCAACAGACTTCTTATTTACAGTTCTAGAGTTACAGTAAATATCCTTGAGCTGCCCTTTGACAATTGCATTGTAATGGTTGCCATACTTCACTCACTTAGAGAAGGGTGACTCACATGTGATGTGAAGTGACCAACCACTTTTCACTGTTCAATGTTGTTTGAAATTAATGCTGCTTTTTTGAACTTCCTATTCATCAAAGATTAGGAAGGAAGATATTTTACTTTGTACATTCCTTTTTCCAGAATTATTTTGTAAAATGCAATACAATCAACAATTTGCTATTTGTTCATTCACTTGAACCTTTAAGTAAATATAGATACATTATTATTTTGATGGCTGCAACACACTCCAAAAGAAACTTGATACAGAGGCATGTTTACCACTGTGTCACATCACCTTTCCTTTTAATTAAACCTTTTAATCAGTTGGGAGTTTTGCCCAATCTCGCCTGACACAAGACTTCAGCTGCTCAGCGGTCTGTGGTCATTGTTGTCTGATTCTCCTTTTCATGAAGGGCCATGTATTCTGAATAAGAGACATATCTGGACTGCAGGTGTAGAGTGTCTTCGAAACCACTCTGTTGTAGCACATGCATAATGAGGCTTAGCATTCATTGTCTTGCTTCCTAGGCAAGATGTAATCTTATAATAAGTCTATACAATCCCAATATTTGCCTCCACTTCAATGGTACCTTCACACGTATGCAAGTCTCCCATGCCGTTTGCACTGATGCACTCTCACACCATTACAGACGTTTGCTTTTGTACCTGTCACTGATGAAAGTCTGGATCCCTTTCGTCCTTTTGGACTGAGAACTCATAAGCTCATTTGAACACAGCACACATTTACACTGTTTTTTGGATCATCTGAGATGAGCTCGGGCCCAGAGAACTCTGTGGCATCTGTGCATAGAACTGATGTATAGATTTCTCCTTGCATAGCAGAGATTTGTGTTTCAATTCTTGATGCAGCGTCAGACTGTGTTAAGTGATAGCAATTTTCCTAAGTTCTCCTCAGCCTATGTAGCAATATTTAACACAGTAGCATTATGGTTACTCATGCAGTGCCATCTGAGGGCTCAAAGGTCAAGCACATTCATCAGAGGTTTCCAGCCTTGCCCTCTGGAATCCCTGAATCTTTCCACAATATTATGTATGTTAGATGATGAAAAACCTAATTTCTTAGCAATCTTGCATTGAGAACTGTGATTTTTGAATTGTTTGACACTTCTTTCATGATATTTGGCACTAAATGGTGAGCCATGGCCCATCTTTGCTAAAGACTGAGTTGCTCCTTCTATACCCAATCATGATACCTTCGCCTATTACCAATTCACCTACTTATTGTGGACTGTTTCAAAACAGTTTAATTTAGATATTCTGTAATCTTTTCACTTTTATTTAACATCTCTCGCAACATTTCTGGAGAGTTTTGCAGCCATCAAAATCAAAATTGGTTGGTCATCGAAAACACTTTGTAGACATAATATTCTAAACCATAGTGGTGATCAAAAACAATATTGCTAATGTTTTACATGCAAGAAACCTTAATTAATATTATAAACTGACCTCAGAAAAGAAAAAATATAAAAAGGTCCACACTTCAGAGATGATTTCACCTACTTTGCTTTTGCCTCTGCATCTTCACAGCCTTTGTTGGATACGTCTTCCAGACCTCCAATCAGGTGTTTGTACGAGCTGGAAAGATTGGTAACAACAACATACTTTGAAAGATTTCATCTTTATGACAAATGTACCGGTAATACTGTTCAAATGTTTGAGGTTGGTATGATTTTTTTAATGTTTCTGAAAGAAGTGGTTATGCTCACCAAGGCTGTGTTTATTTGATTAAAAATACAGAATAAACAGTAATATTGAGAAATATTATTTCAATTTAAAATTAAAATGTAATTTATTCTTATATGTAATTATTTTATATGTAAAGCTGAATTTTCAACATCATTACTCCAGTCTTCAGTGTCACGATACGTCAGAAATAATTTTAATATGCTAATTTGGTGCTCAAGAAACATTTCTAAATATGATCAATGTTGAAAACAGTTGTGCTGCTTAATCACTTTTGTGGGAACCGTGATTTTCAGGATTCTTTGATCAAAGTTCAAAAGAACAGCATTTATTTAAAATAGAAATCTTTCCCTAACATCATAAATGTCTTTACTGCCAATTTAATGTGTCAGTGCTGAATAAAAGTATTAATTTCTTTTTAAAAGAAGAAATGACCCCAAATTTATGAACGGTAGAGTAGATGTATCAAAGGCTGTTCCCTGTGAGGTTTACAGCGGTCTGTATGAGAATAAGTTCATCTAAATATTTTTCTCCAGTCAAAAAGCAGTGCGACAGTTGCATGATGTCCTTATTGGGCTGTCTTACAACTGACAACACTTTTATTAAAGACATGTCTACATATCACCACAATAAATCTTTCAAAAATTAACACATTTTAAGTTGAAGAATGACTCTAATGACTCTGAATAATTTCATGTCTCTTTCATTATTTAGAAAGTCAATCCTAAATTATAGTGAAAAATGTATATTTAAATAAAATACTGCTCATTAAAATGTAACAGTCAACTGTCATACAGATGGCTGATGATTTGAGTCTCAATCAGACAGGAATGAGAGTTTTCCCTGCCGGAGGGCACATACTGCATGTACTATATACTCTCTCTCTCTCTCTCTCTCTCTCTCTCTGACTGTCTGTCTCACTCTTTCCAGCTTATTGACACACGTGACACTTCAGCTATTTAGGCTGAGCTTAATTTATTGACTCTAAGGCAGTAGATAAGCACTTCAAACCCATAGACTCTGTGTCCCTCACGCACACAAATAGAACAATCAGTGTAAAATCCACAGATGTTCAATGAACTGGAAAACTTGGAGTGAATTACTGCTGACTGCTGGAATGACACGTGTGAAGGTTTAAGCATATAAAGAAACAATTTTTCCACAGGATAAACGTTGCATATACTCACTCTCTGTCAATCACAAGGCAGGTGACTGTCTCTGCTGCGATGACATTAGCTGTTCTGATGTCCTCCCTGTTCAAAAGACACACATGCAATACAGAGAAACGTCATTTTATAATGCTCCGATACGTTTAAAATCAGTATAAGTATTATAAATGTAAACTAGATGAGTAAAGGAAACAAACTTTGATGTTGGCTTGACAAAGTTTGAAATAACTTTGAAAAGCTTGGTTTGAAAATTTTTACTTGAAGTCAATAAAAAGTTATTAACGTTTTAAAATGAATTAGCATGTTGTTAGCAGAATTAGGACATTGCTAGCATGATCTAACACATTGATAGTAGGGATGTGACGGTGAGAATATTTTCCCACCGGTTAAGCAGCATGTGACAACACCGGTAATCCCGGTATCACCGGCGGGGGCTTTTAAATCGCTAATTTGAAAACGAAAGTAAAATGCGCACGTCCGCACTGGCATTCAGAACGGTGTGGAGCAGAGCGAGCATTTTCAATTAATTCATATGGGAGTTGAGCTTCCATAGGAATGAACTGAAAACGGAATCATAATCCCATTTTAAACATTGCTAGCATGAATTAGCATTCTGCTAACATATTTTAGGATGTTGCTAGCATTAATTAGCATGTTGCTAACATGAATTAACACATTGCTAACGTGATTTAGCAGGTTGCCATGTTTTAATACATTGTTAGCATGATTTAACATGTTGTTAACATGAATTATCACATTGCTAGCATGAATTAGTACATTGATAACATGAATCAGCATGTTGCTAGCATCTCCTAAGCTAGTTGCTAGGCTTGGCTAGTGATAGATACTTGGTGGACGAAGCTTAAATACTCTATTGAAGTTACTGTATTAAATGTTTTGACCCCCTCAATCAAAGTCTATGGAACTTTTTGTAGTTTTGATTGTCCGTTTAATGACATAATCACGACGTTTAATTTAATCGCGAGTCTGATCAGTTAGAAAAGAGATAGCAACCTGAGACAGAACAGCATGTAGGTCTGACACGAGTTTGGTGGTTGCAGCTTTAAAGCTCTAGGAGGAGATACTGTTTAAAATTATTCTCAGAAGAAGAAGAGGAAGAAAAAGCTTTGTCAAGCCAACAAAATAATGAAAAATGTATTATTAAATAAAATAATATATAAATATTAAAATAAACTATTTATTGTAATAAAACTGCACAAATAATAACCCAAATGAAAGTATTTATGTGGTGAATTATGCAGCGACTAAATTAACAACGAAATTCATATGTATGCTGGACAATCTGGTAAAAATAATCAATTTATAAATAATAATAATAATAATAATAATAATAATAACATCAATTAATAATAATAATAATCATCGTGTGTATATCTCAAAAGCATAAACCAGTAGATTACTAGAATTACTTGCTATTTCAACTATGTTAAAGAATTAAGCCAGCGTGCCTCAGAGTTTGCTGATTGTCCTCTTCCTCACTGTCGCTCCAGTCGCAGTCATCAGAGTCTGAATCCCACTCTGACCTCATGATGCTTTGCATTATTCACTTACTGTCTGATCTGAGCACAGCTATAGGTGCACATATACCACTACAGTACAGCACACTTCTATTGAGACAAAAACAATCACTGTGTGACATCTGTCCCATCATTGGCAGTTCTGAGCCGAAGAAGAGCTCTCACACACGACTCTGAAAGCAAGAAGGGCTGGACACTAAACGCTAAACACACATACGTCTGCTCCTGGACCCAACTGCAAAAATTGCCGGACACCGCACACACACGCTGCCGGATCCATTTCCAGTGAAGCACGCTTGCGGAGGGTGAGAATTCTTTACAACATATCGGCTCTAAAGCTGTCACAGCACAAATACACAATAACGCTACTGCAAAGGTCACAGCTGCTGCACGATATTACTGAACACAGAGGGAAATCTGTCATCATTTACTCACCCTAAATGACGTTCTGAACCCTTATGAATTTTGTTCTTCCGTGGAACACACACATTAAAAAAAATGCTGAAATTGCATTTTTTTCTTAAAACTACTACACGACTGGACAAAGTACCATTCAGAAGAACAATGAGACTTACGGAATGATTTTTTTGTCAAGGAGTCAGACTGTCCAGATCCCTATTTATGTTTGCTGTATGGAAAAGAGAAGTTTGGAAATTGCTAAACTTGTCTTTTTGTGTTTTATGAAAAATCATACTGGTTTGGAATGACTTGAGAGTATAAATAATGACAGAATTTCCATTCCTATAATTGTAAGGCATTTTGCCTTAAGTGGGACGCATCCGCCTGCTTAAGGAAACACAGTATGAAAAACAGACAAATCATAGCTGCCAGATGTGTTTGTGAACCCATCAGGTGTCAAATGCTTCAGAATGCACATACACACACGCATGAATTTAATCCCGGCTCCAAGAGATTCCTTTATCAAATTCTGGACGCTGTTAAGTAGCCCTGTAAAGTTACCCACCCACATGCTGTATACAAGGGCGCTGTGAGCTCTGAGAGAAGAGCATTTAATTGATCTCGAAGGGATCATAGTGACCGCGTGCAATGTTCTGATTTCCAAAACCGTGGCCTAAATTTCACCTCCGTTCACACACTTGCAGCAGGACACCTGATACACAGCGGAGCAATATCAACACACTCTCAGGATCACTGTTTCCTAGTAACACAACCAAACGCAGGATTATAATCAGGAGTAAACATTCCCCTTAAAATAGACACCAGAATAGAATAGAGCACAATAGAATAGAACAGGATTTTGTATGATTAGCATAAATAGAATAAACAGCATGAATAGAATGGAAAATAATAGAGATAATAAGCATGTTAAACCAGAATAGAACAGAATTGAATAAACTGGAACATAACAGAATAAAACTGATCTCAGAATGATTAGCAGGGACAGAATAGAACAAAAAACAGCATGAATAGAATAGAATGGAAAATAATAGAGATAATAAGCATGTTAAACCAGAATAGAACATAATTGAATAAACTGGAGCATAACAGAATAAAACTGATCTCAGAATGATTAGCAGGAACAGAATAGAACAAAAAACAGCATGAATAGAATAGAATGGAAAATATTATCGATAATAAGCATGTTAAACCAGAATAGAACAGAATTGAATAAACTGGAGCATAACAGAATAAAACTGATCTCAGAATGATTAGCAGGAACAGAATAGAACAAAAAACAGCATGAATAGAATAGAATGGAAAATAATAGAGATAATAAGCATGTTAAACCAGAATAGAATAGAATAAAATAGAATTGAAACTCCAAGAATGCATGAGAACAACTGATGATATCTCACTGGTCTATAGTCGCATACCTCCTATATTATTTCCTTGTGTGCTTTTGACCCTTATTCCCTGTTCTAACCCGTGTTCCACTATTGTTGGCAGCTAGTAGGATTTCCTGCTGTGGGATGCTCTAATGCATAATTGGTCATAACCTTTAAAAAACTGACAAGTAAGATCAAAAAGATTTATATAATGTTTAGATTCAAATACATTGACGGTTGCTCATATTGCCAAGCCCACCATAACAGGAAATCGAAATCTGGAGAAGGTCATTTTTACACATTAAGCAGTTCAATTAGGAACATAGTACAGGAACTAGAAAAATCCCTGGCAGAAAACACTAGATTCTGCGTAACATAATTCCTGAATTAGCCTGTTCTTACTCAGTCGTAAGAGTGTGAGAAAACAATGCTTTTAAATAATATGTAAGTGTAATGTCATGTTTGCAAGTGCAGCAACTCTAAACAGTATATGAATCAAAGATTTTTTTCCATTCCATTAATGCTTCTTGTCAGCCGCCACAAGATGTCACCACATCCTTTAAAAACTAATGGGGTGAATGAATCTCACAAGAACCTGTCCAGGTCACATTTCACTGAATGATCAAAATAAATAAATAAAACCATTAAGATTTTTGTAATAATTACCCTTATTTTCAATAGTGATTTTTTCTCACCACTGTAATGCACTGTAATTATTTATTATAATCTATAAATAGAATAGAAACTCATATCTTGTTTTAATAAAGAGAATGAGATTTTCCGCATTACAGTGATGAGAATTTGAAGGGTATAAATGTTAATTTAAGCAATATATATTTCTCATGATTTTGGGTGAACACTGAACATGTTTTGAGTTTAAGCTTTGTATTAAATCCGACAGTAGTAGGCTATACAGTACAATCTCACCCTTGTAGGGCTTTTTCCCCAAATGAGTCTCCTTTCCCCATTGAGCGCAAGTAGACGGGCTCCTGACCCGGACATTCCTCTCGAGTCATCGTCACCTGGACAGGAGTGAAAAGAAGAGGAAGAGATTAACATGGGTTCATCTTCACAGCATCACTGCTTGCACTTTGCACGGAAATAGACTTGCCTTTCCTTTACTGATAATGAAGAATGTGTCTCCTCTTGCCCCCTGGCGAATGATGTAGTCGCCATCCCCATAGTGCGTCTATAAGACAAAGAAAATTGGTTTGAGGATGTGGGAAAAGATGATGGGGAAAAAAAACTCAGCTATTTTCTATGAAGAGGGTAAGAATAAAGGATGTGCAGACATAAGACCCAAAAGATTTCTAAACAGAAAAGAGGCAACAGAACATCTCTCTGACCCTCAGTGTGCTCTCTAAGACCTTGACCTCCAGACACATCAGTCTGAAATCAGATATGACCAGCAGAAAGGAAACCGAAGCCCAGAATGACTGACACAAGCAAACACTTTGTTCCAGTATTACCTAGAGTCTGACCTCCAACAAAACACCCACATATACACTGGCAGTGATAAGAGACAGGCTTGTGACTTTAAAAAAAACTAGCAGATTTTGCTGCACTAATGCAGTTCTGGCTCTTTTTCTCCATGTTTTAAATTACAGTGGTCCTAAAAGTAGTGCATAACATAACATTCCACTAGCATTAGAGAACCAGAAAGAAATAATTTTTGTCTTCAAATATATCATTTAAATATCATTTAATAACTTTTTGCTTGAGTGTGCCTTAACTAGGTTTGATGTTCATACATTTTGAGTGTAGCTTAAGTGCCACTGTAGCTAGACCGTTTGAGATGAGTGCTTTCCATTGAGAAGTATTCACTCAAGTCTGTGAATATTCAGTAAGATGCAGATATGGCTGGACTCTAAATTGAGGCAGCTACACTACAGTGCTATGCATAAGTTTAGACACCCATGCTAAAGTTGACTAAAAAGAGGAATAAAAAATCATCTTTTGGAAATTGAACTTAATGCCTTAATTAAAAAAATTAGGAAAAATCCAACCTTTAAGGACACCAATTTTCTTTGTGAATGAATAATGTATCGTAAATAAATAAATGTTCTTCCTTAAAATACAGGGTGCATAAGTTTGGACACCCCTATGTTAAATTCCCATAGAGGCAGGCAGATTTTTTTTTTTTTTTTTTTAGGATACTATGCATCCTGATAAAGTTCCCTTGGCCTTTGGAATTAAAATAGCCCCACATCATCACATAGTCTTCACCATACCTAGAGATTGGCATGGAGTACTTTCCATAAGATCATCTCTCAATGCAAATCAAACTAGCTATTAGGCTAACTGAAATAAAACCATGCCAATCTCTAGGTATGGTGAAGGCTGTGTGATGATGTGGGGCTATTTTAATTCCAAAGGCCAAGGGAACTTTATCAGGATGCATAGTGGATCCATGAAGTAACTGGCCTTTAAAAATAAAAATCTGCCTGCCTCTATGGGAATTTAACATAGGGGTGTCCAAACTTATGCACCCTGTATTTTAAGGAAGAACATTTATTTATTTACGATACATTATTCATTCACAAAGAAAATTGGTGTCCTTAAAGGTTGGATTTTTCCTAATTCTTTAAATTAAGGCATTAAGTTCAATTTCCAAAAGATGATTTTTTATTCCTCTTTTTAGTCAACTTTAGTATGGGTGTCTAAACTTATGCATAGCACTGTATATGTGCAATTAAAGTAGGAATTGCATCAAATATAAGTGACACTAATACCAAGGAATGAGGACAGATTCCATTCATGTGGCCAGACTTTCATTCCCCAGAGCATTAAGTTAAAAACCTTCAACAAATTTCAGTTTCTCATTTAAGGTCAATCATTAGATAAAGAGACTCCCTCCACTCTTGCTGACATTTATTTAACAAATCACATCACACAATTTTTCAAGGAAGGACTGGAATGAGAGCTTAACCTGCTGTGAGTTTAACCTGCGGTGAGTCATTTTAATGACGCAGAGCTCACAGTGCCAATAGATACTTTCATTGTTTGATGCTACTTCCACACATTTGCTCTTCTGTTGTTGTTTTGTTAATGAACATAACAGATTAACATTATGAACATTAGTCTAAAAACAAATGGGTTGAGGTTTGCCTGAAGTTTGCCCCCGCTGGTAGATGCTGTAAATACACATTTCCTTTGTCACTGAATACAAAATTGAAAAATGTAATTGCAAATTTTTATCTCTGAATTCTGACTTTTTTTCTCGCAATTGCAAGTTTACATTTCACAATTCAGAATTGCAAGATATAAACTTGCAATTGCGAGTCACAATGCAAGTCAGAATTGCGCAAAATAACAATTGCAAGTTATAAAGTTAGAATTGTAAGATATAAACTCGCAATTGTAAGAAAAAGTCGCAATTATCTTAAAAGAAAAAAGAAAAAGTATGCCGTGGTGGAAATAAGCTTCCATAAATAGCTGTGTTTTGATATAAATAAAAACATTAGCAAGGAGTGTTGTTATCGTTAACTATAACTGTTAATTATTGTTTTAGGTAACTGAAATAAAGCTGAAATAAATCAAATATAAATATAAATTGAAAAACTTAAACTTCAATGAAAAAGTGTTGCCTTGACAAACTAACTGAAATAAATGTTTAATTTGAAGTACTAACATTACTAAAACTGAAATAAAAATAAATAAACGCTAAATAAAAATATAAAACAATAATAAAAATGACAAAATCACAGAATTACTAACACGTAAACAAAAGTAAAATGATGACTAGAAATATATAAATACAATCTAATTAAACATACTAATTAATAGGCCTACTATAATAGTAATAGTAAAGTAATACTAAAATTGGCAAGTAACAATGAATATTCCATAGTATAATATTGTAGTATAATTAATAATATAATGGTATAATCAATAGGCAAGCAACATAAAAACAGTGAATATTCCCTTTTATTAGATGTTTCACCAGTGACATTATAATGTGTAAGTCTGAAAATAAGTTTTGTCCACTCCTTTGTTTATCCTGCTGCAGATGTATCATGGTTGCTGTCTAAATATTAGACCTATTACACATATATGTAATTCATTATATGAGCCAAACCAATTTATATGTGTTGTTGTGTTATTGTTGTGCTTTGTGTAACCATGTGTTATCACAAAGGCAGACCACAGCGACTGCAAGATTATCAACAAATCCACACAGAATGGAAAACGACAACCTTTCACCCCTAAACAAAGGGAACTGTGGGTCTCCATCACTCACTCTCCAGTGATAAATGTTGTATGCTGAAGAGGTGATGTGGACCTTTATGTCTGTGAATGACAGACTGACTGATGACTAAGACATTCACAATGTTTACGGCTCATCTTCTCAGACTATTATTGGATAAAAACATAGATTATTCTCTTTTGGTGCTTAGTGCAAAGTCATTGAATATGACCTCAGAGAATTGGTTATTCTCCATATCAACAGAGATAAAACTTAATGAAAACGTATTTGCAGGATTACTCACCAATATTGTGAAAATTTCGTATCCGCAACGTGGTATTCATACAGCAAAACAAGATGGCGGCCGAACAGAAAATTTTCGACCCAAACTCGATGACGTCAGTAGTCACGTGGTTTGAACGTGGACTTAAAATTGTAATTTGATTTAAAGCAATTAGTTTAAATTACACCCAAAAAACTTAGTTTTACTTCAAGGCAACTAAACTCAATTACGTAAGACCAATGACAATGCAGAAAACTGAATTTATTGAGTGAAGTATAAAAGGTTCTTTAACATAATGACAAGCCATATGCACTTTTTTCAGTGTGCCGTGTATGATATTAAAGTAGAATTCAATGAAATGAATGCATGTGTTTATTTATATATTTGTTTTATTTTAAAGGCTGGTCAGAGTCATGAGATATTTCAAGTGTAGTTATAGGCCTAAGTAAACGATGGAGAGCCATTAATAAATATTTTAGTAATAGATCATTTGTGGACTTTTAATTACATGATTTATTTGGGTTTTTCCTGCATCGAGAATTACGAGGCGGCCGCCTCCGTCAAATGTCGTGCCCCATCCGGCTGTCCACAAAACTCAGACAGGCAGCCACGACTCACATGCTCAGATTAGGCCTGTCGCGATAATTAAATAATCAGAAATATATATACAGTGAGGAAAATAAGTATTTGAACACCCTGCTATTTTGCAAGTTCTCCCACTTGGAAATCATGGAGGGGTCTGAAATTGTCATCGTAGGTGCATGTCCACTGTGAGAGACATAATCTAAAAAAAAAAAATCCAGAAATCACAATATATGATTTTTTAACTATTTATTTGTATGATACAGCTGCAAATAAGTATTTGAACACCTGTCTATCAGCTAGAATTCTGACCCTCAAAGACCTGTTAGTCTGCCTTTAAAATGTCCACCTCCACTCCATTTATTATCCTAAATTAGATGCACCTGTTTGAGGTCGTTAGCTGCATAAAGACACCTTTCCACCCCATACAATCAGTAAGAATCCAACTACTAACATGGCCAAGACCAAAGAGCTGTCCAAAGATACTAGAGACAAAATTGTACACCTCCACAAGGCTGGAAAGGGCTACGGGGAAATTGCCAAGCAGCTTGGTGAAAAAAGGTCCACTGTTGGAGCAATCATTAGAAAATGGAAGAAGCTAAACATGACTGTCAATCTCCCTCGGACTGGGGCTCCATGCAAGATCTCACCTCGTGGGGTCTCAATGATCCTAAGAAAGGTGAGAAATCAGCCCAGAACTACACGGGAGAACCTGGTCAATGACCTGAAAAGAGCTGGGACCACCGTTTCCAAGGTTACTGTTGGTAATACACTAAGACGTCATGGTTTGAAATCATGCATGGCACGGAAGGTTCCCCTGCTTAAACCAGCACATGTCAAGGCCCGTCTTAAGTTTGCCATTGACCATTTGGATGATCCAGAGGAGTCATGGGAGAAAGTCATGTGGTCAGATGAGACCAAAATAAAACTTTTTGGTCATAATTCCACTAAACGTGTTTGGAGGAAGAAGAATGATGAGTACCATCCCAAGAACACCATCCCTACTGTGAAGCATGGGGGTGGTAGCATCATGCTTTGGGGGTGTTTTTCTGCACATGGGACAGGGCGACTGCACTGTATTAAGGAGAGGATGACCGGGGCCATGTATTGCGAGATTTTGGGGAACAACCTCCTTCCCTCAGTTAGAGCATTGAAGATGGGTCGAGGCTGGGTCTTCCAACATGACAATGACCCGAAGCACACAGCCAGGATAACCAAGGAGTGGCTCTGTAAGAAGCATATCAAGGTTCTGGCGTGGCCTAGCCAGTCTCCAGACCTAAACCCAATAGAGAATCTTTGGAAGGAGCTCAAACTCCATGTTTCTCAGCGACAGCCCAGAAACCTGAATGATCTAGAGAAGATCTGTGTGGAGGAGTGGGCCAAAATCCCTCCTGCAGTGTGTGCAAACCTGGTGAAAAACTACAGGAAACGTTTGACCTCTGTAATTGCAAACAAAGGCTTCTGTACCAAATATTAACATTGATTTTCTCAGGTGTTCAAATACTTATTTGCAGCTGTATCATACAAATAAATAGTTAAAAAATCATACATTGTGATTTCTGGATTTTTTTTTTTAGATTATGTCTCTCACAGTGGACATGCACCTACGATGACAATTTCAGACCCCTCCATGATTTCTAAGTGGGAGAACTTGCAAAATAGCAGGGTGTTCAAATACTTATTTTCCTCACTGTATATATCTATCTGTGCTACACAATCCTTCAGAAATTCTAATATAATGATTTAAGTGGTCTAAAGGTATTTCATATCTTGTTGTGAGGGACAGAAGAAATTTTACATCGCTAAATTAAAGTTCACGGAAACTCGTCTTCCCTCAGCTCCAGCTGTCAATCATTCTCCATTCAGCATTCAAACAGCGCGTCAGTACCAGGTCAGTACGTTAAAACTCCTCGTCTACCATGTTTAATGATCGTGACAGCCCTAGCTCAGATATCCATTTTCCAAGCAGGATTTTACTACCTCCACCTCATTTTGAGCCAGGAAAAACCCTAAAATAGTATATAATTGTTACTATCGGTAGAGATTGTATATAATACATTGCGTGTATATCTGCATTGCGTTCATTGAGTGGATTGCATAAAGTTTCTGACATTTGATTGATGAAGAAAAATTGGTGAATGAGAAAAATGAAGTAGGAAGAGTGGTTTATACTTTAAAATTAGTCAAGTAACAGTTTAGTTGGTGTGATGTAACCAAAGTTATTATGCTTCAAGTTCAAATCAAATGACAAAAGTTTGTTCCGTTTAAGCCACGTGACCACTGACGACATCGGTTTGGCTTGTGAAAATTCTTATCGACCACCATCTTCTTTTGCTGCAGGATAACCTCGTGGTGGACACAAAATACATATGGTGAGTAATCTTACAAATTATGTTGAGTTTGTTACTACCGTACATTTATAAATCACAGTTAACAGATTAATGCAAGCGTTTTATCAAATAATTGTATTTTTCAAAGTGGACATCGGAGAAGTTACACTTTATCAATAAATGATGGATAAAGTAATTAATTGACACGTTATACATTTGTAGTATTTAAAAGTTCAAAGTTGAATTAAATCTTTGTGACTATATACTGTTTTGATATAATAGATCATGTTATATTGCTTATACCGCGGCATAAAAATATATCCGAACAGCTTTCAGTGTGCGGGATATTTAAAGTTACTGATAAGCAGTGTTGGTCAAGTTACTTGGAAAAAGTAATTAGTTACTGATTACTGATTACTTCTCCAAGAAAGTAATCCAGTTACTTTACTGATTACTTATTTTCAAAAGTAATTAGTTACTTTACTAGTTACTTTTCAAAAACATGATGCACGAAATGATTACACTATAAAGCAAAAGACCTTTCAGCCTAATTCTATTCTTTCTGCATATTTCATCATCTAAAATTGAATCATATGAAACATTCTTTTTTAAAACTTGTTTTATTAGTTTCAGTATTTTAACTTTATGCACATTGCATCAATGACTCACTCATTAAGATGGTTGCCTGCCGCCTCCTACTGGCGGTTTATAAATATTTCTATGCACAAATAATATTTCTTAATTGTATATTCAAAAAATATTTTAAATAATCTCATTACATTATTTAATGCAGTTTATTTGATTGCATGGTAACAGCCCTTTAGCATCTTATTATTCTATTTTAATTTATTGATCAAATTTAATTTTAAATGAAAGATGAAGCAAACGATTAGGGAAAAATGCCCTTTATAAAAGGTTAAAATATCATAAATATGCCGATTTATATATGTTAAAGCTGACTGAACTGATGAGAATACTGATTCAGAATAAATTATATTTACAACACACACACACAAAAAATCAATTTTTTTTCCTGTTCAAACAAATGTTTTTACTCAGACAAGTGAATGACTGACCGAAGGACAAATGAAAAGGCTTAAATGTTGAGCCCTGGTATATATTTTTTATTATTATTCATTTATTTACCCATAAACCTGTCTTTAGGAAGCCATAAGTTACAGTGGCAAGAATTACTTTGTGAAACCTTTGGGGGTGGTGGACAGGGTTTACATTAAGACAGGGGTATGACTTAATCTAGTTAATCATGCATTTCTTTTATTTTATTCCACAGTTGATGTGTGCAGTTTTTTATTGCTTGCATTAAAATAATTTTCTCTTGTTTTGTTTTTTAATTGCAGTCTTTTTCTTCTGCCATTCATACTTATCAGCTCCATGCAATCTTAAGCTTTTCTTGGTTCAGCTGCACACAGTCTGAAAAGGTTTTTTGGCAGTTTGCTAAAATAAAAGAGCCATTCTAAGAGCTGTTGACTTTTCTACCTTGAGAAAGAACGTTAAACGAACAACTTAAAAAGGCATAACAAATCATGACATAAGACTGACATCACTCACAACGTACCAATGCATTATCCCTCATGAACACGTCTGATGTTTGCATGTGTGCATACCAGTTTACCATTACGACATCGTTCATGAATAAACATGACGTCTGAACACGGACAAACGGTGCGTGTTGACGCGTCAAAATTCACGCGTTTCGTTTAAAGACTTTTGAACGCGATCGCTTTGCCATAGTGTTTACCACTGACTTCGCGGCGCTCATGTCATTGTCACTCACGAGTCACGGCTCACGTCGCGAGACAGTCTCGCAGTATAACGCAGTAACGCAGCCTGCTTACGGGGAAGTAACAGTAATCTAATTACTGTTTTTGCAATTGTAATCCCTTACTTTACTCGTTACTTGAAAAAAGTAATCGGATTACAGCCCATCAGTGCTGATAAGTTACAGTAAAAAACAAACATGAATCAATGTGAAAATAAGAGCGGTGTGTGTTTGATCAAATTAGAGCACGATAAGACTCTAAAGAAAACACATAGGTACTTGGTCAATGCCTTGTAGATGCACAGCACTGAATTGAGCTCTTTTTAGTGTCATATGGCGTTTGAATGGTCATAGACTTTTTATTTTAATCAAAAATGTCTACCTTGCCAAGTGTTCACTTGAACGCATTTGGTTGTGTCTTAAACATTTTTTTTTACCATCTCAATGCTCAAAATTTATCGGATGAATGCATGCTTTAAATAGCTTATTGTACACGTAAGTTAATCACTGTTCTAAACTAATGTTCTGCTGCATTGGGGGATGTGGTTCGTCTGATGGTGCTTGGAACCCTAAAAATAAAAGTTAATTAAATAAAACTATAATAGTATATCTAATACTAACAAATGTAATACTATAATACTAAAATGACACTGGGAATCAACATAATTATGGTAGATGTTGCATCATTGGATCATTTCTGGGAAGGAAATTACACACTTTTTAAGGCAACTTGCAAAGACAGAACACTGTGTGGAGACAGTGACTTTGCTAACACAGACATGAAATCAACGGTTGCTAATAAGAACAAGGTGTCCAAAAGATCATACTGCAGGAAAATGCAAGGTGATTTAAATGCAAGGTTTGTGATTTAAAGTCTATCTCAAATGCCCGTGTGTGTGTGTGTTTCTTAAAGATCTCTTACCTCCTCGAGGACATCAGCCAGCTTGCTCAATATTTCTTCTGAAAGACCCCGGAACGTCAGAACACTGTCAGTGAGAGACAACTTACGTCATTATGTTGTAAAAAAAGAAACAATCATCTGTAAATGTGTGATGGAAGAGATCCTTATCTAAGGCTGAAGGGTCTTTTGGCCTTTGTTAATGTTATGTAACTTCAGTGTTTATTTCCTCAAAATAACAAATATTTCATATACTGAATATCACTGTACACCGGGTACATTTCTTATCTGCCCTGAGATGGTTCAAACAGGTGGTCACAATCACACATTGACATAAACCCAGAGTTGCTCTCTGCCACGGAAACAACAATAATATCCCTCAATCACTATAATACAACATTTCTAAACATATCTGGTCATGTGTTGCGTAATGGAGGAAAAGGTTTGTGTCTGGCTAATTTGTATACGCTGAGCTCATTAGCCAAAAAGCCAAGGCATTATCTAGATTATGTAATAAAAGCTGTAATTTATCTAAACCTAAATGAATCATGTTTAGCATGAGATGGCAGGAGAGGCCGTCTGATCGTAGATTGTCCCTGATGAGATCTGCGCATCTTTGTCTTGTTGCATTAGCAAACGCACACACTTTACAGGGACGGGCTCCATGTTTCACTGCTGTGTGTCATGAGATGATCATACATCAATAACAGCTCCTGCATAAATATTTCACATGCCATAAAAAATTCAACGGGCCATTAAAGTCTCCTATTACAGTTTAGCATAAGACTGCAGCAGAGAAATCTAAAGGTTTTATGGACAGGCCATTCTGAGCAAACATTTGTGTCTGAAAATTACAGGATTTTATATTCTTTGTCATTTCATTTAAAAAGGTTGCTAATGAACTTTCAAGAAATCCTATTTTCCCATCTGAGATTTAAAGTATCATGGCTGTAACCATCATAAGACATTTGGGAAGCAGCATAGGGGGACGTATCTGCCTAATATTCAACAAATGTGAATAAGCCTTGCAAAATACCAACAGTTATTAAATTGTACTAATATTTTTACTTTATATATGTTATTTAAATACTGTAATATGAATAGATTCTGACAGTATTCACTTTGTAAAAAATCAACAACAAAAAAATATATAAATAGAAGAGAAACTTTTTGCTATTTGAACCATGTGGTAGCAAAAATGGGGTCATTCACTTAAATATTACTTAAATAACTGTTTGAGGGTGTGTTCACACTTGTAATTCACTTCTCTTGGTTCTTTTGTTCTGGACCAAAATAGAAAGTGATGCATTTAGTTCCTGGCTCGTTAGCATTCACACTGTCATTTTTTACACCAAACCTAAATATACAAAACAAACAAAACAGCTTTTATGGCGAATTTTGCGACTGAACTTACCGAACATACCAAACAATGTTGTGTGTTGGGATAAATGCGCTCGTTGTATGTCCGTACATATGATGGTATTTTTACCAGCTGAGAACTCACAAAGAGTTTATAAAATGTGTGAAGGAGTCAAAACCGCAGCAGAAATTCCTCTGTTGCACACAAACGAAGATCTGGTGCAAGACGACATGGTTCCAATCTCTGTACTGAACTGCAATGGGCAATATCACGACTATGATGAGAAAAACCAGGGCTGCGTCCAGAATCACATACTCTCTTAACTTATTTTGAACAAGTACTTCCTTTGCGACCTCCTTTGGCCTCATGGGAGAAGTATCCATTGTATTCACACTTCAGAATCTCTACCAGAAAAGTAGGACATTTTGAATACTCTTTTATGAATATTGTGAACTCAACACTGCATCTTGGATTGAAGCTATGGGGAACGCCATCAGCATGACTGGTGTCTGAAGCACATGTAAACACACCAATAGACCAATAGCAGACTGGCATATATCCCCTTTTGATGGCCCCAACGGTGGATACTAGGTGAATGAACTAGATGGTTGGGTCTTTAAGTAGGGATAGCACTCCCCTTAAAATGGCCCTGGTTTGACAATGCTAATAAGTAGAGGAAGTTCGCCTGGGGGCTGTCCCTCCTTGTTATCTGTCTCTCACGATGGTCATCACGACGGCCATTACTCCGGTACCCTCTTTGGGGTTAATACAAAACGAACTAAGAACGGTAGGGCATTACATCCCATCTATTTTGTTTGCTTCCCCTTCCCAACTACTGTTGGGTCTATAAGCAGGGGCGGTCATTCCATTAGAGGAGTGGGTCTTTAGACACATCTAGCTGACCTTATTTTTCCAAAATGGCAATGCTAACGAATTGAGGAAGTTCACCTAGAAAACAAAAAAAGTACTAAATAAATAAATAACTAGGCGCTGGCTAAAGCAGGTCCTAGACCTAGAGAAAAGTTCTACCTATAAGGGTAAGGTAGCGTCCCTTGCTCCCCTCGAAAAGCAGGGTTCCTCCCCCAGACTTCAGGGGTCTTTAAGTAAGGCTAGGCTGTGGCTGCTCCTTGGCGAGGCAGCAACATCAGAAATGGTAGCCGTTGAGGTTTTTTTAACATCTTTTGTAAGTTGCCCTTTGAGCCGTAGATTTGAGTGAGGTGTTTTACTCCCTCCCCACTACCTTGAGTATTACCAGCTGCTTTGACATGATTATCAGGTTAAATGAATGTACGTGTGCAAAAGAGCACAACCTCCCGAGTGTCCAAACTCGCACAGTGTACGCCCACTTTTAGTAGAGCTGCAGCTCCCCTCCAAATTCCAGAGGGGTTGAGTTTATTGCAAGAATCTGTTGCATCTAAGAATATGTGCCATTCTTATACTACAGCCTTTTGTATGAGAATCAAGGTTGATTCTCAAGGTCTCCCCCAGAGGTAGTGTTAATGGCCAAGGTCGCAGTTAAAAAATTCATTTCAGATCTTAGGAAATGTCAATCATTCCTGGTTCCTGACGTCAATGGTGATAATTCAGGATATGCAAATTAGCTGGCATTCAGTTGAAAAACAATATATATATATATATATATATATATATATATATATATATATATATATATATATATATATATATATATAGGCTACATTTTGCATTCCGAACTAAACAGAGATAAATCTATCAAACAATCCAAATATTTAGTATCAGGTTAAGTAGCCAATAGTAATAGCCAAGTAGTAAATCATGGGATCTCACACACAATGTTTCTTAGTAAACATGAGCCTGGATTAGCTCAGAACTAAATATGAAACCTGAATTTCATATTGGCCTATAAACCAGAACCATAAAATGCATAAAAGTTCTGCTCAGCTTCTAATGCATTCACATGTACTCTGCTTTTGTGTGTTAATGGCTGTGGGTTCAAAGCATAATTGACAAAATTAGGTCTAATTATTCAAATAATAAATACAGCTGGAGGGATGGGGTAATATCATTAACATTAGATGAAACCACATTAGATGATTCATTAAAAACAATTGCATTACTATTCGTTTTTCACATGTTAATACATAAGATGGAGAGACCGGGAGATTGGGAGCTATAGAGAGTTTCTGTGGCAATGAATTCTGTGGCTTCCAAGAAACTTCTCTGTTCTGCCTCAGTGTCTTTAAAGTCTTTGATGAAGACTTCTTTCATCCAGTTTGGCTCAGGAGCCCAACAATGCAGAATTGAGAATTCTGTCTTTAATATGTAAAATATGCCCCATGCTCTCTTCTCTGGGTGCCATTATGCAAATTAAGATGTCAGATGATAAAGAAAGAGATGCACTTCCATGACAAGACAGCTGCTCACCTTTTCAATAACTCCATGTACTCTGCATGTTTGATGAGTCCTGTCCTCATCATGATGGTCTGGAAGCACTGTCTGTCGATGGCCCATAACTTCACACTGGTCACAGCTGAAACAAACATCAGAAAACACGGCATCAGTTTGTGAACGTAATCATAATCAGCACCCAAATCTTTTCTTACAATATGAACATGAAATTTAGACGTTTAATTGTCATACAAGTAATTCTGATTATCGATTTAATTGTCTGCCATTGAATTATTAGAAAAAAAACGGTAGTATTACCATATTTAACTTTCATACACAGTATAAGTTAAGGCACAATGAGAATTACATGAATACTAATATTTAAGCACTAAAATATTTATCAATTTTTTTTTTTTAAATTGTCCATTTTAAAATCATTATGCAATATGTTGTATTATTATTATTATTATTATATTCTACAAAAATGAATAATATAGGCTAAGTAAATAAATAAAGTTAAACTTATTCAGAATGCATGGGTAAGTAAACTGTGCAGTATTTATTTGGCTCAAAATCAGTGACGACCTCAAACTTCAACACATAAATTACACTAAATACAACAAACATTATATAACTGCTGAATCCAAACCATAATGATAAACAGCATTAAATGACTAAATATTTAGAAATAGTGCAGCATAGACTGTTGGATATTTCGTCATCAAAGTGTGGCCTCAAAGGAGGAATGCTGGGGCTGAAGGGATTGATTATTGCCTCTTGGTCTACTGAACTCTGACTCCTGCAGGAATGTGCACTTTTTTAAGACAGTCAGGTGAGATATGATGGATCAACAGCTGTCAGTGAAACAGAAACTGCTGTATGATTTTAGAAAACTTCAATGATATATTGAACCCATGTTGTTTTTCTGAGAGGGCCAGACTGCTGTCAAAGTAACAAACAGGTTTTGTGCATATTATAGACATTGCTAAAGCAATAAAAACAAGGTGACATTGATGTACTGTATGTGAAAGTGACTTTTTTTGGAAAATTATGCCTTTTGTTAGAATGTGTTTATTATTGATTTTCACACAATAACATACTGAAGTGCTTCAAACTGCACTGACAGTAAAAATTTCCAGCGGTGATGAAGAATAATCAGAAAACACTGAAGCATAAATAAACAGTGAGCTGTCGCATCTGAATACAGCCACTGACTCACGCAGAGGAATTCATCTGAATTTATGATGGGCTCAAATCTTTTAATAGTCTCTGATAACAACAGGAAATAAACAACCTTTCGAAATATAAAGGCTCATGTTTTTGTTTTTTTAAGAGCATTTATTATTTATCACACCAAGACACACATCCAAGTATAAGAACAACAGCATCTAGAGGAACAGTTTGTTATTAGATATAGAGCATGAATGTAGATTCCAGATGTGAAAATCATATTATTTTAAAGTTGCCATGAAATTAAAATTCACCATCTAATTTGTAAATGCAATGGCAGACAGAACATGAAGTTCTGAGATTAAGTTATAGATTAATTCTACAGCTTAAAAGCTACAATTTTCAGCTTTGAAAAAATAAATAATATAATAATTGTTAAATGTTAAATACAAATAGTCAAATTTCCAATGAAGAACTACTTTACCCATAGTACTTCAGAGGATTAATTAGATGAGTTGTTGCTGTTACCATAAAAACAAAAACTACACCAAATGAGCTCAGCAACAACCTACTACTTCCTAAGTATTACAAATCATGTATATATTTGCAATTTAATATAGGCCTATCTGAATACTTTTAAATAAAAAAGTAAATGCAAAAAATATATATACTGTATGATAAGAATCAGTGACTGCAAATCAATAATTTATATTGTACCAAGTTCTCTGTTCATAAAAAAAAGTAAGAAAAAAACTAAACTTAAAGTACAGTAACCTGAACAAGCACAACGGATTTTGGAAATGCTACAATTGTATTAACCCTCTGATGGTCCGCGGGGTCTTTTTGACCCGCAAATGACTTTTGCTCAAATTAAAAAAAATGTTCCCTTTGTCCAAATGGTATGAAACCTTCTACGGCTCTTAGCACTTTCTAGATCTACAAAAAAAAAAATAAAGTGGAATGATATCTGTTTTTATGTTAGCGTGACAAAATTTGTGACACTCGAGGTCCTCGGGGTCTCTGGAGACCCCGCAATCAAAATAGACAAAATTCATCATCAAAATCAGAAACAACGCAGAACACATCGACAGAAATGACAGAAATAAAGTGGCACACTTCCACCAATTCAAAAAGCATCCACAATGCTGAATTATTTTGCTCACAACAAGCGCACACACACACACACACACACACACACACACATAGAGGAATACATTTTTGAGACTATAAAAACTGTTCTCTTATCATTTGTAAAATAAAATCATCCAAAATGCAGTACCACCACAAAAATAAATTGGTGACACTGACACATTGAAAAATGTACACACACACACACACACACACACACACACACACACAGGAACATTTGTAAGGCTATAATTTGTCAAATAAAATCATCCAAAATGCAGTACCACCACAAAACTAAATTGGTGACACTGACACATTGAAAAATGTGCACACACACACACACACACACACACACACACACACACACACACAGACACACACACACACACACACACACACAGGAACATTTGTAAGGCTATAATTTGTCAAATAAAATCATCCAAAATGCAGTACCACCACAAAAATAAATTGGTGATACTGACACATTGAAAATGTAAACACACACACACACACACATACACACACATACACACACACACACACACACACACACACACACGCATACACACACAGGAACATTTGTAAGGCTATAATGTGTCAAATAAAATCATCCAAAATGCAGTACCACCACAAAAATAAATTGGTGACACTGACACATTGAAAAATGTGCACACACACACACACACACACACACACACACACACACACACACACACACACACACAGGAACATTTGTAAGGCTATAATTTGTCAAATAAAATCATCCAAAATGCAGTACCACCACAAAAATAAATTGGTGATACTGACACATTGAAAATGTAAACACACACACACACACACACACACACACACACATACGCATACACACACAGGAACATTTGTAAGGCTATAATGTGTCAAATAAAATCATCCAAAATGCAGTACCACCACAAAAATAAATTGGTGACACTGACACATTGAAAAATGTGCACACACACACACACACACACACACACACACACACACACACACACACACACACACACACACACACACACATACGCATACACACACAGGAACATTTGTAAGGCTATAATGTGTCAAATAAAATCATCCAAAATGCAGTACCACCACAAAAATAAATTGGTGACACTGACACATTGAAAAATGTGCACACACACACACACACACACACACACACACACACACACACACACACACAGGAACATTTGTAAGGCTATAATTTGTCAAATAAAATCATCCAAAATGCAGTACCACCACAAAAATAAATTGGTGATACTGACACATTGAAAATGTAAACACACACACACACACACACACACACACACACACACACACACATACGCATACACACACAGGAACATTTGTAAGGCTATAATGTGTCAAATAAAATCATCCAAAATGCAGTACCACCACAAAAATAAATTGGTGACACTGACACATTGAAAAATGTGCACACACACACACACACACACACACACACACACACACACACGCACACACACACACACGCATACACACACAGGAACATTTGTAAGGCTATAGTGTGTCAAATAAAATCATCCAAAATGCAGTACCACCACAAAACTAAATTGGTGACACTGACACATTGAAAAATGTGCACACACACACACACACACACACACACACACACACACACACACACACACACACACACACACACACAGGAACATTTGTAAGGCTATAATTTGTCAAATAAAATCATCCAAAATGCAGTACCACCACAAAAATAAATTGGTGATACTGACACATTGAAAATGTAAACACACACACACACACACACACACACACACACACACACACACACACGCATACACACACAGGAACATTTGTAAGGCTATAATGTGTCAAATAAAATCATCCAAAATGCGGAACCACTACAAATATAAAGTGGTGTGGTGACACTGGCTCATCGACAATGTGTACTCACACACTCTCTCTCTCTTTATCTCTCAGACACACACACACACACACACACACACACACACACACACACACAATTGAGAGTGTGTCTAGAATCTAGAATTAGATTAAAAATAAATGATTGAAATAAATGATAAAATCTTAAGACTCCAACATTTCTCTTTATAACATTTTGTTCAGGTTTGATTCTAATCATAATGTAACATTATTGAAAAACTGGGGGGTTTTTTGGTACAAAAAATGCTAAACTTTGACAAAAATATTTTATTTTTGTTATAATTGTGATTTTATAATATTTAGATATGAATCCAACTGAATCCAACTTGTGAAAAGATATCTTTCAGGTAGTCTAATAGCAAATAGCATATACTGGAGCTCTATAGCCATCTAGTGGTTAAAATTATTATTTTTTATTTTAAAACTGCATTTTCCAAAAAATGGGCATAAATGTTACATTAAACCATTTAAAATCATCCATGTTATCCCCATGAATGAAAGTTAGAAATCTGGGTCTTTTATAAAGTGAATTTTACATCAAATGCTGTTTTTTTGTAAAAAGGCTATTTAAATATTTATTTATTTATTTATAGAAATTTAAAAAATATCATAAATTCTCCAAAAACTGCACAAATGTTGAGTAAAAACTAGGGCTGCACGATTTTGAGAAAAAACCTAATTGCGGTTTTTCTGACAAATATTGCGATTGCGGTGCGATTTTCGATTTTTTTGGTTTTATTTATTTTAAAGCTTGAGTAAGCAAACTGTACTTTTTATGTAATAAATATAACCTTATTGTAAAGTGTTACTGATTAGTTATACACCGATTCAGACGTCTCCTGAGTTCACTGTTGGAAAGATCAGTTGTTTTAACCATTCATTAAAATGAATCGGTTCAAAGGAGTCATTAGTTCGCGAATTGGACGTGTCATGCGCGTTGTGTGATTATCCCAGCAGTTAGGACATGGACATCCAAGATTTCTGTCAACACAGAAAACATTTCATCACTGGATATTTTTTTCGTTCAATTAAAGAGTTTTTTTTTTTTTTTTGTCAGTTAAATGTCCGGAACGCTTTTCAGTTAAATTTATTTAGCACAATTCACACCCAGCGATAATTCAGGAAAAAAAAAAAATCTCCGAATGATCCACATGAAACTTTGGTCTTCCGACCTTTTACCACCGTGTCGATTTATTTTGATTAATATGTGCGAGGGAGAGAGAGCAAGACAGCGCTTAGTTTGGAGACGGTGAAGTCTTGTTTACATTTTCGCCTGGCTCCGAAGAGAGAGAGAGAATGCGCGCGCGACCGGCTCTCTCTCTCTCTCTGCTCGTTCTTTCAGTTAAACATGCGCCCTGTCACTCACAAGCGCAGCAGTTCATCTAATTACTCACCGATCAAATAAGACTTTGGCGGGACAAAAATTCACTTTGGCGGGCGCTAAAACAAGTTCAATGCAGAAAATTCATGCGTGAATTTAACTTAGTAGGCTACATGACCATGCACTCGCACAAATGCGACCACATAAAATTTTAACTCGCACATTCTCAAAAAATGGTCGCATATGCGACCATTTTGGTCGCAGTCTGGAACCCTGGTGTCGGTGGTGATTTTTAAGATGCTGGTATAGATTGGTAGTGTTTCTTCTGGATCTGGCCACGGCACGTCGACATATTTTAGCACTCTTTTGCTCCACGTCGTTCTTCGCGAAGAAAGCCGGTGCACTGCATACAACCTTGTAACTTTCCATTGCCATTTCTAATTGGCCAGCAAGCCAGGAACGCGAGATTCGACCATTTTGATTGGCTAATAGGTTTGTCACTCAAATGTCAGAGGCGGGGGAAAAAACCTCAGACTCCTGAGGTTAGGTTATTGCGGGAGTTAAAACCTCAATATCGATGCGATAAAGGTTAATCGTGCAGCCCTAGTAAAAACATTAACAAACAGAATAAAATTACATTTGTAAAAAAAAAAAAACTATTATCTTGTTACAAAATTAAATGTTATTGTCTGGGGTCTCTAGAGACCCCAAAGAACTCAAGTGTAGACATAAAAAAAGACCATCAGAGGGTTAAACTGTTGTCCAGGGTGAGTGTGTTTATTACATTTGCACATTGATATGCTGCCTGATACGTTGTGATATGTGACAGGAATCAGTGAGAAATGTCACGGGCATTACATTTTTTGATCATTCATCCTTCATTTACAATGAATGTTACAGACCCACCTACCGTTATCAAGGTGTTTAAGTGGATGAGATTTCTGAAGAGCTTGCTAGAATACATGCGTTCACTCATGCAAACTATTTTGCACAATTGACCAGCATCGGTTGAAAAATATTGGTTTAAAAACATATGAAAGGAGACAACTAATGCAAAGTAAATAAATAGCCAAAAAACCATCTGATTTTGTGAACATTAAACTGCTTTGTGCATTTAAAAGTTCTGGTGTGACTTTATGTAAATTCAATGCATTCATATAGCTAAAAAAAAGAGCAGGGCTCTAGCAATGCATAGGTTCCAATCTCAGGGAATACCTAGTTCAGGCATGAAACTCTAGATGGTGTGGGCTGATAGGTCTGACTCATTTGGTAGCGATCACATCATTATCTACATAGCACAGCTGATTGGTTGTTGTTGCATCAGCAGCCAATGGGCTATAGTGTTGCTGTTAGCAGTCTGCAGCGCGCTTTCAGAAACCCTCCACCTTCCCCAGCTCCACCTGTATAGATCTGCTAAGGGGGTTTATTCATGTATGTTACATGTGCAGCAGCAGCAGCAGAATGTCTTACATGCTCACAGCAATGTCTGTGGATGTATTGGAAGTAGCAAGTCTTGGTACTTGCTCTGCAGCAGCAGCAGTGTTGCATTTCTATTCTGCCAAGACCAAATACATAAACATTGCCATATCCATTACCATGCCAATCTCTATTACCATACCAATCTCCCAAGAGTTGTCATGACAGAAATGCATGAACTGATCAAATGTGTACCATAAATCCAACACAAGTCACTTTAGATAAAAGTGTCTGCAAAACACACAAATGTAAATGGTGCTTCAGTACCTTAGAAATCACTGTTCACATGACTGTTGGCTGTTCATTTGAATTATACCATGATTAGGATGCCTGAGTAAGTGCATATACATGCCACAGATGTTGCTTCCGATCAGTACATGACATCAAATTATAGTGAGAGCGATCAGAAAGCAAACATCTCCATATGCTTTGGAATCGTTCTCGCGGTACTTTGATGTAATACATCGATCAGTCTGTGTAGCGCCGCTACAAGTCGAACATACCTATAGTCCTCATTTGCCTGATTGTGTTCACCTGTTCCTTGTGTTTTTCACGCCTCACCCACCTACTTGTCTTGTCAATAAATTGTCACTACTTCTGCTTCTGGATCCTATCTCACACAGATCTTGACAGCTGCTGCTGGTGATGATTTATAAAAACTTGAACACACAACAATCTTTTTGGCTCTGTTGGATCGGCTTCTCTTTCCTCCTCTATTCAGAGCAATCAGAGTTTCTTTGGACATCCCTGCAATTAACTACAACACAGCATTTAGAACTATAGATACTGCTGATATTTGAAAAGATGATTGAGAGTGTCCTATATCAATAAAAGATAAACAGATCATTTTTAATAATAAAAATACTAAAGTTCTATTTTTAGCAAATGTAAAGCTCATCAAAAGTGAAATAAATAAGCCAAATCCACGCCTGTACAGTAGATGGCGCAGCTCAAACAAAGCTGTTCTGCCATTCTGGATTGCAGAAGAATACGACACAGGAGAAGAAAGTTGAACACTCCTACTTACAGTAGTCTGAGGAATGGCCGTGAAAGCCCCGAAACGTCACACAATAAATTTACAAATGGGAGCTCTCCGGTGTGTGGATCTTTACTTTGGAACATTCCTACTTAATCAATAAAAACAAAAACAAAAAATAAATACAAATGTGATCTTCATCTAAAGTCATTTTTGCTTATTAGTATGGTTGAATTGGATCATCGAAGGTCGGCAGCAAAGACCATTGGTTAATAAAGTAAGTGAGATTAAATACATAAAGAATATTTGTGTTAATTAACATTTAATTATTACAGTTTTGCATAATATTCTGAGTTTGCATTTCAATGTTTTTATTCATTTTGAACGAGATCTGTTTTTGTGCAAGTGAGAAGGGTAAATGCATGCCCAAAAAATGCGTGCGCATTACTCAAAAAAAAAAAAAAAAAAATTAAACCATTAAAGCAATGTTCAGAGAACTTCTCATAACCTAACGTTAGCAAAAAGTTCTTAAAACATATATTTGTTTGGTAAAATCAAATAAAAATTTCCAAGCTTTGTTTTGTTGCCAAAACTAAAAATATAACACTATCATAGAGAAGAAACTCCAGAGAAGTATTTTTACTCCCCTGAAAAAAAATAAATAAATAAATAATACAAATTTTGAGAAGCAAGAGACACACATCTCAGTTGCTTTCCATTGAATCATGTTAGGGTCTACTAAAAACATTTGTCATTTGTGATTTTTTCTTTTCCTAGATATACTACAGCTTTGCAGATGGGTTAGATCTATGTGCATCAGACAGATGAAGTATAAACAGAATTCTGTCTAATACATCTATCACAAGAGGCACTGCTAAAACTGAGTTCAGTTTTGTGCCTGACTGACTTCATCGGGTCTAAGCTAAATACTTCAGACTTTCATCTGACACCTTTTTTTTTCTGCCTGGAAGGAGAGAAAGAGAATAAGAGTGAGAGCAAGTAACAAAAAGAGAGGTACGAGCTACTCAACAGAGAGACAGACAGTCCTGGCAGATTTATGAAGTGCAAAACAGCCGTTATGCAGGCAGTGACTTTACTGTTTTAAACACCCACTCTCTGCTGTGTATTAAAGAGAGAGAGCAAAATCAGCTCCTGTTTGGATCCATAATGACATTCAGCCCTGTGGCAGATCAGAATTCATCAGATACACACAACAATTTAACAGCATCCACCTACACAACTGCCAACATATGTTCATGAACACAAACATTACTTGTGCTGCATTTCAAATTTACTCCATATTTACCTGAATCTAAATGCCTCCTTTAAGCTAGATCAAATATTTAACAAAACCCAGGACAGCTTCCATCCTCTGATTTATGCGTACATTTCAGACACCAGAACAAATGGTGATGGCTACACATGGACGCAGATCTCATTTCTGATCATGTCTGTATGGGTCTGCACAACATATGGAATATTCCCAATATCCACCTTTTTCCTGAGTAAATGATGAGCGGCGCCATGATGGATTCTAACTTCTATTTGGATGATGTCCTATTACGGTAGGAACCCATTGGTAAAACGGGGTAAAAATAGCGACTGAATTAAACCTAATTAAACAGAAACTTTCAGAACATTACTAAAAATTAAAAAGAGCACAGGTAAGCTGCGCTTACCTCAATAAACTGAAGAAATTGCTGGAAAGTATTTGCATATTATTATAATTATTATTACTATTATATGTAGTCATATAAATATTATTATTAAATAAAATAGCTGAAACTTTATGTACCCATTAAACAACATGCAATAGATTACAACAATAAAACATTTACAACAAATAAAACATTAAAACAATCAGACCAATAACAGACCAATAACTGATGAGAATGTAAATGTGTTGTCACGAATCGTTTGCTATGGCAAGCCGTTTTAGCTTAAATTGTACCCAGCGTTACTCGTCGTAATTGCATTTTTACTAGTAAGAATTCAATTAGAGAGCTCTACAATTCAATTCTTACTAGTAGCAATTACAATTAGAGAGCTCTCTTATTCAATTATTACTAGTAAAAAATACAATTAGAGAGCTCTCTAATTCAATTATTACTAGTAAGAATTACAATTACAAAGCTCTCTAATTCAATTCTTACTAGTAACAATTCCAATTAGAGAGCTCTACAAATGAATTTTTACAAGTCATATGTCTCCATTGACTTCCATTCATTTTTAATTACGGAGCTCTACAATTGAATTGTTACTAGTAAGAATACAATTGCAGAGCTCTTTAATTCAATTCTTACTAGTAAGAATTCCAATTAGAGAGCTCTCTAATCCAATTATTACTAGTAACAATTCCAATTAGAGAGCTCTCTAATTCAGTTGTTACTAGTAAGAATACAATTGCAGAGCTCTGCAATTATACATATTTTTATTTCTTTTTTTTTACTAGTAAAAAAGTTCAAACTAGTTTTTTACTAGTTTAATTAAATTAGAGAGCTCTGTAATTGCATTCTTACTAGTAAGATTTTAATTAGAGAGCTCTCTAATTGGAATTCTTAGTAATAATTGAATTGTAGAGCTCTCTAATTGGAATTGTTACTAATAATAATTGAATAAGAGAGCTCTCTAATTGTAATTCTTACTAGTAACAATTCAATTGTAGACAGTGTTCGATTTGTGTCAAAGCTCTTGGGGGGTATTATAATATTATTATATAATAATATAATATATATATTACCTAATAAATTATGTTTCTATTACTTTAGTTTTAATGAAAAACCAGGGGACCCCCCCCCGAGGTAATTTTTTTGGGCCTTATGGGGGGGTCCCTTGCTGCTTATGGGGACCCCCCCAGCCCCCCCTCAATTCAAACACTGATTGTAGAGCTCTATAATTGGAATTCTTACTAGTAACAATTCAATTGTAGAGCTCCGTAATTAAAAATGAATGGAAGTCAATGGAGACATATAACTAATAAAAATTAATTTGTAGAGCTCTCTAATTGGAATTGTTACTCGTAAGAATTGAATTAGAGAGCTCTGTAAATGTAATTCTTACTAGTAAGAATTGAATTAGAGAGCTCTGTAAATGTAATTCTTACTAGTAAGAATTGAATTAGAGAGCTCTGTAAATGTAATTCTTACTAGTAATAATTGAATTAGAGACCTCTGTAAATGTAATTCTTACTAATAATTGAATTAGAGAGCTCTCTAATTGTAATTGTTCCTAGTAAGAATTGAATTGTAGAGCTCTCTACTAGTAAAAATGCAATTACGACGAGTAACGCTAGGTACAATTTAAGCTAAAACGGCTTGCCATAGTTTGCACCTCGTTTGGATTATTGCTGTTTACCTGGATTATCTCTCTTTGCCTTGCCTCTGTTGGATATTGTTCGCCGATCATCTACCCACGTTTGCCCTAAGGATTACTCTGTGTCATGCCTCTGCCATACCTGTTTGCTGTTTATTGACCCTGCCTGTATGATGACCATGTTTTGGAATAAAGCCTTGCATATAGATCCACACGTCTCTCGTCTTGTTCGCCCCGTTACATGTGTACCTTGAAATGCAATGTAAGTTGCTTTGGATAAAAGCATCTGCCAAATGCATACATGTAAAAAAAAAAACAAGCTTTAGGAATATATTCATAAATAGTAGTGTATGTATTATTATTATTGTTATAATTACATTATTATTTAAGTTGTTTTTCAAGCAAATTTCCATCTTTGTTTTGGGCTATAGCCTATCTAACAGGTTAATTTACACATTTCTGAATTGAGAATGAATGGCTGTTATTCCAAAAGTGAAGTACCAAAAATAAACATTATATAAATGTGCATGCCGTTATTGGGTGCTATTATTGAGAATCTCCAATGGGTGCATGCATACATCATTTATGCACATATGATAATATTTTTTACCTGAATGATATAAAAAAAATAAATAATGATATGAGCAGGTTGATATGAGAAGGTTTTGAGCAGAACAGTTTCCCTGCAGGCCATCAACACCCAGAGATTCTTCCCAGCAGCGCTGATAAAAATGATGTTCTAAATTAACATGTAGATAGAAGCTGTGTGGTCAGAGGCAACGCACGTCCCAGCATGCTCTCTGATAGCACATGAGTTAATATTATTCATGAGGGAGAGGAAACGTATCACTACCAAACTTGCCCTGACACGACCCGTTCTCTTTCAACCCTACACTAACAGATTAATCTCCCCATAAAACCAGATTTAGTGTCATGATTTACAGCCATATTTTAAAAGTGACAAACATGCCATACACAAACACTTTTTCATTTACAGAGAAAACAAGACCAATCAGACATGCAAAAGTGCAAAAACAATATACACAGATGAGCCAAAACATTATGACCACCTGCCTAATATGCTGTTGGTCCTCCGTGTGCTACAAGACCCCTGAAGGTGTTCTGAGGTATCTGGCACCAAGACGTTAGCAAGAGATCAACTTGTTGGTCTGGCACATCTCTCAGATGCTCAATTGGGTTGAGATCTGGGGAATTTGGAGGCCATGGCAACACCTTTAACTCTTCATTATGTTCCTCAAACCATTCCTGAACAATGTAGACATTATCCTGCTGAAAGAGGCCATGAATGGCCAGATCCAGGGTTTCCCAGCAGAACATTGCTCAGAGCATCACACTCCCTCCACCGGCTGGTAGTCGTCCCACAGTGCATCCTGGTGCCATCACTTTCCAAGGTAATACACAGCCGTCCGCATGATGTAAAAGATAACAGGACTCATCAGACCAGGTGACCTTTTTCCACTGCTCCAAGGTCCAGTTTTGACGCTCGCATGCCCATTGTAGGCGCTTTCAATGGTGGACATGCACTCTGATTAGTCTGCGGCTATACACAGTCCCATATTCAGCAGAGTGCGATGCACTGTGTGTTGTGATACATTCCTCCCATAACCATCATTAAAATTGTGTATGACCTTTGCCACAGTAGACCTTCTGTTGACTTGGACCACACAGGATAGCTTTCGTTGCCCTCATGCATCGATGAGCCTTGGGTGCCCAACACCCGGTTTGTGGTTCCCTCCTCAGACCACTGTTGGTGAATTCTCACCACTGCTGACCGGGAGCAACACACAAGCCTTGCCGTTTCAGAGATACTCTGACCCAGTCGCCTTGCCATAACAATTTGGTCATTGTCAAAGTCACTCAGCTCTTTATTCCTGCCCATTTCTTCTGCATCTAACAGATTGATTATGAAAACTGATTGTTGACTCACCATCTAATCTACTCAGACCTTAATATGTGGCCTTGCTAGGAGATGATGAATAATATTCACTTCACTTGTGACTGGTTATAATCCTTTGGCTCATCAGTGTAATTTGACTACACCTGCAATTCCTGAAGGAGATGCCAGCGTTTGGAAGGTAGCAAATAAAATAGCATTAAAATGTAATGTTAAATTAAATGACTGATTGTGAGAAACTTTGAGACTGATATTGTGTTCTCTCACCTCTTGCCTCTATCCACTTTTCAGATTTTCAGATTTCCACAACAACTTTTTTTAAACCTAGTTAGAACTGATCAGTGCCATTGTTTTTTTGTTGTTGTTGTTGTTTGTTTTTGTTTCACGAGTTCACACTTACATATAACTAAATAGAGTAAAGGTTATGCATATTTGGCGTTATCCAAAGAGAGGGCTCCGAGCTCAGAATTTGGCCCGAACCCAGAGTACTCCCCCGATCCCAGGTTGGTTTAGAATTAATTAGAAATGAGATGGGGTGGTGGAGGGATGCTGGAAAACTGTCATGGAACAGAGGTAAGACTGCTGTGTATATATATGCACTGCAACTAATATAAACAGCAGTATCCAGGAAACAGAGCAGAGATTTCCATTTCTGCTATTTCTCTAGAGAAACGGTGCCATCTTATTTCATTTCAAATTTTACAACATTTTCTCAGGGACAATTCCTATTTATTTCAACGATAAGAACAACAAATATATGCAGTCTGAAAATGAAAATGAAATGGCGTCAGCGGGAATTGAACAAAAAGTACAAATAAAAAGTCACAACAGTCACTTTTTAAGAAAGATAAGTAGGTGGCAGGTGAACACACACTAAAGGCTGTTTTGCTATTTTGTGGCCTCTTCAGATTTCAGTTCCTTGACAAAGAACATTATGTACTATTATTATCATCTCAAACATGTTCTATTCAAAAACAAAAAGGATCAAATATAGCTGCAAGCAGCAATTATGGGCCAGTCAACCCAATGGCACAATGCAAGACTGAGCAGTTTCATTAGATTTGTTCAACACCACCAGTGGCAAATTTATGAAAATAAATGAGTGAATTCATCATATTTTAAAGGTAGGGTTGGCATTTTTTTTAATAAACACTTTTTGTTATACTGGTTTATTGTTTATTGTTAAAAGGATCCCCATTAGCTGTCACCAAAGTGAAACGAGCTAGTCTTCCTGGTCCACAACAACAACAACAACAACAACAACAACAACAACAACAACAAAAAAAATCACATAACAATGATAATCTAAAAGCAGTAAAACATTGTAGACATTATAAACATCATCAGAAATTATACAGAATAAATTACAGTATTACATGTAGAAAAAAAAACAACTTTTTAGATTTGCATATAAGCTTAGAATGTTATGTTAGAAAAAAAACAACTTGCATCACAATAGGTGTAGCTAATTGTGATTGTCAAAACATTTGGTAACTAAACAGAATTTTACACAATTTTCACGATTTCAATTCAATTCTTGGGATTTGATTTCAATCTTGATTCAATATTGACTCTTTGGATAAATATTAGGTAGGCTACAGTAGATAGCCTACATGTTAATTTTTCTCTAGAAAAAATATATCTCACATAATGCTGTAAACATACAGTACAGAGAGCCCTGTCAGCTGGTATTATTAAAGGTTAAAAATATAATACAAATGTAATATAGTGCACATATTTAGCAAAATACTCCTCTCTATAGCTATTTTTTCTAGTCAACTAACGTGCTGGTCATTAAATGGCTTTTCTGAGGTAAATGTAACGTTCTGTGACATAATTGTTCACCTGCAGTTTTATTGACCTCTTTCCATGGTTGAAAAGCACTGACTGATCAATATTATATATGAGGCATAAATACCTTTCAGTAAGTTGTACTGTATCTTTAAATAAAAAGTAACAGATGATCGGTTTACTTGAACTGAGGCGCTACAGCGATCGGTCACGTCACATTTACAAGCGCCAAAACTGTATTTATTGTCTGAATTTCGTAATAAAATGGACAAAACATGAGAGCTGAGAATTTTTTTCATATCAAAAGTAACCTGCTCTGTCTAGTCTGTCGGGTGTCAGTGTCCTCTTTGCTCCGTGATTTTTCTCTGCGTGAGAAAATGGATGTGTGGCGCGAGAGTGTGTGAAAAGTGTAAATTGCGCGAGTCTCACGCTGAATGCGTAGAGTTGACAGCCCTGCTTTTAGAAGGGGGATAAATCATCGGCAGCGTTCCTCCTTCCGCCATGCTTCTTCTCCATGTGAGGATTCATTACATTAGACTAGAGTGCGCATGCACACAGTGCTTCTACATGTGGGGATTGTTTACATCAGAGTGCGCACGTGTTTCGCGCAGCATACACGCAGTGTTTGTTTAAGCGGTTGATGGAAAATAAGCTAATGCGCATTCTATAAATCTAAATTCTGATCTATTATTTTTCACGGTATTTTGAAGTGCCCGCGATAACAATATCGTGCATATTCATTACCGCGGTTTATCGCATTACCGAATACCGGCACATGTCTAAGGGCGTGGTAACATCATCTGGCCATCATCGGCTGACCTAGTCAAATGAGAATGAACCTGATCACACCTAACAATATGGTTATATAAGATAGCAGGTTGAGAAGAAAAGACAGTGTTTCTGAAAAATTTAGCTGTATTGAAAACCAGCCTGTTCTCCACTGTTAACCATGAAAGTCGACGGTGCATACTGATAGTGTTTGTTCTGATGGGACAATGTAATACTAACTTGGCAGCTCTGTTTTGGGCAGTTTGTAATTTCTTTAGTTGACCTTTAGATGTAGATGACCATACAGGGGCACAATAATCCAGGTGACATAAAATTAAAGATTTAGCCACCTGTCCCACGATCTGTGTAGGGACATAAGAAAGACATTTACTCACCATAGAGATACCACAACCGATCTTCTTCACTATGATATCAATATGTTCTGCCCATGACAGCTGACTGTCTATTATTGGGCCCAGTAATTTTACTTTATCTACCTGTTCTATAGGTTCCCCAGACAAGTTCAAACTCATCTTTGGTGCAGATGACAGTTTATGACTCGATCCCAAGATAATTGATTTGGTTTTCGAGATGTTCAGCACCAACTTATTTCGTTTTATCCAATCAAAAATCATATTTAACTCAGCTGATAAAACATTGTCCAGTTCACCGACAGTTTTTGCAGCATAATACAATGTGGAATCATCAGCATACATTTGTGCAGTTGCTTTACACAAAACTGATGGTAAAACGTTTGTGAAGATGGCGTATAAGAGTGGTCCCAGGCAGCTCCCTTGCGGGACCCCACAGTCCAAGACCTTAGAGTGAGACCAGCTGCCAGTGTAATAAACCCGTTGCGTCCTACTTGTGAGATAACTCTTCATAAATTGGATGGCGGTTGGACTAAATCCATAGCATTCTAGTTTACCAATGAGTAGATTGTGATCTATGACATCGAATGCCGCACTAAAATCAAGTAATAATACTGCACCAGTCATCTTTAAATTATCCATTTCCTTGAGCCAGTCATCTGTCATTACTGTAATGGTGGAACAAGTTGAATGGTTATGTCTATAAGCATGTTGGAAATCTGTGTTCAAGCCGTTACATTCAAAGTATTCCAGTATTTGTGAGTGAACTATTCTCTCCATCAGTTTACTAAGAACTGGGAGAATAGTAGCCTAATAGGTCTACTGTTCTTCCCAGTGAGTGCTAGTCTGCCATTTTAGGTAAGGGAATAATTTTACCTTCTTTCCAGATAGTGGGAAAAACACCTTTCATTAAGCATGCATTTAATATTTGACATAACGGACCACAAACATAGTCAGCTGCCAGGCCAAGTACTTTACTGTCCAGTATGTCAGTACCCACTGAGCTGTGTTCGGGCAGGGACTTCAACAACTTCCTTACTTCCCGCTCCTCCACACTATTAAACTGGAAAGTGCAACTCTTATCTAACATCACATAATTTTTTATGAGCTTTAGGTAATTAGAATCAGTATTGTCCATATTCTGCCTTAGTGCATGGACCTTATTTATGAAGAAATCATTAAAATAATTCGCTATATCAGATGTTTTGGTCAGAAACTTGCCTTCTGATTCCACAAAGGAAGCCCCTCCAGTTGTCCGTCTCCCCATTATTTCATTAAGGGTTTTCCAGAGCTCTTTGCCATCTTGCTTTACATCATTTATTCTTTGCATGTAATATTCTTTTTCATCAATATATTCAGTTTTGTAACCTGATTTCTCAGTTGACAGTACTTGAAACTGCCCTCCACTAATCCAGACTTTACTAATGTAGATTTGGCTTCATCTCTTTCCTTCATGAGGCTCTTTATAGTCTCATTCAGCCATGGAGCTGGTCTCCGTATGGTGAGCGGGAGAAGGACACGCACGTTTTGCTTTCACACTAGCAGCGTTTGTCACGCACAGACAGAGTACTGTACTCTAAGTTGGCATTGCTAAGTTGGCATTGCTTTATTTCGTTTTCAAATACATTTAAGAGAAAAGACTTGTCAAGAAGCTTATTTTATTAATAATTTAATTTATATAACTTTTGGTTCATCTTTGTTTTTATTGTTCGGGCAACAAGTTTGTTTTTGGACATTTGTTTTCTTTTTAAATTGCTGTTGGCCATTTGATTGACTGTTTAAAACACAATAGATATCATCATTGCGCTTTTTGGGTAAAACTGCGGTGTATTTTGGCCATGATCAATGCATTGTGACTTCAATTCAGCGTAAGCGGCGCAGCAAAAATAGACTGGGTGCCAAAACTATCGCGGCACTGCCGCTCCTGCTCTGCTCCTGCTACGCGCTGCCGCGCCGCCTCTGCGTGCGGTGTGAATGCTCTAATCTGTTAACATGGGCGCCGAAAAAAATACGCCCTGCTTACGCTCTGCTAACGCGTGCAGTGTGAAACCGGCGTTAGTCTTACCCAGAACAGCCATTTTATCTTTGTATCTGAGGAATTTGATCATGATTTCATCAGCACACTGTGTAAGGCTAGGCAGAGACTCACTGAGCACCGCAAACAAACAGCATCCGCCTTATACAGTTCCTCCTGAACCAAATAACAAGCTTATGCTGCATTCACGCCATGTCATAACCGTAATTACGAGATGGCAACGTTCTACCCAGAGCTTTGTCTACAGCCAAAACAATCAATCGCACATGTGTACATTAATTGATACTTCAAAAGTTATCTGTAAATGTTTATGGTCTTTCCGGGCAGGATAAGCGACAGAGGTAACTGAACTAACATGAAATAGATTTCTTTATGTACGTAATTATGCAGAAAATATTAAGCATGAACATATCTTGGATTATAAGCAGAAATTGATTTGAATACACATTAAATATTACAATACATACAATCCCCTATTACTAAATTGCACTAGATTATATTAAAAAGGTTTACCATGCATCATGCTCAGAGTGACAAGTACAAATCCTTGGAAAAAGCTTCATGTCTTAAAATCCATACACCGTCAGCGTCATTTCTCTAAATAAGTTGTGAAGCATGCATTTTAAATCCTGATGTCTTTTTTGTTAACCAACATCTAGGGCTGTCGCGGTGATGGAATTTCCCTTGCGGTAATTTTGAGTGGCTCAATAGTGCGGTATGCGGTATTATCGCCATTTATTTATTTATTTAGATATAGGCCTATTTATATTTATTTGTTGCTATATAAATAGGTTTTACCCATAGGGTTTTACCATGTGGTCAGCATGCACGAAAAAGAGAGTCGCCTACATTTTCAGTAACCAATGTAACCGAAACTAAACAGCATCTCTGCGCATTGAAAGGCTGTCAATCAGCGCACATTACATTGTTACGGCAATGGACTGTCTTTGAGTGAATCATTAAACCATTTATTCAACGAACACGTTCAAAAACGCTGATTCTTTAAAAGATAGTAATGAAACAAGTTGTTAAGCTCCAGTTTTCAAGGCTGAGCTGACCAGCAATGTGTCGCATTGGTAACCCTGAAGCTGACGCTTAAATGGCATTGATTAAATGGCGTGACTCGCTGCTTTTTGATTCCCGCGGCTTCCTCGCGCTGTGGAATGCTGACCAGTGCTGTCGCTGATGCCATTCATGGCAAATCCCCTTAAACGTTAAGAGGATGACACGACAAATATTTCGCTTTCCTTGGACACGGTTCCTCTGCGGTTGACTTCTCAGTAGCGCGGTTTTACAATTTTGCGGTTATCGCGACAGCCCTACCAACATCCCCTTCGGATTTTTGGAATTTGTTAAAAAGCCACAGGTCAGCTCAAATTCTACGGCTTTTCACTGGCATGAAAGTTTGCATTTGAATTAAGTATTATTTGTATATATTGTTACAATTGGTTATTCTTCATTTAACAATGTTTAAGTCATTATCTTTACTGCTTCAAAATACATGCTGTTCACGAAAACAATATTAATTATTTACAGTTACTGTACGAATAAAAACAGTAGCAGAAATGACACTGTTTAAACAAATAACAATTTAAATGTTTAGGACATTTGGGTTGTAAGAATGTACAGGGAGACTTCAGACTAAAAACATTGAATCGTTAGTTAATGTTTTCTCATTAAAATCAAATTATGTCATATTAACCCTTTTCGAAACGCAAGTTTAAAATATTCAGGCTGACCCACCCCAACCTGAGTTTTTCAAGGCGACCATTATTTAGAGCATATCACTTTATTGTTTCCATGGTGACACGTCATTGCTTGTCACATGACACACCGCAGCCACAAAAGCGCTGAATGACTGATGATATGGTTTAATTTCCTTTTTTCTTCAAAATATTCACAAATTTGTTAACTATAGCATGAAATATCTGATATTCTGATTGTCAAATATGTGCAAGTGGATGTGTTTTGTTGTTTAAACACCTTTATAATGATTGCGTTATTTGAGCTATATGCATGATGGGCACTGCCATGTTAGTTTGTGCCGCAGTTCAGAGAATCAGACCTGTTGGTGATACGTGAATTCATCCACTTCTCCTGAAATACATGAAAATAAGTGGCCGGTGAACTGGGAGAAGAATAGAGTAAACTTTAAAGTTACTTACAAAATGTGTATCTGATATGAATAAAACATGCCATCTAATTATAATGAAAAGGATTATTATTGCCACTTCCATTGACATCAGTGTGTATTCTATTTTACAAACTCTAAATGTACTATTGTTTTGTTATTACTAATGTGAATTTAAATGTCTGAAACCTAAAATAAACATTATGTGGTTGAAATTATGCTTTTACACTTTTTCAGCTTTAGTTAGTCTGTAACGTTGCTGTTTGACCATAACAAAGATCGTCTCAGTTACGTATGTAACCCTCGTTCCCTGAAGGAAGGAACGGAGACGTAGTCGACGTGTCAACTGATTGGGATCACGCTTAGGGAGCCTGTCATCTTCGAGTATTGATAAAACGAGCCAATGCACACTGGCGTGCGAAATTTGCATCTCGCGCTCCTCCCCGCAGCGCAGGTGTAAACACGGAAGCGGATGCATGCACCACTTGTTTTTCGCTGAGGAGCCAAGCAGAGCCCGGAGTCAGCGGTGGACCAGCACTAGTGGCAACGGGACTACGTCTCCGTTCCCTCCTTCAGGGAACGAGGGTTACATACGTAACAGAGACGTTCCCTTTCAGTCGCTCACGTTCAACATAGTCGACTTGCCGACTGATTGGGATCCCTATTAAAAAGCCACTAGTGCTGCCACCTTCCAGTGCCTAGACAAAAGCCTCCTGACCCCCCGCATTATTGAGGCAGAGACAGGACAGGGCTTAGGCCAGGGAAGTCACTGCTGTTCCACAAGACCCACTCAGTTAGACTTGGATAATAGACTGGGAAAGCGTGCCCTTTCGATGGAAGGAGGGACGCTACGGAAACCAGATCCAGCCCGCAGGGAGGTAACATGTGAAGGATACACATATGGACTGGGCGAATTACCGGGCAGTACAACATATGGAATGTCACTGAGGTGATTCCAGCCTAAAATAGGGGGAGACTCAACCGTCAGCGACGGCAGAGCAAGCTCTGCCAAGGGAAAGACACGGGCTCGCCTCAGGGAGCCGTACCGTGGAGAATACACATATGGGATCGCCGTAGGGATCACAACATATGGACCCAGCCTAGCACAAGTTCCACAGAGCATTCGAGTGTTAGGCCTAGCATCGGACACTCTGCCACGTCCAATGCTGAAGGGGTGTAGAGGAGCTCAACAGGGTTCGACTAAAGTTTGACAACTGGAGCAAGAATGGCGCACGTATCCAGTCCATAGGAGGGGAATGGTGCAGCAAGCCGACACATCGAGCGGGAATTACGGTGTTAACTGGCTTCTATGTGAAGAGATCACACGGGAAGCAAACGGCTCGACACGTAGGTTATAGAATCTAGCGAACGTGTTAGGGTGGACATAGCTAGACCGATCGCGCAGGCCGCAGCGCTCATGCTCCAGAGAGCCGAGTTGGTTGCGGAGCAGAGCTCACTCATTAGCGCACGTCTAGGCTACCCTCGTGCATGTCCATGAGTGCTTTGGCCTGATAGACCTGTAGCAACACCATGGAATGCAAAGAGGTGGAGGCTTGCCCACAGGCTTTGTAAGCTCTGCGCGTAAGAACAGACGAGAACTCACAGGCCTGAGAGGGGAGATGAGGATCCCCCGTCCAAGATGTAGCGGCCGCCGGACACAGGTGTGCCACGACAGACCGCTCCACTGGAGGGATAATGGGGACTCCACCCTCATGGACGAAGGCGAGTCTCGATCTCAACACCGAGACAGTCATATTCCCGCAATGGGAACATGAACCATCCACAAAAGCTGCTTCAGCGTGCTGTAAGCCCAAACATGTGATGCAACAATTGTGACCATCAGAGGGGGACAGGGAACGACCGCATCCAGAAATGCATGGGTGGAATGACATCTTGAAAAAGACGCAAACGCACCCATGTTGCTCTTTCAGGAAATGAAAAACTCTCACCAGTGCCGGAGCACACAGGGGAATGATCGCGGCAACACTGACAGGGATGGTGCAGCCTGTACCAGTGAAGCACTCACTCTCTTCGCCCTCAACTGGCCGTCAGACAAACAAACACAAACAGAAATGTGATGCTGTTAAAACAGCAGTTGAGAGCTCAGAAAGCTTGCGACCACCGCTACACTTGCGCTCTAGAACCACCATCAGGAGAGACTTCCTGAAGAAGCACCGGCACACTTGCTTGTTGTAATATAACAACACTCTTCAGAAACATCGACATGAAAACCGATCGGCTCCGAAGCGAAAGACAAGTGGTGTGTGCATCCGCTTCCGTGTTTATACCCGCGCTGCGGGGCGCGAGATGCAAATCTAGCATGCCAATGTGCATTGGCTCGTTTTATCAATACTCTAAGATGACAGGCTCCCTAAGCGTGATCTCAATCAGTCAACACGTCGACTTCGTCGAACGTGAGCAACTGAAAGGGAACTGCAAGGTTACAAAGTTTAAAGGGAGTAATTACTCCAAAGGGAGATATTTATTTAACAGAATCCACTTTTCAAGTCCTCGTTTGGACTACAACGCGGTTTTTCCGGATCTTATGAAGTCATAATGTTCCTCATTTAAATAATCCCCGCCCACGGAATACACAAAAAAGTTGGCGAGGCCTGGTTGAGCTGCGCTATAGATGAAGAGTGTTGTCGCTGTTTTTTCCACCACGGAAAAAGTTTGATGAAATGTTTGAATGTATTTTTACACTGTTGCTAACTCCAACGTTTTTGTGTGCGCTGAACATTTAACAGAGAACAGCAGACAGACAGGGTACAATGCAGGCTATATGCACAAAAGCTTCTCCTGAAAGACGTAACCATTCCCATTTTGTCAGGACAATCTGTTGTTTATGGATCACAACTTGTAAGTATGTCTTATTATTTGTAGTTGTGTTTTCTATTAACAGTTCCAATTATAAGATTCATGAAGTTGCTATGATAGCTATGATGTAAATGAAGTAGGGCTGCACGATTTTGAGAAAAAACCTAATTGCGGTTTTTCTGACAAATATTGCGATTGCGGTGCGATTTTCGATTTTTTTGGTTTTATTTATTTTAAAGCTTGAGTAAGCAAACTGTACTTTTTATGTAATAAATATAACCTTATTGTAAAGTGTTACTGATTAGTTATACACCGATTCAGACGTCTCCTGAGTTCACTGTTGGAAAGATTAGTTGTTTTAACCATTCATTAAAATGAATCGGTTCAAAGGAGTCATTAGTTCGCGAATTGGACGTGTCATGCGCGTTGTGTGATTATCCCAGCAGTTAGGACATGGACATCCAAGATTTCTGTCAACACAGAAAACATTTCATCACTGGATATTTTTTTCGTTCAATTAAAGAGTTTTTTTTTGTTTTGTTTTTGTCAGTTAAATGTCCGGAACGCTTTTCAGTTCAATTTATTTAGCACAATTCACACCCAGCGATAATTCAGGAAAAAAAAAAAATCTCCGAATGATCCACATGAAACTTTGGTCTTCCGACCTTTTACCACCGTGTCGATTTATTTTGATTAATATGTGCGAGGGAGAGAGAGCAAGACAGCGCTTAGTTTGGAGACGGTGAAGTCTTGTTTACATTTTCGCCTGGCTCCGAAGAGAGAGAGAGAGAATGCGCGCACGCGCGACCGGCTCTCTCTCTCTCTCTGCTCGTTCTTTCAGTTAAACATGCGCCCTGTCACTCACAAGCGCAGCAGTTCATCTACATTACTCACCGATCAAATAAGACTTTGGCGGGACAAAAATTCACTTTGGCGGGCGCTAAAACAAGTTCAATGCAGAAAATTAATGCGTGAATTTAACTTAGTAGGCTACATGACCATGCACTCGCACAAATGCGACCACATAAAATTTTAACTCGCACATTCTCAAAAAATGGTCGCATATGCGACCATTTTGGTCGCAGTCTGGAACCCTGGTGTCGGTGGTGATTTTTAAGATGCTGGTATAGATTGGTAGTGTTTCTTCTGGATCTGGCCACGGCACGTCGACATATTTTAGCACTCTTTTGCTCCACGTCGTTCTTCGTGAATCCAAAATAAGTCCAAACAGCTGAAGTACAAGTGCTCCCCCGCTTCCTCTCCCGTCACCGAAGAAGTGCCTTCGGCCATTTCTGCGCAGTTACAAGCTTTTTCGAGGTACACGTTGTGTGTTAGCTGCTTTGCTGCTGCCAGAAAGCCGGTGCACTGCATACAACCTTGTAACTTTCCATTGCCATTTCTAATTGGCCAGCAAGCCAGGAACGCGAGATTCGACCATTTTGATTGGCTAATAGGTTTGTCACTCAAATGTCAGAGGCGGGGGAAAAAACCTCAGACTCCTGAGGTTAGGTTATTGCGGGAGTTAAAACCTCAATATCGATGCAATAAAGGTTAATCGTGCAGCCCTAAAATGAAGGGCAAAGCTTTGCCTCAGCTAGCCTGCTAACTAACATTACAGTACTGAGCTTTTGTACGCTCTTGCTTTTGTAAGACTGTTCACCGCCCCTTAGGAAAATTATCCATGCTTTTGTGATTGATTACTGTTTGTATTACCATAGTTTTCCAACAAATATGATTAAATGTGAATAACATCGTATCTATAAGAGAATTACAGAAACAACAAAAAAAAACATACAGTACCACTCTGAAACGTCCTGTGAAATCTGTGCTTGCAAATTCTGTGCTTGAAATCCATTCTGCACGATCCCCTTGTTCGTTACCATTGTCAGGGTCTGAATCAGGCTCGAAATGGTTTGAAATTGACGCCATCTTTAATATTTACATCTGAATAGAGCTCGCAATTATGAAGATGCATGACATTTCCCGAACAAGCGCTAAAGCACTGCCAGTCACAACACACTGGGCCAGCTAACCAATCACAGCACCTGCATGACATCATTTACCAACTTAGTTGAACAATAAATTAGCGACAATACAGTTTTGAGAAACAGTCATGAGTGGCTGCCTAGTTGATTTCTTCAATGATGCATTGTACTATGGTAGTTAAGCAGCAAGTTAAGTCGTTGTAAACACACCTCACATATAGAACTGGTGATTTGTGTGCAGTATGCATTAGGTCAGGGATTCCCAAAGTGTGGTACGCGCACCACCACCAAGGGGTGCGCGAGAGGAAAAATGTAATGGCGGTCTGTTTTTTTAAGTGGGATTTTTCCACACAATAAAAAAACATGAACAGTAAACATTTCCTTTGTAAATTCCTTTTCCTTTTATTTTAAATAAAAAACTATAATTTATTAGTTTTTGATAAAACAAATACATATGAAATGCACAACGACACACCTAAAGTCGCTCACGCACATATAGGCTACAAGCAAACTCTACACACACGAGATGCGCACATACTCATATGAGACGCGCGCGCGCACACACAAACTCTCCACGCACATACTTATATGAAACGCGAGCACACACACACACACAAACTCGCGCACACACACATACTCAATGTGACCCGAGCACACACACAAACTCGCACACATACACATACTCAATGTGACCCGAGCACACAAACTCTCCGCGCACATACTCATATGAGACGCGAGCGCACACACACAATACCATAAAGATGTGGAAAAGTCGATCAAAAGTGTGGCTACATTTCTCCAGGCTCGATGCCAACAGCGCGCGATGCCGTATTTGTGGTAAAATAATTGCTGCAAAGACCGGTACCGCGACAAATATGATGAAGAACTTGACAGTGCACGGAGTAAACATAAGAGCAGAAAGTTGCTCCGTCTTTGACTGGTAAATGAAAAGATACCTTGTTGATCAGTCTGATAGTGTTTATATTGCAATAATGACCAACTGAATGTACACTGCCGTTCAAAAATGTGTTGGTTAGTCAGATTTTTTTTTCAGTAAGGATGCATTAAAGTGATCAAAAGTGACCTTAAAACATGTCACATGTGTAATGTTACAAAATATTTCGTTTTTTAATAAAACTAAATTAGCAGCTGAAAATAACCGTGCTTTCTGTTACTGAGCCTGTCTGTCACTCGTCCTCTTTAAAGTGGAAGCTTGTTCGTAGCTTTGTTGCATTATATTGAAACTTTGTTGATGTTGTTATTGTCATGCGTGTTCTGGTTATTTGAGCATGATTAAACATGAGTCTTTATATGGCGACAAAACAAAGCTTTGTTGCGTTATTTTTTTGAAGTGGGGATTGGGGGTGCGCCAACCCGGTTGGGACATAGTAGGGGGTGCGCCGGAAAAAAAGTTTGGGAACCGCTGCATTAGGTGGTGAATCGAGATGGCACTACAGGGCTGTTGGCTTATTAGGTAAAAGTTTTATGAGCAAACAAAACAGTGTTTTTATCTCAGTTGGATGGCTGCACAGAAAATACCTCAGAAAGTAAATTTGATTTTTGTTCCTCACTGCTAAATTTGTGTGGGCCAAAGCAAGATGTGTCTGAAATGCAAACTTCTCACTACTGGGTATGTTTTCCACAATCAAAACACATAACAGAGCAAAAATTCCTGCCGTTTTATCGAGTTTTCGTCAGACTGCTGGAGGGCCACAGTTTGACAACTAATGCCTACACATCAAGGTTTTGTGCAGAAACTCATCCCTCAAATTTGCATCATGATTTTCAAGCTTCATGAAAGGAAGTAAATAGACTTCAAATATAGTCTAGCTAAATAACAATTGGGGTTCTCAACTGCCTGCCTGACTTCCTCCTGATGAGGAACAGAGATGATTCTGCTACATACACAAACATATACACTACTATATTACCATCCAGAAAGACTAGAAAAAGATATCAGCTTTTGTTTCATACTTCTAAAGGGGTCATTTTTGCCCATCTTCTCCATTCTCTTGCTCTCTTGTACCCACTGAAAATATTCCTTCATTCTAAATTATGATGATAAGCAGCCTGATCATCACAATCTTGCTATATCTCTCACTATATATGTGTATATATATATATATATATATATATATATATATATATATTATATATATATATATATATATATATATATATATATATATATATATATATATATATATATATATATATATATATATATATATATATATATATATATAAATTCTTGGGGTCTGTAAGATTATCATTTTTTAAGTCTCTTATGTTCAAGTTTGAATTTGTTTGGTCAAAAAACAGTAACAATTTGTAGTAATATTATGAAATATTACAAGTTGTTAAAATAACGGTTCCCTATCTGTCAGTCACTATGATGTTATGTCGACTGACAAATGGAGTCTCACTTGTCACCAATCAGTTTTTTTGAAAAACGGCCAATGGAATTGCAGAGTGGAATTTGCATGCCAGGCCATTCCCCTACACATACGGGTATATTAGATGGCGACATGCATCCACTCATTAGGTTTTTCTTCAGAGTCGAGTGGTTGTCTGTGCTACAGAAATCACTCTTAAATTCACTTCTAAAAGAGCTGATAAAAAGAGCAATGCATTGAGGAGCTCCCTCTGGCTGGAACTGAATGGCGCATTCAGCAGTGTTTCGCCAGTCACTGTTTGCACAGTTAAGTGCAGCAATTCCCACCCAGGGCGCTTCGGCATAAAAAAGCAGATTTCCCTAAAAGAGCAAGCACTGGCAGTGAACGTCTTTTTAAAGATGCTTTTCCGTCCATTTGTTTCTGGATGTGGTCATTTCTTGGCTTTGTCTGACAGCCACAATCTCTGTCCCAATCAGGATGATTGGTTCCTGGGTGCACCGCACAGTTCACAGCCACATCCTGCCACAGTGCCTTTCTTCCCGGGGGGGGGGGTGCATGAGGAGACCCAGAAGTCATGGACAGCACCTTTTTCTGCCCGAAGCCGCTTCACAGCTTCCTCCACTTTTACTACCCTCGGTGGCCCGTTTGCCGGGCAGCCTGTTTTCAATGTTACACAGCGGTTTCCTGTCTGCCTGAGTGGATTGCATTTGTAGCTCTGTATAGCTTTGTTTTTAATCTGTATTTTCTATCTTTCCTTGCAGTTTATATTGTTTAATATAACTTAATCATCACAATATATCTGATAGTATGTAATTTTGTCTGTCACATTAATCTGACATCACTAGCACAACGCGTTAACATTTCTCTAGCCTGTTAACCTGCCAGCCCGTGCTTACCATCTTTTTTCTCTCTCTCACGCCTTTTACGAGTCCATCAAACAACTGTGGTGAGTCGGATCAGTCAACAAACAAGGTGAGTTATGTCATATCCTGTTATCTTCACTTGCACTGCCTGCCACATGTATAGCATAACCTTCTCAGTCAGCGGTGAGGGTTTCACTTTTCATAAATGCAGGGAGATAGACAGGCTGATGGAGAGGATTTCAGAATTAGAGACACGCATCCAAACTTTAATCGAGGAAAGAAAGAATGCAAGTGCTTTAGACACTGCTTTGGATGTGACTAGCTTAGCTAGCCCTGTACATTGTTGTTGTAGAGCCTCCGCAGCAGGGCAACTGGGTGAATGTGAGACGGCATAGTTGAGGGACAAAAACTGCTGTTCCGTTCCAATTAGAACATCAAACAGGTTTCCTCCACTCAGTGACGCACCCACTAAGAATCCTGTTGAAAGTGCCTTAGTTAATGGCAATTCTATTACACGGAACGTGAAAATAGAGACACCAGCCACCATAGTCACATGTTTGCCGGGAGCCAGAGTGTCTGACATCAAAGCAAATTTAAAAGTGCTGGTAAATGCTAAAACGATGGTGGGGCCACCATTCCACAGGTGGAGCATGCGATTGCGGTGCACTTGTGCCCGCAAAGTGCCAGCACCTAGAGGACCAGCCGCTCCCATCCAAGGCTTGTAAGCTGACGACAGCCCTTGCTGCTAAGGCTTAGGCCGTGTGTCCACCAAAGCGTTTTTAGCCAGCTGAAATTGCTAGATGCTCTCCTAAAAACGCCAAGCTGTGGGCACTTGAGGGCGTTTTGGCAGCACAGCGTTTTTTCAGTTGAGACGCTTCGTTGCTATGATACAGAATATCCGCAGCACAGTTTACTTGTAACTGAGTTCGCAGATAATTTGTTTCATACCCAAAATGTATTTTTCATCCATTTTGTTCAGTTAGCTCTGCTGGTTTATGTTGTTGTACAGAAAGAATGTTGTGACAGTTGGTCGGTGTGGTATTTGTCCCGCCCCTCCTCCACTGTGATTGGACGGCTGGGTAAAAAGTGACAGTGATGAGCGCTGCGTTTTACCTAAAGTTGAACATTCTTCAACTCTCGGCGACCTGTAAAAACGCAGAGTGCTCAGCGCTTCAGCGTGAAAAAAACGCTCAGCGCCTCGTTACGCTCATGGTGTTTTAAAAACGCGGCGCTCCCATTGAAAACAATTGAAAAAACACGCCAGCCGCGTGAAAAAATGCTTTGGTGGACACACAGCCTTACAGTGACGCTGGACAGGCCGCCTCCGCTCTGCATGCAATGGCCATCTTGCAAGTACATCAGGCCAAAGCACTCAAAGAACTGCACGAGGGATTGATGCAGTAACTGCATACAGTGACTGACTTCGCCCTATGGGTGGCCAAGGTCACGGTGTGGGCCCTCGACCAGATGATGTCCAGGAACGCCATCTCTGGCTGAACCTTGCTGAGATTGCTGACAAATTGAGCTTTCTCAACGCCCACATCTCGCAGTGTGTCCTCTTAGGCGACACTGTCGAGGATTTTGCCCAGCAGTTCTCTGCAGTCCAAAAGCAGACAGAGGCCATTAGGCACATCTTGCCCCAGCTTGATACCACTGCTACCAGGACTGGACCAGTCTGCTCATCGCAGAGGGCGTCCCCCTACAGCTTCTACACCTGCCCTGGCACGGTCAGAGATAACATCCCCACCGCAATGTCAAGACCTCACAAGGGAAGGCGACGCAGCCCGTCCCTCAGGCCGCCGCTAACCTCTCCAAACATTCATCAAACCGCCCTGAGGTGGGTGACCCAGAGATGGAGGGAGCTGCTCTGAACCAGGAGGTGGTGATTGCACCACTCCTTCCCCTGAAGGAGGGCAGTGAATCTTTTCTTTTCATTGAAAAAAGTATTTTTTGGTACCCAAGCTTTCAATAAAAGATCAGTTTCCTCAGTCTCTGGCATTTCCGCTCATAGAAAAGCAATGTCTGACCAAGGGCTAAAGTTTGGCGACAGTTCTGTGTGATGGTCACACAAAGTGTGCCACAGCACCATGCCCATCTCATGACTCGGCTTTGTAGCCAGTGCTGAAGCAATCTCATCAATCCGAGCGGCGTTACCGCGAATGTGGATGCCATATGCCCCAGGAACCTCTAAAATTGTTTCAGTGGAACCGCTGTCTTCCCCCTGAATGTATTCATGTAGTTCAGAACTGACTGCGCATGTTCATTCGTGAGATGTGCCATCAAATTTACCGAATCCAACTCTGCCCTGTCTCTGTGCCTGTAGTAGTTCCATCCCTCTCTAGCTAGAGGCTATCGCAGAGATTATTACATATGTAGCACTGCACCACGGGTCAGTCCATATGTGTATTCCACATGTTCCTTCCTACTGGTAGGATGTGGCCTCTGTAGTGTACCTCTCCACTTGGATTACGTATGCTTCCCCAGCATTAACACAGTGATTTTGGGCATAGATGGGGCGCTGGGTAGGTTATGACTTAGCAATAGCAGTTGCCAAAAGAGCATGTTATAGCTTGCCAGCATCTGCATTGTCGACACTCATAACACAGTCCAGTGGTTGTGGCACTTGATCCCTGATGCACTGATGCACCTTGATCCCTGATGGAGGGAACAGAGATGTTATGTCCCTCCTGCCACAACCCTCAACTACTCCACTGAAAGGCCGGGACACTGTCTCGGCTCCTCAGCATAAACCTAATGAGTGGATGCATGCCATCATCTTATATACCCATATGTATAGGGAAGTGGCTAGGCATGCAAATTTCACTCGCCATTTCTATTAGCCGTTTTTATAAAACTCAGTGATAGGGGGATTGAAACCCCTTTTGTCAATTGAAATAACATCTGTTCCTTCCATCAGGGAATGAGGGTTACCACGGTAACCAAGATGTTTTAACATTTTAAAAGTACTTTCAGTACTCTCGTCTTCAGTGCCTTCAATGATCCTTCAGGAACCATTATACTCACGGCGAAGTTCTTTTTGGTTCTTTGCTTAAAAGTAAAAAGAAGTTGGAAATACCTTTGCAGTGATATACTGTTAACGAATATCCCGTCACAGTCCACAGTGCTGAGAGCAACGTTTAGATGAATATGTAAATATGTGCGGTGCGCATTCTTCTCAAAAAACAAAATAAACGCACAACAAAAATGACAGTGGTGAGAAAACAGCAGTTAAGAAAGAATCTGATCATAGCAATGTGGATATGTTTGCACAAGCTCTGTAATTCACCTGCATCATGTCAACAGATGAGGTATTCAAATTACATTATGATGATATTATAAAGTAGCCTATATTTGAGACTATAGACCATATAGATCTTGCTTGTGAGGCTAGTTTTAATTAATCCCTTTTCTTTGCCTGGCACATTGACATTACAGTATATAATGGCTCTTTCGCCATTATGTTAAACATTGTTTAAGTATTTGTTTCATGTGTCATAGAACGGAAGAGAGGCTAGGAATGCACGTAAACTTCACATCCTTTTGATTTTCCCAGAAACGTCCCATAAAAATCAGTATACAGGCTTTAGACACCCTAGGAAGTCGGGGAAGGTGTTTTGTTACAAACTGTTCACACAGGCAATAAATGTGATTAATACATGAAAATTCTTACATATAGCCCCTTTAATCTTGTATTCTATAAACCAACAAACAGGGATGTCATATTAAACACTTACTTTAATAATGTTGTTGGCTTTCCTACAGGCTTGCTTGGCTATGCCAATGCTTTTCACAGAGCATCCACTATGGTTCAATAATTACATCAGAGTATTGTGATAAAGAGCCTTCATCTTATGTGTCCTGTGAAGCACTGGGCCTGCTCGCTCTTGCTCTGCTCTGTTGTTTATAGCTGTGAAAGGACAGGGCAGCTGTAGGATGGGTAAGATCACACCAGGTCAAAACCACTTTAAGCGCTGACATATCTATGCTGTTTCCCCTGTGCATTCTAATGCTCTAAGCCATGACTTCTCCTGAGGACTCATTTACATGCAGACACCACTGGAAACCAGCCACAACAAAAGGTGTGTGTTTGAAAGAAAGAGACAGGGAGAGAGAGATGAATAACCATACACACAGCTATGCAAACACTAAGATGGCAACTACTTCTGAGGAAAAGTGGTGTCTGCCAGGATACGATTTGTAGTAGCAAAAGGTTTTAAAACTGTCAGATCGCTAAGAAAACAAATAGTGCAGCTCTCCTCAAAAGCCACAGAATGTGAGGTATCATTCATGTCTGTAGCACAAACAATGTGGGGAAAGTTACATTCTGACATTTAATCAAACTCTAAGGATGCAATTGTACATGTACAGTCTGAGGGTTTAAAAACAGAAATGAAAAGCCTATGCTTTTGTTAAAGCATAAACAAAATTTAAGCTCTATCATGCAATGATGTTGATTATCACAGAAAATAACAATGACTTGTCCATCAGATTTTTACGCATGTACGGTATGAGGGTTTAAAAACAGTAATGAAAAGCTTTTTGTTTCATTGCAGTAATTATTATTTTTTGTTAAAGTTAATATATTTGAGATGCAACATTGTCTAAATTATCCTTTTGTGGTGGAAAAACTAATCTATGCGAATTACCTTTTGGTTATGGTTACAACTCCATGTAAAAAGTGCTTTAAATCACGTCCCTTTTTGGTATGCTTGTGCGCATTGTGTAAAAATGACCTGGTTTACATGTTCAAGGTGCACAAGGATGCAAAAAATGCACAATCATTTCAAAACATAATTGCATATTTTAAATATTTCTCTGCAGTGCTGTACAATTTCCCAATAGGCTACCATAAAATTGCATTACAGGAATTGACGGACAATTAGGTAATCAACAACATGCAACAGACGCTTAAAATGTGGAAAATTTAAATTTACATGAACAGAAGTAAAAATAACTGTTGCATTTTGACATGCATGGAGAGATCAGACACATGCATGTCCCTTAATCCCAGTTCAGCTCACTTCCTGTCCCAGACGCTATCCAGAGAACCAGAGACAGAGAGCAGAGGAGTGCAGGAACACTATAAACAGCCGGGGGAGGAGAGATAGAGTGGAGGGAAAGCGAATGGAGAAACAGAGCCAAGGAGAGGTAATAAGAAAATATGCATAAAGGAGAACAATAGTTTAGAGGAAAAAGAAAATGAAGAGAAGAATGGAATTATAAATGAGAAAAAGGCTTGCAAAAAAAAAAAAAAACCACAGCACACAAGGCTGTGCATATGAGATGATCTGGTTAAAGGGAGAAAAAAAAACAATTATGGGACAAATGTGGACATTAATTACGGCTGTGTAAACTGGCTGCTAATTACAGAATAAAATCTAGATTTTAAATTAACTCAGGGCTTTTTATAAATATGGAAAAGCCTAATGAAAATGTAAATGGTGAGTTGAAGAGAGACAAGTTATGTGTGCCAAAGTTTACTTAAAACTTAAAAAAAGACCTTCCCTGACATCCTAGGTTATCTATGAAAGCCTGTATACTGATTTTTATGTGAAGGATCGGGGACATTTTTGCTGGGAAAATCAAAAGTGTGATGTGTTTAAGCACTTCTGAGAGTCACTCTACCGTTCTATGACATGTGAAATGAATACTTATACAATATTCAACATAATGCTGAAAGAGCCATTCTATACTGTAATGTTAATGTGTCATGCAAAGAAAAGGGATTAATTTAAACTATAGTCTCACATAGCCAGATCTACATAGTCTCTATAGTCTCAAATATATTTTATAACAGTGCTTAATTTGAGCCGGATCCTGTTCCGGGAAATTTCTGATTTTGGATTTTTGCATTCCGGCATTTGTTTTTAAACAATCGGGCATAAATAAGTGCATTGCATGGTGACAGTGCGTGCTTATGAGAAATATATTTGGAGGTTATGTTTTACTATTGGCCCTCAGCATATAGCCTATATTTCTGATCAGCTTTTTTAGGTTCATGATCACTCTCATTGTTTGTTGTTTACTGCTTATTGTTTTACACGCAGTAAAATGTAACGTTTGGAGAGAGTGTATATACCTGATGAATTATTCTAATAAAAATAAGTAAATATTGCCAAAATGGTAAAAAGACAGTCAAGCATATTTTCATTTTCCATATCCATGAGAAAAGCTGATGGTGTATCTGATCAAAAGATATCCCGAATATGGAACTGCTAATACTAATTAGGATAGAGGGAGACACGAGCAATGGGAGTTAGATCAGTCAGAATCAGAAATCCATGTAATGGAAAAGGCAATGACGTCCTCGTTGAGAGAACATCAGTGATCAACTGAATGATTTTTGGGTCTCAACAATGCCATTTTTGTTGTGTTTATTTTGTGAGAGGAAAGCATGCTGTGCATATTTGCATATTCATCTAAACGTCACTTTCAACAGCATGGACGGCGTCTGGATGTTTGTTAACAGAATATCGCTGCAAAGGTATTTTCAACTTCTTTTTACTTCTAAGCAAAGAAGGAAAAATAACTTTGCCGTGAGTATTTCGGAGCATCGAATCGCATGTAGTCTCTTGTTTGCTATGGAGCTATTCTTGTGCCAATAAAAATGAACGTAGCTTTTCAAGAAACTAATAAAAATATAAATTGAAACTAAAATTCTCTAAAACTGAAAAAGAATAAATCGCAGGCAAATTTTTTGACTTCGTTTTTAATACACTGCATGTTTTGCTAACTATTTCTCTTATTTCAATCGCTGATCTGAACTTACAAATGCGCTTCCAGAGTTTTCATTTACGCTTCTGAAGTTTTCGTTTACGTTCCCAAAGTTTTCGTTCGCCGTTCTGACACATTTCTCTCGTGGGGGCGGGGCTAGTAGCAGTGTGTTCTCATTGGTTACTGAGCTTTTGATTGATCGCTTCGTGACCTGGAAGTGAAGACGTCAGTGTTTATGTGTGGATGTGAGCGTCTGTAATCGCAGCTTTCTATTTCATTTTAGTGATATTAAGTTTATATCTATTGCTGCTACACTATATTGTTGAGATGATCTCTTATAGAAGGAATAGTACAGACGAATGATATTTATCATTAGTCATCGTCGCTATATCAGGAGGATACTGGATAACGTTAGCCTACTCGTGGTAAGTCTGATTTTTGTTTTGTTTTTAATACTATACTAATACTATTTATAATAGAGTACTGGCTTTTTTCAGGTGGAGAGGCATTTTAGAGCTCAGTGAGAGCCCATAACATTATACAGCTGAGCTGTGTTGTCTTGATTTAACTGTTAGCCCAATCATTACATGACTTGTTTGTCTACATTCGGTTACAGTCTTCGATTAGATCATATTTGCTTCGATTAGATCATATTTCCCCACAGCCACCCCAAACAACATTGAGCTAGAGTACTGTACAGTAGCCTATCTGTACTGTATCAGTCAATGACCGATGCCATAGGACCAGAGCGCTGTCAATCACTGCCTGATTCAACTTTGGCAATGTAAAGCCTTTTTTACCATGCCAATAAAGCTATTTAAACCTGAATTTCTCAATTGCTGATTAATTTGCGATGCAAAGTTTTTGAAAGAGGAGAGACACGACTTGACCACAGACCACGTCTCTGTTCGTAATATGTAAACACTCAATTATTTTGAAGTATCGCCCTAGTTGCAATATTTATTCTGATTACTTTTGTGTGATGAAGATGACTGATAAAGCCATTATATGTATCTAGTATGAGTAACAAATTGCTTTTTCTGTGTCCATATTTGACTAATAATAATGAAAAAAGTGCACTTCAAATGAACATTTCTTTGACAAATGTTAAATCTTTAATAGTCTTTAATAATAAATATATGTCCACATTAAAAACTTAATACATGCAAGTAATTATGACTGAAAACATCCAGCAACTAGGGAATACACATCCATATGTTTATATATAGGGCAATACAGCCATCTACTGGTTACACAACAGTATTACAGATGATAAATGCTGCTTGACTCCGAGGTAAATATTTAGTACTGTAAAATCCCTTAAATATAAATATAATAAATATTTTAAGTCTGCAACGTGTTACTGTATGGGGAGTTCAAAGCAGTTTGTATTGTTAGATTATAATACATTTCCTCTCTCATTTTCCAGGGAGTGGAGCAACATTTCCATAAACAAAATTCTGATGCTGACACAGAGTTACCAGATAGTTAGTGATAGTACCAGAGATCCACTGTCCTTTTCAGACAATAATCTTTCTCTGTTCAGACACATCACCTTTGAATGACTGGGATCTTGATCTTCAGACACCTGATTTATTTTAATATAAACTAGCAAATATTTCAATTTCCTCTAGATTAAAACAAACACAGTTCACAAGTACACAAGAGGTTTCACTTTATTCTTATTAGTCTATGCTGATCTTGGATTAGCATACCAATAGCATATGAATGTTGAGGGGATAGTTCACCCAAAAATACAATTCTCTCTTATTTTGCTCACCCTCATGCTGTCCCAGATGCATTTTACTTTCTTTCTACAGATAAACACGAATTAAGATTGTAAGGAAAGTAATCCATCTCTGCGAGTCCTAAAGACACTTTAAAAAACACACACAGTGAGCGTGACGGTAATCCATGCAACCTCAGTGGATGAGTCAATGCCTTCTGAAGTAAAACAATAGGCTAGATAAAAGAAATACTAATAATGTAAACTGTTTTAACTATTAAAAATCTTACGTACATGGGTTACAATCCACTTGTATTATGGACTCACAGAGATGGATTATTTCCTTAAATATCTTTGTCTATGTTTATGTCAAGAAGAAAGTCATATACATCTGGGATGGCATGAAGGAGAGTAAATGATGAGAGAATGCTCATGTTTTGGGTGGACTATCCTCATACTGCTTGCAAGGGTGTAGATTTGGTTTGAACATTGGGAGGGGGGTTGAAGTTTGGGTCTGCATATTTTTCATGTGATCATGGTATAAATATTGGGGGGGTTGTAATGCATAGATTTAAAGATTTAAATACAACCCCCCCCCCCCCATTTGAATTTTTAAAATGTATTCTGTATTTGTAATTGTGCATTTTGTATAGTAATGTATATCATGAGAATACTGTGCATTACATGTATAGTATGCAGTTAATGTTTTGTGAATTCTGGTCTTTCCTGTCACAACATAATTGCATCCAAGACCTTCACTCTGATACTTGTGTATATGCTTTAGTGACAATAAAGAATGTACATTTATTTGAATTCATATTTTCAATTACATTAATTTAACTGGTTGTATAAGTCACGATTGAAACGGTTGATGATTGTTAAAATATATTTACAATTTTAAATGTTAGCAGATAGTGTTAATTAAATGAAATAACTAAATACAATTATCAATAAAAAAAAATGGCAACAAGAACATTCTTTCTGTGACATATGTAATGAAATGCCCTTTGAGGTCTGTATCTGACAGCAGGCCACGACTGTAATTTTCATTTTGTTTAAATTCCTCTTATTTAAGTGATCATTAATTTTGATGGTGTAAACGTAGGCTATATCATGCTAACGATGAGTAGTGTGATGGCCATGGCTGCCAACCTTGATTACTTGGTTGAAGTTTGACTTTCTTGACGGCTGAATATATCACACACGTTTGCTAGTATTCTCTTTAAATTGTAACAGCTGAACCTAATCAGAGCCTAACATGCAAAATAATCATCAGGAATAAACAAATATTCTCCGAAAACAATATTTTAAGTATTATATACAGTACTTTAATGTGCAATTACACCTGAATAGACTGAATAGATCTCTTGTGCTCCTAAAAAGCTTCTGCCAACTAAGTAGTAGCAGCAGGTAAATACAGATAAAATTAAAAAACAAACATAACTTAATATCACTAAAATGAAATAGAAAGCTGCGATTACAGACGCTCACATCCACACATAAACACTGACGTCTTCACTTCCAGGTCACGAAGCGATCAATCAAAAGCTCAGTAACCAATGAGAACACACTGCTACTAGCCCCGCCCCCACGAGAGAAATGTGTCAGAACGGCGAACGAAAACTCTGGGAGCGTAAACGAAAACTTCAGAAGCGTAAATGAAAACTCTGGAAGCGCATTTGTAAGTTCAGATCAGCGATTGAAATATGAGAAACAGTTAGCAAAACATGGTGTATTAAAAACGAAAGTAAAAAAATTTGCCTGCGATTTATTCTTTTTCAGTTTTAGAGATAATTTATTTAGTTTCAATTTATATTTTCATTAGTTTCTTGAAAAGCTACGTTCATTTTTATTGGCACAAGAATAGCTCCATAGTTTGCTACATTTGCACGAGTGCGAGCACAAGCAATAAGTTCCTGACTGCAGTTCACTACATGGCCACTGGTGTCACTAATAACAACTGTTTCTAAATTCTACATAAAGCCCCTTTAATACAGGGTTTGGGGTATGTTCAAATCACAAAATAAACAATAACATCCTAGAATATCTGTGCACAATTCATTTGTTGCCTCCTAATATTAATTCATCCCTCACATCTATCTCAATCTGGCCTCCTGTCTATTGATGAAATAACATATGATCACAGATGGAGTGATTGGTTGTATTCAGTCATACTGAGAATTATAATCTCACGCTGGCAGACTGGGAAATGTGGCCTAGAATAAACTCAAGCTGTGTTCATGTATGTATGTATGTAGTGGGGGAAAAAATCCAAAATGTCCTTTGCTTAATCAGAATCAAAATCAGGATCATTTTATTTATTACTGTGGTCTGTGTGAACTCACTTCTCACAGTGGCCGTCCTGGTGCAGTTATAAAGGATGGCGAGCTCTCCAAACACCTTTCCTGGTCCCATAGTGCACAGCTTCAATCCTTCTTTTGTCACTTCAACCTTTCCCTCTGAAATAAAACATACACAAGCTGTAAATACTACAAAAAACACTTTCAAGACATTTAATCGTGAGTTCAGTCTTAAAACCACCAGACCATAACAGTTTGTGAACAGAGCAGAGATTAGAGACCCCTGGGAAAAGCATGACCCCGTCATTTCAATCCCAAAAATCCCAAATAAATAAATAAGGAAAAGAACAGACAGAAACGATTGGCTGGATATGAAATATGCTGTACCGACTGGTGCGGTATCATGATACAGTACATGAAAGAGCACACATCACAGCCTTCAACACACCTTTATTGTGATTGCACAGTAAAATACACCTCTTGTGGTCTCTCTCTCTCTCTCTCTCTCTCTCTCTCTCTGAGGTGTCAACTGTAGATGGGCTGATATGATACATTATGAGCAGAATAACAGGAAGTCAAGCACCTTTTCTCAATTTTCAACAGCTGATATTCACTTTTCACAGTTGATTAAACAGGTGAAAGACCCTGAAAAGACCGTGAGTGTGTTACATGCACGTTCTAAAACCAATTAAAAGCGCCAACAACATGTGTGGTCATGTAAACGCGTTAAACTGTTTTTATTCTTTTTCCCACTGACATTTTGAAATACTTTGAGGTTTATAATGCTTTATTTAACATCTCAACTCACATAATAAATCGAATTCTCTAAGTGAAACACTGTACATGGATGCTTACATTTTGACATCACCGCCAATAACCTTTTTTGTAAATACAGTCTTGTAAATGCGGTTTACTTACATTGCCAAGTGATCACTCTGCATGTAAACCGGTAAATTGGGTTATTTCAATAAACTGATTTTTTGGTAGTTATCAGCATATTGGTGTGCATATAAACATGCTCAGTGAGATGTGAGAATTTTAGAGAGTAAGAGAAAAGAGAGAGAGCTGATGACAGATGGACTATTTAACTTCTTAATATTCAGCTCTGGCTGAACGGAACTATAGGGAAGAATGACTTTCACCTGGCCTTAACCTAAAAATGGTATCTGCATTCAGTTCAAAATTAACTTTTTGCCACAATCTCCAATGGTGAATCAATTGAGAAAATCACAGGCAATAAAAAATGGATTTAACATCTGTGGACAATGGAATTATTTAGATGTTTTAGTCATTTTGTATACTTGCGTCAAACAGCACAGATCATTGTGTGACTCGATGAGATGAGCCAGTCTCTTTCTGTCTGTGATATTTCTGTTTCAGTGGTTTAATGCGAAAAATATTCCACATATGTTTCACAAATTCACAGATTTGACTAATTTATGCATTCTGCGCTTGGCTGAGTTTAAATTTTGTCCTCTGATTATGACTTCTCAGATGATTAATCAAATGAGAACAAATACCACCTTGTCACCAAAATGTTTCCTCATTTTTTTCAGCCCTGAGCAAACTTACATCTTTTTGAGCACAACTAAGAACTATAAATAACACAATGCAATATATAGAATATATATTCTATAGCTGCGCCGCTGCTGAATACATTGTAGGGGAAACACTGTATGGTGTGGGAGTGGCAGAGGTTAATTGTCACAACAAGCGAGAAAGGTTGACATGCATGGAGCACGAAACTCCGGGGAATCGCCCGTTTAAAAAAAAAAAAAAAGTCAAACAGAGGAGAGTCAAAAAGAGAATGCGACAGAGCTTGTAATAAAACAAGAATCAACAGCACCGACGAGAATAGGAAATGTATAGTGGAATAAAGTCGTTTTTTTTGGGGGGGGGGTTGCGCACAAAAAGTATTCTCGTCGCTTTATAAACTTAAGATTGAGCCACTGTAGTCACTTGGACTATATTAACGATGTCTTTAATACATTTTCTGGGCCAGCAAGTTATAATGCCTTAGAAGCCTATGGAGGAGTGATCCAGCTCTCAGATTTAATCAAAAATATCTTAATTTGTGTTCCGAAGATGAACAAAGGTCTTACGGGGTTGGAACAACATGAGGGTGAGTAATTATTGACAGAATTTTCATTTTTGGGAGAACTAACCCTTTAACAGGCGAGTAAGGTATTTTATTGAACAGATCAATTGTCATATATAGTTTTCTAACTGAGTTCATAGTAAAGCATTAGCCTATCACTGGAATTTATTTTCAAGGAAGTACCATGTCTATTAAAAGGTAAAGCTACAGTAATGTATTCAGCTAGTCAGCTTGAGATCCTTTCCATTTAAACTGGTTATATCTATTAAGCTAGTGAATATTTTATGAGCAGTAGGATAACCGTATTCATCCACATAGTCAAGCAGAGCCGAAGCACAACCAAAACCCAGTTTTCAACATTGATAAAGTTACATTTAAAATTATATTAAAAATAGAAAACAAATTTAAAATTGTAATATTTTTTCACAGTATTGCTGTTTTTACTGTATTTTTGATCAAGTAAACGTTGATCAAAAAACGTACCGACACCAAACCTTTGAAAGGTAGTGTAAGCTAAAATAATCATTACACCATATGCTTTAAGATCACATTAAAATGAGAGGTTAGAACATGCAAATAACTTCTCAGGTAAAGTCAGAGTGTGAGATAAAATTCAAAACAGGCTAAGAATTGATTAAAGAGTGACCGACAACAAGCCATAAAAGTCCAACATAAAATTATACTGTGAGCCATTAAGGAATTAAATATTAAATATGAACAAAGTTTATCAGCACCGCAAGACATAGTCAAATAGGACATTCATAAAATCATCAAAGTTAAGCTTAAATATCTACAGCATCCCTTACAAAAAAGAAGTTTATTCAAGTGTGCTATTACTATAGGCTACTTTTAAACAAGACAAAAAAGTATAGGCTACTTTCTTATTTTAGTCTATTTTTTATACTTCTCAGAAATATACTTAAAATTGCACTTCAGTATACTTGACTTATACTGACAGAAAAGTCTAAATATTTTTGGTCTATACTTGTACTCAATATTTTGATCGAGATATACTTAAAAGTATAATTAGGTATTCTACTGTAAGTATACTTGGCTTGTAGTTGTGTTTCTTCTCTTGATTGTGTAGCCCATTAAATACACGGACAAAGTTGTAAAGTTTAGCCCAGGGTTTAATCACACTGAAAAGTTGTAGTCATTTTAAGTGTCTCAAATGGTTTTTCCCCAAAGCTAATTCACACACCACCGCAACAGGAAGTAATAATGTCCAATAGCATGACCTCCAGTTCCTCCTCTGACAGACAGGAAGCTATGACCCTCGGGGTCAAGGACATTGTTGAGAACAACTGATTACATTTCCCAACACACACTAATGTGCTTCTTTGGCAAAGAAAGGAAAATCTCTTGTGATGCCACACAGCAACATGTTAAGGGCTGGCATTGTAAGATGACAGGTAAGCCTCCTTCTGGCTTGCTCAAATTAATGTTTACTCTGCCATGGTTATTAAGCACTATTGTTCAGAGCAGCTCAACTACTATTTATGCCCAACAGCCAAACATCTATTACCTATGATTCACAGAGATAAGAGGAAGAGGAAGAGAGAGAGAGAGAGAGAGACAGAGATGTTCCCCTGACATGAGCTCTACTAAACAAACATTAATAACACAGAGACAGATGCTAAGTGATCAAACAGACAGGAATGAAATAATGCACGAAATGAAATAAAGAGAGCGGACTGTAGATAAGGCCGCTGAAGACAGATATTAAATGATGGGAGATTGTCTTGTGTTTACTCTTCAGGCTGAAATGAACTCTCCATGCTGTACATCTGAGTAAAACAAAAACATTAAGCAGGAAATTCAGAGCGGGACTTAATTTTATCCATTGGGATTTGATTGGACTGGGAAAAGTGACACATATTTGTGTATTTTTATATTGCTATATATGTTTCCCTGCTCATGTGGCTCTGGTTACATCAGCAGAAAACTAAAAGCCATATATATATATATATATATATATATATATATATAAGCATTGTTTACGTTTGTTCAAGTTCATGTTCTCACAACTGCATTGTTAGCATTCATAAAAATGTTACCGGCAACTACCGATTGGCACTGTTTCATATACTTGCTAACAACATTTTTTAACTCGCATTTGGCGCTTGGCTAGTGTTAATAGTTGCATAAACATAGCCATTATATTCAGACTGTGTCTTAAGTACTAGTATGACAAACTAGCGGTTAGTCAAGGGGCAATCAGTCTTACGTTTTAGTATCAAATTAGACCAATCTACATTTATAAGTAACTGACTTAAAACAGTAATGAACAATTTAAAAGTAAAAAAAAAAACACATGTATGACTAACTTTTAAGACTAGTCTTAGCAGTTTATGCAACCAGTCACTGTACTGTATATTTAAACACTACCGTTTCAAAGTTTGGGGTAAGAATTATTTTTTGGGGGGATTGGGATCAAACGTGACTGTAAAGACAATTGCTGCTGAAAATTCATGAGTAAATATTGCATAAAATAAATGCATCAATACTTTTACAAATTAGAAACATTAATAGAGAAACACTGTACTGGCACACTTATTTTACACAATTTACTGAAAAATTCACTTAAAACATTGAAAATATTTTGTATTTATTGATTCATTTATATGTATTTAATACTTTTAATTAAAAAAAAAAATATAGAATTAAAAAAACAAGGTCTGTTGACTGTCTGTACTTCAGACATATTCCCACACTAAACGATGCTAAAATGGATTAAAAGTAAAGAAAATAAAGTTAAAGAAAAATAAGCAAATGGAAAACCATTAAACAGGCAACATAGCACCTGGTAAGAGTAAAAGCAACAGAAGTTCTTGTGATATCAATGTCTTATAAAAAAAAAATACCAAGTGTTACAATATTTACTTACAGATAAAAGAGAAAATGATGGTGAATTTACAACCCAGTCTGTCAAAGTGACAGATAATGATTATTTGTAGCACCACCTCTGAACTCCTTTCATGCTGGTTAACCATGGTTCTGACGGTCATAAAGTAATTGCAAACTAACAACATTGAAGAACAGAACATTTTTCAATCAGTGAATTCTATTCAAGTTTTTTTGTTTTTTTTTAAAACATGGATAAATCCATTCAGCAGGAAGCGATGAAGTGGTTTGGAATGAGTCATTGTTGGAAAAACTGGTTACAGATTGAGGCCCCCAGCTTGAATTTAGAGGACTATGGGCCCTCTAGTCAATCTGTGCTTGCACATTTGTCATCATTAATGTCAGCCTGAAGTCAAAAGTGTCATATTGTGCTCAATTCATCAGTGCATGTTATTCTATATATATATATATACACACACCCACCCACCCACCTTGCTCAGCCTCTGAAATGGCCTTTCTTTCCTGCTGAATCATGAATTAGCCTACTCTTACCTTGCTCCTACAAACCAACCAGCTGTGTAATTCCCACTATTTTTCAAACTCCAAAATCCCACCATACATTTTTTTTCTCATTGAATATCACATTTAAAAAATTATGTATGTCAGACTACAGAAAGTAAAATATAAAGGATACATCAGCGATTTCTACATATCGCAACGGATAAACTAAATTTATGTGTGTGAACATCATAGAAGAAAATGTTACCATCAGTTAGTTTTAATTGTAGGAGAAAACTAGTTAAGCTTTTTTGTGCTATTTTCATATTCCGGGTTTAAATTTGTCTTTGTGTCGACGTCACAGGATATGATGTTGTTTTCTTGCACCATAGTATATCGATGACTCATCGGTGTCTCATAATTATTCATGAGACTGCGTGTCCTTATCCTATGAGAAGACGCTTTGCTTAAATATTCACGACAGCACGCATTCATTTCCTATGACAGATGCTTCAAACTGTAAGATCGCAGAGTAAGTGAGAGATGCATTAATGAATCAAAAATGATTTTGTTTTTGCTTTGTAAGAGTTTCTGTGTCACATAAGTTCATTCAATAGAGTCTTAGACACAAACACGATTCATCCACAGTGTGAGTTACCAGTCCTTGCGGTCCAATAACCGATCAAACGGCTTATAAAAAAAAATGACGATACATTATGTATTATATATACTTATTAAAGATACAAAAGTGCATTCATTTATATTTTAAATGCAAAGTACAAGTGTGAATGGCTGTGCATTTATTTGTGCATTAAATTATAGCTGTCACAGGATATGGTGAACGTGATTTTACCAAGTACAACAGGTTCCTTCACCATTGTTGTTGATCCTGGTACAACATTCCAGTCAATCAATCAGATTTGAGGGACAAGTTTACAGTTTATGTCAAGTTCAGGCTTAAGCCTGTTTTATACTTCTGCGTCGAACTGCCGCCGTAGCTACGTCGTAGGCTGTGTGTAGCGCGCGTACCCTACGGCGTACCCTGACGTGCACCTCTCCAAAAATGTAACAACGCGTCAATTCTACGCGGACACAAGCGCGGTGATTGGTCTGCCAGAACCCCTCCCTCGGGGTTTCACATGCTCCCTAGGTGCGCGTCAACGCGGACAACGACACAGAAGTATAAATTAAAACCAACACGTTGCCTACGGCGTATAGGCTCCGGCGTAGGTCCGACGCAGAAGTATAATGAGGCCTTTACAACCATGGGTTAGGTTCTTCTACATCAGGGCTATTCACCTATCATTTCCCTGTGATTTTAGTGTTAAGTTATGGGTAAGGTTAGGTTTAGGGGTAGGGATATGGTTAGGACTAAATTTTCGGACAGGAATGTTGTTCCAGGATCAACAAAATCACGACGCCCACTTTTGTAGCATTTTTTAAAACTGTGATAAAAACGAACTGGTGCTGAAACAGGGGGTTTATGACCCTTTAAAAACATATGGGTCAACCACTATTTCAGACATGGAAAAACTAATTATTTAAGATTATATGCCCTGACGAGTCGTTCTTGGGGTCAATTTTGATTTCATGTCTTAAGTTTAAATAGTAACACTTTATTCTCTTTTGCAGGATTTTTGTGGTTGGCTTCTTCTCTTGGTTACTGGTAAATTACTTTTGGGTGGTATGAAATCATGCATCAGATATATACAAGCTGCAATACTGTATTAGAGCTGACATTATCTACAGTCTTTAAGCATGTCTTTATTTATTCAGATTGGGGCTAATTAAGCAAGGCAACTTCAGCACACAGGCTAATATGACATTCAATGCACAATAATGGCATGCAGGGCATCATTTCCTGTCTAGGTTCTCAAATCGCAAGGCCAAACTAATTATCACAGCTGAAATGTCCCTCTTGTGTGACTGAGAACTTAAATACTCTATCCACCCGCTGATATATCTCATCAACATGAGCTTTATTTGGACCAGAAAATACAGGACTCGCTTAATGTGATTTTGGACATCAAATGGTAATGCTGGTCAGTTTAGCTCGGATCACTATCATTGATCCTCTAACCTCCATCACTGACCTTTTACTCTGGAATGAAGACCTCGGTTTTAATGGATAGATGACCTGAATGGAGGATCACTGAATAGAAGTAATTTTGTGTCTCACAAGCGCTTTACTGCTTTGCCTTTGCAGTCTGTATTGTCCATTTCAGCCAGTCTCACATGTAAATAATTACATCTGGAAGACAGAACCCCTGCTATGAAAAGTTTGTTTCTCTTTCTAATAGAAACTCTCAAAGGAATAGTCCTCATTCTCCCTCTCTCCCATCTCAGTTCTCTCTGAATCTTTTGCTCTTCCTGATTAGTTGCAGTTTTCTATGGCAGTAACTTAATGTGGCAGAGCTAATGCTGAGAGAATAGATTTAATTGATTAAAAATAGGTTCTTGCCTATGTTTTATTCTATTTTTTTGTATTATTACAGAGAAAAAAAAAACATATTGTGATGTTTTCTGGGTGTTTATGCAGCCAATATCCACTCTGTCACTTACTAATTGGCTTGTGCCAGGATATGGTGTGTTGGGCATGTGCCCAATTTGTACCACAAAAGCATTGAATCTCTGGAGCATGACTAACGAAATCTCTTAATTCAAACCAAGTGTTCCTCCTTTCCCTCCGGAACACAAAGAGGAAATACGGAGCAAATCCTGTGATCCTAAGAAAACACAAAAGCTCTTTTATCTAATGAAACCACAGAAACTGAAAGATGTAATGACATCAGAGACAGGTGGCTGACACAATCCTAACCTGCCTTTTGCAGGTGTCACCAAAACAAGATCAAATATTTAATCAAAATTGTAAATGAGTATCAAATAACACTGATGTTAAAAAAAAAAAAAAAAATCTAAAAATAAGTGATCACCCATGTTCGCAAAGAAAATCACATGGACAGAAAGTAGGCCTATATTCTCCTGCTTCAAGTGTTACACTAATGTACTGTATCACAGTCAGAGTCTGTTGTTGTACTTGCAAAAAGTGTTTTCATACATTTAATAATATACAGCATTTTGACTAGGACAAATTCTCATTCATAACATTGCTTAAATGCACTAACTAATAATTGTGGTGCAAAGAAACATTAATCATTACTAAACGTGCATATATTAATTATCTATGCATGTTAGAATTTTTATTTTTATTTTTTTCTAATTTGAAAACAACTGCCACAAAGAGTCTGGCCAATCTACTCTACATATCAGCATTAGTTTTTACTTTTTTAACTGTAAAAGCCCATATCAATAGAAGTCTAACAGCTCTCAGAGGGTTTGGTTGCTCTGACTGGATCAATTTAACAGGCACCTATCATCTCTAATCACAGGGTCAATATTCTGGATCCACTCAGAGGATCTACAGCAGAAACACCAAATGAGACTGAGTTTGACCTCACGCACTATAGACACTTCTTGTGTGTGGTTGGTCTTTTCCTTACACAAAAATTTCATATGGCTTTAGATTCTTTGGAAGACAGATCATAGGTGGTACAGAAAACTGTTTTATAGTTGTTGTTTTTTTGGGTTTTTTTTTTGGCAGCCTGGGAGTTACTTGCCATCAAGGTTAATTGAATTAAACCGAATTACTCAGACATTGTGCAAAATTTCTCCTTTTGTTATTCATAAATCTATTCAAGGTTCAAAGACATGGCAGTGAGTAGGCCTAAATAATGACAAAATTTTCATTTTAGGTGAACTATGCCTTGCTAGACATATTTAAAGGACAAATTCTATCTCTCTCTCTCTCTCTCTCTCTAAGGAACTGTTCCATTCCCGTCTCTCACCTTCCATGACATAGACGAGGGAGCCCACGTCCCCTTCTTTAATAATACAGCTGTTTTTGTCATAGTCCACTGGATACATACAGTCCACTATCTCCTGGATCTGAGACATCTCCAGATTCTTCATGAAGTCATTGTCCAGGATAGCTGACTTAATCAGTTCCTTTGACCTGTACAGTGCAGAAAAAACAGTGTTAGGTACAGTAGGGCTGTAACAATACTTTAACATAGCAAAGACAATGACTAAATAGAATACTAACTTACTTACTGCTTACTACAAACTGCTAATACTGCCTACAATTTAAGAAAAATAGTTTGTACAACAATGCATTATGCAACAATAAACATTTCAAGCAGTACCATGCTAAATTATGGTCATATGACCTCATTATGATTATGTGCAAATTTACTTTGTGATGTCTACTAACTCTAAACTTTTGGCAATAAAAAATTAAATAAATAAATCTATGAGTAAAGAAAATAGCTGATACTGTCAATATTATCTATACATGGGTGAGTTTCATTCACCATATGGAACTGCAAGGTAATGCAGAACACTTTGCATTGTTGAATATAGAATACAATGTCGTGTGCTAATATGTTGTATAGATTTTGGCAAATGTAGTGCAAAATACAGGTATTATAATTTGCAAACTGTAGAAATAGTAAGAGCTGCATGATAGTAATCTGAACATTGCCAATGAGATGCTTCAGGAATTAATCAACAGGGAATGTGGGTTTTAAAAAGAGATGGAATGAAGAGGATATTTCAGAAGATGAGAGTAAACAGACAAAGTCTCTTAGTCAGTGCTGGACGTCACAGCAAACAAATATCAGAAGACTGGCAGAAAATGAGGATTTCAAAGGTTTGCATCACAGACACACACAAATACACTCATTTCAACCAAAAGTCATTGTAACCTTAACCTCCCACACAAGGACTGAACACAATGAGCAAAATATTTCCAAAGATATGAAATATCAGATGCAAAACTGTTTGTTCCCATGATGAAACACTTCACTAATATGCAGAAACTGACTTATGAAGAGTGTAAACACTGTGGCTCTGTTGCACTATAAAAACATTGCTCTTGTTTTTTTGAGCAGCCAGAGAGAACTTCTTGCACGACCCTTTTGAAGCGGGATCTGTTTGAATGAAAAATGGCAGACGGGGCTGAGTGTTCTGGAAACCTGTTTGGAAATGAAACTCAAGTCATTATTTATGCAAATCCATTTAATTCTGCAAAATGACATTTGCTTGCTCATGTGATGGTGGATGGAAAAACCTGGTTTGATATGGTGGAGTGTGTTCTTCAAATCTCATTATCGTTGTTTATACGCCACTTCCGGGCACTTCTTGTGGACAATTCTCTGTTTCTGTAGACCTGGACTTACGCCAGGCGTCTGATTTAGTTACTAAAACCCACAAACGCTCACCTATGAACCACACTGTGTTTACATTCAACAGACACGCTCCGCTGTGAGCAGAAATAGGACTTTTTTAAGATCTCTGCAGTAGTTTACGTACAACTTTCACACATGGATAGTCTCACCCTGAGGAAAATTGTATTGACTTTAACTTGGGAGAAAAGTAGAAACAAATTTGACAACTGCTGACAATAAAATGAATTTGAATGCCATTGCTCAGTTCATGTGTTGTTGGAGGATATGTGAAATCATTTTGAGATTAGTAGGTTCTTCAGGAGAAATATCCTGAGAAGCAGGACATTTCAGCAAAAGTCTTATAAATATAACTGGTTTCATTTTCCGCATAAAAACAAAGTGACCATAAAATGCATTTAATATATCTCTGCTTTACCGTTTGTGCTCAGTTTTGCTGTATTTTTGCATGGCGGTCTGTATTCTAGATGACATTGGCTCTCTGGAGGAACAGTCAGAAGAGATGTTTTACTGTACATCCAGTAAAAGCACAGAGATCACTGGCCTCATTTAAGACAACCTCTGGATCATCCATAGCCTCTGTTTGTTTGACTTGAATTTTTACTCACTGCCTTTTTCAGGAGGATCATTCACGTCACACAGGTCGACAGACTGTCTCCCTTAAAAGGACAAAGTATGCCAAGCAAAGAAAATTTGGAGAAAGCTGTGGACGTGGAACTGAACGTCTTGTACAAAGACACTGAATAGATCTTGCACATAAAAATTCCTACAAGAAAGTTGTGCATTGGTAGGTATTTTGTTTGTCTTACAACATTTTTCGTCAAGGGAATGGTATTAAAAAATACTGGAAGACAAAAAACTGAAGAATGAATTCTCTATTCCCGGTGCAGAGGACTGTCCGGAGGGTCTGTATTGATTCACATATTCTGCCCTCTCTGCATGACGGCTTTGTTCTGTGGTCATCAGATGTGTATGCTAATGAGTTAATGGTCATATCTTCCTCTGTTCATTATGCCCATTTTCTAGACAGAATGCTAAAACAGGAAACAAAGTCTCATGGCAGATAACAGCTCATGCTGCACATGACATTGCATAATAACCTGAGACAAATGAATGTCAAGTTGATTTATTTCTAGATTTAAGCTGCAGAATTAAGGGACAAATATAATCTGTCCTTTATATTTTGAATAAAAACTACTGTTGATGCCTATGACCATAAATGCCAAATGCATTGCTGTGATGTACATTATATTGATTTTAGCCATATTCTGACTCAGTGGAATAGAATCTTAATTTAATTTTATACCTGCACAACTGGAAAAAAAGTTTCTGCAATTTCCAAAGAACAGCGGCATGAACTTAATACAAGGACAATCCAACTGCATACATCTGGTTAAGAAGTCCCAAATTAGTCCAGCCATACTGGCATTTCATTTTCTATTCCTGTAGTATACAAGTACAGGTCAGTGTTGTTAACTAAAACTAAAAGAAACTATTTAAAAAAATCTGTTTCAGTTATTGAATAAAATAAAATATAATATTAGATAAAAAAAAAAAAATTTTTTTAAAACGTAATCCAAATCCAATCCAAAGGAGCCAAAATCTGCTAAGGAGTAATTAAATGTAACAAATCACGTAATAATTGACCATCTTTTATTGGAAACCTTTGATAATTGCCTTAATCTTTCAAACAACTGATAAGTCATCAAACTACATTTTATAAAAATCACCTGTCAAGTTTATCAGCATATGAGAGTCAAATTGGACGACTAGGGACTCATCTCAAGATCATTCATTTAAATCTATTGCCCAAATTATGAAAAAAAGAACAACTGGTCAAGAATAGAAAATTATTGAAAATATTCCAATCGTAAATGTCAGATTGCATAGTTCCGATGTGCGATGTGCACTAACCCGGAGAAGTTTTTCAATTAGACTGGGATTTATTATCTTAGCATGCAGAGTGAAGTATTTCACTCAGTTCCCTGATTATTCCCATTCAATTTCAGCAAGTAAAGAACACATTTATATTCATGTGCGTTATGTATTATTATGCACGTTATCTTCTCTGATAAACAGCAGGTTGAAGCCGCTCAGGCTGACATTTTCTCCCTCTTCTCGGCGTGACTGATGCCCATTAGTGCTGTGTTATGTCAAAACTTTAACTAAACCGCTCAATTCATACAATATAGATTAGTTTTACGATCTCTTTAAGAACTTTTTGAAGCATCAAAGTGGTAGTTGCATAGCTGTCAATGGAGGGACAGAATAAGCTCTCAGATTTCATCAAAATATCTTCATTTGTGTTCCGAAGACGAACGAAAGTCTTACGGGTTTGGAACGACATGACGGTGAGTAATTAATGACACAATTTTCATTTTTGGGGGAACTAACCCTTTAAAAATAATAAGTGTTGCGTTATTCTCCTGACGTCTGAAAATAAAACATGAAGGACATTTTACAGCTCATTCATTCAAACTGATAAGGATTATTTGTAGCACAACATTATGATTTTAAATTATTTGTTTAATTGTTCAATTAGGGCTGTCAAACGATTAATCGCGATTAATCGCATCCAAAATAAAGGTTTGTTTTTACATAATATATGTGTGTGTGCGGTGTATAATTATTTTCTATATATAAATACACACACATGCATGTATATATTTAAGAAATATTTGCATGTATAGGCTATACTGTGTATATATATATTTATATTATACATAATTTATATTATATATAAATATTTTATATATAAATAACACATTTTTCTTAAATATATATGCATGTGTGTGTGTATTTATATATAGAAAATAATTATACTCTATACACACACATATATTATGTAAACACAAACTTTTATTTTGGATGCGATTAATCGTTTGACAGCCCTAATTATTTGTAGCACAACATTATGATTTTAAATTATTTGTTTTAATTTTTTTGACTAGAGCTTCCCCAAACCGGAAGTGCCTCCTATAATCTAAAACGCAGGCTAGTTAGGAAAAAGGTGGATATAGAGAGGTCAAAGAGTCCAATTCAGACATTCCTATATCGGTACAGGACTTCAGATCTCTGATATTTCAAAAGACCTCAGACAGTGCAAATGTCAGAGACCAGTTCAGAAGAGACATTTCAATCAAGACTTCAAAAAACACTTCTGGTCTTTCATCATCACAGCCTATCAAGTGCCACTGCAGAGGAAAATGCAAACAAGAAGCGGAAACAGGAAGAAAGAAGATGCAATTATGAGACAAAGACACTGCGAATGACATTCAAATGGCAAAAACACTGATTCTACTACCGAAGGAAAGAAAGGGGTATGTCACTCAGTATCGTGACATTTGAAATAATTTGCCTTTAATTCTAAAAGAAAGCAGCAGGACATTTGATGCATTATGTATGCATTAGCAAAGGACAAGCGAAATAAAAAGAAGTCTTCTCCCTGACCACACACAAAGATATAGAATCCTCTTCAAAAACATTATGAGCATTTAAAAGACTAAAGAAATATTGATGCCAGTTCGTTCCCATCTGCCAGCCCAACCCAAACTGATATGGAAGATTTTTTTCTTTTAAACCTTCATAATCATTCCTCGAGGTGCTCATTAGCTCAATATACAAGCAGAATAGAAGAAGAAAAGGCAGGACAAGCTCCGCTGTGGTGGGGTTCAAAGGGTTTTTCTGTACAAAACAAGGTAACAGTGTAAATTAGTAGCGTTGAGCTGTCAAATGTCAGTTGCAGAGAAGATGAAGGAGGCCACAATGCTCAGAAACAGAAGAATGATGTTTCTCTGCTGCCAAACCACTGGATGCAAATGAATTAAGGGTATGTGTGTTCATGACAGCAAGTTGAAACACAAAGATCCTTCACGTTCAGGCGAACTGTTTAGTCTGGTTAGGCCCTCGGGTCGTGGCAGTGTCTATTTCAATTGAAACATGACACACTACTGTGTGCATAATAACAGATGATCATGTAAATAGTGTTCGTGATCCACCTGCTGCACGATATCATGCTGCTTTGATAAGCAAATCAGTCCGTAAAACAAAGCAGTTATTAAATGGCAGACTTTGGGTATGTCCCACGTCCCCGCTCTTATAACTACTCAGTGCAGGAACAATATTCCTGGTTCAGATTTTTCCTTGTGGAAAATCAAACTTTCTTGGAGCGTCATCATTAAGATGCTTCTGCAAATGTCAATGAATGGCATTTTGAACAGAACATAATAAGGTTTTTTTTTTTTTCCAGATTTACACCAGACATCAGAATGATTTCAACAAGTTACCATGGAAACCAAAGCCAAAAAAAAAAACAATCAACACCATTTATTGCTGCTTCAGTAAAACTATGGAAATTTGGTACATAGCTACCACTGTCATAAAAAAAAAAAAATGGCACGGATGAAAGATTGTGTAAAAATAACTGTTGTTACTATGTTATTTTAGCAATGACTATGATAATGTTTAGGTAATGCACTAAAGAACAACAGGTGAGTTCAGTGAAAAGTATATGCATACTTCCCCATGTAGTAGATATGCAAAAATCAGTAAGTCAAATCAGTATATGGTGTCTGAATATACAATATGACACACTAGGCAAATATTTGGTTTATGGAAACTGAAGCTTCTTGTTTCCTTGTAGGGATCCTGCATGTTAGGTTTAAGCTATATAAAGCTAGCGTTAGCTATATATAGCCTTATCTGATCAGATTCATACAAACCTAGAGAACCTTGAGCTGGGCAGCTTTTATTAAAGTGTAAAGAAACCAAGAAAGTTGTTCTTGTTACACTGCAGCTTTTTTTTCTTTGTGGTTGTTCTTAGGCTACTTCATAGGTCCTATAGATTAATGTTGTATTTGTAGAGCTGGATGTAATGTTTAAAGTCATTAAACAGTGTTTAATGACTTTAAACTCTAAATTCAACATTTAAGTCATCAAATGACACAAAGTAAACTGACCCTTTTCATATTTCCATGTTTCTCAGAAGCGGAAGTCATCATAGGGTACATTTCTATAGTGGTAAAGTAAATGAGAGACTAAATATATTTTTAGTGCTCCCATTTGCTCAAATAACAAAAGAAAAACTATATTTTTCACAACTTTCAAAAAGAGTAAAAAATAGAGAGATTGATCATGTTGATCAGAAGACAGAAAGATGTCAATTTGTCTGCAGCCGCTGTAGCCTATTAGAAACACACTCACAGCAGTGTTAAAACTAGTACATTTACAATAAAATTAAATATAAAAAAAAAACCTTTGCAGGATTTACAATGCTGATGGCGTCATCACAGTCTGTGAAAAGGGTCCATAGCAACGTGCTATGACTCTAGTGTTGTGTTACAGTTAAAATTGGATTTCAATATAAGTTTTATTTGGTATTTGATGCTGTTAGCCTATTGACGTTCGACGGTAAATGTAGTATATACTTTTATATCTTACTGAATGATTTTTTTAATGATCAAATTAACCTACTTGGCACTCTTGGGGACGTTGGGCAGAGTCACGTGACTCAGCTGCTGGACGTTGGCTGGTTCGGCGCTGATCGCCTGTCGTTTGGTGCGCTGATGCTCCTGAAGCTCCGAGCGGCCCTGGACCTGTTGGGTCGCCGGGCGAATTACGGAGCGGTACTTATCCAGTTCGTTCTGCAGTTTCTGAATCAGTTCGTCTTTCTGGTCCAGTTCGAGCTCCAGTTCGTCAATGAGAGCATCTCTCTGTCTCAGTTCTTCAATTTTCTCCTGAAGCGCGTATTGGAGGTCGCGTAAAGTCCCCATCATCATCCCTTCTGAACCAAATAAAACCGAACAGAACCGAATAAAACCGAACAGCACAGCACTTTTAGTAACTTTACTGAGAGGAAAGAAACACTGAGCACTAAACCAGCTTCTAATCAACTCTGAAAGGAACTAGGCTACAACTACAAAACGAGAAGAACCTGTGGGGGGAAAGTATCTCAGTGTTTCCGTGTACAAAAAAAAAAAAAAAAAAAGGAAAAGGGAAATAATCAGCGCTCAATACAACAGAGCCGCACAAATCCTCAGCACTGTAAGAAGCGTAGCCGTGTGAGCGGAGCGCGCGTCGCTCGTGGGCAGTGACGTGATAAATGAGTTGAGCACGAGAGTGCACAGAACGCTCGCGCGCGTCACAGAGGAGCGCGGGATTCTTAGACAGTCAGTATTGATGTTCAGCTCTGTACAGCTGATATAAGTTTAGAAATTTGTGAGACCCAAACACAGAGAACACCAGGGTTAGCTGAAGTTGTAATTAAATAGCTGCTAAAGGTTGTTTTGTTTTGTTTTTCCTGGCAGCGGTTTTGCCTTTTGGTAAAAAAAAAAAAAAATAAATAAAAAAAACTATTTTAGCCTTTCTTTTTTTTTTTTTTTAGAATCAACATGTTTTTTAGAATTATTTTCGAATCGTGGATCATGCTCTTGGAAAACCAGCAGATATGAGCTCAATGAAGTCATAGAAATTCCAAGCTAAAATTCCATAACTGTTGGTTGAAAAAGTGAATACATAAAAAACATATTAGCAAACATTATTGCAAAAATCAACACATTTAGGCTATAAATCAATGCATATAGGCTATGAAGAGAAAGAAAAAAAACGTATCTGATTCTCAGGACAAGATCAGGCAAGTTGTCACGTGTTTTATGTTTTCATTTAACATAATGAGTTGATACAAATTTATATTGGCCAAAGAATGGTTACCACCAGAGACACCTTGTTTAAGAGCCCTAGTTACAAAAGTCCTCTTGGAGGGCCCTGTAAACAGTGCATAATTTAGTTCCAACACACACCTGTAGTTTGCATATAAGCCTATATGGCTTGATTAGCTGGAGCAGGTGTGTTTAATTAGGGCAGGTTTCTGTTGTGACAACCCCAGCTAATGTGATTACATTCTCCTCTACTGGGACATTTACATGTTAAATGAACTGTCTTATTCTTGGAAAAACACTCACTGGAAATGATCAATTGCCAAGATTTGTGGAATGTGTCTAAACAGACAGTGCCTTCGCATTTAAACTTAACCTGAGAAATATTCACTGGAATAAAATGTGGGACATAGCCCCAGTCACCTCTATTCATAGTTACTGGCATTGCTTAAATAGCTTGACTCACCTCAACTTTGAAGAGCTAGTAGAGATGCATAATGTTTGAGTTTATAAAGGACATAGGGCGCCCTCTGGTGTCAGACTATGAAAGACACACAGGAACAATGAAGTGATGTGATGGCAAATTATGCTTATTGTGAGAGGTGTTAAACTTCAGAGCCCAGTCTAAGCAAAATTATCTGTTTGCATAGGCTTTATATTCACAAATGAACAAAACAGCAGAGTACATTAAAAATGTTGCGGATAGAACTTAAAGGGATAGGCTAGTTCACCCAAAAATGATTTACTCACTCTCAAGTTGTATCCAAACCTGTATGCTAATTTCTTTCTTGTGTTGAACACAAAATAATATATTTTGAATAATATGGGTAACCAAACAGTTGAAGGATCCCATTGACTTCCATAGTATGGGTAAAAAAATAGTATGGAAGTCAATCAACTGTTTGCTTATTCTTCAAAATATCTTCTTTTGTGTTCAACAGAAGAAAGAAATTCATACAGGTTTGAAAAAACTTGAGAGTGAGTAAATGTTGACAGAATTTAAATTTTTGGGTGAACTATCCCTTTAAAGAGACACCAAAGGCAGTGTGAGCAGACAAATATGAGTTAAACAAGCCCTCATCTTTGGTATCTGAAACTGAAACCGCTTGACAAAAGATCCCAAGGGCCCACAACAGCACCCAGATGTCTACCATTCTTTGGATAGTTATTGTAGTCAAAAATAGCACACAAAGAACAATTAAATCTAAAGAATATCTAAAAATAACAAATGAGGAATACTTCTTTCTGCCACTCATTTTTGTCCCTTCATCTCTTTCTCACTGTCACTGCCCTTGAAAGGACCTCTCCCAGAAAAACAGGCTTTAAATTTCACCTTAATAAACTCTTCCTGCAGGGTTCTTCCTTTGTGGATCGATGGAAAGAGGATCTGTTGTAACATGACTAGTGTGGCTGCTCTTTTCTGCCACAGACTCACATCTGCCGCCATTTTGTCTCTTTGGGACCCTTACAAGTGTACCAGCTAGTTTTTTTAGATGACACCGAGATCTCACTATTAACGATAATTCCAGCTCAAATCTTGAGGAGACAACTAAACATTGTTTTATGAAACGTTAAAAATGTTAGGGTTAGAGAAATTATTGAACTTAAATATATGAGCTTGATAAAAATGATCATACTAAAAGAAAATTTCAGATGGCACTTAGAGGCTTTTGCATCTGAACTCTTCATATATATATATATACTTTATATGGACTGCTAGAAAATATGTCTAACCAAGTTTTGTCAAAATTTTAAGTAGATATCAAGATATTAAAGTGAAATGGTAAAATGATGTCCAATTTCAAAACAATTACTTTAAAATATTACCTTTCTTGTAATATAGCTGTTGGTGAATGAAAAAGGTCTGCAACGTTTTAAAGATAAAAGTCCACGACAAATAGCCTAAAGTTATTGTCTCCTAAAAGAAAGAATCGATTCTGAACTGCTGAAACAAGTTGTCAGCAATTCCAGTCTGACTTCCTGTTACAAACTTAAGTAACAATGTAACAGATTTGCATAATGCCAGCCTATGGTTTTCATTGGCTACTTGCAAACAACTTCTACTTTGCCTCGTCCTCAAACACTATAGTTGTAGCTTAGACTGGAAGAGTTTGTGTTGTCGACATTAGTCAAGAAAACGTTTCAGTGCTGCAAATCCACTTTACATGCACTTCAAAAGGGTGAGGACTCGTGCTGGAATTGTTGCAGAAGAACCGATGGCATTGTTACTGTTTGTATCACTGTGTATCAAGTGCTGAGGAAGCTCACGGAGCTGAAATTCAGATATGGTAATAGGCGTTTTGTTTTTCGACGCGCTTTAAGCGGTAGACCAATCACAACAGAATGGATTAAACTTCTGACCAATCAGAGCAGAGAAGGTTTGCGGAAAGTAGGGGTTTAGAGAGACTGAATCTTTGAATTAACCATTTTCAGACTCTTTGAGAAATGTGGTGATGTGTATATGAGAAATGAGATGGTTATGAGAAAATTAAAGTGTTTTTGACCTTGGATGCATGTAAACCTATTGTAGGAGACCTTTAAAACAAAATTAGGAACTTTTAAAGGTAGGGTAGGCAATTTCAGGTAGGCTAGCAATAACGAGCTAGCTTTGAAAGCATGAGATCCCATCCTCCCTTCAGAGCGCTCTTCAAAGACAAACCTTCTTAAAAACACATGGACGGCGTGAAATTACCTCATGTTTTAAAGGCACACTATGCAGTTTCCATTTTTCTCAAACAGCGACCCCTAGAGTCGCTGTGGAGTACTTGTATTTAACGTTATTGTCGTAAATAGCACTCACGCAGAGCCGTCGTTTTTCTTTTCTTTGACTCTTCCGACCGCGTTTTCTTCGTCGACACTGCCATGATTCACGTCTGAAATGCGTGCTAGTGTCTCCCATAGAGACTGCTCATATGTTGTTGATGTATGTGACGTTGTGCCGTAAAGCAAGTCGTGATTCTTGCGAGGTTTGTCAGGACGCCACCTCTCAAACTTGCATTGCTGGTTTCTCCGCCCCGCCCCGCCCCGCTCCGCTTTCGGGATGATTCGCCCTATACGACTTTGTTTACCATCTAAATGATTTCAAAGCTGTTATATTAAGGTACAAATCCTGCATAGTGTGCCTTTAAAGCACATAACACTACTATAATAATGAATCTAAACAACTTGTACCACCTAACTGCGGCAGTTTCATTTCGCTGTTGATTAAGTTGACATAGAAACATAAATCTGAGTCTGAGGACGTGAACAGCTCCAGGTAGAACATCACGGGTTGCTATCTTGTAATTACAGTTACAACATTGCGTGAACACTGCATAAGCTCGTTGTTTTGGTTCAGGATGAACTGTAAAAGGGGGCTGCTGTTTGTTTGCGGCGATCAGTGACTGTCTGTCTACAACTTTGCATAGCATTACAGAGCGCACTGATGATGTGTGATGTCTGTGTGAGCAGGTGCGCGGAGGTATGGAAATACATATGTTGAAAGGCAGGTAGGACATCGGGCCGAATGCAAAGATTGGACGAAAATGTTTTTGGTCCTGAGTCTTCCACAGAAGAAATATGTACATGTTTAAATATTTAGACCACTTCTATTATTGATTGCTATCAGGATGGGAAGAGTTTCAACCAGTAAAACAGAAAAAGTGATTATGAAAAAAATTGCCTACCCCACCCTTTAAAATAGCATAATAGGGGCCCTTTAACACTATAAATAACACTGAATTCTGCTCTGAAAATACACATTAAGCATAATTTCAATTCAGAGAAATGTCATTAACTGTAACTGTTAATTGTCTGTGTTAACTATAAATTGTTATGCTGTTTTTCTTATATTGATAACATACAGTATTGTGGACCATAAGGAACTGCATTAGAGCACTTCTCTATTACTGACAAGTTGCTAAAAGTAGTATTGTAATTGCCATCATTAATTAAAAATCGAGGGTCAGATGATGCATCATAAGGCAAAGTTTGTTTATCAGCATATGGTCTCAGTGCTCATTAAGCTACAAACAGCTTTTATCCCTCTGCTTCTTCCATAATGAAATCATTAAGGTAGAAGTGATTAGGCCAGCGCATCTGTTTTCATAGTAACTTCACACGGTCACAAACACATAAATGCACATACAGTGAAATCCCAAAAATGCAATTATAAAAACTATTAGGTTTGTTATTATTATAGGTTATTAGTGATGTGATGGCCCTTAAAGTGAAGGGGGAAAACAACAACAGAAGAGCTTCTGCCCTCTTGTGGGCTTCGCTGCATGCAAATCAAATGTAAGGTGATGCTGATCCGTTTTCCAAACGGTCTTTTGAGCTGATTCAACCCAAAGTATTTGTAATGGGAAAGCTTACGGATTTCCAAATGGTGGGATTTGACTCATGCAAATTCGCTGGATAATTATATGCAAATACTATGCATTCAAGATTAAGCCAAAAAAAAAAAAAAGATAGTTGTAAGCATATTTGAGATCATTTAAAATATTGTAATTTCAATTTATAAAATCAAATCATGAAAAGCCAAAAGCACTAAGTCACAAAGTCCTAAACTTCTGAATAATATCTCGCCATCCTTAGAAAGTTCGGCTAAATCTTACACAAAGATGCTCAAAGAATCAGATGGATAGGGCTGATGGGAGGGGAAGCATATGGTCAAACAAAGCACTTTCTAATGGCGTATTAAATATCCTCAGACAGGCTCTTGGGCGCTACACGTTCAAACCCTAAAAGCCGATAATGCACGAAGCTTCCTGTGCTCAGAGCCCTCTGGGATCTGATGATGATGATGATGGTTTAGATCAATGATACACTCTATCTCCCCCACCTCTTCTCTATCTCTTCTCTATAGCTTCACAAAGATGCTCTGTCATCATGACTTTCTTCATTCATGTCCTGAATCCTCAACCTCAAATACTCTTTAATGATGCACTGATGGAATCAAATCAAATAACGCCAACAAAGTGTTAACTATTAAAAGTCATGACCCAAACCATGTGTAAAACCATCAAGCATTAGTTGCATGTGTGAAATCATCTCACCTGTCCGATTTGGCAACTCTCCTAAAGCTTTGGTTTGATAAATCCTGGTGCGTTTGCGGTTCCGCTGATATTCCCTGCGCGCGGTGCGTTCGCGGTCCGATCTGCGCGCTCGGTAAAACAGACTGACATTTGTGCAGCTTTCTCTTCAGCTCGTGGATTTCCTCTTCTCGCTCCAACAAGCGCCTTTCCAAATCTCGTATCCTCTCCTCCTTGAGCATTAAAATCTTGGCAAAGTCTTCCTCTAGGTCACTCATTCTGAGGTAGTAAAAAAAAACTTTAATCCCCTTGAAATCAACCAGGCGCGCTCTCAAACTGTATCACGCGCCCAGACAAGCTCTGGTTGTGAAGCTCCAGTGTAAAACAGCTGATCTATCCACGTGTTTACAGTTGGAAACGGGAGTCGGCGTCGGTCCCGCTGACGGTTACTTGTGTCCCAAACATCCCCGTCCAAAAACACACACCATAAACACACACCATCCACTGGGTCTTCATAGGCATAGGCGGAGTTTCACTTTTGTGCTTGGTGGGCTAAAGTGGGGAGGAAAGAAGACATTTTAAAGCACAGAGGCGGTGTAAATGCGCTTACACTGGAGTCCCAATGCTCAGTATGTGAACTGTAAGGTCAGACACTAGTACGCGCACTGATCGATATGAAAAGTCTGACAACTTGCCGTGTCCGATTTGTGAATGAATCATTCTTCAGAAGAGTCGGATCATATCAAACGGTTAAACGTGATTTGGATCTCTTGAATGAAACGGTTGAACAATACTTTCCATTACAGTTGAATCGGGCCAAGCAGTTATCGACTCACTGAACTGAGAAACGAAACTTCTTTTTCTAAGCCCGATTCGTTATGGACCCAAAACCGATGTGTGAACTGATTTGGATTGTACCAAGGATTTGACCGAGGGCGGGGCGAACAGTTAGTCACGCCTACTTTAATAAATAAAAGAAATGTTACAGAATAACTTAGTCTATTCAACACACATACGGGAAAGAAAGTTGTTTTAAAATATAGCATAAAATATTTCCATCCAGGAGATTAAAATTTTTAATTCAAAGGCTATTTTATAGCCATTATTTTATGAAGTGAATCATGGCAGCAACAAACTGAAATAGGACACAATAAATAACAGTAAAAATACATCTTAATTGTTTTTAAAAAGCAAATCATTTTGTGGCTTTAAAGTATCAAATGCTGATGATGTAAAGAAATGTTGAATCGGTTTTTTTTTTTTTTTTTTTTTTTTATTGAACCTCTAAAGTTTAAACGAGTCTAAACGAACCGATTAGCTGAAATGAATTAGCCTTCCCATCGTTAATGCCAAGAAGACATGTAATGCGGTGTTTTAAGACTGATATGATATCACATATCAGTTAAGATAAACTACATAGGTTACCTGTAATATATGCCTAATAGTTATTTAAAAAAAAAAAAAAAAGAATGAAAAAAGACCATAATAATGAAATTAGTGTTGTGTTTTATCCACACGTGCAAACAATGATAAAACAATTTCGGCTGGCAGCCCCCAAAATCAATGAGGCTCATCATCCCCGTCATGTGATGAATGGGTGACGTAATCTCGTGAAACCTGACACTTGAATTAGCCTACATGCTGTAATATTTAGGCATCTTTGATCTAAAATGATTAAATCTAAAAAGAAAAACTCTGTTTTGCATTGATTAACTGAATAATTTGCCTATATTTGGTATTATGGCAATGGCAGCATTATTTCTTTCTATAACCACTCTGAGGGACATACAGTAGACTATTGTGCATTCATGACCATCCAGCCATGATATGAAAGCATCATCCCTCTTCACATTCATGAGAGAGGGGCTGTAATTCAAATGAGGGATGGAGAGAGAATAAGAGAAAAGAGAGACTAAAAATATATAGTTTTTCTTTGAAAGGCACCCATGCTCCGAAAACCTATTTTAATAATATATTTTTAATCATAAAAAAACAGCACAGTACTCACCTATTATAAAAAAAAAAAAAAACAGTTCAGACTCTAAATTTTGATTTAGTTTTGTTATGCAAGTACTGTAAAATGCACTATTAATGCTATAAAGTCATGTTAACAGCCAATAAAACAATAAGCCACACAAAGCTGTATGTTACAGGGATAGTTCTCCCAAAAAAAACTTTCATCATTTACTCACCCTCAAGTTGTTCCAAAACGGTATGAATTTCTTTCTTTTAATGAGCACAAAAGAAGATATTTTGAAGAATGGGTAACCAAACAGTTGATGACTTCCACATTGACTTCCATAGTATGGAAAACAGGCTATACTATGGAAGTCAATGGGCCCCATCAACTGTTTGGTTACCCATTCTTCAAAATATCTTCTTTTGTGTTCAGTGGGTAAGTAAATGATAACATTTTTTAAATTTTTGGATGAACTATCCCTATAACAGGTAATACTTTACCTCCTGATTAATGTTTTTTTTTACTATCCATGGCAGAACCATAAAACAGAGCCTAAATTGGCTTATTGTTTGTATAGCCTGTTAGACAGAACATCGAAGTGGGATCATAATAAGAAAACATTTGTATGGCTGTGCATTCACCATATGCACCATATGCACATATGTATGTATTTTTATCACTGTATATATTTTTATTGTTTTATGATAGTTTATCATTTTTATGTGAGCAGGATTCAAAATACGTTGTCTTTGGTGTGATCACAGGGATGTGATGGGAGCTAATTCTCTGGCTGTCCTGCTGTGCGAATGATGACACAGTGATTAGCACAGGACTGCTGTGCACCTGAGGGACTGATTGGATTACAGGCTGGGGTGGGGTGGTGCTGGCGCAGACATTACTCATCCCATTCCTGTTATACAGTCTCTCTCTCCAACTCTCTCAGTGAAACCCAATCGGATGTCTCTGAGCACCAGGATCAGAGGACGTTCTGTCAGTCATTGATCAGTTCTGCTGCTATGCCCTGCAATCTGGGATACAGGAAGTCAGTAAGGTCAATACGGCAGACTTGATCAAGGGTTCAGTGATTATTTATTATTGGTGATGCTTGCTAAGTCATGCAACACTATTATTATTATTTATGGTACATACATGCTACAGACTTGAATGATACCTAGATTCATGCAGCTTAGTCAAGTCTGGATGGATGGATGGCCTGAACATGATTTCACCAAGTAGCCTACAATATGTTCCTGGATCAACATCTTTGTTGATCCTGGAACAACTTTCCAATCAACCAATTAGATTTGAGGGACAAGGTTAAAGTTTATGTCAAGTTTAGATTTACAACCAGGGTTAGGTGCTTATCCACTTATCATCTCCCTCTGATTTTACGGATAAGTTATGGGTAGGGTTGGGTTTAGGGGTATATGGATAGGACATAACAAAATATATTGATCCAGGAGCATGTCTTACTTGGTAAAATCGCGTGGATGGATGGACAGTTTTAGACAGGCAGGCAGACAGATACTGTAGAATGATAGAAAGATAGATTCAAGGCTGTAAAAGCGGATTGACTTCAGTTATCTGTCCATACAGGCCAGTGCATTCCTGTCAGCTGTTGTATGTGCAGGGCAATTTATGAGTCAGCTGTTAGTAAATACAGTTGTCACTCATTGACACACTAACTGTGTGAATGTAGATGAGACCTTGGCCAACAGCCCAGCAACTACCCTAGAAACCCCATGAAAACCATTCAGAACACATGGCAATGGATTAGCAAACACTCCAGCATCAAGAAGGCAATAAAGCAATATTCACATTTTCTTCAGAGAATGTAAAAATAGATTGATTATATCAGTTTCCAGTGCTGATTTAAATATGTAAACATTTCTGTTTCTAAACTGAGGAGTCAATTGTCTGAGCTCAGAGGTAGGGTTGCCCCTCTCAGCAGTTTCCAGATGCATCATTACAAAACAAGGCTTGAGAAATGTCACAACGTAGAAGTCAGCTCAGAGCCCACGAGAGAGAGTCGTGCTCATGCTAATTACTGTCTCTCTGTCTGCTTATATTTTATCGACAGTCAGTTCACACGGTCTGTGCTCACATTCTCTAAATGAGGAGATCCAGGTTGATATAAACTGAACTGACTCCTGCTTTCATCTCTCTCTGTCGACTTATCCTCTCTGTTTCTCATGCTGTTGTCTCCCCTCAGCTTAGGCATGTTATATTTTTAGAGGATTTTCACCGTTCTCAAAGGGGGAAGGGGAGGGGGGATATTTTCACTTACTCGGGTGTCTTGTAGAGGCATCTTATTAGACCTTATTCTTATAAAGAAAATAGTTGATGATAGGACGCCATCCAATGGACAATTCAAATGGCTGATTATCTCTTCTCTCTCTCTCTCTCTCTCTCTGAGAACACAGTAATGTTTTCATTTCATGGACTTCCATTTAAAGGGCTGTTTATAACTTTAAGTATCAAGCTATTCCCCCACTTTTATTTTGTACCTTTTAGGAGAACAGTTTGTACACCGTTTTTAACGTAAACAACCAGATCTTTAACCGAATCACTCACTATATCTGACTCAGTGCTGTCATGGTCATCAGCATGCAGAGACATTGCCAAAATATCTTCTGCAATGTCGGACCGTCAGCGCTCCTCTTCCAGACTGCCCACATCTGGTGGAATTTATGGGTCTCAGCTTTGGAGTTATTTCACTGTGTCAAACATGGCCTTTCATTCTTAAACAGTTCCTCAAGAGTTGAGCAAAAAGCTTCTCGGATGGTAGCCAGACAGTCTATGCTGGTGCTCCTTTGTCATCTCAGGTCATGCCCGGTTTAATCCCGATGTCTTCTCACTAGACTGGGTCACTTTATCGGATCCAGATAGATAGACAGATATGTACCATGTGGCTGTGTCAACATTGGTATTTTATTTGTGCTCTAAAGGCCAGTGTATGAAGTATGTGGTGCAGAGTGATGGTGTGTGACTGGAGCATAACAGACCTTAAATGGTGCGGCTGTGCACTATAACACAGCGGTGGGACCCTCTTCCTGGCAGAAGCATAAAGACAGCAAACAGATCCCCCTACCTCAGCGACAGAGCAGCATAGCAAGAACACAGTCACAACCCTTCCTCAGATAACCTGATCTAATTGTAGCTGCAGTGGAAAAACAGAATATCTGTCTACATCGCTGCCCCTTCCTGTCTGTGGGCGCTCTGGTGTTTACGGTGTCTGTGTGTGTGTGTGTACTTACATGTTTTTTTCGAACCCGGTGGGGACTTCAACCTGAATGCATACTGACTCATGGGGACTCGTGTCACCGTGGGTACCTAAATTGAGGTCCCCATGAGGAAACAAGCTTATAAATCATACGGAATGAGTTTTTTGAAAATGTAAAAATGCAGAAAATGTTATGTGATGGTAGGTTTAGGGGTAGGGTTAGTGTAAGGGGATAGCATATACAGTTTGTACAGTATATAAAAACCATTATGTCTACTGTATGGAGAGTCCCCACAAAGATAGTAAACCAGACGTGTGTGTGTGTGTGGGGGGGGGGGGGGGGGATGTGGTGTGGGTGTGGGTGTGGGTCTATCACTCAAGTGGGAAATGAATCGTTGGAGAAAGGTCAGCATGCAGATGTCTAGTTAGCAGACAGAGACAGGGAAGCTGTCAGAGAACATAAGCTGCTGTGTATTTTTCAGGAGCGGAAAAACATGTGGAAGTTAAGAAAGGCTCAATATTTACCGAGCACATCCTGCACAGGCACTGAAATGGATAAGGCCTGGTTTTTATCACAAACTCTACTCATTTTTGTGTAGATTAAAGGAAGCACTCTCTAGATTATAACTAATGTTAATGCACATTTTTCAAACGTTTAGAGCATTTGGCTTGTTAGAAATCAAATGTTTGGGATAATATGCTAATTTGCTAAAATGCTAATAATATGCTTTATCCTTTGTATGTTTCTTTTTTGTTCATGTACATCTATCTCAAGTTGTAGATGTTGCAGGTACTGTATCAGTTCAATTTTCTGCAGTTGCTCAGATTAGCATGATGTGCTGCAATGAGATAGATGTGCATGACACACTTTGTTATTCAATTCAACACATGAATAACACAGAAAAGAACTCATGTTGTTTTATTAACAAAGTTCAGGAGGAGCACGTTCAGATAATCCACCCAATCAGCGCGAGAGAAGGCTTATGTATATATATATATATATATATATATATATATATATATATATATATATATATATATAGCCGACTTAACTCTGTTTCACGACAGATTTCCAGCATCCCTCCTCCACCCCAACTCCTCACTCTCAATTATTCCTATCCCACCCAGGGATATAGGGGGGAGTGCTCTGGGTTCGGGCCAAATTCCAAGCGCGGAGTCCTCTCATCGGACAGCATACGCATATTTTATACTATATCTGATAATATATATAAGTGTGAACTAGTGAAGTATACCAACTTGTAAAAACAAACAAATTGGGTTTGGGTAAAAAGTTAAGGATAGTTCATTCCCCTTACATCATGCCCCTTTTATTTATTTCAGGGCAATTGCGCCATAGATTTTTGGTTGTTTTTGCAAACTGTGGGAAATGCCTGAACAGTCAATAAAACAAGAATTGAGTGGAAGTTTTTTTTTTTAAGTCTGTCTGGTATAATAAAAATACTGTATATTTCATTCAAGTCATTGAACAAAAACTGTGAAAGAACTAGAAAAAAATTGTTTTGTGAGGAAGCTAAAGATAAACTTAGCTGATTCTTCATTATGTTTTGTGGTATTATCATCTGCAGTAAATCAATGTAAAGGCTGAGGCCAGCAGTGTCGAAACATTCTGTTTAACTCAGATTTGTTTTTATCATATAGAGGAGGCAAGTTCAAGTTTAGGAATCAGATGATATTTTCTTAAGCGTCTATGTTCTGAACAGTGTCCCTCCACTGTGTGAGTTCTCAAACGGATAGGGCTCTTGGGTACATTTCAGCTGGACTCAACTTGTACCAGCATGTTTTTCTGGAAATTCTTGCATCAGTATATATTCTTTTTTGTGATAGGAGTGAATAGGGGTGAATTCAGGGTGATTGGACAGTTTTGCCATTGAGATTAATTGGAGAAGTGTCCCAATCAACCTGAATTCACCCTATATATGGGCCATTCTACAGACCTGGTTCAAAGTCAGAGTTGGAAACGTCTTGAAAAATATTTTTCTTTTTTCACAAATTTTGTATGTATGCAAATTGTATAATATCTAAGGTACACATTTCTAGTAATTGTGCAGTTAATTATCTTATTGTATTTTCAGAAAGATTTGGAATATTTTTCCTCTCCCCCAAATTTGTCACTACCGAAACACAATAATAAATTATTTCATAAGAAGGCTTATATTGACCTATTAATATTTTGTTTACATCTACCTTGTAAATATATTTTTTGCTATTTTTTAAAAAAGTTTTCACTGGTAAATTACAATTTTAACAATATTTCAAGTGTAATTTATAAGATTTGTTGTATTTTGAACCCAATCTTTCTCTGTAAAAGGCATTAAGTTAATCATACTGATTTCAAAGTTAAGGATTCATTAGTTTGAATATACATTGGACCAAACACTATAAGAACATCTTAGTTGATAATTCAGTATACTTTATTTTAGACAAAACATTCGGTCGTGACGGTACATTTTCTGTTAGTGACAGTAATGTTTTGGTAGCGACCACATCACATTACAGAATTTGAACTTGCATACTAAAACACTTCTAAAACATACTAAGATACTAATGATGTACAAAACTGTACAAAATTTTTGTTTATTTCCACCAAAGAAATTATTAGGCTATGTGTTCCCTTTTGTCACTACCAAAAAATATTATGGCATGTTTCGGTCATGACTGTTTCGGAAGTGACAATTTAAGATACTATAGAGCCTAGTTCAAAGATGATAACCAGAACATGGTTACCTAGCACAGTTTTGAACAGTTGTACACACACAAAAAATGTTTTTTATCGAATAACACTATAAGAACCCAAGATGTCACAACCGAAACTTCACCACATGTTTCGGTATTGACTGTTTCGGTAGTGACAATTTAAGATACTTTTGAGCCTAGTTCAAAGATGATAGCCAGCACATGGTAGCACAGTTCTGAACAGTTGTATAAAAACATTTGATTGAATTACACCCAAAAAAGTTTGCTTAATTTCAGAAAAAAAGGTGTTTGGTAGTGACGTCCCTCAGAGTTACACACAGATTTCAGACTTTTGAACACATTTCCCTCAAAATGATCTATAATGAAAGAGAGGCTACACAGGAATATTTCCTGATCAAAAATGTAGGGGTGTCAGTCTTAAAAGCAGTCTCAGCCAATGGACTAAAACCCACACTGTTTTGGTAGTGACATGAAAATGCGGGACACATTTTTTTACATTAAGTTTCATGATTTAAAAATAAAATATAATTAAAAAAAAAAAAAATTTAACTTTACTTTTTAAAAGAAATCAAAAAGATAATTTTAAAAACAACAATGGAAAAAAAATATTATTGATTATTTCAATATCATTTTCACAAGTTTGAATTTAGGGGTTAGGGTTCGGGACAGCCACCTCCCAATTGAAAGTACAATTGAAAGTAAGTATAAATGATGATTTTATATATATTAAAGGGGTGGTATAATGCCCTTTTCACAAGATGTAAAATATGTCTTTGATGTCCCCAGAGTGTGTATGTGAAGTTTTAACTCAACATACCCCACAGATATTTGTATATAGCATGTTAAAGTTGTCACTTTTTAAGGGTAAGCAAAAACGCACCGTTTTGTGTCTGTTCCTTTAAATGCAAATGAGCTGCTGCTCCCAGCACAGAGGGCGGAGCTTCAACAACATTTACCACACAGACATGCACTGAAAATTTCAAAAACTTTTAGCCTTTTATGTTCAAACCGGAGCCAGATGATGCCAACGGAGTCAAAGATGAAGAGACTCAAGGAGAAGTGACAACATGTAGAATGCAACAGGACGTTTCAGAATGGTTAGATGATGAATTTATGTAGCTGATGTGTAGTTAGTTATCTTCTAGTCATTGATTAGCATATTCTGTCTTGATAATCTATAAATGTGTTCAAGGAGGCGGGGTTTATGCAAATTGTAGGGTTGGTGATGTCACTAACCCTGGAGGAATGTTGTGTAGTCCCTACCAGCCGTTTGTTGTAGTCCTTAAAAAGCAATTTCTTTAAAAGTAAATATCTCCCTTTGCTTTGAACTTTGAGCGTTGTAACTTTGCAGATGTTGCTTATGCTCAAACAGCAACATTACACACTAACTAAAGTTAGAAAAGTGAAATCATAATCAACCACCCCTTTAAGCTTACTTATATTTTAAATATTATTGTGGGATTCAATGTATGATAGAAGGATCTTAGTAAATATCTAAAATTTGAATACTTAAATGCTTTTTAAATGTGTTTTTTGGCTGCCGGACTGCAGTTTGCACCAATTCTGTAGAATGGCCCATATATAAGTCAATGGTATGTATTCATTTAAATAGCCAAGTAAACGTGTGTGTGTGTGTGTGTGTATACCTCAGGCAGGTATGTCAGGCATGAGTTGTGGTATTATGACTGTGGTATTATGGAGAGCAAGCGTGTGAGCAGTAAGTCAGCAGTGGTCAGCTGTCCCACCAAAATACTGATTCCCTCACACAAAATTGTCCTCGTAAATGTCCAGCTTCCTAAAGATAGATGTAGACTGCTATAGGGGCTTCCATAAATCATTGTCGTGTTAAAACAAGGCTTAAACTTTGACTCACAAACAACATCACCTATGAAAATCAAGGCCACATGACATGTACACAAGACAACAAACCTACCTTATTTCCAAACAGTTCCAACATGCCCAGTATAGCTCTGTTATGTCATGTGAAGGGAATGGTATGGTGGAATTTCCAATGGAATTGAGTCCTGCTGGTCTGCTGTTCACTGCAACGCTGACCCCTGAGTAAATGCAGAAGAGCTGTGCCTTAGGTGTTTTAGGGCTCAGGAGGGCCCTCTGACCTCTGACCACTGCTGAGCTTGATCTAGTACAGCCTCAAGATCTACTGCAGCTTCCGGTAACACATTCCAGACGCTCAACACCTGTTGAACATGCTGAGAGAAATAGACAGGGGAAAACACAGATGACTAGGGAGAGATTAAAGAAATTATGCAGAAACCATGAAAGAAGGACACAAAGTTGAGGTACTGAAATTAATGGATTAATTTGACCAGTTTGTGAATTTATTCATTGTTGAACTTTATGTGAAAGTGTATTTAGTTGTTAGGGTATGGGATGATCTTGATTTTATTCTCTGAGGGCTTGTTGACAGTCACTAAAAAGGAAAGTCGTTTCAGAGCAAGCAAGTTATTTTATATTAATGAAATTAAGAAAACAACAATTATTTTCTGTAGAATAACATGCACCGATAAATTGTGCGTTTTCACCATTTTGAATGTCCTTCTGGCTGTTTTGCAGTTAATTTGAATGGTCTATTTAAAAGACCTCTCAATTAATATGAGGTCAGAAACTGCATTCATGATTATTTATAAATAATTATAAAATAAAAGTTCTGGATGAAGTGTAGCACTACACACTGCAGGACACTACAATAACAAAATCCATACAATGCATGAAATCAAAAACACTCAGTGGAGACCCTGCTGGCAGAACTTTGCAAAAACATCCAATGCTTGTGTAACCAGTCCCACTCGATCACTTCGAGTGAGATTCAAACCGGGATCTCCGTTGTGGACAAGGACGCTATAAAGACCGCAGCTGCTAACGCATCTCTTGAGGTCAAGGGAGTGAGGTTTACACACACAGCTCATACTGGCCTACGTACGTTACACTCACCCTCTAAACCTCACTCCCATATCCGTGTGACGTCACCACATGTAACCGGTCCTACTCGACCCGCTCCGAGTGGGATTCGAACTGGGGTCTCTGGCGAGAGAGGCTAATTTGCTAACAAGGATGCTAAAGACAGCAGCAGCAGCTAACATCAGTCGCTAGCGTGTATCTTGAGGCTGCAGGGGAGTGAGGCTTGCACACACAGCTCTTACTGGCCTATGTCTGTTACACTTGCAGGGCAGAAGGACTATGATAATAAAATTTTTTAAAAAAGGACCAGACGTTAAAGTGCTGCAAAATATACCTGACTATAAGATATAGTTCATTTTGTGGTTCATCTGGAGTGTAATACACAATTCAGTCCATGAAAACATGTCAATCTCATTGTAATCCTGTAGATAATGCAACGCATTGCCGAACAGATTGCTCTATCAATCAAATAAACACAGATAAAATAATTTCCAAACATTTCCATAAATCTTTCCTTCCCTCATTCTGCCTTTCTTAGGAACACTGTGAAACCCTTGTTAGTGGTACTAGACATGTAAAGTAACGTGTCTCACATAGCCACTAAAGGGATAGTTCACCCAAAAATTAAAATGATGTCATAATTTATTCACCCTCAAGTTGTTTCAAACCTGTATAAATTTCTTTCCTATGTTGAACACAAATGAAGATATTTTGAAGAATGTCTGTAAACAAACAGTTGATGGACCACATTGACTTCCATAGTATTTCCCCCCCATAATAAGGAGGTCAATGAGGCCCATCAACTGTTTGGTTATTCTTCAAAATATCTTCTTTTATGTTCAGCAAGAGAAAAAAAATCATGTTTGGAACAACTTGAGGGTGAGTAAATGATGACAGAATTTTCTTTTTGGGGGTATCTAAAAAAATCTAAAAAAAAATCTAACTATCCCTTTAAAATGGGCATTCAAATCTCTCTGACTTGCACTGGGGGACTCAAGTAATATCCTAGAAATTGGAATACTATATATTTGTTGTGGATGAACTCTTTTGACTGCACTTGTAAGCAGTGTAACATGGACGACAAGCACAGGTTATATTTTCTCCAAAATGTAATATATTTTCCCTTTTCCTCTTAATTACAAATGAAAGACTGAATATTAAAAGAGGTGAACATTATACAGTACGTACCATTATTCAAACAAACACGTGCAGCTCTTTTGCCTTCCATTCTCTCTCAGCTGCCACATCAAGCAGTGTCGTGTTGCGTAACAAGACACGGGCCCAATCAAGCACACTGACTCTCAGTGTGATTCCCAAAAGTAAGAGATTTTCAATCAGGGTTCGTTCAGAGAAGCATCAGCACAGCATCGGGGCACACGAGGAAGAATAATTTACTACAGAGATATCTTGTGCAGGATCAGTTAATCTCATACAAAGTTAATTTAAGGAAAGGCAATTCATGAGATTTCAAGACAAGAGGCCTCATCAATGTGAAGGATCCTAGAGCGTTTCTTTCATCGTAGGGGCAGAATCAGCACTCTCTAGTGTGACATGCTCACCAACGGCGAATAATTGCATTTATATGTTGAATCTTAGCCTGCAACAAAGCTCTGATAGCATCAGATATTTTGGGTCACGGGTTCCTACAACAGACATCTAATAATATACCGTATTTGTTCACGTGAACCAATTTTTTTAAGCCAATAACCTGTAAACCTTGTATACATTTATCTTATTTAGCATTAGTTTTACATTATGATCAAGCAAATCAAAATGACCTCAAGTTTGAGACTGCAACCTCTTTTGCCCAGCCATGATAGACTTCATAAGCTCTGAATTTGTTGGCCTGAATAATATTCTCAACATTAGGCCTTGTTAATAATCTAAAAAATCTATAAATTCTTCTTTCCAAAAAAAATCCCTTTCATTTGTCCTTTTAGCGCTTAAAGGCCAGATACACTGGTTATGCATTACCAGCATAGATTTTGCTCCATGTATACAGCTCTTTATAGATAGTTACATAACATCTTTATTCAACATTTATTCCAGTGCAATTCCCCTATAGACTTACTGTATACTGCATTTGTTCAGAATCATTTCAATTTTGCATGTATTTTAGGATGTCAGAACTTGAATAATCGCAAATTCTGACAAAAGACAGTTGATGTAGCACAGTCTGCCTTGGCTTTTACCCAAGATGCCACTGTGGTCACATCATACAATCTGAAAAGCAACAATAAAAAACACCCAGCTTAAGTTTTTATTGAGGTGAGTAAAAGCAGAATGAAAAGGAAGACAGAAGCTAAAATCAGAAGAGAAACACACACGTAGAGGGAGAATTTTATTAAGGTCCTCTTACTTATTGTTCCCCGCTGTGGCAGACTGTGTATTTGTTCACATTGAGAAACAAGAACACTAGATGTGCGAGACACGAGAGTAAACATTGCCCCAGGACAGAAGACCAAAATAAAAGCGTGATTTAATGTACGAAGATCTCTTCAGACAAAACAAAAAGAGTCTGGGTCTCATCTCGGGTCTGCACATGTTTGTGTAAGAGCCTCCACATAAAGTAGTCATCATTGTGTTTAAAGATGGCCACAAATGGAAGGTACTGCACACTCAGAACTCACATTTTAGAGAAATAGCTATCAGAAGGCGTTGCTTCAGATTGTTGTGCATGACTGAACTGCCCCTCATTAGGCCACATGTATCCCAGCATTCCAGGAAACAATGGGAGAGGAACAGGGTGACTAGAGAAGCCCTTGGCATAAACTCACAAGCTATTCCTTGACCAAAACACTTCACTGTTTTCCCAGCTGCCCCAAAATAGAGCACACTGTAAATCTCCCACCGCACCATCTCTCTCACACACTGCTCACAGTATTCACTATATACACACTCTCAACAGAATACCTGTAGACTAGTTCTTAAAGCCACTATAAACAAAACTGCAAAAATAATGACTGTTGTCAAACAGTTTCTGACACTTTCACCATTCATTATAGCTTCCAATTAATATACCCAGAGAGAGAGAGAGAGAGAGAGAGAGAGAGAGAGAGAGAGAGAGAGAGAGAGAGAGAGAGAGAGAGAGTTATCTTTTAGTATCCTTCCTCATTCATCTCAGTAGAGTTCAGCTGACAGTCATGTGACTGATATTTTTCATGTGATCTGACTATATTTGATCGACTTATTTGAAAACTTTACAGTTTTAAAAGGATGCATTTATTTGGTCAAAATACATTAAAACAGTAATACTGTGAAATATTATTATAAAATAACTTTTTTTTCTATTTTAAAATTGTTTACATTTAAAAGAATGATTTCTGAAGGATCCTGTGATACTGAAGACTAGAGTAATGACAGCATTCAGGTTTGCCATCGCATGAATAATTTATAGGGCTGGGTAAAAAAATATCGATTTCTCGATTTTAATCGATTCTCATTTTTACGAAACAATATCGATTCTTAAATCCCAAGAATCGATTAGTCATCCTGTTTTCAGTTGATGAATGAATGGAACATTGTTGCGCGCATCCCATCCAGTAAATCGCAGTAATCTTTATGCTTTGTTATTATTGATATGAAACAAAGTCTCAGATTTCAAATTACGTCCATTTTCTTACGAAATTCAAAAACATAAATACCGTTTTGGCGCTGTGGCGTGAGATCGCTTAAGAGCAGCAACAGCGCGGAGCGCACATGACCTTCTCTTCCGCCAGTTACAGCGCGAAATAAACATGAATGAGTATCTGAAAGTGTGTTAAAAGATAGAGTACAACTTATCGAAATCCGTATCATGTCACATGGAATCGCTCAGTGTTTCAACCGTGGAAAGACGTTATAAACAATGTCATGTAACATCACATTTACCTCAGAAAAAAACATATCCAGTGACCATAAACTCGTTAGTCAACTAGAAAAATTAACTAGACTCTAGAGAGGAGAATTCTGTTAAATATATGCACCATATTACATATTCATTATAATTTTTAATGTTCTTCAATATTTAATGCATGTTTGAATAAATCTGGAAAGTTTTTTTTATGACAGCCACCATTTAAATGTTTATATAATTTCATATAAATTTATTATAAAAATAAATAAAAATGTATTTTAAGTGTTTGTATACAAATCAGTTACCTATAGGCTACAACTGACTCCCATAGTTTACAATAATAGTTAAGAGATTTGTTTTCCTTGAGAAAATTTGCAATGTATTGTACCTGATATCCAAAATAATCAATATTGAATCGAATCGAATCGAAATCGAATCGAATTGCAAGCTTGTGAATCGAAATCGAATCGAATTGTGAAATTTGTCAATACCCAGCCCTAATAATTTACATTTTAAAATACATTCAAATGAAAAACAGCTATTATAAATTGTAATAATATTTCACAATATTAATGTTTTTACTGTATTTTTGAGCATCAAGTCAAGTCAAGTCAAGTCATCTTCACTTATATAGCACTTTTAACAATGTAGATTGTTTCAAAGCAGCTTTACAGAGATAAACGTATAATTTAAGGTAACAGAGTTTGTTTTGGCTTTATAGCGGTTCTTTAATAAAGTTATTTTACAGCTAAAGTTAGTTTTGATTGATTCGCTTCCGTCGCAAACGATCAATTGTTATTAAATTAGGGGCCACTAAGACGACACCATTCTCTCTACACAGACTTTAAACGCGAAACTGTGAGAAACGCTGATGACGTTCACATGCGCATTAAGAATTGGTTCTATAGTTATGTGCGTTTGAATATATGTGCGCAGGTTTGTTATTCCCTACAAACCAAGCCTAAACAAATTACTGGTGTTTCCTTATAGTTTTGATTCAGAATTTTTTTTTTTTTTTTTTTTTTTGTCACTTCGGGGTAGGTACGCGAAACGAATTTTCCCGACAACGCTTTATCTGGAGTGGTAAAGGGATCCTCCATAGGGAGAGACTAGTTGGCACTTCAGCACTGCGTTGTCATCGGGTCCAGGCGCAGGTCCTTCATCAGATCTGGATACGGCCTGGATACGGCCTGGATCCGACAGGCTGCGGGAAAACCTCGGGATAAACAAAGACACTAAAATTAGCGTAGATGCGATTTTTCTTATGATGTAACAAGTACATCAGGATTTATGGGAAGTGTTCCCGGTTCCAGCTGACCTAATCTATGCAGCCTAACATTGAATTATAGAAGTCTATAATGTATTATGTGAATGCTAGGTCAAAGAGATGTGTCTTTAATCTAGCTTTGAACTGACAGAGTGTGTCTGCTTCCCGGACAATGTTAGGAAGACTGTTCCAAAGTTTTGGTGCTAAATAGGAAAAGGATGTACCGCCAGCAGTCGATTTTGATATTCTAGGTATTCTAGGTATCAGAGACATCTTTCAAAAACAGATAGGCTAGCTTATCAGCTAACAAGCCAAACCTTGATCTTCTGATAGAACACAACACCTATTGACCAATCAACACTCAGGACCATAAATAGTTATTATTAACATAAACATTCAAATTTGCATTAGAAGGTTTTGTTGAGCATCTCACCACTTTTATGAGAAAACTTTAGGAATATCACAATCAAAATCGACTGCAGGCGGTATATCCTTTTCCTGTTTAGCACCCAAACTCTGGAATAGTCTTCCTAGCGTTGTTCGGGAGGCTTATACACTCTGTCAGACTGAAAACACATCTCTTTAACCTGGCATACACATAACACACTATCACATTTCTATAAATTAAAATCTGTTAAATGATTGTTAGGCTGCATAAAGTAGGTCAACCGGAACCAGGAGCACTTCCCACAAACATCCGATGTACTAGTTACATTTTAAGAAGAATGGCATCTACACTAATTTTAGTCTGTCTGTCTCATCCTTATCCCGAGGTTACCGTAGTAAGCCAGATCCGGTTCATATCCAGATCAAATGAAGCGCCTGCACCTAGACACGACCACAACACAGCCCTGAATGTCAGCAGAGACCGTGTCAACTAGACTATCTCCTGCGAAGGCCTCATCGACATCGACACGGCGGCCATCGGCACAGATCCTCAGCAAAGACCATGAGAACCACACAAGACCTCTGCACAGACCTATAACCAGCTTTGTCTCCATACTGGATCGTTAAGCAGAAGGAACTGGATGAAATATTTTGAATGATTTCAATCCACAATCTGTTTTCTGACTTGTGATGCAGCCTAGAATTAAACCACATGTTCATTCATTCGTTTGTTCGATGTTTCTCCAACGTTTTTTTCTCCATTCTGTCACCTGATGGAGTTTGGGTTCCTTTCCACTGTCGCCTCAGGCTTGCTTAGTTGGGGACACTTAATATTCAACAATATTATTGATCTGACTGTACTGATGCTGTTGTATGAGAACTGACTGAGCTGGACGATGACGTCACTGTTTTCTGCAGAGCCGCTTTACAGCCGAATTGAACTAATTTAATAATTGATGATCTTTATAATGGAACTGAATCATCACTGAACTGACTTCAGCTGAACAATGACACTTTTTATTCTTTTTAAAGCTGCTTTACATTGAATCACTGATCACTGTAAAGCTGCTTTGAAACAATCTGTAAGCACATGACTTGACAATTTTGTCTTAACTTCTTATGTAAAACAATACTAACAAATCAACCAAACACTGTCCACAATGTGTCCACAAACTTAGTTCTGGTTCATCATTGAAAATAATTTTTAAGCCATGTGCTATACGTATTTGTAAAAGAATGTAAAATAACTGAAGTGATGGACTGTCTCATGAAATCTCAGGAGGTCCTGAAAATCCACTGGGTTCTAGATTGGAGAACAGGCTGAAGAAACAAGAGCCACAATACAGAATAACACTCAGCCAGAGAAACACACAGGCCATAAGGGCTGGATTCAGCTCCAACACACACACACACACACTCAGAAAACATGAAGTTGTAGTGCGTGCAACAATCACTTCCAATGTCCGATCACACTTTTATCTCATCTCTGCTGAGAAAACATGATTTGAAGGGCGAACTGAAGGAAGTTTGGTACAACTCACATTACTAAACATCCAATAATTTTATCTTAGTTTTTCTCAAACGCTTTGGCTCAATTCTCGAATGAGATTTTTTTCTCTCTCAAAACAATAAGTTCAAATGTCTGAACAATTAGTTTCTTGTTCACAACAGATTTGAATTTCTTATTGATTTAAGCAAATTGCATGTGTGTAAAAGAGTAAGTACAATTGTCTACTTCTACTATTTGCTCAATAACTAAATGCACATATCATGTTGGTCAAAACTGATGAGATGATTCTCAGTGTAAAATTGATCAGATTCTTTCATCATGTGAGCCATCACATGCAAAATTATCCATTCAATGATCAAAATCTGTCAGACATTCATGTATATTCCAAGGAGATGTGTGTAATGTCTAATAAGTTGGCAAATGGCTAATTTGGTTCTAATTTGGTTCTGTTTCTAATGAAATAAGAATCACAATCTCAAGTTTGGAAACTTATGGAGTTTTCCCAGCACAATCCCTACCATTCTTGAACATGGAGGAACTTCACCAGTGCCGTCGCTGGTGGGGTGCGAGGCCCTGTGCGAACTTGAAATGCGAGGCCCTGCTCTTTGATGTGTATGCTCAATTGCGCATGAATTACAGTCACACGGACGTAGCTGTTCTAATTCTTTTGCACGCATAATCTTGCTGCAATACGTTTTTATCAAGTAGAATAATACAGCATAATCATGCACATAGTCTCAGCTATGACTTTTTGCTATGTATTTCAGAGGGGAAAAAAATCAACTGTGCAACCACGAATGGCTTTACATCAAGTCAGGTCGAGAATTCGCCTACTTAGCTCTTATGTGTCTTAATGATCCAGTGGTAGAACTTTCACCTATCACGTCAGAGGGTTGTAGGTTCGAATCCACTGTCGTATGGTTTTATTTTTCTCGTAAAACGTTAGTTTTTTGTTCTCATCAAAACCGATTATGTTAATCAGTGGTTGTATATCAAGCAGGGACACATTTGTGTGCATTATGTTAGAGTATCCACAACGGATTGAAGCGCGCGTCCAAATGAAGACAGTGCGGCGTGTGCGCAAGCCACACGAGAAAACACTGTATCCGCGCCTCTGATCGCAGCGGCAACGAGCACTTTGATCACTTGATTTAAAAAACACATTTCAGCGCTAGATCTTCTCTTATTTAAAAAAAAAAAACGAACGAAATGAATGATTTGCCAGTTAACTGGATATGTTTTATTTATTTGTAGAATTGTTACATTCGTGACGCGAGATGTTTTAAAAAGTGGTGAAAAAAAACAAAAAAAAAAACAGCAGGATTGCGAGGCCCCCTATTGGCGCGAGGCCCTGTGCGGTTGCACAGTTCGCACAGCCTATGCGACGGCTCTGAACTTCACAACCCTAAACAGCAGCAGCTACAGCAGAATATACATATATTTTTGTAGAAATGTGTTACATGTGAACTGAAAATTCACAGTTGCTTGTCGTGGAAGAGCAATATGAAGATATGGAAGAATGCGTGGTGATGTTAGTGGAAGACATAAGAGAGTAGCCTATCTAAAAATGAAAAAGCAACTGTGAATTTTTAGTTGACATGCAACAAATTTCTACAAAAATAAATGTACTGTAAAAACAAAAATGCTATTTTTTGTGTACTACAGTATTGACTTCCCATTAAATGTTAACCTACTGTTGAAATATGTAAGCTCAGTGTGATACACATTATTGTAGCCTGCAGCCAGTGTCAACAAAAAAGTCGGAAAAACTGTGAAATTTGTATATAACTAATATTTCCATGTTGAAATAACAAACATTTGTAACAGTGTTGCTCACACAATGACTGACACAATAACTCGGTTTCGAAAAATGAGCCAAAACTGTAATTGTAAGTGTTTAACTGTGAGACCATTCAGCACAGTCCTAATGAAATTCATTCTAAATGAACCGTCACGTCAATCTAATGAGATCTGGTTCAGCACTGGCCTCTAGTGGTCATATTGTGTTATAGTATTGTGTAATGTAGGCTGTAGTTGCCTGCAGTGCCACTCAGATCAATATTTCCCAGGCTCTCTTGATCTTGCTCATACACTTTAAAGCTGTTATTCGTGCTGCTCCATTGATCTACACATAAAATATGCAAACCGTTCACAATATACACACTACTGAATTTCAACACAAATACAAACAAAATACTGCTGCAAGTAAGAATAATACATATGCTATTTCTAGCGTGCTAGATCTCCAGGGGGTTATACATATTTTATATATTTTACTATTTTATTTAAGTCATATAGCTGTTTACTTTTTATTTTATGCACCATCATTTAAGCAAACAATTTCAGAAATGTCTCAAATAATGGATTCAATCTCTTCTATAAGGGTTCAGGTGACGCCATCTAGTGTTTATGAAGAGAATACACAATGTATTATGTATTGGTGTAGACAAAATAAATAATTACATATATTCATAGTGATCAATACACTGTTACCCCTTGTCTATTTCTGATTGATACAAAAACAAATGACCTTCAGATTTTATTGTTACAGATGACATCATCAACATGTTTATACATTGTAATAAACATCAATGTCTTTAAATAAGTTCTTTAAAGTCCCCCTGTAGTAAATATATTTGTATCACTTAAAACTCATCTTTAATAACCAAAATGACAATTATTAAACACTTTTCCCTTGAAAAAAAAATATTCATGCCTTAAAATAGCTTGAATTTAACTTTACACCCTTGCCGTATTTAGTATGCAGTTCTATGAATATACAAATTAGCCCCGCCTCCACTCACTCGCACCAGCTCAGAGATCCACTCCTTGACGATCACACGTTGACCTGGGGTGCGTTTCCCGAAAGCATCGTTGGCCAACTATGGTCGCAAGTTCATCGCAACGTCCATTGAACTCTATTGGTAACGACGGAACTTGCGACCGTAGTTGGCCAACGATGCTTTCGGGAGACCCACCCCTGATTGGTTACATGGTAGTTTGTGACGTCAGAAACACCAGCGATTTCAAACCGCGTTTTGAAAATACTCAGCAATGGTGTTGACTTATGAATTTGTATGAGGTTTGGCATGAGCATATTACAAACACCACATAGACATATAAACAACATTTAAAGCTTGCGGTTTCACCACAAGGGGGACTTTAAATAATTGAATGTTATAATCTACAGTGACGTATCAAACTGCTAACACGAATAATAGAAGATACACATATATACAATCCAGCTCTAAGATTTAAAGTGGGTGTTTGTCAGGGTGGACCATGATTAGATTCTCAGATCATCTGTTCTTAAAATTGCATTTGTGAGAGCGAATCTTTCAGATTTATCATTCTTGAGGCCCAGGGTTTGGTCCATCTTATCTACATGTATATTTCTGCTCACAGCTGTCAGTGAAAACAGTTTATCTAAACTCATGTTAGGCCTAATCAATTATTACATCAAGCCAAGAACAATCCCATCCTGTTGAGGATCATTGAACAAGTAATCCACTTTATAAATTCACATTAACACGTAGTCTATGATCATTCCTTCTTTCAGACTTCATAAGTGGGGAAAGAATGCTGGCTGAAGAAAGCCATCAGGCAAAAACGGATGCAAGAGCCCACCGGAAGATGCCAGGTGCACCGGGCCAGAATGAAAGATCACGTTCCCGGAGCTAAATGTAGGGTGGAGGGCAGATGTGGACCCACAGGTCGAGCTGATGTTGGGCAGAGAGTTTGTGCCGGGTTGCAGGGAACTCTCGGCACCAGGGTTCTGCTTCTTCCACTTGGTTCTTCGGTTCTGGAACCAAATCTTGACTTGGGTTTCAGTCAGGCTCAGGGACAGCGCGAGATTTAGTCGCTCGCATACGGATAAATAACGCGTGGCACGGAATTTGTTCTCCAAAGCCACCAGCTGTTCGTAGGTGAACGCAGTCCTGGCGCGCCGCGGCTTCGCACAGCTGTGATCTGAGCGACGCCGGCGCTGACGCGACACATCATCCAGCGCTGGAGTGATTCTCTCTTCACCTGCTTCATCCGGATCTTCACAAGGAGAAAAGCCCGATCTTAAGCTTCTCAGAGAGCTGGTTGAGTCCAAGTCAACATCGGGATCAGGAGGATGCAGTCGGACGCAGCTTTGATGGTCATCAGCTGATTGATCTCCTGCCAGTAAAAATCCATATGTCAAGTGTCTTTCTGGTAGGTTATGTTTTTAGTAAATGTATTAGCCAACATTTTAGTAAAACCGAAGAGGAACCCCAGTCAAGAGTGGAAATGAATTTATCTATTAGGCCTATTATTAGTAGCCTATTATCAATAACAAAACTATCACATTTGACCTTGCCTTATCTGAAAGTTTCAATCCGTTTTAAAATGTTAGGTTTAATTTAATTAAAGTGATAGTTCACCCAAAAATGAAAATCATCCCATAATGTAGGTTACCAACCCTCAAGCCAGTTGTACATGACTTTCTTCTTTCAGCCAAACACAATCAGAGTTATATTAAAAAATACCCTGGCTAAGTAATGGAAGTGAACAGTAACTGATATTTTTAAAACCAAAAAAGTGCATCCATCCATAATAAAAGTAAGCCATTAGACTCCAGCAGGTTCATAAAAGCCTTCTGAAGCAGTTTAAGAAAAACATTAATATTTTTAAGTTTCTAAAGTATGATCATTAGCTTCCGATTACGGCCGTACACGAGTCTAGTTCCGGCTGAAGAGCGACCTCTGACCCGACGTATGACGTAGGATGTAATAGCGTAAGCTTAGGTGAGATAGACCCCTCTTGCGGTTCAAACAAATAAGCTAACAAACTCAAGCTCCTCTTTACAAATTCTCACTTCAGACTTGCAATTCGTGACCGCTATTTGGCTTTGCTCTATCCTCTGTGTTTCCGGGTTCGTCAAAACGTCATGCGTCGTGTCAGAGGTCACTCTTACGCCGGAGCTTGATTCGCGTACGGCCGTTACCTGAAGCCTGTGATTATAGTTTATATAGTTATAAATATGGATATTTTTCTTACAAAAACACATTGCTTCGCTTCAGAAGGCCTTTATTAACCCCCTAGAGCCGTGTGGAGCACTTTTATCATGGAGAGATCCACTTTTTTGGGGCTTCAGTTACTATTCACTCCCGTTATAAAGCTTGGAAGAGCCAGGATATTTTTTAATATAACTCCAATTAAGTTTAGCTGAAAGAGGAAAGTCAAAAACACATGGCTTGAGGGTTAAATCATGGGATAATTTTCATTTTTGGGTGAACTAACCCTTTAAAGTCAGACAGAAAGACAGTGTTGATATGGTGGTCTGTTTGGTATTTTGGCTGGCATTAATGAGCTTTTATTTAAGAGTAAAATTATAAATCCGAGACGCTTTATACAGCGCCTGTATAGGTGAAAATGCATAGGCTATGGATACAATTATTAAGCTTTTTTATATTAATTATTGTTTTGAATTGGTCTAATAATAAGGAGAATTTCCAATTATCAGTAGGCTAAAGGGCCCTTTAAGTACAGACAAGAATTCAGATAGCCTAGAATTCAACTGATGTATAGCCTAATAGTAGCCTATAATTCTAATGCGGTCAAAAATGAACAGTTCAATAGGCCCTACAATAAAAAATAAAAATAACAGTAGATAAGAAATTACTTATCAAAATAAATCTTATGCATGTAATGAGCTGAAGAAAGTCTTGGGTAACTGGCAGCTATAAATGTGCTGACTATTAAACGAATGAATGAGGAGCGCTGTAGCTAAAAGTCCTGTAGAGGAATAGGGGGAGGCTGTACTGTGCGCTGATTTCCAGGAAAGACTGGCGTGGAATGGACCATAATCCCCCAACAATTTCTAAATCACAAATCGCCTCAAATGTCATGTTGCGGAAAGAAACCCTAGTTAAATCCAGCTCTGCCATCCAGCCATGACGCGCTAATGGAGTTTCATATTTGTCGGCAGATCAATAAATGTCATCTATTTAAAGGGAAGTTTTAATCGAACGATATTTGGGATCAGACATGGCAGGGGTTTGAAGTTTGGAGCCGCAAGCTGCTGGAGGGAGATATGCAGCATCCAGTAATGGGATATCGATCAAAGTGAGCGCAGGCATCCTCAATGGGACGATTTAAACAATTATCTGCCCTGACTGTCCCAATGGCAATCACTTACTCAGCTGCGGCTGCTTAAAGAAAACGCGGTCTTGGAAATGAGGGGATTCATGGTAAGGTCAAATTCTACAATGATAGGCAACATTACACAAAAGATGAGGAGATCTACAGTGAAAAACGTTATGTTTAACCGTTTTTACTAGCCTATATAGATGTGAAAACAATTCATACAAATCTAGGCGTAAGATTATAAGTAGGCTATATAATAATAAGATCAGAGCTCTATTAATTATTGCAATTATTTATTATTCAAAATAATAAGAATTTAGTGTTTGTTGTTTTTTCATTCACAATTAGCCTATATGGGATATTGCATCTCTAAGGTGACCCAAACGACAAGGTTGTGTATGTCTCAAAAATGTATTAGGCTTTTTAAACATGTAAGAATAGGCTATACATTATGTTTCAACAGCGTTTCAGAACAATGTTTTGGTAAAAGTTGGATTAAGTTAGCGAGAGTGCGCGAACACACGTCGCCAACGTCAGAAGTAACAGCTGCTCGATCTCTGCCTGTATCACGTAAGAATTATTTGTTACATAATTATAGTTACACATAAGTGTTTTGTTTAAAATGCGAGATGAAGCTCAATCAATTGCGGCCAAAAAAAGCATTTTTTATAAATCAAAAGTTAACCCGCTTTAAAGTCACCTAATAATTCTCATTCTGATTTTATTATAAATCGTAATTCATTCTCACCCATATTATTGCAGATGGAAAGCGATCCTTTCCCGGTCCTCTGTTCCTCCAAACTTCCAAATTCTGTATTTTCTGAAGATGATGTCCGCTCTTCCTCTGATACTGCTACTGTCCTTTTACTTGTAAACTTTTTGGGATCCAGTATGTCAATAATCGAAAAGGAAATCCGATGACCTGATGTTGTTTTCATCCCGGACTCCTGATATTCAAGCATTTTGCAGTTCCAGTAGTATTTCTGATCTCGTATTTGTGTATTCTCGTGCTAAGCAGGCAGCTCCTCGTCGGATCGCATGTCAGTGGATGAAGGTGTGCTCGAGCTCTTTAACAGGTCCATTAGAGGAGACGCGTGAACACGAGCGTTTAACGGGATCCCTTTCGATTGGCTGAGAGCATTCAGTACTTAAAACTGCGCTCATTTCAATCAATACAATATGGACAAGTTCCCAGGATGACAAGTGGCATAACTCAAGAAACTGTTGCATCTAAACAACTGTTCGTTTGCACTGTACGTTTACATACGAGAACATTTTTACACAGTATAATGTTCTTGGGTGAGCTGTAGCCTATAATACCAAAGTGTGATTTCTGTCGAAAATTATTCAAAAACTAGCAGTTTCAGTAACAAATGAGAAATATTATCATTGCATCCCTCAATTAAACAACCAATATTGCTGTGAAATATTTTTCTTCTGGCAAATAAATTATGTATTATATGGAGTCAGTGCAGTGTGTTGGCTTATTTCATGGAGTCAATAGCTAATAAGCCATTCAGTATCTATCTGCCAAAGCTTGTGATAGATCAATAAATGTGTGTCCGGCACTGATAAATGAGGCGCTACTGTTACTGCTAGTGATTTATACTTCTCTTATTCAGTTCCCCAAAATACATACATTAAAATAAAGCTGATTCCGTACAATATATAAAAGCCTGAGATATTTACAGGGGCCACACTTAAAGGGATCGTTTACATAAAAATGACAAGTCTGCCATCAAAAGACATTTTGAAAAAGGCTTAGTGTTTTTCTTGTTTTCCATTGAAAGTCAATGGAGTTAAATATTGTTTGGACCACATCATTGTTCAAAATATCTCCTTTTGTGTCCCACAGAAGAAGAAAATCATACAGGTTTTTTAAAGGTGAGTTAATGACAAAATTTTCCATTTTGGTTGTACTAACTCTTTCTAATTGCTTTAAAATATCCACCCAAATTTCATTTATTTCAAAGGAAGACGAAGATTAACTACACCGTGTGAATCTGAGGTGAACTAACTTCATACGTCCAAAAAAGGTAACAACAAAAATGCCAATATCCACAAGTTAGATATTCAAAAAAAAAATGTACGCAGCTTTAAATGTGCAAATACTCACTGTAGATCAAAAAGACAAGTAAATTTGCAGAAAACCACAAACACACATGCACCATATCTAAACCCTGTCCACACCTCAGATCACAGATGTGTATTCCTCTTTTATGAAACAGAGCGACTCCACCTCCCCTGCTGCCATTCAGTGCATTTCTGCTTTGCAGGCAGCCTGCAGTGTATATTTAGTGGTTGTAACATGGTCAAACTTCAGACGATCACTGTCCGAACAGGGACTGTTTGCTTGCATTAGCATGTCTAAGCCCGGTGGCTTGCACTGACCGAGCTCCATAAGAAAGGAGGCTGAAGTCTTTCCTGCAAGTTTACAACTTCCTCTCTGTAGGCCTGACACTGTGCACATCTGTTTACACAGGACCAAAGCACAAAAGTGTGGCCCAGGGGGCACAGCACAGACTCAGGTACTGGAGATAAAGAACACACACGAGGTAAGGTGGAGAGATTGAGGACAGCAGCTGCTGGGGACAAGAGGAAAACTATGGGTGCACTGTTTGGGGAGAGGAGCACACTTACGGGCAAACTTCCCCACTGTTCCAGCGTCCCCACCTCCTGACCAATAAACTCATCAGAGCACTGCGAAGGTCTGCTAAATGTCGAATCATTCATGTAGTCGCGTCTCGAGGTGGAGCTCTGTTTACGGATGGGCATGTACTCTTTGTTTGACTTTGTCTCTTTATCCTATCCAGAGTGCAGACGGACAATAGAATGGGAAACTGTTGAAATGTCACTCTTTTGAAGATTACAACTGCAGAGCACTAAAATCCTGTGGATTCGCCTCTTTAAATGGGGAAAAGAGACTTTAAAAATCTTACAAGGGGTGTAAAGAGTTTAATCTGTCTCTGAAAAGTGATGCTTGTTAGAGTGCTTTAAAGCAGCATTGCTTTGATTTTCCTAGAGCGTTCTGTTCAGGTACATTTCTAGTTAATTTATCCCGAACCACTTGCAGATTTTCCATTAAAAAAAGATATAATTTCAGCCTTAAATGTGCTATTTTGGTTTTGTAAATTATTATTTTTAGTAAATCTGAAATTAAAGTTGGCTGACGGTGATGGAGTCATCTTAATATTTGCATACATAATTGTGATTATTCTGATCATTGTTGCATATACTGAACTATTTATAGCTGCCTTTAACTATGTGTTGATTCTTGTGTAGTCATTTCATTCATACAGAACCAAAGCCTAAAACTTGATCTAATCTAAAATGTTATGAATTATTTTGCTGCCTCATGCTGCTGCCCGTTTCCTTCAGAAAATACAAATCATAGTCGACCAAAAATCATGTTTAAGAATACAGTAAAAGAGCACTAATTGCATGGAATTTAAAAGCATTACATTTACAGAATTGTTCAAATGTGTCTAAAAAAATAAATTGCACAATACTTGTTAAACAGTGCTCACAATCATCTTTAAGAAAGCCTTTGAATCCTATAAAACACATGAACAAAAAGGAACTGGAAGCCAATTACTGTGCATATGCAGCATATGTGTCAAAAACACAATGGACAGAAATCATTAGACCAACACTTTTGGGCATTACGTGAGAGCGATGTTTTAGGACGTCTAGGCGAACACAAGGTCGGTAGCACTGTTTGGTAATTGCACAAACGCTTCTACCTGTTCAGCAGCAGGCGTAATGAAGGCTTGCTGGCAGCGTCCGGGACGGGTGAGCGCGTCTGGCAGATGCTGACATACAGCAGATGTGGAAAGTGGCTGGGTGATTTGTTAAGGGCCTGGATCATAGCAAAAGAGGGCAATTACACCAGGGGACACTGTCACACATTCATGGACATTGGCCCCCTTTTTACAAACACACACACTTTCCCTGAGGTAAAGGTCAGTTCACTTAAACATGTACAGACTTTAAACATGTTTACATTACAGCTATCACACAACTGCCAAAAGACAGAAGAGACAACTACAGAGAATCCAGCCATAATATAAGAAGAATTTTCTTAAAATTGTAAAAAAAAAGAAAAAAAAAAGAAATGGAGAATGAAAAAAAGTTTGACACCGGTTCTGAATAGAATAGAGATTTGATTTCCAAACCCGGCCTGGTGGAAAAGAACATCCAATGACATTGGTTAAAAATGAAATTCCTTGAATAAATAAAACAGGTAATAATATACCTTGAATCTTAACCTAAGCTGAATTGAACTGGTCTCTGTTGTGAAAGAAACAAACAGAGGAAATAATTTTCTTAAAATTGTCAAGAAAAGTGGTGAATGGAAAAAAAGTTTGACACCGGTTCTGAATAGAATAGAATAGAATAGAATAGAATAGAATAGAATAGAATAGAATAGAATAGAATAGAATAGAATAGAAATTTGATTTAAATTTGACAAACCGGGCCAGGTGGAAAATTACATAAAATGGCATTGTTAAAAATAAAATCTTTAAATAAATAAAACAAATAAAATACCTTGAATCTTAAGCTGAATTGAATTGGTCTCTGTTTGTGAAAGAAACAAACGGAGAAAATTATTTTCTTAAAATTGTCAATAAAAACACAAGTGGTGTTTGAAAAAAGTGGTGAATGGAAAAAAAGTTTGACACCAGTGCTGAATAGAATAGAATAGAATAGAATAGATTAGATATTTGACTTCAAAAACAAGCCTGGATGAAAATGATATAATATGGCATTGTTTAAAACTAAATCTTTAAATAAATAAAACAAATAAAATACATTGAATCTTAACCTAAGCTGAATTGAATTGGTCTTTGTTTGTGAAGAAAGAAATGGAGAAAATCATTTTCTTAGAATTGTCAATAAAAAAACAATTTGTGTTCAGAAAAAGTGGTGGATGGGAAAAAAGTTTGACACCAGTGCTGAATAGAATAGAATAGAATAGGGAATAGAATAGAATAGAATAGAATAGAATAGAATAGAATAGAATAGAATAGAATAGAATATTTGACTTCAAAAACAAGCCTGGATGAAAATTATATAATATGGCATTGTTTAAAACTAAATCTTTAAATAAATAAAACAAATAAAATACCTTGAATCTTAACCTAAGCTGAATTGAATTGGTCTTTGTTTGTGAAGAAAGAAACGGAGAAAATAATCTTCTTAGAATTGTCAATAAAAACACAATTTGTGTTCAGAAAAAGTGGTGGATGGGAAAAAAGTTTGACACCAGTGCTGAATAGAATAGAATAGAATAGAATAGAATAGAATAGAATAGAATAGAATAGAATAGAATAGAATAGAATAGAATAGAGATTTGACTTCCAAACCAAGCTTGGTGGAAAATGACATAAAATGGCATTGTTTAAAAATAAAGTGTAAAAATAAAATTCCTTAAATAAATAAAACAATAAAAAACCTTGCATCTTAACCCAAGCTGAATTGAATTGGCATCTGTTTGTGAAAGAAACAAACAGAGAATAGAATTTTCTAAAAATTGTCAATAAAAACACAAGTTGTGTTTGGAAAAAGTGGTGAAAAGTTTGACACCGGTGATGAATAGAATAGAATAGAATAGAATAGAATAGAATAGAATAGAATAGAATAGAATAGAATAGAATAGAATAATAAAATAGAATTCATTGCCAAACAACTGCATTGAGACTGATGGAAAATAATATAAAATGATAAATAATTTGCAATATAAAATGCAAAAAAAAAAAAAAAAAATGGCCATCAAATACAATTATCTTCCTTAAAACGTAATTCCCTAATTATGAGATGGTGGGTAAGAGAAAATCTTATCCGAAAACCTGAATTTACCTCTGCCTTCCGCCATCTCTTTCATGGCCTTTCAATGTCAGTAGAAATGACAGGAATCTGCGAGCAGTGTATACTTCTATTGGCAGCTGTCACAGTGGAAATGCACACACATCTATGTTTTGTGTCAGGTGTTTAGAGATGCACACACTAAATGTATGCGGAGACGCCAGACTTCATTGGCTGAGATCGAGTATAACCCCAGATGCTACACAGAGAGACAGGATGCCTTCAGTACTGCAGCATACAGAGTCTTCAGTCAATGGACACTTGGGTTAGCGCGCTGCTAATGTAGAGCATAAAAGAAAGAATTACACACGGTTTAAGGTTATGGGCCGCAGTCGATGTGATGTTCTGTCACTCAGCGCTTGCATTGATTGCTCATTGTTCGCAGAAGGTCGCATCATAATTCATTAAATCTTAACGAGTCCCCCTGGAACCACCTGCACGCCGTTCCTCAATTGCCCCTTTAAATTACGAGCGACTCTCATGCTCGGCGAGCTCAAAAATGAAGATATATTCTCCATGTAAAGAAGAGAGCTATTAGTAACATTTAAACAGCCCTCTTTAAAGCCAGGGGAGGCTGACTTTATGAAGGGCAATTAGGTACTCACTATAATTGATAATTCATACTCATCACAATTAGGCAGTATAAATAGGGTGTCTGGGATTAATGGTTATGGCTGTTCGGAGAGCGAGAGACACTGGGCAGACCTGGCCAGGCATGGCTGATGGAGTGGAAGGAGGCAGAACTGAATTCATCTCTATTTGTGGAGGAAACAGATTGTGTTTGTCCCTTCAACACACTCCCGAATCATCCAACGGTTCCCTCACCTTCAGATTGATTTGTTGGTAATGCATTTTAAAAATGCCTGCATTGCAGCTTAATGGGCAAGCACTGTTTCTCGAGACATGGGACGATACGCGTCCCACAATCTTATCTGCAATTATGAGAAAATAAAGGCAACATTTTCATTTTGATATTAATCAGAAGTGATAACTAGCATTTTGTAAATGTACCTTTTTTTTTTTATCTCATTATTATTACTCACTATCCATAAAACCAGCTGTCCTCGAACATAACTAAATAGATACTTCATATAGATTAAAATATATTAGTAAAGATTTGTAAAAAATCAGCCTCCTGAAATCAAAATTTACGTTTTTTAGTTTTTAGTATGAATATGTTAGCCTTAAGGTTATGAATGTGTTCCAAAACAATGACAAAAATTCGCTTTTAGGAGATATAAGCATTCAAAACCGCTAAAATGGATCACAGATTTTTATGACATCACGCGGACTTCAGCTTCTCATCACATCTTCTGTCCAATTGTTCTCTAGAATCTAAAGCTCAGCCCCCTATGCTATAAATACCACATGACCAAAGCGACCGTTGACACGTCACGGAGCAATATGGGTTGGAGATGTGTGTTCGGTTGCTCAAACGCTCGAGTTTAACTCCATTTTCCAACTGAACGTTGGTTAAGAATGAAATGGCCAGAATTTATTCACACCTCTACTATTGAATCCAACGTCAGCGCTCGGATTCACTTCCATGGTGCTGTCAAGTACGACTTGCAGTCAGTGAGGAAAACTAAATGCTATTGGCTATTTGAAAAGGGGGAGGAGCCATTCAACATGTCCCGTAAAACATGTTCTACATTCTTCTACTTGACTTTATATTATTTGTATTCCGTTTTACCTTGTTTGATTTATTTATTTTTGATTTGTCCTTATGTATTTTGCTGCCTTCAAGTCACACTTTGAGTTTTATCCTGTTTAAATAAAGGTTACTTGTGTCCCGAGTCCTGTTTGTAAGGTTTCACAGCTGCCCTTACCATTTCCCAAGACTTTCCAAAATTTATGAAAATATTTATAAAATCTGTTACAAATTCCGTCTTCAGCCAGAGGGTCCGATATATGAATTAAAATATAAGGAGGTTGCATCAAACCATAAATGAATATATCCCTAATTTTTCAGTTCTTTTGCATGTTTTGTCCCAGTACTCAAGCATCATTTAATTTCAGTTGCCGTTAAATACCCATCATGGATAATGTATGTATGATCATAATTATGCTGTGTTTAGACACTCCGGCTGAGGTGAAGGTCCTTCATAGCTTTGCTCTCTGTTGACACCAGCATAATTGCTATACTGAGCTCTAGATCAGGCAGTCCTTACTAATCAATAAAGTCTTCACCAGCCATTTCCCCCAGTGATTCTGCTCTCATTTCTCCTCTAATTGTTCTTTTTCACCCAGGAAGGTCTACGGCTGTGCCACAAGCGAAAGGTGTGCGAACGTGTGCATGTTTCTTGTTTACTGTAAAATGTAACCTTAAAACAACACTGCAGATGATCATTTGTTCTCCTCTTGACCTTGCGCTCATATGTTTCAAACATTTATATTTTTGGTCTGTGCGTGGCTACAAGAATGTAGCGTAGTATATGCTAATCCATTTAGTAAATTTTGGTAGACATTTTAAATACAAATTCCTATAATTGAAAGGAATCTCTAATTATGATGAGATATTTCTCTGATAAAATGTCCCAAATATGACTCTAAGATCCAAGACATACATCTAAGACATAATAAAATAAATATTAATTATAGCACTAACACCTCCTTTATGCACACGCAACAGTATAAAGTTATGTGTATTTAGGTGTTTACCAAAAAATAGGAATAGACTTTTGTCCTCTGTAGTGGACATTATATTTTAGTGAAGTTCTCTGACATCATACATGTCACAGTTTTAAGTGTGGATGTCCTGTAAAGAGCACATTCAGGGCTTTCCAGAGTTTCACAATCACAACTGACTCTCCTTGGACTTTAAAAATGACTGACATTACTTTAGTGATCAAATGTAACACTCTTATGGAAATATGATAATATTTTGTAATTATCACTTAAATCAAAATTTTTGAATGGTTTGTCATAAATGAAGACCAGGAAAATGTTATGGGGTTTCCAATCAAAATATGACTTTCTGTTACGAAACAAAACATCGATTTCTTACATGTACACTGTAGAGGACATCAGGACTTAAATCATGTTTATCAGGCATTTTGGGAGACACAACAATTGAATAGAGATAGAAATTTCAATATTCCTATGAAATATTAGATATTATTATGAAAATCTTGCCAATTACTACTCCCATTATTATTTTTTTCATTACATGTTGCCCCAAGAACACATTAATATGCAAATTAGATAGATACATTGTATAAAATGGGAAAACCCGCTTATGGCTATTTTACTTGCATAAAGCAAAATGGTATATCAAATCATTCTGTTATATATTTCATAGTTGAGAATCATCTTTTTACAAAGTTTGGTAGGCCTATATAAAATCCAGAAACCTAAAAATTGATTGGTGGTTTAAAACAGAGGACATAGCATAACATATGCATAAAATATGAATAAAATATCATTTTTAGTTCTTTTCTCATGTGGGGGGGGGGGGGGGGGGGGGGTCTCAGGAGGATATAAAATCGAAAAAGAACATCCATTGAGGTAAAATATCACCTAAACCAATTTATGACATCAAGATATCCTAATTTCTAGACTGCCTAATTGTTGAGAAATAAAGCTATAAATAATGGCTGACACCCAAGTAAAAATAATGCATTTGATTGGCTCTGGCCTTGACAGATGAAAGAAAATTTTGATTTGCTGCGAAAAATATGTCCTTTAATAATCCTATCTTTTTTTATCACAAAGAGGGCAGATTAATGGATAATGCAATTGCTTATGAAATAAAAGCCTCTCTCCACTCGGGGACTGGAGATTTAGAGCCGGAGTGTGATAGCGTGACTTCTCTAACCTTGATGTTGGATGCACCGATCACGTACGACAAACTTTACTCATATGTTATGGCTTGCAGAGAATTATAGGTCAATTTAGGCTCGGTCAGTGAGACGACCCTCGTCAACATCCTCTGTTCCACCATCCTTCCTGCTTTAGAAGTTGACCTTTGCGATTTTTCTTGCAAGGAGAGCAGACTCTATATCGCACTGATGTGTGCTCGTAGTGTGGTCAGTCCTCATGTTGTGCTGGATGGGCACTCATGTGTAGTGATGCTTGCAGGGCCCATCCTGTGACTCTGGGGCATATGGACTCAACTGCCCATTTCCCTGGGGCATTATTGCCATGCTGATTTACTACCAGTGAAGGACAATCATCAGAGACCAAATTATACCCCATTATACGGTGTGAGTGTTTGTTCACGGTCTTTAGGTTAAAGCAATGAAGTTTGAAAACTTCTATAGACAATCAATTACCTTACAATTAGTATATGGTTTTAGCTATTCCATATTTTTTATCTTGCTTACATGCAAACACAATGCGTGGTCATAGTTGTCACAGCGTTTGATATATTGCACCGTATTTAAGACATGGGATTCTTGTTGTTTGGAAGCGAGAAGAACCACTCATCTTTAACATTAAAGGTAATAGATCTCCAGGGTGAGATTTTTATCGACATTTCTCATTACCAACCTATTGGTGTTTATGGCGTCGGTCATAAACGGCTCCCTGTGGTGCTGTGTTTTATGAAGAGATCAGCTGTCAGGGCATATGCGTTCAAATCTCTGCAGGATGCAATGACACAGGTCAGGTTTAAATGGCCTGAGAGAGGAAAAAAGAGAGAGAGAGTACTTCACTATAGGGGAAACTGGGGCTAGTTGTCACAATGATTATGTCTCAGTAAATGTAAGAGGTAAAAATAAAGTGAAGATGATAAAGCCATGCAAAAAGCAAAAACCGGCAATAAGTGGGTAGGTTTCAATCAAAAGGTTGTGTTCTCAGAACAAGGAGATTTAAAAAAAAATATTAGGTTGGGCAAGTTGTCACATGTGTTTAATATATTGTAATTGTATTAACCATCTGGTGTTGTGCAGTCATTTTTGACTGAGAAATTGTAAAAATACCTTCATTGGAATGGTATGAAAATCCTGACTTTTGTGGCAGTAGCTATGTGAACAAAAAAACAAAACAAAATGGGACTTGATTCGAAAAAGCTAAATGGTCGTTAAAAAAATAGTCACACTTAATCTACAAATCATCTACGATGCAGAAAAAAAACTCACCGCAGTAAAGGGGTGAAACTCTATATCAAGTTGCAGTAAAAAAAAAAAAAAAAAAGGGACAGCAAGGAAGGGGTTACATTCTAAACCATTAAGGCCTGGTTTTACAGACAGGGCTTAGATTAAGCCTAGATTAGACCTTAATTCAATTAGGACATTCAAGTAGCTTATAAACGTGCCTTAGAATAAAACATTGCTGGTGTGAACCTTGAGACAAAACAAAGGCACAGACATTTTAAGATATGTCAGTGCAAGTTGCTTTCAGTTAAAACAACTCAAACATGCATTTTAGTCTGGGACTAGACTTAAGCCTTGTCTGTGAAACCAGGGGTAAGAGTACAAAACAGACACACACACTCAAACACACACACTCACTTACACACACAACACACTATTATACACACATACTTTAAAGGAGAACTCCGGTCAATTTTAACATTGAGCTCATTTTTTTTTTGTAAATTTGGAGTGCTGTCAGTACAGAGAACAATGACAAAAATCGGTGTTGCCTACACCGTGTTATCCTCTTTTTAAAATTTGCACCCTGTTGACTTCAATGGGGCAAGTTTTAAACCTGCTTTTAGCCTCTTAACATCCTTGATGTGTCATTACAAGTGCACAGGTCATGTGAGTGATTACTTCGGAGTGAACGCGGGTCAATCTGACTGCAGTAGATGTGAAAGATATGGATAAAAATGATGTTATTTCAGCCAGCGCACATACCTGTATTTACATCCTGTTTTTGGTTTAAGTCCACAGTAATCGATTGTCGAGTTCGGGCGCATGATCGTACGTACTAAACCTATGCGCGTGAACTCGACAATCGACTACTGTGGGCTTCGACCGAAAACAGGATGTAAACACAGGTATGTGCGCTGGCTGAATAAACATCATTTTTATCCATATCTTTCACATCTACTGCAGTCAGATTGACCCGCGTTCACTCTGAAGGAATCACTCACATGGATGTGCACTTGTAATGACACATCAATGATGTTAAGAGGCTAAAAGCAGGTTTAAAACTTGCCCCATTGAAGTCAACAGGGTGCAAATTTTAAAAAGAGGATAACACAGTGTAGGCAACACCGATTTTTGTCGTTGTTCTCTGTACTGACAGCACTCCAAATGTACAAAAAAATGAGCTCAATGTTAAAATTGACCGGAGGGGTACGGCTGTATAACAATATGGCAGAACTGAGCCAGAAGACTCAAATAAGTCGTTAAAATCAGATCAGACCCAGATTGATTAAGCTCTGATAAAAGAAAATCCTTTTAAATTTGGTAAGCTACATCTGTATTGAATTTTGATGTTATCCTATGTAACAAGGTGTCTTTCTCCGTGTTCAGGCTTGACTATAGTTAAAGTAATGGAAAAACTGACACTTCAAATCAGCATTTCAAACCAAAAAATATCTAAACCTTGACAAAAAGTAGTCTTGTCTAAATAAATATCCAAATCCGCAACCTAATAAAAGTAGGTTTTATGTCTAAAAACTAATATAGAATTTACAAGCCTCTTAATATAGCCATATATATATATTAGGGCTGTCAAAAGATTAATCGCGATTAATCGCATCCAAAATAAAAGCTTGTTTTTAATAATATATGTGTGTGTACTGTGTATAATTAAATTTGTATATATAAATACACACACATGCATGTAAATATTTAAGAAAAATGTGTTATTTATATATAAAAAATTATATTTATATATAATATAAACTATATAAATATATATACAGTATATGTATGCAAATATTTCTAAAATATATACATGCATGTGTGTGTATTTATATATACAAAATAATTATACACAGTACACACACATATATTATGTAAACACAAACTTTTATTTTGGATGCGATTAATCGCAATTAATATTTTGACAGCCCTAATATAGTGTATAGGAATCATACACCAACATACACCATGACATTACAGATGTTTGTCTTTTTTTACTCCAACCAGATGACACTAATCTGCCTTCAAAAGTTGGATTTTAAAGGCACTGTCTCTATCTTAACATGAAATACAGCTTTAATTTGAAAAAAAAAATTAAAAGAATATCTTATTATTTTAAATGGGGAAAAAATATCAATTATTGCATTTATATTAATTAGTAACATACAATTCTCTCAAAATCCATTATAAAAAAGAAAAAAATATTATTGAACAAAAATATACAGTGATTTTACTGAAAATAAAATATCTAATATTTCAACAAAAGGCATCAGTCTTGAATCAGTCAATAAACAGCAAACTGTGACAACTTACCCAACATGCCCCGCTAATCGATATAAGGTACAGTTCTATATAGTGTGTAATCTTTAAACCTACACAGTATGTGCTAGTGCAAAAATTGAATCCACTCTGAGAAAATGTTAACTGTGAGGATCAAGATCCTCAGACAACTGTGCTAGTCCTCACTAATAAAAAGAGGTTCATTAAGCACCAAATAATGTGTTAATTAAAATGCCAAAAAGGTATGGGGAAGGTGCTGTAACTGTAATTCATCTTTTGTCACTTGTTAACAAATGTTACTTCCAGGGCAATTTCTAGCTCAAATTGCTTACTAATCAAATAAATGAAATGTCTTAGCCACCTAGGCTATGTAGCAAACACAGGTCACAGAATGGTAAATTAAACTAGCCTAGGCTAACCATGGGCTAATACCATGAAATGTAAATTCCTGCCAACACTACGTGTTTATACAGCATATACCTCAAAATATTCCGCTCAATGACAAACAAATAAGACTTTCAGGAAGTTGAAACTTACTTTAGACCTAGTTAAAATGTTTTACTGGCCCCTTGGACATGTTTGAGTTTATTTGTCAAATCTGTTTCTCAAACGTTTTTCTTTTTTCTTTTATTGCACTGTTAAGCATAAGATACTGCTACTTCAAAATATAAACTAGATTAACAATTCATGTCACCTTCTCAACCTGTGGTTGACAGGTTGTTGCTAAGCGGTTGACAGGGTGTTCTGGACGGCTAATTATTGCCTCGAGTCAAAAAAGTGGTTTGTTCAAAATAACTAACCCTAAAATGAGAAGTAGTAACAGTGACACATGCCTTAGTAAACAACACTGAGGAGTCCATATCACTTCACAGACCACATTCCCAGCCATTGATCAGCCAATCAGCGCTCATTCCACATCCACCGCTGAGAAAAGCACACAGTAAAACAACGCGAGATCTTCGAGGGGAGAGAGAGATTCAGAGAGAGGAACCGTAAGACCGGCGACTGCTGCGAGCCAGAACCCGATTCTTTCTCCACAGATCCGCTGAACAAAGCGAAGGGTTTCATGCTCTTGAGACTGCACAGAAACATTACAGGTAAATGAAATCTCCCTCTAATGAAATTAGTACACAGCGCGCGGGTTTACACGGGCTGCGAAAAAGAGGCGGGGTGACGTCATCGCCGCCGCTGCTTTATTTCAGTCCGTAAATGTTTGACCGTTTTCAGTGTTAATGATGCGTTACACTATTAATTATACAGTGCTGGGTGAAAGTGAACTAGCATGGGTTATTCTTTATTAGACCGAGCATTATACGGCACACAATAGCTACTGTAGGTTTGTGTGTGGGCATAGGTGATGTCCTATTCATTATTATTTTTATTATACATAAATATATGAAATGATTGGTTTGGTCTACCTCTGTTTATCATTTATTGATTATATTATGTTAATTAATATTCTTAATATTCATTTGTTTTGTCTGCAGTTTGGTGGAGGTATGACATTAACCAGGGGCTCCTTCACTTATTCCAGTGGAGAAGAATATACCGGAGAATGGAAGGAAGGCAAGCATTTTCTTACACTTTGCAATTACTTTTGAATTCTCAGGATATTTCTTTTTCATAAATGGGGCAGGTCGTCACGTGTTTCAAATGCTGTACTTTTATTCATTACTTATTTTCTATTTGTCAAAAGTACAATTACATTTTTGCTCCATATTTCATAATTTATTCAATTACATCATAATAAAGGCTATATTCAAAATGAATAGGTTATGTATTATGGAATTATTTTGGAGGATTATTCTTATGTGATGTCATGAACACGATTCTATCTAAATATTCTATTCTATACTTAACAGTATTGACAACTCGTACATTATTCTATTGTCAGCTACCGACTGACTTAAAACAATGTAAATTGTCTTTTTTATATATAATTTGGGTGTTGGATGACATACTATAATTGCTACAGAAAATGTAAGCATGACTGATTTCAGTTGTACTGTATATCTGACAGTGCTGACAAGGGACACAGATGTGAAACCTTATTAAAAAAAGGTTTATTTCTGTCATAACATGTAGAAATGGTGGTGGTCCATAGAATTAGTATATTGCATGTTAAGGTATGAAGGAATGTGTTTTCTATTCAGGTCGGAGGCACGGTAAGGGCGAGCTGAAGTTTGCCGATGGCACCTGTTATAAAGGTCACTTTGAGAATGGCCTGTTCCACGGATCAGGGGTGTTAGTCTTTCCCGATGGATCCAGGTGAGTGACCGTGTGATCAGATTAATTTTGATGCGTACCTACTTAAACTGAGATGAGCACATTGCCAGTGATACTGCAAGACTAGTTACATGGAAAACAACACCGTTTCTTAACAACAGGTACGAGGGTGAATTTGCCCAGGGAAAATTCCAAGGTGTCGGAATCTTCAGCAGGTTTGACGGGATGAAATTTGAAGGGGAATTCAAAAGTGGCCGTGTAGAAGGACATGGTAAATACTCCACTTTAATTTTACAATAGATACTTATACAATAGGAAGGCTGAGCTCGATCCGAATGAAATTCCTATTGGATTGATAGTGGTGACCTGAAATAATCTAATCAACAGGAAAAAATTAAGCATGTAAATGCTTGAATCAGACTTTTTTTCTCAATCGGATTCAACAGTTTCTTGCACACGCGCAGTGCAGTGATGCGTTCAGGAGGTCACAGTACATCGCAATACAAAAATGCAACAATATGTATCGTGGATAGTGACAATCTGTATTGTGAATATTACATCCAAAATGAAAATTACATAAAATTAAGTTCACAGAGTTTTAGTGTCATTACTACATTAAACTACTATAAATGTATAATAATGCAATAGGGAAATATTTGTGGGTCCTAATTAAGCCAAATATCTTATGTTACCAGTAAAAAGTGGCCTACATTATTTGAAAGATATCTAGTCAGTGACAGAGTGTAAGCATATCATTAATTGTTTTATTCTGGTGTCACCATTGTCCTGTGCATTGGGTTACCAGCACCAAGTCCAAACCTATTCATTTACACCCACAATATAATACCAAATTTATCATTTTAATCAACAGTACATTTTTTGTTAACCTTTTACCAAATGTCTTGGAGTATCGCAATAATATCGTATCGTGAGTTCAGTATCGTGATATGTATCGTATCGTGACATGAGGGTATCGTTACACCCCTAGTAGGGTTACGGTCATTTTACAGCTTTCGAGCGTGCCTGTGTTTGTTTAGATTTATAGCATGGATAAATGTGGTCTTATTTCCATAGGACTGCTGACTTTCCCAGATGGTTCCCATGGTGCTCCGCGGAACGAGGGAGTGTTTGAGAACAACAAGCTTCTGAAACGTGAAAAGTGTCAGGCTGTGGTGCAGAGAGCCAAGAACTCGGCATCCACTGCCCGCAGCCTCTCTGTATGACAAACTGACCTCAGTGAGAGCACCCCCTAACTCAGGCCACCCCCCCCCCCAGTACATTACGGACTGTACAGTCACTAGTAAAACGAGCAAATCTGATTGTGGATCTGCGTTCAGGGGTGATCTCTGCCTTCACCACACAACAGAGCTCAAACAAAATGTGAGACCCATCAAACCCTCAGGGACGGATGAAAGCGTTTCCATTCCTCACGTCTCTATTTCACTCACATTGTTGCTCTGCCTTGGTTTCCTCTGTGGCTTAAAACATCACAAAATGATGGACGTTTGTTATGGAGGCACGGATAAACTCAAGTCACCATCAGAGGCTCTGCAGGCACGGAAATGTGGTCAATGTGGTAAATGAACTCAATTTGCCTTTGTCAGTCTGCTTCTGCGATTGTATCACTTACAGTATGTTTGACTTTATCTTTACTATTGTAGCTGTTTGTGTTACAAATCAATATTGTCTTTATTGCACATTTGCCTTAGTTATTGCATTAAATGTCAGTATTGCTGGATTCAAATCTTTCTTGTTACCGATGTGCAACAGTGGCGAGGGAAAGGTTTCAGCTACTTGTCTTAATTTTTTATTTATTTGTTAATTTCACTCATTTAAAATGAGTACATATGATTTACTAACACATTCGATATTGTGAAATAACGGTTTTAGTTGTACTGCTCATGTACATCACAGAAAACTACTTGAAATTATTTCAAATGTATTGGGCAGATTCACTCCAAATGTTTGATGACTGATTTAGGTGTTTACACTTTATTTTCCGAACTGACTGCTAACGGTTCAGTGTTCCTTTCATCCGCAGTGTCAGACAGAAGCCTTAGTCACTATCATCTAAAATATACTGACACCAAAAATAATTTTGCACTGTTATTTATTTATTTGAGCAGAGAATCAAGACTGACATGAAAAATAAAGTGAAATAAAAGTCAGAAAAGAGTCACCTAATCTTCATTCTGCTGCATATTTTTTTTGTCATGCTTATATTCATAGTATATTCAAATCTTATGGAGGACAATCATTTATATGAGACTGTTACATAAACTACTGTTCAAAAGTTTCTGAAAGAAATATGTTCACCAAGGCTGCATTTATTTCACGCAGCACAAAATACAAATGGTAATATTCGGAAATATTATTAAAACCCCAAATTACCCATTTTAATATATTTTAAATGTAATTTATTACAGCTGAATTTTCATCAGCCATGACTCCGGTCTTCAGAGTCACATGACCCTTCAGAATTCATTAGGTGTGTTCGACTTCATGTGGCGCTGCGCTTGACCAATCGAAGTATGACATCAAAGAACCGCGAGAGCGATTTGAAAGCATACGTAACCTTTTATATTTAAACATGTAGCCTGTTATTCCATGTCTCAAGATTAAGTTAACAGTATTTACAGGACACAGAATGTCACCGAGCACTTATCCAGTGCTTCAAGCGCTAACTGAGATCACTGCAGTGTGTGACTAAAAGCTTTCTAATCATAGAACAACTGAGCGTTTTAAACAAATGATTCACAGGCACACTGTGTTGTTTCTATCAGCGAGGCTGCCAGTGACACAGGGAAACCCTTCATGACGCCAGGCCAAGAGATCAGTTTGGAAACTGGATGAGCCAGGCCATGGATTACATCTCTAATACAGCAGCAAAACACACTGAGTAACTAACTACAAAGCAAAAAAGCTGGACTGTTTATTCATAAACAATCATATATTAATCAAATATTCAATGTTTGCTTTTAGTCTCTGTCTGTCGAATTGTCATTATATAATAAAGCACAGATGACGTATGTGCCATATCAGTTTCCTCCATCCGAAGCTGTGTCATCTGATGCATCAGGAAACTATGCACAGCAATGAACATGTACTGGCACAATAAGCCATTGACAAAACTAGAACGTTAAATATGTTTCATTTGAATTTGAGTTATGCAAAAGTCAAATAAAATGTTCTCATTTTAGAAACTTCTATTCAAATTGTCCATACACAAATGATATATAGTGCCAACCATCCTGGCATTTACAATATAATCATCAACCATTTCTTAACCACACAATCTTAAGTTACATGTTAGTATATATAGTGCTGTCAAATCGAGATTAATCGCATCTATACACACTCACATGCATACATACATACAGTATGTATACATATATACAATATATATATATATAAGATTTTGTTAGATGCGATTAATTGCGAATTAGTGATTCATCTATTTGAAAGTTTTTACTACTGTATATGATCTGTTCAAGGTATTGCAGTGCCTTTTAAAATAAAAATAAATATAAGCCTCATTTCTTTATATAAATGAATACAATACAATCATTATTCATTCAGTTTCTGGTCCCCATTGACTTCCATAGTAGAAAAAAAAATACTATGGAAGTCAATGGTGCCCCAATATCCCCAATGGTGCCAAAATATCTTCCTTTGTGTTCAACAGAAGAATGAAATTCATACAGGTTTGGAGCAACATGAGGGTGAGAAAATGATGACAGAATTTTCATTTTTGGGAGAACAAATAGTTACTCAGGCAGAGGTGTTGTTGTTCTCAGCCGTGCACCTGTTCACAAGTGACTCTAATGAATCCAACACATCTCCATGTGTCCGTCAGGCCAGACCAACCTCCCTCATCTGATCCAGTTTCTCCAGTGTCTCCTTAGTGTCAAACTGCCATTGCTTCACCTGTTCAGTGGCTGTAATGCCCTCCTGAAACAAACAAATGAAGTGCTTATATCCAGCTGTGTACATTATATTTTATCAGATTTGTTTTTCTCATCCAGCATGATCTTACAGCATTCTTGATCTGCATGTCGGCTCCAGCCAGTATGAGGAGTTTTACAATTTTATATCGATTTAATCTGACAGCATCATGTAGAGCTGTGTCTCCTTCCTTTAAAAGAGAAATGAAATGTTTAAACTGACTTTTAATTTGCATGATCCGTATACTTTTTGTGTTTTCCTCATGAATTATTCATCTGTTACCCAATCTTTAGCATTAATATTGATTCCACAGGCTAGAAGATGCTGGACCACGTCGCTGTGACCAGTCCGTGTGGCCACATGTAAAGGTGAGCTAAGCAGCTGTATGGGAGGGAGCAATACGATTTGACCATATTATGCATACTTGCGACAGCTTATTTTTTATACTGTACAGTATTTTTGTCTTCCAGTAAAACATTATTACTTTGTCTCTGACGTTGATATCAGCTCCCCTGTCCTGAAGAACTTTCAGCGCTGAGATACTTCCACCTCTGCAAGCCCAATGTACAGCCCTGCAATCCAGCTAAACCACGGACAACAAAAGCAAATCAACACAATCACAACACCATTGTACCAATGAATTGACTTAATAAACATTTTTAATGATCTCACCCTGTCTTTAAAGTTGATATCAGCTTCTTTGTCCAGCAATTTTTCCACTATTTTAGCATGATTTTCCAGAGCAGCCCGATGGAGTGCTGTTTTTCTGAACTAAGACAAACAGTTGTGTGAGTCATCATAGAGTCAGAGAACCAGCGTTATTATAGTCAACTAAAACTAAAACCATCAAATAAAAAAGTGTTACTTGAATACAAATTTTAGCTAGTTGCCAATACAACATTTTAAAAAAGTTGCTCCGACTTCTTTGACATGTGTATATGGCGTGGGAGAGGTAGGTTGTCACAATGAGCGAGAAAGGTTGACATGGATCACGCTAAATCGCCATCCTCTGGGGAATCACCTTTTTTATAGTCAATAGTTGAGTGACGTGACATGTAGCCAAGTATAGTGTCCCATACCCGGAATTTGTGCTCTGCATTTTATCCATCCAAGTGCACGCACACAGCAGTGAGTTTTTGAACACACGCACACAGCAGTGAGTTTTTGAACACACGCACACAGAGCAGTGGGCAGGCATTTTTGCTGCGGCACCCGGGGAGCGATTGGGGGTTAGGTGTCCTGCTCAAGGGCATCTCAGTTGTTAGTAATGAAAGTGGAAGAGAGTACTGTTCATTCACTCCCCCCAACTACATTTCCTGCCGAATGAGACTTGAACCTGCAACCTTCGGGTTACAAGTCCAACTCTCTAACCATTAGGCCACAAATTTTAAATTTTTGATCTCCAAAATGACATATTTAAAAAAAATTTCCTGTGAAAAAATAATAATTCATGCCTTAAAATAGCTTGAATGTAACTCTACACCCTTGCTTCATTTCGTACATGCAAATGAGCTCCGCCTCCACTCGTTCACACAGGCTCGTCTACAAGTCGATGTATCAGAATGGTAATGCATTTTATGTATTGTTTTAGCACTAAAGCGTTGACTTAAATTAAAATGAAAGCTAATAAAAAAACTATAATAGTATCTCACTGATACTAAAACAACACTGGAGAGAGCATGTCATTTCAGACATACAGCACCTCATCACAGGTGTTTGGATCTCCTCCATCTTCCAGAAACTTCTCCACTACTTCCATCTTTCCCTGAGCTGCTGCTTTTAAAAACTCCTCTGGTTCAACAAGTCCCTGACAAACACCAGAGACAAATTTCAATGGTTAAACACTCAAAAAAAAAAAAAAACAGAAGCAAAAAGACTAATACTTAAATAATACTTATATGCAACTCAAATGCACATAACAATATTAAAGACAAGAAAGACAGATGGGTTTCCCTCACCATAGGAACATCCATTAGGCTTTTGGAAGCTGCGGCCTTGTTCTTCTTATTCTTCATACGCAGCTCAATAATATTCTCTGCACCCCCCAGATCAACGATCACACGCCTCACACGTTCCTCTGCCTGTATGAAAATTCACTTCTCTTCATCACTGACTGATCCTGGTCTGCACAGCACATGCAGTATTCTTACAATAAAATTGGCTCATATGGTTTTTAATTTACAGGATTGTGAAAATCTAGTTAAACTGATATGAGATGGCAAATTTGGATATTATTAGTACATGGGACTAAAATGAAATGGGACGGTCTAGCCTACAGAGGATTGTTCTTGTCGCCTAGAAACTGTGACAGCTGCCGTTAAAGAGTGGCTGTAACGTTTGTACTACACTTTTTTTCAAAGTTATATTAAACTGTCTGAAAACCAAATGGTTCACAAACTGTCTAAATATGTTCACCATGTTCCATCTCAGTATATAGAAAAGTATAAACTAAAGCGCATCTTTGTAACATGTGTCAACATTTGAACTGCTTTAAAGGTGGTTGTTGTTTTTTTTTTACATTTGTATCATTAGAAATTTTAAGTAAGTTGAAACCCAATACTTATGTTTGAAAGTGTAATTACGCAATTTCTCTCCAAGAAAATCCTGTCGCCACGGGCGCACAATAAATTCTGGGGTAGGCAAGGTCGCGAAGGATTCATTTGTTGTATCCTTCATTTCATGGGAAAGGACGCATTTGAAGGACCCTTCCAATCGGCCTTCGAAGGATGCAGTCTCTGAATAGGACGCAGCCATATATGGTGGCTTTGAGTTTGAGGCAGGTGAGTTTGATCAAAGTGGGAGATAAACTCTGCAGGAAAGTGGACTTCGAGAGCCAGAGTTGAGAACTCAAGGTCTATATAATTTCCTACAACCAAAGTAACTTCACATTTACACATTTGGCAGACGCTTTTATTCAAAGCGACTTTCACTGCATTCAATCTATATATTTTGTTAAATTCATGCATTCCCTGGAAATCGATCCCATGACCTTGCCTTGACTGTTTGAGCTTCACATGAAGACTATATGAAGGCTGAATAACATGACTTTATTGGAGATATCGATTATTGATACTTCAAGTATCAAGTTTATCTCAGACTGGTACAATTTTCATCTTTTCATTAACAGTCCAAATTTTGATCTCTGCTGCGATTTTGTTCCCCACTCACCTGAATGTTTGCAACTCTTTGATTGACACATACATTTCCCTGTTCTGCCCCCACAGAAGGTTCATCCACGACCAAAATCCCCAACTTTCGTGCCCGAGCTTGACGCTTCTAAACAATTTCAATAGAAGACAAACAAACTTTCTCAGACAGGTACTTCCCAGACTTATTACAAATAAAATACATAATAAATGATCAAAATGAGAAATGAATTCATTTCATTAGACTGTACCTTGTCCCGTTTATCAAGGGCTGCTCTTCTATCAACCACAGCCGTCACCCATAGGATGCTCTCGTCCATTATAAGGGAAGAAAAGTATAAAAAGAAGTGTTTTCAAGTCGCAAACTTTCACAAATAATCGTGTAAAAATCCCACCGTTAAGAGCAGACCTGCTGGACTGAGATGTGAACTGGTCTTATAGCTCACGGCAGGAATGTAAAGCCACGTCAGGCCCGGTGTGACAGCTGTGGACAGGAGCTGGATCACACACAAACACGCAACATGAGCTCACCGTTTGTTCGCTGCCGTCCACCTCCAGAGGCCTGCCCTCTGCCACACTCTGGGAGTCCAGTTTTACAAGAATCACGACCCAATAAACACCCTGTTTTGGAGATTATGTTATTTATAAGTGGTTCATTAGTGTCAAGTGATACCTCGTAAATGCCTCTTAGTTTCAAAGAACGCCCGTTAACACACAATGTCCAATCACGGGACGGCATTCTGGAACATCCTGTTGGTTGTACATTCGCACGAATGCACACAAATGTCTTATTATGACTAAGTGTTTGTGATATGCAGTTTGTGTTTGAAGGAAGAACAGATGCAAATGGTTGTAAAGGTGAGATCAAGTTGAAATTTTCAATAAAACCAAATAAAACAACTGAACCAAACATTGAGCAACAGCAAATAATCATGTGTAAATACTTCTAATGGTTTGTTTGATTTCATAATGCAGTCATGCTGTTCAAGTCCTTCAACTGAACAGTCGTTAAATGTCAGGAGTCACCCCTAACTTAAATATGATTGAAATATTTATTGGAAAAGAACTAAAAATGTACAATAACTGTTCAAATATCTGCTTAAAACTAATTAAAAATTACAATTCTGCTGTTTACTGAATTTAGTAATTCCCCAGTACTTTCCCCATGCAGGCTTTTTTCTAAACTTTAAGCAGTAGTTCCCTTACGAGAACGTTCTCTCGTACTGCGTTGCAAACGCTTATGGGAAAACTCCTTTTCTCGAGAATATTGAAGCCTTTATTTTAAAACGCATTTCCTACAGCACAGGCGAGAGCATCAGACCCACGTGAGTGAGCTGATAGGCTGTGCTGTGGGCAACTGCACGAACCAATGGCGGATAGACAGAAGCGCGCGAGCCAATCAGGGCGCTTGGCGCTCTGTCACTGTCAAGCGCGCGAAACTACACGTGACCATAACATATAAATACAGATAGAATCCGCCATTTGACAGATTTAATCTCCTTCAGCTCGACTCACCTCGTCGCTGATTTTCTCCGGTCGTAAGAAGCCCTCGTCGTGGAAAAGCCGTCCAGCGGAACAGCTTCGCATCCCGGCATCTCGCCAGCTGAGCGTTTCCCTGTGGCATCCGACGAAAAATTATATCCTTTTCATTGCATATTTATCTAAAAGAGCAAACCGCTGTTTTCACAGCGCGGCATAATGCCTCTCTCCTTCTGTGAGAGCTGCGGGGTCTCCCTGCATGCATCCGACGGACACACCCAGTGTGCGGCCTGCCTCGGCCCTGAGCACGCCGAGGCAGCGCTCATGAAAGGCGGCTGCCAATTCTGCGACGGGATGCCTGTCTCCGTTCTCCGTTCAAGGCTGTCTTCGACGGTGACCGATTCCGCCCACCTTCCGTCTTCGGCGCCCCACGAGCCCCGTAGGAAGAAGCGGCGCGATCAGAGGCGTCCTGAGCGCGGTGAGTTTAGCGAGTGCACGCCGGGCCTTTCTCCTCGTGCCTCGCCCACGCCTTCTTCGCCTGTCCTGTTCTCTCGGAGCGAGCAGCGCCCCTCGTCTGAAGCGGCTGGACTCGTCTCTTTCGGCGCATCTCCGGATGACGTCGATGACGCACTTTCTATGGCGGCATCTGAGAGCGAGGATTGGTCGGGCTCCGCGGACCCCGCCCCCCCCTCTCAGCTAGAGTTTTCTGATACTCGAGCGAGCATTGACGCCGAACTTCTCCGTGTCATGTCTCGCGCTGTTGACGAGTTGGGACTCGATTGGCTTTCTCCAGCTGAGCCCGCCAGAAGCCGCCTCGATGAATGGTACCTGCCGGGGCGCCAGCAGGCCCCTCGTCAGCGCGCCGCTCCATTTATGCCTGAGGTTCACGAAGAGCTCACAAAATGCTGGCGCGCGCCCTTTTCAGCGCGAACGCGCTCATCTGCCTCTTCTACGCTCTCCACTGTTGACGGCGCTGAAGAGAAAGGATATGTGTCTCTCCCCCCACTGGAGGAAGCGGTCGCTGCACACTTATGCCCCCCCACTGCAGGTAGTTGGAGGTCTAAGACGGTGCACCCTTCTAAGCCGTGCAGAACTACTTCGGCCATTGCCAGCCGCGCATACGCTGCCGCCGGTCAAGCCGCCTCTGCACTTCACGCCATGGCGACGCTTCAAGCCTTCCAGGCCAAACTTCTCCGTTCCATGGATGAGTCAGGCCCGGACCCAGACACATTTAAAGACCTCAGGAGTGCCACGGATCTGGCACTGAGGGCCACGAAGACCACCGCTCAAGCCCTGGGCCGCAATATGGCCAGCCTAGTGGTAATGGAGCGCCACCTCTGGCTAAACTTAACCGAGATCAGGGACGCGGATAAAACTGCCTTCCTCGACTCGCCCGTCACAGCCTCAGGTCTCTTCGGCCCATCTGTCAGCGGCTTCGCCGATCGCTTCACTGAAGCTCAGAAGGCTTCCAGCGCCATGAGACACTTTCTACCAAAGCGCTCCAGCTCAGTCCAACGGCGCCCCAAGAGCACGCCGCGACCTGAGAAAGTGGTGTCCCAGGTCCTCCAGCCCCGCCCAGCGGCTGAGACCAGTAAGCACATGAAGCCAGCGAAACGGTTCCCGTTCCCTAAGCGCCAGGGCCCGCGGCCGAAGCTGACGCTCGATCACGAGCCCAAGAAGCCGTCCTAACCGGCACAAAGAGGGGTCACTGTCCCGCTGCGGCCGGACCAGCCCCAAAAATCGCTCGACTACTGCTCACGGCTCCCTCTTCAGTTCAGGCGGCTGCAGCAGTTCTAAATGCAGTTCATGGGCCCGTCACATGTCACGCACCCCTGCAAACAAACGCTGTTTTAACAGCGACCCACACAAAGCACAAATCGAGCATAATTTCTCACATGCATACATGTCAGTCCGAGCCCCCCACTCTGGGTGTTCCAGATATGATAATGCCTCTAGCTCTGCGGGCTCTAGCTTGGCAAGCTATCCCCGGAGTTTCAGTATGGGTGATGAACATCATAAAGCATGGTTACTCGCTTCAGTTCGCCCGCAGACCACCGCGTTTTCGCGCGGTTATACAAACCACGGTAAGGGGCACATTGAGTCATGTCCTCCGCACCGAAGTGTTAAGTCTGCTGGCGAAAGGGGCCATCGAGAAGATCCCCCCTTCTCTGAGCGAGTCAGGTTTTTACAGCCGATACTTTCTTGTTCCAAAGAAAGACGGCGGCCTGAGACCCATTTTAGATCTCAGACATCTGAACAAGGCTCTCATGTCACGGCCGTTCAGAATGCTCACGACCAGACATATCCTGGCGCAGATTCGCCCAGGCGACTGGTTTTTCTCAGTAGATCTGAAAGACGCTTACTTTCACATTCAAGTGAACCCCCACCACAGGCCATTCTTGAGATTCGCCTTCGAGGGGCAGACATACCAGTACACAGTTCTTCCATTTGGACTGGCACTAGCGCCTCGTACATTCACGAAGTGCATGGATGCAGCTCTCTCCCCCCTGAGACAGCGGGGAATGCGCATCCTAAACTACCTCGACGACTGGCTCATACTGACCCAGTCAGAGGCGGAGTCACATACTCACAAAGCCTGGCTCCTCAGCCATCTAGAATGTCTAGGGCTCAGGGTCAATGTTGCAAAGAGTGTTCTGTTGCCCAGCCAACGTATCACGTTCCTGGGAACAGTTCTCGACTCCGTACTTATGAGAGCATGGCCCACACCGGCCCGTGCTCTAACGATTCAGCAGCTCACGGCATCGTTCATAGAGGGCTCTCTTGTACCCCTCAGAACGTTTCAGAGGATCCTTGGCCTGATGGCCTCTGCATCATCAGTACTCCAACTAGGCCTACTGCGTATGCGTCCTCTTCAGCTGTGGCTGGCTCCTCTGGTGCCACCCCACGCCTGGCATTCAGGCCACTTGATTATCAAGGTGGACCAGCGCTGTGTTCAAGCCCTGGCCCCTTGGAAAAACGCCAGCTGGTACCAGCAGGGCGTAAGCATGGGGGTAGTTTCAGAGAGGAGGATGATTTCAACAGACGCCTCCAACTCCGGTTGGGGAGCTCTGTACGAGGGCAGGCCTGCCTCCGGCCTCTGGTCGAGCTCGGAGAAACGCCTACACATAAACTGCCTCGAAATGAGAGCAGTTTTTCTAGCCCTAAAAACATTCCTCCCATACCTGGCGGGACACCACGTGTTGGTACGGACGGACAACATGTCGGTGGTCTCTTACATAAATCGCCAGGGCGGCCTCAGGTCCCGCAACCTGTTTGCCATAGCCTCACAGCTCTTGCTATGGGCTCACACCAATCTGCGCTCGCTCAGGGCAGCTCACGTGCCAGGCACGTTGAATACAGGAGCAGACATGCTCTCTCGGGGCAGAGTTCCCCCAGAGGAATGGTCTCTCCACCCTCAGACAGTTCTCCTACTCTGGGAGGTCTTCGGGAAGGCAGAAGTAGATCTTTTCGCCTCAGAAGACAACTGTCAATGCCCAATCTTTTTCTCAAAGAGCAGGGATGCGTTGGCCCACGACTGGCCCAACCTTCCTCTCTATGCGTTCCCCCCGGTCTCGATGCTCCCTCAGGTCATCGAACGGATCAGGAACACGAAAAGCGCAGTGCTATTAGTAGCTCCTCTCTGGCGGACCCAGGTTTGGTTCCCAGAGTTGATGCAGCTGTCTGTAGCAGACCCGTGGCCAATCCCAGTGAGGCGCGACCTCCTGACTCAGGCCAACAGGACAATCTGGCATCCCCGTCCCGACTTATGGGCCCTACATGTATGGCCACTCAACGGGTACCCCAGAACCTCCCAGAGGGCGTCCTGAATACTATAAAGGAAGCTAGAGCTCCGTCTACCAGACGCCTCTATCTCAGTAAATGGTCAGTGTTTTCCAGCTGGTGTTTAGCTCGAGACCTCGACCCATACACTTGTGAAGTACCAAGAGTACTGTCTTTTCTACAGGAGATGTTGGACGCGGGTCGCTCCCCCTCCACTCTCAAAGTGTACGTGGCAGCCATTGCTGCTTTTCACGTATTGGAAGCCGGGGCCTCCTTAGGAAAAAGCGACCTTATAGTTCGCTTCCTCAGGGGCGCCAGGAGGCTTAACCCGCCTCGGCCACCGTCTGTTCCGGCCTGGGACCTCTCCTTGGTCCTGCGGGCTCTTAAGGGACCTCCCTTTGAACCACTTCAGTCAGCTGATCCTAAGTCTCTCTCTCTGAAAACCGCCCTGCTTCTAGCACTGGCGTCAGTAAAGAGAATAGGGGATTTACAGGCGCTGTCTACCAGCGCTTCCTGTCTGGAGTTTGGTCCTAATGACTCCAAGGTCATTCTTAGGCCAAGACATGGATATGTTCCTAAGGTGCTCTCAACTCCGTTCAGAGCCCAGGTTATTTCTCTGTCAGCTCTCCCCTCCTCCGAGGAGGATAGCGATTCTCTCATGCTTTGCCCAGTCAGAGCTTTGAGAATTTATCTGGAGCGTTCGGCCTCTTTCAGACAGTCTGAACAGCTCTTTGTGTGTTTCGGGGGCCGATCCAAGGGCCTCCCGGTCACTAAAACCACACTGTCCAGATGGATAGTTGACGCCATTGCCCTGGCTTACACCTCACTGGGCCTCTCTTGTCCCATAGGTGTTAGAGCTCATTCCACGAGAGGTGTAGCCTCTTCGTGGGCTTGGTCAAGTGGTATTCCCATTGAAGACATTTGTGCGGCGGCCGGCTGGTCCGCTCCATCCACATTTGTGAGATTCTATAATCTGGATGTCCCTGCTCTGCAGACATGCGTTCTTTCTGTCTAGACTCTGGCTCTGTGGATCCAGACTAGTTTTGAACCATGGTCACTTGGGTATTCCCATCTATAGCATATGTGCGGCGGCCGGATATCCGCTCCGTCCACATTGTTGAATTATAGCTTTAATGCCCTTGCTTTGTAGCTACAGTTCTTCTGTCTAGACACTGGCTCTGTGACCCAGTCTAGTTGATATTGAACACACGGTTTTCACCTTGTGGACTAAGTGACTGGCTTTGGCCAGATCCGATGAATTATAACTTTAATGTCCCTGCTTTGCAGTTACAGTCTTTTCAGTCTAGACTCTGGCTCTGCGGACCCAGACTAGTTTGATATTAAACACACGGCTATCACCTTGTGGGTTAAATGACTGGCTCTGGCCAGTCTTTATTACGGATAATTGATGGGCCCGATGTTCGGTCTCTTTTTATCCTGGCTATTCTGTACTTCCCGGAACTCTGGTGAGTCAGAGCGGCCAAAAGATTAATAGCACGGCGTTTTAAATGGAAACGTTCCCATAAGCGTTTGCAACGCAGTACGAGAGAACGTTCTCGTAAGGGAACGTACTGGTTACTTTCGTAACCTCGGTTCCCTTAGAGATAAGGGAACGAGTACTGCGTTGCCTTGCCGTGCTATTTTTCTTATGGCAGGTTTGTCGCTTCAGTCGATTATACCTGTCAAATGGCGGATTCTATCTGTATTTATATGTTATGGTCACGTGTAGTTTCGCGCGCTTGACAGTGACAGAGCGCCAAGCGCCCTGATTGGCTCGCGCGCTTCTGTCTATCCGCCATTGGTTCGTGCAGTTGCCCACAGCACAGCCTATCAGCTCACTCACGTGGGTCTGATGCTCTCGCCTGTGCTGTAGCAAATGCGTTTTAAAATAAAGGCTTCAATATTCTCGAGAAAAGGAGTTTTCCCATAAGCGTTTGCAACGCAGTACTCGTTCCCTTATCTCTAAGGGAACCGAGGTTACGAAAGTAACCAGTACGTTTTTTATTATTATAAAGCAAATAAAGATTTACTGTTGCAAATACTTCATAATATTTAATCTAATAATCAAATCAAGTCTTTTTTTGTTATGACAATAATTTAAAGAAATGCTGCCATTTATAATGTTTTCTTTACTCATGTTTAAATGCTGTATACTGCTATCAGCTTAACTGAGATCCTGATTGTTTTGTTTTTTGTCCCAGATATTGTTTTTTTTCAGGGCAGTAAGTTTTCAGTGAAATAAATAAACACTTGGGGGATGCATTAAATTTATGAAAAGTGAAATTAAAGGCCTACTGAAGTCAGCATTATTCTGTGTGTTGACATAATTTCCACTGAAACAGGAAGTCAGGACGGGACACATCGAACAGCTCCTCCCCTTTTTAAAATAGCCAATAGTGTTTAGTTTATATCACAGCTCGGCTAGGGCCGTTGAGCTCGTTAAAGCCGCAGTTTCCTCCTAATCTCACGTTTCTCCTCCATATCACTTTACAATATAGAATTCTATGCAGAAACCAGACTTCATTCGCCCCAATGGAAAGCATATTTACACCGAATCGTTCCCTATCCCCTATATAGTGCACTATGTGCCATTCACCATGTAGAAAATAGTAAATGTGACCAATTTTAGCTGCAGCTTCAGCGTCTATTTATAATGAAGGGGGCAAAATCATTGATCCATATTGGTGGAAGTGAGAGACTATAAATTTTGAATGCTTATATCTTCTGAATGCAAATTTTGTCATTGTTTTGCAGCACACCAGCTTATAGATAACAGTACGGCTAACATATTGATGCTAAAAGCCAAAAAAACTTCAATTTTGATTGTATGGGGACTTTAAAGATACTTTTACATTGTTACAAAAGATTTCTATTTTAAATAAATGCTGTTCCTTTGAACTTTTTATTCATTAAAGAATCCCCAAAAATACATCACAGTTTCCACAAAAATATTAAGCAGCTCAACTGGTTTCAACATTGATAATAATAATAATAATAATAATAATAATAATAATAATAATAAAATGTTTCATGAGCAGCAAATCATAATATTAGAATGATTTCTGAAGGATCATGTGACACTGAAGACTGTTAAATATTCAGCTTTGCCGTCACAGGAATAAATTACATTTTAAAACATTCAAATAGAAAACAGTTATTGTAATAATATTCACAATATTATTTATTTTTGATCAAATGAGAGCAGAAAGGACACTTCCAACTCTCTCAAAACCTTTTAGGCCTCAAAACATGTTTTTTCACTTCATCGAGTTCCCTCAGATTTCTTTGACATAAATACCCTGGTAACAAACAACTTAAAACTAAGATTGAGCAGAAAAGTCATGCTTTAACGCTGAGAAAGAAAAGCCAATAAAGTCTGTGTACTTATGTTTAGTTATTAAGATTATTGTTTTGCTTTCAGCAACAGCTGAACATGCTGTCTAAAGGACTTTTGAAATGAAATGCTGATGTTAGGTATGGTATCAAACATTTTCCAAAAATGGCAGTGTGTGGCTGTTTAAACAGTAGATATACAAAGCGAAGCCTCTCAGACAGGTGAATGATTAACTGTGAGGAGGGATCAGACTGACACAAAACACGCACACACACACACACACACACACACACACACACACACACACACACACACACACACACACAACACAGCAGCGGAAGAAAGGGACAAAAGCGCAGCTCAAATTCAATACAACACAGACATGTTTCTATCTCTACACCTGAAATAAGAGGTAAGAAACAACATTTACAAATGCATAACATTCAAATGTGCTGTGAATGAAGGCTGTAGAACAAGCAAAGTATGACTCCTGTTTTAATTAGTATTTCATAACTAACAGGCGTAGTTGGGAACTGACAGGAAAAAATGGTGACACTGAAACACTTGAGTGTTAATGATAATGACGAAGACAGCGTTCCTCTGTTACCGGAAGCCAGCAGCTCGGAGAGCCCGACCACCCAACACCACAGGGCAGAGTCCAGGGAACTGTTCCTCAGCCGGTGGGTTTGAGCGAGATAAGCACTGTGACACCACCGAAACATGCTTGCCATTCACACGCTTCACTGGAGATTAAGAGACGCATTCCATTAAAACCAATGAAGCACACCTAGCACAAGCTTTTAAAACACCATAAGTCTGCTGCTTTATGATTTCAGGAGGAACAACTTCATTTTAAGCATTGTTCTGTTGTTGAGCTGTTACTCTGCACTTCTGGTTCCTGCGTATCTGCCAACGCCAGAGCCCACCTGGACTAATGACAGTTCTGCTGAAACTCTGGTACTGTAATTCACTGTTTCACCGTATGAAGCTAATGAGATGTGCGCCAATTTGTAGGATCTGTGACTTGACTTGCCCCTGGTTCCACAGACAAGACTTAAGATAGTCCCAGACTACAATGCATGTTTGAGTTGTTTTAAATGAAAGCAACTTGCACTGACATATCTTAAAATGTCAGTGCCATTGTTTTGTCTCAAGATTCACACCAGTAATGTTTTTTTTTTTCTAAGGCACATTTATAAAAGCTACGTAAATGTCCTAATTAAACTAAGGCCTAATCTTGGCTTAATCTAAGCCCTGTCTGTGAAACTAGGCCTATTCAACTGTGAGTTTACTACAGGCTTAAAATGATTCAAATAATCCATGTGGAGTTCACATATAATTATTCAAACCCCCCAAAAGATTCTCTCTACAATTTAAAAAAATAAATAAATAAACCCCTTGATATTTTAAACAAGTTCATTAATTTAAAATAATTAAAATAATTATTATAATTTATATTAAAATGCTTAGGGTTATAGAGGATTATAGTGCTGTAATAATATTTCAGTAAATTATCAATCAATCAATAAATACATAAATCACAAAAATATAAATAAATATACACAAAGTTCAAAAGTTTGGGGTCAGTAAGATTTGAAAAAAAAAAAAAAGTTTTGAAAGAAGTCTTTAATGCTCATTTAATGCAATGTTGTGCAATATTAAAATAATTTTAATATGTAATTAATTATATTGATGGCATGCTAAATTTTCAGTCTTCATGTCACATAATCCATCAAACCCTTCATTCTAAAATTCTGATTTGGTTTGTGTAACCATGACACATTTTTATTTTTTATTGTGTCACATGATCCTTTAGCATAACCAGATCCTTCATTCTAATATTCTGATTTGGTGCTCGAAAATATTTCTTATTATTCGCAATGCTGAAAACGGATGTGCTGCTTAACATTTCTGTGCAAACCACAATACAATTTATTCTTAATAAATAAAATGATTTCTTAATTTTATCTTAATTTCTTAATTATGAATAATAAGGTAGAAGGTATACAAGTACAAACCGATATGCATCTCTGCAACTGCAATTAGTATTATTTTCCACTCATGTTGTGGTCAGGTGTCTGAAGGCTCACTTGTACACACCTCAGGCTCTGCTGAATCAGTCAGCGTCTCTGCTGTCTCGGTCATGTCGCAGTGGCTGGAGTGTGGAGAGGGTGATGACGCTGTCTACTCCTGCTGGGCTGCTGAAGATCCCTGTGTTCCTGGAGAACGGCACACAGGACTGGGCACTGCCTCCTCCTCTGGGTATGCAGGGTAGTGAGGAGATGGTGGCACAGGCCCTGAAAGCTTTGCCTTATACTGGTGTTCCTGCTGGCGCAGAGACGTGCAGGAGATGCATGGTGGTCGGAAGCGGTGGCATTTTACGTGGCAAAAATCTTGGACCTCATATAGACCAGTACAACATTATCATTAGGTTAGTTCATTAACAAACACATATGGGTGAGGTGTTACAGTGTCAATGATGCATATTTAACTTGCCTGAACTAATCGTATTGATATTAATATTTTAATCTTTATACTTACAGAGTGAACAATGCTCCAGTATTTGGATTTGAGAGAGACGTTGGCTCTAGAACTACCATTCGGCTCATTTATCCAGAAGGGGCTCCTACCCTGTCACATGAATACGAGAATACTGAAATGGTGGCTTTGGTTGCGTTCAAGAGCTTGGATATAGCATGGCTCATCTCTGTAGTAACCAAGGAACCTTTGGTGAGTAATGTTAGAAGGTTTTCAGGAGGGACATTCTCATTCTAGAGAGCATTTTGTTGGACAAAGATTTGTATACGCCTTTGAGTGCAGGATGAGTCATCATTTTTTGTGAAACAGAGGGACTGTAAATATTAAATGTTTTTGTCATCTCTAAGGTGTGCTATAGCCTTAAAGATAACAGAAATGACCTTCATTTAGCCTAATTGTTTACATGAACAGTGTGGTCCAAGGAGTCAATGTCTGTCCCTGTCTTTTTGAAGAGTTGGTGGTCTAAATTGTGGTTCTGGAAGCATGTAATAGACACGATACCTCTTCAACCAGAGAATATTCGCATCCTGAATCCTGAAATCATGTACAGGACAGGACGAGTCCTGCAAACCTATGCAGAGCAACAGAAAAAGGTCAGAACTGATTTTCAATTGTACAAACTCAAAACTTTTACTTCTCTTTACTTTTATCTCTCTCTCTCTCTCTCTCTCTCTCTCTCTCTCTCTCTCTCTCATACATATATACACTCACCTAAAGGATTATTAGGAACACCTGTTCAATTTCTCATTAATGCAATTATCTAATCAACCAATCACATGCCAGTTGCTTCAATGCATTTAGGGGTGTGGTCCTGGTCAAGACAATCTCCTGAACTCCAAACTGAATGTCAGAATGGGAAAGAAAGGTGATTTAAGCAATTTTGAGCGTGGCATGGTTGTTGGTGCCAGACGGGCCGGTCTGAGTATTTCACAATCTGCTCAGTTACTGGGATTTTCACGCACAACCATTACTAGGGTTTACAAAGAATGGTGTGAAAAGGGAAAAACATCCAGTATGCGGCAGTCCTGTGGGCGAAAATGCCTTGTTGATGCTAGAGGTCAGAGGAGAATGGGCCGACTGATTCAAGCTGATAGAAGAGCAACTTTGACTGAAATAACCACTCGTTACAACTGAGGTATGCAGCAAAGCATTTGTGAAGCCACAACACGCACAACCTTGAGGCGGATGGGCTACAACAGCAGAAGACACCACCGGGTACCACTCATCTCCACTACAAATAGGAAAAAGAGGCTACAATTTGCACGAGCTCACCAAAATTGGACAGTTGAAGACTGGAAAAATGTTGCCTGGTCTGATGAGTCTCGATTTCTGTTGAGACATTCAGATGGTAGAGTCAGAATTTGGCGTAAACAGAATGAGAACATGGATCCATCATGCCTTGTTACCACTGTGCAGGCTGGTGGTGGTGGTGTAATGGTATGGGGGATGTTTTCTTGGCACACTTTAGGCCCCTTAGTGCCAATCGGGCATCGTTTAAATGCCATGGCCTACCTGAGCATTGTTTCTGACCATGTCCATCCCTTTATGACCACCATGTACCCATCCTCTGATGGCTACTTCCAGCAGGATAATGCACCATGTCACAAAGCTCGAATCATTTCAAATTGGTTTCTTGAACATGACAATGAGTTCACTGTACTAAAATGGCCCCCACAGTCACCAGATCTCAACCCAATAGAGCATCTTTGGGATGCGGTGGAACAGGAGCTTCGTGCCCTGGATGTGCATCCCACAAATCTCCATCAACTGCAAGATGCTATCCTATCAATATGGGCCAACATTTCTAAAGAATGCTTTCAGCACCTTGTTGAATCAATGCCACGTGGAATTAAGGCAGTTCTGAAGGCGAAAGGGGGTCAAACACAGTATTAGTATGGTGTTCCTAATAATCCTTTAGGTGAGTGTATATATATATATATATATATATATATAAATATAGTACTGAAATATAATTGAAATGTAAAATATAATGTAAAATGTAATTTATTCCTGTGATGGCAACATTTTCAGCATCATTACTCCAGTCTTTAGTGTCACATGATCCTTCAGAAATTATTTTAATATGCTGATTGCAGGGCAAATGTCGTGTTATAAATTCTTTACTAATTAAATAAAAACCTGTCCTTGCGGAACGAGACTCCTACTCAATGTTCTGCCGCTAGTATTGTTAACTGAAGTCATTTTTATATTCTGTTTGTTAGATGGTGCCGACTCTGGGTATAACGGCAATAGTTCTGGCCCTGCAGGTGTGTGATGAGGTGAGTTTAGCTGGATTTGGATACGACCTTCAGCATCCTGGAGCTCTGCTGCATTACTATGGGTCTCTCCGCATGGACGCCATGAGGGCACAGGTGGTTCACGATGTCAGCGCTGAGACCATCTTACTGCGGGAGCTGGTTAAAGCCGGAGCGGTGCGAGACCTCACCGGGGCATTGTGATGACGGCAGAGACTCTGAAACAGCTACATGTAGAAGTTAAGAGAGATGACAAAACACAGAAACAGACCTGTTGGAAGACAATAGAATCGATCTTATAAATTTCAGGGCGAAATGTACTAAATTGTGTAATTTTGGGCTGAAATGCGACAGACATTACCCAATAACATAATGTACAAACAAATGCACTTAAAACAATTGAAAAACCATTTAAATATAGCTTTATTAAAGATGACAAAAGATTTATTCAGATAAATTATTATTTCATATTTATTTATCTTGGAAAACTGATTACATAGTGTAAATTTTTTTTTTAACAGAACATTACATTTATCCAAACAATACTGTATCCAAATATAAATGACAGATTCGTGTTTGAGTGTGATAATCGGTCCTGTAAAATATCGCATTATATATTTAAAACAAAGCAGTGGGTTAAAAACAAACACACATTCCTTATCAATGTACTTCGTCTTTAACGTAATCTCTGAGCTAAAATTTAAATGGGGAATATTTTGTTGCAACACATTCATGATCATTAATTACAGTTCAAAAAGTGCTGACATTACGGAAGGAGAGAAATCATCTGCTATAGCAATATTTTTGATGGCAGGATAAATAAATTGTTATTCTCCTTTTTAAGAATTAGATTTGTGTATTTCAGCTTTAACTTTACAACCATTAAACAAAATGTTTACTAAATGTACAAAATTACTAATTTGTTGATTCATTAAAGGTAGGGTTGGCAATTTCAGAGAGGTTAGCAATAGCAAGTTGGCTTTGAACGCAAAAGATCCCACCCTCCCTTCAAAACATCTCCAAAGCAAATTAATAATTGATTATCTTTACAACGGAACTGTATTAACACTGAACTAACTTCAGCTAAACAATGACACCATTTTCTTTAAGAGTTTCACTGAATCATTTTCCTGTTATCACTGTAAAGCTGCTTTGAAACAATCTGTATTGTATAAAGCACTATATAAATAAAGGTGACTTGACTTTTAAAAAAAGAGTGTTTCCTATAATATTTGGTCCTGGTTTCACAAAAATAATTGCTAAATAACAGACACGTTTTTGGTATTACGAGCACCTTAAGAATGTCTGTTTCTCACTGTTCACTTGCACCCATTCAGTTAATTAGAAGCACAAGAAATGCAATGTTTAGTTTCCCGGCACAATATTTTCTGCAGTTACCTGAACTGAAATAAGAAGTACAGAAAACTCTCCATAAAGATTATAGCTCATGCAGCAACAGAAGAAAGAGAGCACGGCTGCATGGAGCACGTATTCCTCTGACTCTGAGGACCGTGTTGGTCACAGGAGCGGGATACGGGTGGGCTCCCACAGCTTGCGGGCCAGCTGACTGCAGTGCTGAAGAATATATTCATTGGGGATTACACCCAGATGCACAGTCAGCAGTTCATAACACTTCACCACTTCATTCTGATGTCTTTTGCTGTAATACCGCAGCAGTTTCCTATGACACAGTCAGAACAGAATAGACACGTGTTAAAGAAAGTTCAGCTTTCCATCACCTGGCAATTATCTAGAAACCATCAAAAACACTGTAGCAACCTCTAGCAGAGTCCATTTCCATTCAAACTTAAGTCGTACATGGCTACTTTTAAATAGAATAATTATGTACAATAACCTTCAAACTGACCTGTTTTAAAATGCCCCTATTAAACTATTTTAAAGATACCTAATTTTATTTTTGAGTTCTCCTACAATAGGTTTACAAGCATCCAAGGTAAAAAAAAAACACTTGAGTTTTCTAATAGTACAAAATTGCAGCTTCACATCTTTTATCAAAGTGGGTGAAAGGGTTCAGCTCCAGGTCTTCCTCAGCACAACAAGAACCAAACTCTTCCAGGCCTCAGATACAACCGCAGTGTTTGAGGACGAGTCAAACTAGACGTTGTTCGTGGCAGACCATAGGGTGACATTACGCAAATCTGTTACAAACCTAAATAGGTTCATGTAGGAAGTGAGACTGGAATTACTGATGACAGTTCAGAATCAGTTCTTTCTTTTAGGAGACAATAATATTATATTATTATATAATGCTATACTCCACACTGTATGAAACGTAATATCTGAAAGAGCAGAATAGGGGCACTTTAAACTCTTAGACAAGGTGTTGTCAAATCATTCTGAATGATATATACCGTGCTATGCATAAGTTTAGACACCCATGCTAAAGTTTGACTAAAAAGAGGAATAAAAAATCATCTTTTGAAAATTGAACTTAATGCCTTAATTAAAAAAATTAGGAAAAATCCAACCTTTAAGGACACCAATTTTCTTTGTGAATGAATAATGTATCATAAATAAATAAATGTTCTTCCTTAAAATACAGGGTGCATAAGTTTGGACACCCCTATGTTAAATTCCCATAGAGGCAGGCAGATTTTTATTTTTAAAGGCCAGTTACTTCATGGATCCAGGATACTATGCATCCTGATAAAGTTCCCTTGGCCTTTGGAATTAGAATAGCCCCACATCATCACATAGTCTTCACCATACCTAGAGATTGGCATGGAGTACTTTCCATAAGATCATCTCTCAATGCAAATCAAACTAGCTATTAGGCTAACTGAAATAAAACCATGCCAATCTCTAGGTATGGTGAAGGCTATGTGATGATGTGGGGCTATTTTAATTCCAAAGGCCAAGGGAACTTTATCAGGATGCATAGTATCCTGGATCCATGAAGTAACTGGCCTTTAAAAATAAAAATCTGCCTGCCTCTATGGGAATTTAACATAGGGGTGTCCAAACTTATGCACCCTGTATTTTAAGGAAGAATATTTATTTATTTACAATACATTATTCATTCACAAAGAAAATTGGTGTCCTTAAAGGTTGGATTTTTCCTAATTTTTTTAATTAAGGCATTAAGTTCAGTTTCCAAAAGATGATTTTTTATTCCTCTTTTAGTCAACTTTAGTATGGGTGCCTAAACTTATGCATAGCACTGTATATGCTTCAAACTGTCTTACTTATAATAATCACAGGTGAGCATTCCTATTGGAGCGGTGTCATCTGGGAAACTGGGTATATCTATCACTTCCAGTTTGTAACCCTGTCAAAACGAAATTGAAACCTGATCACCACATATAACTTTCATTATATGTGTTATAGTAAATGTAAAGAAGATGCAAGCTAATATTTACCGCTTCATTTTCAAACCACAAAAAGTAACAGTAGAAGTAATCTCCATCTCGGAGTGTGACGGTGGCGTAACCCTTGTGTAGGTATCGCCGTGTTGTCGCCACAAGACTCCAAACCTGCACAGATTCATGATGAGATTAGTATATCATCAGTAACTAATGAAAAAAATACAGTATTGTCATTTAATATACAGTAACATTTAGGATTGTAAGATTTGAATTAAAAGTACGGCAAAAAAACAGAAATACTATGAAATATTTTTACAAATAATTTTTCAATTTTAAAATGTAATTCATTCCGGTGGGTGGCAAAGCTGAATTTTCAGACTCATTACTCCAGTATTTAGTCACATGATTCTTCAGAAATCACTCTAATATATGCTGATTTGCTGCTCAAGAAATATTTCCTATTATTATTGAAAAATATCCTTAAAAAGGGTAAGTAAACAGATTTATATTTATATACTTATATTTAGGGGGAGTATATATAAGTATATAGATATAAATATACTATAAATAATAAATATACTAATATATATATATATATATATATATATATATATATATATATATATATATATATATATATATAAAACATTTGTTTTTAGTCTATATATAATTTTGATTTTATGAAAAATGTTCAGCTTTTGACAACATTCTGTATCTCTACTGAAGAATATTTAATCAATTTCATTTATAAGTACAAATATAACAATACATAGAAACAAACAGCTACATTTACTTATACTAAAACATTTCACGATTTGATACAGTGCATGATGGGCTAGACACACAAAAACACCTTGTTCTTTATGAAGTCAGCTAGAGGTCCCTTTCCGAGCTCAGAGACGGTGAGATCCGTCACATTTAGGGAAGGCGCTATCATTTGACCACTTGAACGATCCACGTAGATAAAGTGGACGAGACCAGGAAACTCTTCCAGGTATGTGAGAGCGTGGTTAAAGTCTATCACAGTGTCACAACAGAAGAAGATTGAATGCTAGACAAATACCTTCATGGCATCTACTGATCACGTCAAACCAAAAGACTCAATGTTAAAAAAAAAGGATATGACACCATTGTGATATTTCTTTTGCTTTTCACCAGCAGAAAATCCTTCCAGTCCATCAACTTCTCTCTGCAACAAATGTGAAAGACAGTTAAAAGTGACTCAAAATGAGTACTTTGGAAGTATCTGTTCATACATACTGGACCATGCTCAGAGCTCGTTCTTGCAGATGAGGAGCCAATCGCTGACTGCTGGCCATGCATTCAGCTGCAAAAAACTGCCTGTACACACTACACAACTGAGTCTTCATGTTTCGACAAGAGGGCAGCAAACTGCAACAACACATAAAACGTCAAATGAGCGAATTAAGCCACATCCACTACAGAAAAGACCGTTTTTCAGTTTGTTAATAACAAAAACAGCACTCACTCCCTTGTGAATCCAGATCCAGATCTGGTGAAGGCCTTGCTCTTAAAATCTGTCCACACATTTTGAAGATGGGAAGTCTGAACACATAATGAAAACATGTTATTATAGCGCCAACACTCCACTATTTCTGGTCAATACATTTCCAAGACCTTTCCAATTGTTCTTGAATACTGGATAAATCTTCAAATATGTATTGTATATGTATACAATTTCTTTTTCTTTTTTATATGTGAGGTGGCAATTCTTGGAATTGATAGATTTAAATTAATTTAAATATACATTTTAGTGTGCAAATGTCTCCAGTAGGACAAAAAAAGACATTAGATTTGAATATGACACAACAATGGATAAATTGCTCAAAGAACAATATTCTAATCAATGTTGTATTTTAGTGCAGAGCATACATTTCCATTCATAAGTTTGGGGTCGGAAAGTTTCTTTTAAGAAGAATGCATTAAGCTGACCAAATACTTTTACTTTGTTACAAATAAAAATTATATTTCAAAGAAATTCTGTGCTTTTGAATTTTCTACTCATATAATCAACAAGTATCACAGTTTCCACAAAAATATTAAGCAGCACAACTGTTTTCAACATTGATAATAATAGGAAATGTTTCTTGAGCAGCAGATAATCATATTAGAATGATTTCTGAAGGATCATGTGACACTGAAGACTGGAGTAATGATGTTGAGAATTCAGCTTTGCCATCACAGGAATAAATTACATTTCAAATAAATGTGTAATAATAATATTTCACAATATTACTGTTTTGACTGTATTTTTGATCGAAAAAATACAGCCTTGGTAAGTATAAGAGACTTATTTCAAAAACATCATATCAATCCCAAACTTTTGAATGGTAGTGTATAAAAAAAAAAAAAAAAAAAAAAAAACATATTCACCTTTTATTTTTTTATAATGATTATAATAATAAAGCAATTTAAAGTGTAGTTAAAGAACATGTTTTCGTTTTAATGAATGGTGTTTTAATAAAATTAAATAAAACATTTGAACAAAAGATTGTTACTAAATGAACTGGATGAAAAAGCACTAAATGAACCATATTGAAATCTGATGCAGAATCATTGAGTCCCTCATGAGTCCTAATGAAAGCACATTGTAAAGTGGATCTGACAGTGTGCAAAGGATTAAGAGTGTGTGCTCGGTTCGGTTGTCCACTCTGACCTGAATGTCCATGCTGGCCCAGGCTTTGACTAACTTCTCCAGTCTGCCCCGCTGCTCCTGGACGGAGGGCTGACCCCGTGTGGCCGCAGACCCTTCATGCCCCTCACACAACCTCTTCTCCAGCTTCACAAAGGCTTCCAGAAAGTAGTAAATATTTATTGCCACATGACTGTTGGGGATCTATTGAGAAGCAAAACAAATTAGCTGGGAACTTTACATGTTTGGTTAAACCCTACATGATCATGTTATTCAGTATGATCATTGTCTATACAAATGTGCTTATTTGAAAAGAGTAGAATAAATATGTCTAATAATGTAATAATAGGTCTGATAATATACAGAATGCATGATATTCAGAAAGGCTTCACCTTGGTGAGCAACACTAGCGTGATTCCAGGCCAGAGAGACAGGCAATACATGGAGTGAGGCATCATGGGACACTCTTTGGCTTCCAGGAATACTCTGAATGGGGCTGAGGGGTCAGGGGTTGGAGCTTCAAGAGTTTTGAGACTGTCCTCAGCCATCTAAAATCATAAGAATATGCGAAAATCTTTACATCATACACTACCGTTCAAAGGTTTGGGGTCAGTAAGATTTATGTTTTTAAAGGAAGATCATTATGTTCACCAAAAATACAGTAAAACAGTAATCGTGCAAATTTAACCATTTAAAACAACTTTTCTATTTGAATATATTTTAAAATGTTTTTTTTTTTTTTTTTTTTTGTGGAAACTTTTCAGGATTCTTCGATAAATAGAAAGTTCAAAAGGTGCTGTATGTAACTCAACTATTCACTCTACTAAAGCATAAAAATACCATAATATGTTTGCATATATTGGGTTAAAAATAAAAAATATTATATAATATTATATACAGCTGGGGAACACACACACACACATTTATACATATAAACATAAATATGTTTATATTTTAAATATTAGATTTAATTTATATTTTATAAAATATTATATAAGACAAAAATGTTAAAATTTATATTTTTTCATCCTTTTAACAACATTATCTATCTTAAACACCCTTTAGATATCATTCTAATATTCTGATTTGGTGTTCAAGAAACATTTTTATTCAACAAATTATTATTATTATTATTAGTAGTAGTAGTAGTAGTAGTAGTAGTAGCAGAAAAGGGTTGTGCTGCTTAATGAAATGTGTAAAGTTTAAATAAAGTTTAAAGAACAGCATTTATTCAAAATAGAAATCTTTTCTAACGTTATAAGTGCCTTTACTCTTATTTTTGATAGTAATTTGAATGCATCCTTGATCAAATTCTTGCAAAAAAGAATTTAAAGTCCCCCTGTAGTCAATACATTAGCTCTTAAAACTCATTTTTGATCACCAAAATGGCATATTTCCAGTGAAAAAAATGATTCATGCCTTAAATTAGCTTGAATGTAACTCGACACGCTTGCTTCATTTAATACACGCGTATCCATGAATATACAAATGAGATCATATTACATTAGATCATACTTTTAGGGCAGCAGAGATGGACAGGAAGAAATAGCTCACCTGAACATCAGGATCTACAAACTGGAAGACAGGAGGACTGTCACCTCTTGGTCGGACTATGCATTAAAAACACAAATATGCAACTTGTATTTATGCAACACTTGGTGCAAAACTTTAGCGAACATGTCTGAATGTCATTGCATTACACACAAAGTCCATGAAAGTCTACTCATTTCTATCACCTGATTCCCGTTCAGGAGGAGAGGGCTCTGGTGTGTAGAATACATCAGGAACTGAACTGCTCTCTAACTCCTAAATATACAGAAAATACTGTCAGGGCACAATGCAAAATAAAACACTGTGCGATATCAAAAACAAGACATATCAAACCTCAGGAGTGTCATCTTGGTCAATTTTACTGGGGTAGAGATCCTGCACAAGGATGATCAGAGCCAGGAGATCAGAGGGGTTTAGACTGCTGGCATTTCGACTGCACAAGAAATCTGAGATTATATCAAAGTTCTCTAAGCTTCCTTCTGAATTATTTTGTGGTCAAAACATCATGTTCTCCACCAGCGTCTGCTGTACCTGGAGTAGAAGGCCAGAAGTTTGGTGTGCACCAGTATGAAAGCGTGCAGAACCTCCTCGCCTGCTCTGTCCATGTTGCTGTTGATCTGCTGCACCAGCCGACGCTCCAGAAACTCGATGCACTGCTCACAAAGGGTCGGGTGGATCAACCTTTCCACAGCCTGAACGCACAGAGAACTCGTCATGTGTGAAACCTAGCACACAACTAATAAAAACAGCACTTGCACACACACCTCCACTAAAAAGCTTTGGTCGTGCTCTCGTAAGCGGCTGTACGTTTCCAGGAGGCTTTGTAGCTTCTTCCATAACCGGTTCCTTTGCTCAGTCTCTTGAGGGCGCAATCTGACAAATAAATTTGAATATAAGAAAGAGTCCGTTAAAAATGCTTTCGTCTGTGCGGGTTTAAAGGAGAACTCCGGTCAATTTTAACATTGAGCTCATTTTTTTGTACATTTGGAGTGCTGTCAATACAGAGAACAACGACAAAAATCGGTGTTGCCTACACCGAGTTATTCTATTTTTAAAATTTGCACCCTGTTGACTTCAATAGGGCAAGTAGTAAGCCTGCTTTTTAGCCTCTTAACATCCTTTAAGTGTCATTACAAGTGCACAGAAAATGTGAGTGATTCCTTCCGAGTGAACACGGGTGGATCTGACTGCAGTAGATGTTAGAGATATTAATAAAAACGAAGTTAATTCAGCCAGCGCTCATACCTTTGTTTACATTCTGTTTTCGGTGGAAGGCCATAGTAATCGATTGTCGAGTTCACGCGCATAGGTTTAGTTACCAATGATCACGCGCGTGAACTCGACAATCGATTACTATGGCGTTCCACCGAAAACAGGATGTAAACAAAGGTATGAGCGCTGGCTGAATTAACTTCGTTTTTATTAATATCTCTAACATCTACTGCAGTCAGATCCACCCGTGTTCACTCGGAAGGAATCACTCACATTTTCTGTGCACTTGTAATGACACTTAAAGGATGTTAAAAGGCTAAAAAGCAGGCTTACTACTTGCCCTATTGAAGTCAACAGGGTGCAAATTTTAAAAATAGAATAACTCGGTGTAGGCAACACCGTTTTTTGTCGTAGTTCTCTGTATTGACAGCACTCCAAATGTACAAAAAAATGAGCTCAATGTTAAAATTGACCGGAGTTCTCCTTTAATAATATGAAGTGAAAATGCAATGAGACTTAGTTATACTAATCTACAATATATGAAATATGTTGATGTGATGTCGAACAAAGTGCAGTTCTCACTCTTTCCTCAAGAGGGCCCCGCTGAGCGTCACCATCCCAAACATGATTTCTGTGAGTTTCTTCATCACATAGATCTTTCTCTTCAAATCCTCTTCGGTCTCATCTCCATCTCCATTCACAGCGATGTATAGACATTCCTCAAACTGCATGATAGAAAGGACAAGTATGTGGCATGAGTACTGGAAAAATACATTGAATTTCTTGAAATGTTAAATTCATACTGTTACTGAAGAAAGGTGATTTAAGTGACTTTGAACGTGGCATGGTTTTTGGTGCCAGACGGGCTGGTTTGAGTATTTCAGAAACTTCCTGAGCTATTGGGATTTTCACACACAACCAATACTCTAGGGTTTACAGAGAATGATCAGAAAAAGAGAAAATGTTCAGTGAGAGGTAGTTTTGTGGGCGAAAATGCCTTGTTGATGCCTAGGAGAATGGTCAGAGAGGTCTGAGCTGATAGAAAGGCAACAGTAACTCAAATAGAGTCTGCTTTAATGTCGCTACTTTTTACTGTTAACTTTGACAGACCTAAACTCAACACGAGAGATTCTCTTCACACACAGTACGAGTTGCAGTCTGATTTGTTTTTCTGTCCCCTTTTGATTGACAGAGATATAATCCGCCCTGATCATCGGCTGTTTTTAAACAATAATGGCTTTTAATTTTTGTCCAGTACATAGGTGCATCCCTCAAAACATCTATATTAAAATATATAAAACATATTTAAAAAAAAAAAAGTATTTATTAGTGTTAGATCAGATGATACATTCATTCTGCTGTGGATTACCTGATGCAGAACATAGATATGATTGTTTTCGGTGTTGAAGGAAGTGTAATTGTCCCCGAGTCGGTCCACCATGGTGCTACAGGAGATGATGATGGGTGCGAAGAGAGTGTTGATGCTGTCTTCAAAAGCGGGCAGCTAAGAACACATAAAAAATAATAATATTAATAATGTCTCAAGCATGTATATTAAAATGTATTTGAACATAAAACGTCAAACAGCATTAATTCTCACTCGTTGTCCTTCCTCCTGGGAAACCACATACTGATCCTGAATCCGCTGCTCAAACTCGTTGTCAGTCCAGTAGAACAAAACCTCTGCGCTCTCGTTGGCCACCAGTAGACACTTCATTTTATCTGAACACAAATGCAGTTATTAGAAGAATATTATTCACACTGTGCATAACTCTAACATGGCTTCGAATTAATCTCAGTCTTTCATAAACCTCTTAATGCAACTATTCAAGAAAATCATAATTTACAGTCCTAATCATTGTAATTCCAACAAAACAGAAGGAAAAAAATTCCTATAGGGCCTGTATGACTTCTAATGGGATAAACGCTTCTGTAAGACATAAAAAAAAAAACTCAAAGACAATCTTTAAGAAACCATGCAGCTTCCTTAAACTGTTCAGTATCAGTAATTGTTAAAATACAATACAATACAATACAATACAATACAATACAATAGGACAGAATGCAAACAAGTTAACGAGTACACAACACCCAATAGAATGATACTCTTGTGCAGCAGAAGCCCAAACCTCTCAGTTCCTCCAGAATGAAACTAGCTGGAAAAACATATCAAGTTCAAGACAAGTGAAAACTTTTTGCACTAAACGTAAGCCAGTTTACGTATCAACAAAGTAAACTTACTATTTTTGGTGTTCGCATCTAGAACAGTATCATTGCGCCCGAAATCCTGAGCCAATTCAATAATCACACAGCACAACAAACAGTCTGACAGATTACACTAAACTGCAGCAGCGCTTCCGTGATGTGTGTGTGTGCGCGCTCGAGTCACGTGATTTGATGATCACCGGCGAGCGCGCGTCATGTCTGGAATTCAGATCATGTGCGGCGGATCTGCAGCGCGTGATTCTTTTATTGCTCATTCGTTTAATGAACTCATTCATACTCACTTCTTTCTTTCTTACAAATACCACCATTAGTTAAAATAAAATAATCTGAAATTAATTAAAGTGGTTAAAAACATGACTGACTCATGAGTCATGACTGAATGATGCTTCAATTAAAAAAAGGAAAAAACAAATTTTACATTACATTTAACAATTTATAATATATATATATATATATATATATATATATATATATATATATATATATATATATAGCCTATAATTATATCTTCCCATTTTGTTTTAGGACTCCATAGAGACACACATGAAATTGGTTGGTTTAACTTAAAAAAGTAAGTTATGTTTGCCTTAATTTTTTGGTTTAATAAATATAAACTCAAAATGTTATGTTATCTGAACCACATTAATTATCTAAGATAAATGACTCGACAAAAGAAATAAAGTTGCGATAACAAATCATGAAATTATATATTCTTTCTTTCTTTCTTTCTTTCTTTCTTTCTTTCTTTCTTTCTGCATGAAATTCTAAATAAACGTTTTGGAGCTTTGACCTTTCCTCTGTTCAGTCAATGACACACACATGTAAGAATTCACCATTGTACCAACTTTAACCCTCTATGTAATTGGCTTATATATCGTGTAAACATCATGAAATCCACCATCTTGGCTCAAGGGGGATGGGTTCTGGGTCTTCCAAATAGGGTCAACACAGTATAAACATTTTCACGCTGGGTTTGGTTACAGTGTGCATGGCAAAGCCAGGGAAGTCACGCAAAGGTAGTTTGACTCTTCGCAGAACTCCAGTTCCACAGCATATACAGAGAAAGAAACGTCACACTTCATTATGTCTGTATATGAATACATGCTGTTGATTGTCAGCTTTGATCAAATGACAAAGACCTACCTGCTTGTTCCACAACGATCATGCATATTTATAATTAAATCAAGGTTGCAGTCCAGTCAGGACATTTTGCATTGGAAAACAACAAAACCTCAAAGTTTGGGAGTATATATAGGATTATTTTTTTATCATTTTATTTTTAAATGCAAAATTCTCCTTTTCATTGCTCAATTTCACTGAAATTAAATTCTCTTAATTTAAATTAATGTTGGTTTGATATTTTATTTGGTTTGATAAGACAAAAATGTTAAGAACATAATTTGATTTTACTTTTTGCGTTGCATGTTAATGACTACTTTGATGGTTCTTAGTCTAAATTTCAGTAAACAGCTGTACTCATAATAAACAGTGTTGGGGAAAGTTACTTCTAAAAGTAATGTGTTACATTGTTACTCCCTTAAAAAGTAACTAATTGTGTTAGTTACTTTTTATGGAAAGTAATGCGTTATGTTACGTTTGCGTTACTTTTCCTCACCTGGGCTGGGCTTGCTTGTTTTTTGTTTTTAATAACTTTTTTTTATATATATATATATATATATATTTTGGGCAAAAGTAAAAAATCCCTTTCACACCAAAAGTGAAATCAATAAACCTCAGGCTGAAGGAAATGCGCCAGTAGAGGGCAGAGTAAAAAAGTTACATACAGCACCTTTAAACTTTGATTCGGCACTCAAACGAGTGTTTTGTTGTTGTTGTTGTTTTTTTTACTCCTATTTGCAGTTCCTCCACCAGTGGGTTGTGGGCAATATTAGCCGTTATAGTGAGCACGGATCCACACTTCGAAAATCCACCTAAAAATAAATAGTAGACCATCCGAGGACTTCTGGCATTGGCTCTTTTCAACATACTGTGCTTTGGGACACTTTAATCTCACATACTTTTTGGGATGGATAGTAGACTATATGGACATTGAGACGCAGGGATGTTTATAGTCATTCGATTTTGGTTAGTAGGCTATGGCTGAATTAGATCATTGAAGGTCAGCAGCAAATACATTGGTTAATAAAAGTGAGATTAAGTAGGCTACATCAAATATAGGCCTATTTGTCTAATTTAAAATGTAATTATTGCAGATTTGCGTTTTTGCATTTCACTGTTTTTAATCATTTTGAGGGATACTGAATATGTTTTTGTGCAAGTGAGATGAGTAGCCTATATCATAACCATCATGTTTACACAGCGCACACAACGCCTCTGCACTTCCGGTTTGTCTCAACGTCGGGACAGAAGAGGTGTCAATCAATGGAAAAACAAAGAAACTCTGTTACTTATTTGTTGTAGATTTAAAAGTAATGCGTTACTAGTTGAAAAAGTATCTGAATATAACACGAGTTACGTATAATGCGCTAGCTAATGCCCACACTGAAAAAAAGTGTGTTGGATTACATCATCTATGCTGCCTTCATGTGCAATATAGGAATTATTATAATTACTATAGTTTCCTAGTTATAAAATTGGATATGAACGCCTTCTCAAGTCAAGATTTGAATGCAATGAGCTTGTTATCACGACTTCAGAAGAGGAAGTTGGAAATTTCCAATTCAATTTCATATAGCCTAATTTATTGTCACACAACTGAATTATAATACTGTACTAGTTAGTTAAACTTTTAGCTAACACACATTAGCATCTTATTTGTTAAGCATGCAGCCCCTTCAGCAAAGCAGTTGTGCCTAAGCAAATGCTCCACTCTTCTCCACAATGTGTAATTTAAATTTCAACATAACTGAACTTTAAACACTATTACACACTATCAAGTCTCCCCTTTTCTCATCTTGCTCAAAAACACATAAAATAGCACTTAATTTCAAACACAAATGGATTAATTACTTCAATTTTACAAATATTTAAGAGGATTGAACACAATTAAATTAAGTTAGGACAAAATGTCTAGCAATTGTGTTGCTTTAACTCATTTTAACTAAGCAATTTGAACAAGCAGCAAAATAAAAAAAAGTGCATATAAAAGGCCTGCTGGGTCATGTCAGACTTTGTGACTCTTGACCAAGTGTGAACGAGCCTAGATTATGTGTATGAGTGAACCACGTCAAGTCTAAGATGAACCATATGTGAACTGCAGACATGTTTCCTTTTAGAACATATTTTTTATGCACTTACCGGTACGTACAGTTAATATAGGCAGTATGTCAAGGCAACATATTTTGGTTTGCTCCAAAATACATAATGCAACTATATAATTAAAAAATCATACTAATTTATAATTTTGTAGAAGTTTAGATGAGAAGAGATCAAAATCTGAGTCTCATTCAGGTGCAAATGGTTCTCATCACTTAGTACTGCACACGATTGCTCTGACACCACAGTTCGCTCTCATTTCTCAACAAAGTCTTGTCCCAGCTGCTTGGAGAGGGAACATCTGCTGGTGTGCAAGCTGCAAACTGGCTCCTTCCCTTTGTGAACCCTCCAGCGCTGGGCTGAGGACCCTGCCGGGCCTTTGAAGACTTGTGAGTTGATCTTCTTCCCGTGACCTGATGGAACATAAAGCACCCGGTCTTGGGTTACCCATTATAGCGTACTGTCACAATTTATTTCTGTACTTCTTTGTGTTCAGGCCCATTTATAAATCACTGAGTTCATAGCTTGCATGCTTTTATCCTCTATCTTGCACTCCTGAACATGTGCTGGAATTCAATTCAGCCTCTATCTGTGTCATAGGACAGTCTCTTCAAGGGTTATTCAGTTTATGTTTATATATATATATATATATATATATATATATATATATATACACACACACATTTACACACACACAGTTTATATATATATATATATATATATATATATATATATATATATATATATATATATATATATACACATATACACACACACTTTGAATTTACATTAATTATTGTAAATAAGAGGTCAAAACCTAGTTTTTTTTAACTACTATTTTATTTATATATTTTGACAAAAATAATATTCAGACACAAACATTTCCATAATAAAATAATGCTCTTTAACAGAAAAAATATGAACAACTCTACATTTGCAATAAACACATTCAAGGAAAAAAAAATAGCTTCTAAACGTGTCATTTTACAAATCAAAGACCATACAAATCTCTAAAATCACAAAATAATCTCCCGAAATCTAATAAAATATGAGAATTTTTGACCGTGGAAAAATTCTGACTATACACGCTGTCATAACCAAATAAAAAGCCAAAACTTTCCCAAAAATGTCCACAGAATTCATATAATCAGTTTGAAAGCTGAATTGCTATTTTGGTGATACATGAGTGTGCATACTGTGAGCAACTCAATACATTGAAAATAAAACGCCATTTTTATTGCCAAACATTAACATCAGTCTGTGCTGTATGTTTTACAAAAAAGTACGTCATTTTTGTACAAAATTATCTGACAAAATGTTATGACAAATAAAAGTCATGTTTTTCTCAACACAATATGTAACTATGTACACACACACACACACGCAACACACTCACACACACACATTTATATAAATAATATTTATAGAGTGAGGAAGCACACTGTTTAAATCAAAAACCAATTGTATGTACATTTACTAATATAACAAAAGGTTTGAACCTGTACAGAAACATTTGTCACTCATCATGCTTATTACTATTATTTAGTCAGCTAGCAGCACAAAGGAATCGCTGTACATTATAGTGGCTCTTAAAGTATTTGGACACTTAAGCAACACTTAAACTTACAACATATCAAGCCAAGTGGCATTTTTTAAATGTTATTACATTTTTAAGTGTGACTTAACTCTCCAACACTTTTACGGCCCCTGTATCAACACAGAATAAGGTAGTGTTTAATATAGCAAATTAAAACTGTAAGCTCAGGTTCACACTGTTATAGTATACATGTATACATGACACTAAAGGGCAACAATTGAGCTAATTTCCTGAGCTCCTCAGCAAACTTCAAAAACTCCCTACTCTCCTTTCAGGCTTCAAAAGAGTCTGAGCTACAATGGGAAGTCTTGTAAACTTGTAAACATTATAAATATAGAGCAGTATTTCTCAGAGAACCAATGAATATTGAAATGAATAAAGTGTATTACAGGTGAAACTCGAAATTTTCCGAGCCTTTATTTGTTATCATTTTGACGATTATGGCTTACAGCTTATGAAAACTACAAAAATTCAAAATCTCAGAAATTTTGAAAATGTTCATAAGCTGTGAACCATGATCATTAACATTATAACAAATAAAGGCTTGAAATATCTCACTTTGCATGTAATGAATCTATATAATATATTAGTTTCACCTTTTAAGTTGAATAACTGAAATAAATGAACTTTTGCACGATATTCGAATTTTTCGAGTTTCACCTGTATGTGATTCCTTTCAAATTTAGCAATGAACTATGAGGATGTTTTAGTAAATATCTGTATCTTCCCATTATACCTTAACCGTTGAACAGGTTGAATTTATTAAGCAGCAGCAGCAAAAAAAAAAAAAAAAAAAAGACATTGAAAGATATTATTCAGGGCATGGGTCAATGTTTTATGGCAAAGTTATAAAGATGATGTAAAGGACAGTTTATATTTACTGTCCTGTGATTGCTAACCGAGATTTGCCCTTTTGGCTTTAGACCCTAGAATCAAAAAGTACACAAGACAGTAATTTAGATCAAACTGCTATTTGTGCAGTGTGATTTTGCAGGATTAACCTCCGTTGTTGGTCCTGGAACAACATTTCTAGCAAGCAATCGCAGTCCTAACACTTGCAACCCTACTCTTAACATCCAAGGGAAATGATTGGTAGAAAAGAACATTGTTCAGGCCCCTTAAATCTATCCCTAAAATGTGATTGGTTGACAGACTGGAATGTTGTTTAACAACCAACACGGATGTTGATCCAGGAACACGTCCTCCTCGGCTAAATCACATTAAGCTGACAGACAGGCCCACACAGAATCTGCTCCCACAGAACTCCAGAGAATTGGAACGGCTGTCATTTACATCTTTCGCCCTGTGCATTTTCATCATTCAAATATTTGGGCTAATCTGATAATGTTTCCAGCGACCAATAAGAGCGTTGTACTGTCGGTTCTGTTTAACACATTTCACCATGTTTAAATCCGTTCCACACACTCTTAAAAAGTAAAGTTTCCAAAAGGCGGTTTTGCAGCGATGCCATAGGAGACCCATTTTTTGGCTCCCTAAAGAAACTTTCAGTGGAAAAAATAAATAAATAATCAAAAGAACCTTTTTCCATTATAAAGATCCTTTTATGGAATGGAAAAATTCCATGGATGTTAAAGTGCTCCTATTATTATTTTTTTCAGATATTATCTGTCATGTAGTGTTTCATATAGTTGTGTGTAAAGGTTTGCAAAGTTCAAAGTGCACTATAAATAAAGTTATTGTCACCCCCCCCCCCCCCCCCCAAAAAAAAAAAAGATTCTGAACTGCCTGAAATGAGTCACCAATAATTACAGTCTTACTTCCTGCATGAACCTACATAGGTTTGTAACAAATTTGCATAATGCCAGCCTATGGTCTGCATTGGCTGCCATCAAACAATGTCTACTTTGACCCGCCCACATCTAAATGAGGACTAATCAAGGCTTGAATAATACTGTAAAACAGAAGCCATCATTACTTTTCGAAGCCACAATGCAGATATGGTAATGGACGTTTCGTTTCCAACAAGCCCTGTAAGCAGTAGACCAATCACAACAGACTGGGCTGAACATCTGACCAATCAGAGCAGAGCAGGCTCGTGGAAAGATGGGGTTTAGAGAGAGACGAGATCCTTGATCTAACCGTTTCAGACACTGAGAGATGAGGTGAAGATGCAATGTATATTATGAGAAAATTCAAGTGTTTTTGCCTATTGTAGGAGACCTCCAAAACAAAATCAGGAACCTTTAAAAAATAGCATAATAGGAGCACTTCATGGAACCTTTATTTTTAATAGCGTAGTTTTCTCCCAAAATCACAGCAGAAAATGTCAACAAAAAACAAAACAAAAACAAAAAAAACAAAAAAAAAGTTTGATTAAGCCTGGGCCTACTTGATTTGACCACATCTGAACTGCACATTAGCACTGGGTTTGTAGTTTACGATGGTCTTCAGCATCGGATTACAAAGCTCTCAGTGACACTGCTATGCTGGTGAGAAGAACTGCGAGGCAGTGTTTACACCTGATGTTAAGATGTGTGTTGGTCGATCGGATCACAAGTAGACGAGGGAGACACATTCCCGTTTATACCTGGTCTCTTTTGTCCACTTTCAACCACTTCTGTCCTGATTTCTTCGAGGCGAGGGTCTATGGGTGGGTAAATGTATGTGCTTTTTCAGATTTTTTGATCTAATGGACAAAATAAGCTTGCACAATTTACATATGAACATTACCAGAGACGACGGAGAAACACACAGAGAGCAGCAGCTTTAGTTTCTGCTCTGATAGCCGTAAGTTCACGCCGAACGCAGTGAGTGCGAGTTAGAAATCAGAAATGGTGAGAAAACACTGTGCTTGGTACATTTTTGGGCTTCAAACCAAACCTGGTTCTTCAGTCGACAAAGTTTCAATCCTATCTGTCTAGTGTGCTTCCCATGTTTACGCATTAGGTCAGTAGAAGGAGAGAAGGCGGTCTTTTGTGGCTGTTCGAACGCATTCAACCACATGAGCGTTAACACTACGAAAGCAATCCAGTTGAATGCGTTTTCAAATACCTCTGGAAGTGGTTGAAAGTGGACAAGCTCAAAACGTTTTAGACCCTATTTACACCTGCATTTGTGATCCGATCGACCAAAACGCATCTTAATACCAGGTGTAAACGGGGCCAGAGACTTCATTATATGCTCCTGCAACCAAAAGCAACAAAAACACAAAAGGGCAGCCAATATACATTCACTTTCCACACGTCAAGCTGCTCTTGTGGGGAAAAAAAAAAGAGGAGAAAATGTTGTTGGAAGCATTCAGTGCAGCCCTTGCTTGAACGAAGGGGTCTTTTCCACGTCTCTGTGGACTTACTAAAAGAGAAGGCCATGAGGAGCTGGTGCATTGAGCAGAAGATCGTCTGAGGTCGGTCAGTGTGTGTTATCTACGGCAGGCGTAAGCGTTAATGTTCTTGATGATGTAGAAGCCGATTGAAACAGGTGGCATAGCTATCGTTCTTCCCGCCCTGAGCGTCCGTGGCTTCAGCTCAGGTAACGTCTCATTGTCCACCATATGCAAGTGTTCTCCATTCAGCTGCACAGACCTGCAGAGCAAAGGGAACTGTGTTAGGATGCTGCAGATGGGAGGATTGACAACCTGTTTTATATCAATATGTCAATGTGAGAGCTGCAGACATTCAATGAGGAGTCGTAATCCTCAGAGGTTATAAAATAATAATAATTGCAACAGGCTTTCAGATATATAAATTCATTCATTTTAAATCAAAAATCAGTCCAAGTTTAATTTTAGACAAAACAGCTGGTTTTAGGACCCAGTTACATCAAGGGTAAAGGATGTCTAAAGAAATTGTAATATCTCTGATGGTGCACTAGAGGGCGCTATAGCTGCATTATCAACCTTGTAGAAAACAAACATCACCAGTATGAGAGTGCTCAGAACTCCTGGATGCTATTCACTACCATTCAAAAGTTTTGGGTCGTACATTTTTTTTTATGTTTTTGAAAGTCTCTAATGCTAACCAAATCTATTACATTTATTTGAGCAAAAATACAGTAAAACATTAATATTGTGAAATATTATAACATTTTAAAAGAAGTTTTTATTTTAATATTTTTGGAGATGGAAAGAACAGAGGGATTTGAAATGTAAGTTACCAGTTGAGTTTTTTATTACTCAACAGGTAAGGTATTTTCTTCAACAGATAAATTGCCACAGGCGGGCCTAAAGGTCTCTAATAGAGTTTTTTGTAAAGCATTATCTATTGTGAAGTATCATATTCATCCACACAGTCACGAAGATCCGAAGCACAACCAAAACAATGTTCTTCCACAAAATGAATGCAGTTTTGTTTTTTAACCGCTAGAGGCCCAAAAGTTACATAGTGTACCTTTAATATTTAAGTGGAAACCTTGAAACTTTTCAAGAATCTTTGAAGTTTATAACATTATAAATGTCTTTACTGTCCTTTTTGATCAATTTAATGTGTACAGAATAAAAGTAGCCTATTAATTTCTTAAAACCAACTGAAGTTAAGAAATCATACACAATTTAATAATAATAAAATTAATGCTCAACTTAATGCAAAATAACTAACTATTAGACCTAGGCCTATATTATTCATTGATTCAGTGTCTTCATTATGGGAAATGAAAGGTTGCATTGCATTGTGGCATATAATGCACAACATGGAGACTGTGCACACTATACTACAAAATAGTAAGAGTACTATTCTGAGCATAGCCAGTGATTCAGTCATCTTTCTTAACATCAACTAAATACAACAACTGAGAAAGAAAACAAAATAGGCTATTCCATTGGCATCAGTCTCTATGGTCCACAAAAGCACATCTCGCATGAAAGATGTTACATGACAATCATAAACTGAACATGAGTCTAATCACATTAATATTGTTTCCTAACTGGTGGAGGTTTAAAGCTTAAATGTTTAAATGCTCTTATGAAAACCGTGAAATCATGCTAATCCCTTTGAAGCATTTTCTCCTTTCATTGTTGGTTTGGAGAAGCACCCGGAAGACCCTTCACTTATCAGCCAAGAAAAGAGCCTTCCTGAGCAGCAGACATCTGGATGATCCATTCCATCACCTCATCTTACAATGCCACAGACTGAACTGATCAGGAAGCTGAGTTTGCTTTGGGCCTGATTCTGAAACCCTTCTGAAGCGCAGTTTGACGGCAAGCATCAGACGCGACGGTGAGGAGGGATTGTTGATCTTCACAATCAACGTTCCCCCGGGAAGAATGTATGCTCAGGAGATCAAAGCAGACAGAAGTATGCAAGGACACAGTCAGTGATGTTTTTGCTCAGGGCTTCTGCAGAAGAAGGTCCGCATTTCCTTTGGAGAGGATGCAAATTATATTAACGTCTCCAGATAGTTCTGGAGCTTTAACGGCCTCTGGCTACAGATGTAGGTATGTGTTTGAGAAATGACAAAGCCTCAAGGCATAGAAAGATCACACACATCTGCCAAGATTGCACAGTAGGGTTTACGGGTTTGAAAAGCTCCAGGTCTAAGTTCCCAAAACTGTTGTATCTCAGACTCAAAAGATTAACGTTCAGAACAGCATTTAAGGCTTTCAAAAAGCTAACCGGGTTACCTATGATGTACTGATTTTTTGGGAAATGAATTTAAAACATTAAAACTTCTCCGGTTCTAAATATTTAGAGCAAGTGCTAGGCCTACTATTCAAAATATTCCTAATGGTTTTCTGGGATAATGCAAATATAGAGCAATAGGCTACTGTAAACAGAAATACTGTATTATTATAATTTAAAGTAAATGTTTATTTTAACTGTATATTTTTAAAATAATGTATTGCTGTGACGGCAAGGCTGAAATTTTAGCAGGCATTACATAGGCATGCAACTTGAAAAAAATGGATTCTCCGACACATCGCGATTCTCTCTTTAACGGCTATTCTGAGTTTCATTTTAAGCGTTTCATATGCGAACAGCCGTATTCTGCTTGCTATTCCACACCCACCCACAAAAACCCTTGAACTTTCCATAAAATCATCTATATAAAAGTTCAAAAAGGTTGAAACGAATTACAAGGGCAATCGCGTGCTTGCACTGATGTGAGAAACGCACTTTGCTTTGCTGCCAGTTTTTCAGTGTTTATTCCCCTCAAAATGCTCTACGAATGCTTCATTTATGCCTTTTGGAATCCAGTAGGTCTATATTCAATACACAAACTCACTTACTGACAGATGGCTGCTTTCAAATGTCCACGTGAGTTTTGTGTAGAGCGCTAGCGGAAAGCGGCTGTGTGTGACCCCGTGTAAACGTTAAATGTAGGCCTACGGTTACACTGTAGTGTAAGTTATGTCTTAAGGGATTAGACAGATAGGACAAACATTTGATTAGTCAAAATCCGTAGTGTGAATGCGGATTAGATATCCCGCTGCCTATGATGTCAAAAATCAAGCAGCAGCAAAAGCTGAGAAAGAGAAAAATCACTCACTGCTCTTGACTGCAAAACGTTCAGATACTTAAAGCACTCTTTGTTTATTGCTTGTAATATATATCCATTTGTTCCTCTTTACTATTTGCTTGTACAGTATGCAGCGTTGGGTAAGTTACTCTAAAAAAGAAGGCCTAATTCATTAGCTACATCTTCAACAGTGTAGGCTAATTCAATTACTCTACTTTTTATTCTCTCTAAAAGGTATTGCACTACTTATTACTAATTACTTTCTAAATCCAACATCAACCTCAACCAGTTGAATACAAGGATAGACATGAAACTGCTCTTTAATTCTTTCAAATAAATATTATAAAATTGCATAAATTCTTGAACTGACCAAAGTGAGAAGGTTACATTAAAACATATATTTTAACATTAGACGTTGTGAAATCTGTTTTATATAGACTTATTCTACAGTCTACAGTAGCCTACATAAGAAGTAACTGTAGGCCTACTTAAAAAAAAAAAAAAAAAATCCCTTACTTTAATTTTTTAATGGAAAAGTAATTTAATTACAGTAATAACTTAGACCTAAAAGCAGTGTTGCAACTACTATGTAGTTCTATACAATTCTTAACATTCAATTGTTTTAATTAAATTTTTAAAATGTACATTTAAAATGTACTTGTTAATAAATTTAAGATTTAAAGTCAGTAAACAAATTAAGAAAAAAAATTTAGATCAAGAATCGTTTGGAATCGAATCGTGAAGTGCCTAAAGATTCCCACCCCTATACTCACACAGCGAGAAAAAAGAAACCCTGTATAGAAAAAAAGATGCATCGCAGACCGCTGAATCGTAATCGAATTGAATTGTGAGGTGATCCCCCAATATATATACTGTATACAAAATTGTAAACAACACTTTTGTTTTTGCCCCCATTTTTCATGAGCTGAACTCAAAGATCTAAGACTTTCTCTATGTACACAAAAGGCCTATTTCTCTCAAATATTGTTCACAAATCTGTCTAAATCTGTGTTAGTGAGCACTTCTCCTTTGCCGAGATAATCCATCCACCTCACAGGTGTAGCATATCAAGATGCTGATTAGACCGCATGATTATTGCACAGGTGTGCCTTAGGCTGGCCACAATAAAAGGCCACTCTTAAATGTGCAGTTTTATCACACAGCACAATGCCACAGATTTCGCAAGTTTTGAGGGAGCGTGCAATTGGCATGCTGACTGCAGGAATGTCCACCAGAGCTTTTGCCAGTGAATTGAATGTTCATTTCTCTACCATAAGCCGTCTCAAAAGGCGTTTCAGAGAATTTGCCAGTACATCCAACCGGCCTCACAACCGCAGACCACGTGTAACCACACCAGCCCAGGACCTCCACATCCAGCATCTTCACCTCCAAAATCGCCTGAGACCAGCCATCCGGACAGCTGCTGCAACAATCAGTTTGCAAAACCAAAGAATTTCTGCACAAACTGTCAGAAACTGTCTCAGGGAAGCTCATCTGCATGCTCGTCGTCCTCATCGGGGTCTCGCCCTGACTGCAGTTCGTCGTCGTAACCGACTTGAGTGGGCAAATGCTCACATTCGATGGCGTCTGGCACTTTGGAGAGGAGTTCTCTTCACAGATGAATCCCGGTTTTCACTGTACAGGGCAGACAGCGTGTATGGCGCCATGTGGGTGAGCGATTTGCTGATGTCAACGTTGTGGATCGAGTGGCCCATGGTGGTGGTGGGGTTATGGACAACGAACACAGGTGCATTTTATTGATGGCATTTTGAATGCACAGAGATACCGTAACGAGATCCTGAGGCCCATTGTTGTGCCATTCATCTATGACCATCACCTCATGTTGCAGCATGATAATGCACGGCCCCATGTTGCAAGGATCTGTACACAATTCCTGGAAGCTGAAAACATCCCAGTTCTTGCTTGGCCAACATACTGGATGCTCTGATGCTCTGGATCGGCGTATACGACAGCGTGTTCCAGGTCCTGCCAATATCCAGCAACTTCGGACAGCCATTGAAGAGGAGCGGACCAACATTCCACAGGCCACAATCAACAACCTGATCAACTCTATGTGAAGGAAATGTGTGGCACTGCGTGAGGCAAATGGTGGTCACACCAGATACTGACTGGTTTTCGGACCCCCCCCCCCACACACACACACAGTAAAACTGCACATTTTAGAGTGGCCTTTTATTGTGGCCAGCCTAAGGCACACCTGTGCAATAATCATGCGGTCTAATCAGCATCTTGATATGACACACCTGTGAGGTGGATGGATTATCTCGGCAAAGGAGAAGTGCTCACTAACACAGATTTAGACAGATTTGTGAACAATATTTGAGAGAAATAGGCCTTTTGTGTACATAGAGAAAGTCTTAGATTAGAGTTCAGGGGCCGGTTGCACCAGCTGTGCGTAAGTTATAACTTAGCCTAGTTTTGACGTAAATGGACACTAAGTTACGACTTACGCACTTCTAAATATTTTTGCGTTGCACCATTAAACTTAGTTGAAGCATAACTCTACGTATAAACTAAATATTTACGGCAGCCTCCGATCAGGAGTAACGGTTGGAATAAAATATCAGACAGACTGAACTGCATCAATAAGCTCTTCTTTTACCTGACAGACTTCAATTCTTTAGACATATATGTTTATGCTGACATTTACACTCGCTTACATTTTAAGAGAGAGAACATTATGTGAATAGATTACTTTGTTAGCGGCTCTTTAACACGAACCTGTCCTAAACAGCGCGCCGCTGTGTGCATCGGTCCATGTGCATGTCAAATATCAGTCATAAACAATAAACGTAATTTCTTATGTTTTTTGTATCAATATTTATTTATTGATCCTTATTCATTTCATTTCAAATACAGTTTCTGAATGTTATTTACAAAAACACTTATGCTATTCATGATCAAGTATCGTATTTAATGGAAACTTATTTTTACCGTTAGTAACGTGAGGCAAAAGAATGAAGGATAAACTGAAATTCACAGCATTTCAACACAACATCTGCTCACGTATTTGAAGGCTGCTATTGGATCATCGAGGCTAAACGTCATATTATGCGACTACGCATTACTTTACGGAGAGCTTACGACCTACTAGCTACGTTCTGCCTTACGAACAAATGGTGCAACGGAATAAAGTTCAGAGTTAGTTACAAACTAGCTAGTAGTTACTAAGCCTCTAGTGTGGACTTTACGTTCCAATTTAAGAAAGAACTTACGAACGGCTGGTGCAACCCTACCCAGCTCATGAAAAATGGGGGCAAAAATGGGTTGCGTTTATAATTTTGTTCAGTGTATATAAAAAATGCATTTACACAGAGATTATAATAGCTGAAATTGTTATTAGTACTGTTAGTAATGTTATTGTTAAAATTACTCTTTTATATTTGAAATGAGAGCTGCTGTCTCTTATTTACCCAGCTCTTTCAACACCCCTTTCTCTTTTTGTTTCCATTTTGAATTACAGAATATGATGCAAAACAGACAACGACAGATTCACCAAACACATAGGGAAAATTTTATCCTTGAAAAAGAGCAACTCTGTCTGAAAGTGTTTAAGTGTGACCCCACAAAATGAGCAGTTAATTTCCCTGCATATGCGTTACAGAGGATTTAAGCATTGGAATGTGTCATGAGTAACTTTATAGTCTGCCTGTATATGTTACTCACTGAATTTGCTCAGGAACACACTGATTCAGCCCATATGGAGCTGTGGACATTTCTGAAGACAAATACTGCGCATGTTTTACTACTTCTCACTGCTCAGACACAATATACCAATTAACCTAATGCCATCCAACAACAGCTGAAATGAGTATAGAAAGTGCAGTATGAACAGAGTGGATGGGAAAATACCTTAATTTTAAGATTCTTTGGAATCAGAAAGAAGCTTTTCACTATGAAAAATATTATCAAACGTGGCAAGAGGATGGTTTATGATTATTAACCGTGGGAATGGGTCTATCAAAACACACATGGTTATGGGTTTTGTTTTTATACTGGTCTATAATAGATTGCTTACTGTGATATAACTGGTAATTACTTTCTGCTTCTTCCGAATATTCCTTTCTATCCTTTATTTAAACTGTTCCTCCTGTTGTGGGATGAAGGGATTTAAGTGTAGACTTATTCACATAGGTTCTGTTTAACTGATCAACACATCAACACCATGATCATGTTTTCAAAGTATCATGCTTAACTCCCAATAATAGACGTTTAGGTGGCCCTTTGGATCCCACAATTCCTCAAAAGAAAACAAGAAAAAAAGAAAAAAAAAACGAGAGGAGTAGAAAAACTGGTTGAAATTCAAGCTGAAAGCTGCTGACAAAACTATTGCCAACATCTGCCCCGAAGGAAGCTGCATTTCACTGTACTCTCAGTTTAAATTGAGCCTCAATAAACCAAGACAATGTTATTATGCTAATTCAATTGGATTGTCCATGTTTAATGGACGTTTTGATGTTTTGTTCTTGGCTTCAAATGATTTCTAGTGGAAAACTCAAAACAGAACACTCTCTGAAAAAGATGATGTGTTTCTAAACAGCCGAAGCAGTAAAAATACAAAAAAAAATCAGTGAAGCGTCTCAGAGGAAAATGGGGTGTTTGTGACCAGAGAGGACATTTGTGAAGTTTCTCACTCATGACTAATGTCTTGTTGGTTGAACAAGACAGATTTAACATGTCAAGACCAACAAAATGTCAAATTTTAAATTCATTTGCTGAGCCAATCTACTCGACACTGCATTAGAAGCATTTATCTGACAGAAAACATTAAACAGGAACACATTAACTGAAAACACATTCAGACGAGCAGATGAATTCAACCAGATGAATTCATAAGAAAACGGCTCAGGATAGGATGTAGACCCGTGTGTTTCAGCTGTGCGTTGGCTTCATCAGGGAAGCGAGCGGGAACAAGATAATCCTCATATCCCATTTAAGAGTTTGAGGAGATGAACAGACCGTGTTTTCATGACCCGGGTCTCTCTTTTGCCCTTTCCATGATTAGGTTAGTGTCGCGAAACGGGATCCCCATTTGTGGAAGAGTTGAATATTTAGTCAGAAAACAGTTAGCTCAGCTGTGCGTGTAGACGGTTATAGAGCACCAGATTTATCTCTGTTCCATCTGAGTTAATGTTTAGTAAAGTAACAACACTCCACATTGATTATTATAGTAAACCGAGAACAGAAGCATAAACCACATTCTTAAATAAGCTGAGGTCAGAGATCTGCGCTAAAAAGTATTTAAATATATATAATAGATTATAACACAATATTATACAAAATAATATAATACAACTATATTATTATTATATTAATTACTATTTTGCTTAGGGGGAATCCTGTTTCACCGGTATTAACCGAACCATAATAAGTTTAGTAAAGAAACAAAACACCATATTGATTATTATATTAAATTGAGAACAGATAAACACATTCTAAAATAAGCTGATGTCAGAGATCTGCGATAACTAGTAATAATATAATATTAATACAATACTTACATTATAACTTAAAAAAAACAAAACTCTTACACCTATGGAAAATCCCATTTCACTGGTAATAACCTAACCATAGTATTAAAATATAATATAAAAAAGAACTTTATTGTATCTATAATATTTTATCATTATACTTAATTTAAAATATAACAACACAGAACCTTTCAAAAGGGCAAAATAATTTAACAAAATCACAATGTATTTTTCGGACCCCCTAATCAAAAATTATAGGAAACTATATATTAGTGCTGTCAAATCTAACATAAGTTTTTGTTTACATAATATATGTGTGTGTGTGTGTGTGTGTGTGTGTGTGTGTGTATTTTATATATATATATATATATATATATATATATATATATATAGAGAGAGAGAGAGAGAGAGAGAGAGAGAGAGAGAGAGAGAGATATTAACATTGAGTATATACAACATGTTTTTGTGTTATTATTTTGCGTCAGTGAATTGCTGTCACAGACGACAACTGACTTACATGGAGTGAAGTCCACCAGTGCCGAAGGGCTGTAGCAGGTATTGGTGAACGGTTTTATTTCGTAAAGTCCCGGCCAACTTGATTTTCTTCCGTGATCGATGCAGGTTGATGATGTAGATTGTTATGGACCCTCTGACATAATCGTGACTGCAGGAAAAGAGAAGAATCTATTAAAAATGTATGATACAGCAACTCAACTTAGATCATAAGATCAATTAACATATCATTTCATCAATTTTTTTTTACAAAAGTCAAATTTGATAAAATAAACACTTTAAGCTATGCTTACATTTGACTTTCACTGATGCACACTAGCATATACACTACAGTTCAAAAGTTAGGATTTGTTTATTTGAAAGACATTAACTCTTTTATTTAGCAAGGACACATTAAAATGACAGTAAAATACATTTACACTGTTACAAAAGATTTATATTGCAAATAAATGCTATTAAACTTTTTAATCAAAGAATCCTGATGAAACCTTATTACAAATAAATATTAAGCAGCACAAACAAACAGACTAAAAGCCTCAAAACTTCAATACTGATAATGGAGTAGACACACACAAACACACACACACCTGAAAAAAAACAAAAAAAAAACAGATAAGGGCAGATAATGTAACTAAAATGTATATAACTCTCCTATTTTAACATCTGAAATTCAACATACATTGTTTGTTCATTATAATCTGGTTGATACTGACAGAAACATTGAGCTTGTTCCCAGAATTCCATTTACAAGAGACAATGTGTAATATCTGTATACGAATCCAAAACCTTCTGTGATTTAATTTCAGTACACAATAACCAAATAATAAAGTACTGTATATAAGCAAAGGAGGCCAGGACTACGTCATGTAAAAGAGCAGATTGTTTTCATATAACAACTGTAAAAGCATTAGCTCCCCTCCCAAATTCACAGGGGTAACAAAAGCTTTATATGTGTTGGACGATCGTGCTTATGTTACAGAGATTCCAGCATACTTGTCCTTGTTCTCGGGGTAATAATACCGCTGAAGAGCAGGCTTTAGGGAATATTAACTTAATTAAGATGAGTATCTGGCAACATGATTAGGCAAACATGATAAAATTCAATAAAGATTCTAACGTAACGGCAAGGAAAACATAGCTGTAGTGCATGAATACCACATGTTGTAAAGGGCCGACCGCACCGGTCACAGCTTGGCTTTTGTCAGACAAGCCTGTTAGTAATCTCACCAATCACGAGCAACCCGGGCCATGTGCATCTTTACACCTTGGCGCACAGTGAATAGAGTTCAACGGGAAAAATTCAGGAAAGAGACAAACCCGAGACAGTGTAATGAAAACATCTCTCATGTCATGTGATACATGTGTGGTGTCTCAGTTTTAATAGACTTTGGTAACTTGGGTAGATATTTTCCAGAAGGGCGCATTAGATCAGACGAACAGATCGAAAAATGATAAACATTGTCCAAGACTTTGAAACAATGTGCCTCTCCAGCATTCGCATGGGGAACGTAAACATGGAATCCTTTGTTTGATGTTGGCGACTGGTCCTGGGGAAATGTGGACCGGAGAAACCACTCAAAGCACCGAAAAGCAGGCCTGTTTTGTATAAGGGTGTTGTGATGGATTAGTGAAGATACTGAAAGCATATCCATGACTAGTCTGACCGGCCATTTTAACCACTAATAGAACGAAAAACTTGAAAGAGGTCGGAGGAATGAGACCCGAATGTCTGACTCTGGAATGTTTTTTGCGTTTGCACTATAACACATTGGAAATTCTCGGAATTAGATAATAACATTGTTGACATTTCAATAAAAAACATTTTCGTCTTTCACCGATAAAAAGTCAAAGGACAACACCGTGCCACTGGACAGGCAACGCATTTAGTGAATGGGTTTTAGCTGTTGACCAGCTGCTTTGGGTTTCATGGCATTTACAGAGATTACTTGTTTGATTTTGTGGTGGTTTCGGTTTGATGGATAAGACACGATGTGATGAAATTTTGAATGTGGCTCAAAACTCTGTCATCTCCAGGCCAACGAGGGTCAGAAATTGGCTGAGTTTTGGAACCAGATAACATCAGTCTACTCTTCAAAAATCTCCTGGTTGTGGACTTGAAAGCCTGAAACCCTCTAAACTAAACATTAAGAGAAGAACATCCAAGTGCAATTTCAGACATACTTGATGTTATGCAATTACAAATCAATCCTAAACTGCAGTGTTGGGGAATTACCACAAGCAAAGCAAAAATATACAATGATCATAACATCTCTCTCAATTTAGTGATTCAATTCATCTTTTTAGTGAGTCAATGATTCATTCAAGCTTCTAATGTTGTCTTTTATGCAAAATATTTAGCTAAATGATTCTAGACTAAATGTTTTTGACTTATACAAATTTCTAGTTTTATCAGTTGCGTTTAGCATACATTTCTGTTCAGTTTAATGTTGTCACATAAATTGAGATCCTCAGTTATTGTGCCAGATAAATACTGCTCTGATTCTATATCTATCTGTATATCTATCTATCTGTATATCTATCTATCTATCTGTATATCTATCTACCTATCTGTATATCTATCTGTATATCTATCTACCTGTATATCTATCTATCTATCTATCTATCTGTATATCTATCTACCTATCTGTATATCTATCTATCTATCTATCTATCTATCTATCTATCTATCTATCTATCTATCTATCTATCTATCTATCTATCTATCTATCTATCTATCTATCTATCTATCTATCTATCTATCTATCTATCTATTTATCTATCTACCTACCTATCTATCTACCTATCTATATATATACACACTGATAATAATAAGAAATGTTTCTTGTGCACCAAATCAACTGCATTTTAAAATATATTAATATTGTGAAATATCATTGCAATTTAACTTTTCTGTTTTTATTGTATTGTATTTTTAATCTAATAAATGCAACTTTGGTGACCACAAGAGACTTCTTTCAAAACATTAAGAAATCTCACCGACCCCATCCGTTTGGACGGTAGGTTATTTAAAAAGATACACTACCATTAAAAAGCTCCCATGTTTTTGTTGACTGCATTTCAAATTATGAGTAGCATATTTCAAAGTAGCTTCCCCAAAACTGTTTTCTGTGCACTACCGTTTCAGCAAAAGCGTCTGTCCTGGAGGAATCCTGAAGCCAGGGGCCTGTACTAGCACTGAAACTGAGCTGAGACACGGTGATCTGTAGAGAGTAAACCTACACTGCTGGTGAAAAGCTGGCAGGTCCCGCTCACATCATTCTGGGGTAATAGATAATCATCAAAGGGAACGATGGCACTTTTTATCTGGCCCGGGTACAGACCTTCCTATTGTCCCGCGCTTCTCCTCCCCTCACCTGCCTGAGCCTCTGGTGTCTTTCAGCGCCTCTCGCACTGTAGAAAGAGACTCCGCACACTTGACAATTGATACTTGTTAAATTTTATGGGCTCTCACTCTGAAAGAGTGGCTGTCTGGACTCAGTAATTTATGTGTTTGAGAATGAGCAGGTATAAGCCTTAAAATCCTCACTATGGCCATGTACTCAGATGACGGGAGTCTGTGTGGAGATAACGCTACAGGTCAAAAATGACAAATTTACGCACATACACTCAGGTTTTTTTTTTTTTTTTTTTTACTTTTGTTGTATATACTACAGTTAAAATCTAGCAAGCAGCCAAACTAGACTGAGGCATCATAAGCATGTTCCCGAAACCAAGTCAATATTAACATTACGCTGACTTATAACACATTGGTTCTGGAGTCAAATTTTACATTGGGCAATCAAGTGGCAACCCACCACAGTGCCAAAACTGTTGATTGTACAAAATTGAATTACAGTGGTTTCATGCTCTCTGCATCCATTATTACACCACATAAACGCTGATGTTGGCACAAACCATGTTTATCTCTAATTGAATAGAATCTGTATTAAATGTGGTCTGGGTCATATTTTTGTAGTTTTGTTGGTTCTCAAGGACACGCGTACCATTCAAAAGTTGAGTCAGTAAGATTATGGTATCCACCAAAATGATAAGCAGCACAACCATCTTCAACATCTATAGATGTTTCTTGAGCAGAAAATCAGCATATTAGAATGATTTCTGAAGGATCATGTGACACTGAAGACTGGAGTAATGAGAGATGGAGCCATCACAGTAATAAACTACATTTTTAAATATATTCAAATGGAAAAAAGTTGTTTAAAATTGTAATACTTTCACAATATTATTGTTTTGACTACATTTTTGATCAATCAAAGCCTTGGTGAGCATAAGATACTTTTCAAAAACATAAAAAACCGTACCAAGCATAAATGTTTTAACAGCAGTGCATACATGCACATTTTAATAAAACAACTGCAATTGACATCATATAATCAGCTTACTTTGACAGGCCTAAATATTTTTTCTCAAGATATCAAGGCAGATTGCACTGTAAAAAAAACGTTGCTGCCTTAAATTTTTAAGTACAATCAACTTGCATGTTTAAGTAACTTAACTTAAATTACATTAGTTAAAGCAAAGTAAAAACATGTTGTCATAACTTATTGATCATATATTTTGTTTTTGTAACAGAATTGATTTATTTGGTTTGAATGGATTTTACTACAGACAGAATGAACCTACTTGTGAAAGCTGGTGCAGTGCGCATAGATGCGGAGTTTGTCTCGGATCACCCGTCCAGGTCTTGGTTTCCTCTGGAGTCCTGCGACGTGCACCGCGAGCACCCTGGGGCCCACCAGACGTTTAAAGAGCAGAGATAACCAGTAATCCTACAATACCAACACACAAAACACATTACAAAATAAAAAGCATCACTGAGGCCTTTCTGGAACTTGGCCATGTCAACACGCATGTTAGGTCAAGCCGTTCTGCCATAGAGTCGTGTTAGCGTGGTGCACCTTGGCACAAGAAAACGATTCATGCAAGATGATTCTGGTTCAAATACACTGGACAGATGTGGCATTTCTTCGCCAGCAGACATCCAATGAATTCCAGCATCCTTCCATCTTTCAAAAGAGGTTTCATTTTAGAATTATTAAAGAGAAAGCTGTAGAAAACTGAATTTGAAAAGTGAAAAAAGAGGGAATTTTAGGCATAACGCAAGTTTCTCATATCTGCCTTCACTTTAGCAAGAACGACTCCTTTTTTTTCAGAGATAAAAAAAAATGCACATGTGCTTCAGTCTTTTATTGAGAGAGACATTTTCTTGGATGCTCGAATGGAGAAATATAAGCATAGTTTTTCTTTGCAAGACTTTCCTGCTAAAACTGAAAAAAAAAACTAAACAAAAAAAACTTTCTAGATAATAAAGAATAATATGGCTTATAGATTTGAGAGATACACACAATATATTTTTATTTTAGCCACCTGGGGGAACCTAGAACACCTGCTTTATATCTTGCATAAATTGTCAACTATTGACATTATTACTAAATGTGTTACCTACGAACCAAACAGCAAAAAATGTGTGTGTGTTCATGGATTTTGCTCATAACAGCAAATCAGTTCATGTAAAATGTTATCATGCTGTTACCATGGTCTAAAAGTCAGTATTTTACACAATATTAGCACATTTAACCTACTATGATCCGGTAAAACCATAATCACCACACATTTAATGCACAAAGAAGAGTCTAAATTGAACAAAGTACATTAACTGGGCAACTGTAACCGGATAACTGCTTTCTATGTGATTACATAACTTTTTATTGCATGGAAAAAAGTGACGGCTACCTGGATTTCACATGCATGACTACAATTGGTCTCTCCTAATACCTCTCATCAGTTCCTAGATTCAACACCTAATTGAACTGGTTCAAAGCAGCATGTGTGCATCAGGAAGTTCCCATGCAATCCTGCATATGGCAGCATTTAAAGGCTTCTTTTCCAGGGAAACTTTAACTTAATTTGCTCCGGCAGTGTACATTGTGCAGCATCTGCTATAGGCAGTGGGAAAAAGAGGACTCAGGGATGGGTGGGTCTCTTTCCACTGCAATAAAAAATAAAAAAAAGTTTTAGAAACTTAAAAACATAAATCTCAAGTACTGTAAAAGAAGGATGATTGCAATCGAATATGATACAGTCAAACTTTTAAAGGGGTCAAATTTTGTTTAAATGCAATTCCATCCCGAAAACTGATTTTAAATGAATGATGTCAATCCACAATCTGACTTGTGATGCAGCCTGGAATTAAACCACACTGTGTTCATTCATTGGCCAGAGGAGAACTGGTCCTCCCGACTAAGCCTGGCTTCTCCCAAGGTTTTTCTTTTCATCCATTTCTGTCACTGATGGACACCGAATCTGAATCAACACTGAACTGATTTCAAATGAATAATGATTGTCATTTTAGAGCTGCTTTACAGCAAATTAAACTCTTTTCGTGTCATTGAATCATTATTTTCCTGTTTATCAGTGTAAAGCTGCTTTAAAACAATCTGTATTGTATAAAGCACTATATAAACAAAGGTGACTTGGCTTTAAAATTCAAACGTCAACATCTTAAGGCCCCGATATACTCACGCCAAAGTTATTTTTCTTTCTTCGTTTAGGAGTAAGACGAAGTTCGAAATATGTGAGCAGCGATTTACTGTTAATGAAGATCTGACTCAGAGAGCGACACTTCGATGAATATGTAACTATGTGTTTCGTGCTTTCCTCTCAATAACAAAATCACAACAAAATTGAGAAAACAGCAAGGAATTTAAAAAAGCATTGATCATAGAAACGTGGATATGTTTGCACAAGCTCTACGGCACTCGATTAAAGTCATGTCACCATTATTTATGCATAACTTTATACAATATAGCTTAAAACCAAGCAGCTTTACCATATTAAACATGAAAAAGTGTCAGAGTCTAGTTTTCTCAGAAGTACAACTTAATGTACTACTATAAAGCAGCTCTCCAGTGTGTTCATGTTTTCACTCACGGACGTCTGACCGAATGAACCAGAAAAGCTAAGCCTAGGGTCCATGGGTCCAGTATTTTTAGGCTATCAAAAGGTAACGCATGTGCACTAGGCAACTACAGTCAACACCATAATAATGACAAACCTCAAGAGTGGCCACCTCACAAACCATCAATTCCCTTACTGTGTGTTGGCAGATAATACCAGCATTTCTCAGCCCATCCAGTAAAATCGAGAAAGTGCAGTGGCTATAATGACTGAATAACATAAAAAAACCACTTTAATAATAAATAAATTAAAGTCAAACCACTAAAGACCTGATAAATTAAAAGATATGACCAACTACTTGCCTAAAATACCAAGAGGATATAAGCAAATGCCAGGTTCTGTAATGCCAGACTGACACATATTAACTTAACGTGAGAGTGTGCAACAAAAACTTTAACCACATAATAAACAACAGGGAGCAATATGAACCTTTCAATAAAACTTAAAGGTGAAGTATGCAATTTTCGCACCACTAACCACAGACACTGAATTGCAAAAGTAACATACGGGTACATTTTCTGGAGCAAATGTGTGTGGTGCTTGCCAGTGCAAAACATTATGCCAGGATGCTGGAGTTTGCCAAGCCCTTCCCAATGCATTATAATACTGTGATGTTGCAATAGTACACCTCTCTTCAATACTCTGCACATAGTAATATTGTTATTCATATCGTATGCTTTCATTCTATTGTTTATTTATGTTTATGTTTTTATCTGCCGGGTGAAAGCTATAGTATTTATAATATATAAAAATAATACTGAAAGCGTAGTTAATATCGTATTATTGTGCAGAGTATTGAAGAGAGATGTCCTATTGGTTTCACCCAGCAGATGAAAAATCTAAATAATAATAATACTACTACTACTAAACCAACTGAACTAAAACAACCAATAAATAACCAAAAGTTTTATAAAATGACTGCAGATTTTTGAAGAAAGGTGCTGCTTTCACTCCATGGATAGAACGATAGAAGACTAGTAGACAGAAACCGTTTTTTTGTTGTATTACATGTCGTGTTTTTATTAATATTGATTTCTAGAGTCTCACAAACGCTCACATCGCACAGCTGTCTACAGAAGACCAACAGACAATATCAGGATTTTCATTAAATAATACAATAAATTTCGATTCGCTTTTTACCAAACTCTATCGTATACCCCCAACAACACGTGTGATATACGAGACGTGTATCATGGGATCATTCTGTGGTCGCTAATCACTACCATTATACAGACGAGAGCGATTTGTCTAAATTTTCCTAAAGACATTTTTCTACATTTCTCCTTTTTTTATGGTCCTAAAAAGAAAGAAACAACACTATCCCTTTAATATTCTAAAGGAGTAAATATATAAATATATGGGAATTAATGACAGAAGACAGTATTGTTCTTCTTGTGAAATCTCCTGGAATGATGGATAAATGGTTCTAATTAGTATCCAATCAAAAAGGGTTCACCAGGGTGAAAAAAACACAAGAGACAGTGAGAGAGAAGGGGAAAAAAGCAGCAGAGCAAGAAGAGGGGATGAGATCTTCTGCTGAGGTGTGAAGGGAAAGAAACAGAGACATGAGTCAGTGAGGGATTAAAGAGAAAAGGTTGGACCGTAAATTTTCCACACAGGCCGACAGGTTGCGGCTGTTGCGAATTCTCGCTGTGGGGCGTCTGGCAGTTCCCACAGACATCCAGCTATGTTTAAAGCATTGCGATCCCAGCAGGGGGCGATTGGTCCTTGGAATAACTAGAGATATTGAACTAGAAGCAGAGAAAAAAAAGATGACCGTTTCGAAAGCTGTGAGGAGTGCTTGACGAAATCGCAGCTCAAAGTGCATTTTATGGAAAGATGCTCATTGTCCTGGAAGAACAAACTCCTGGTGAGATTCTGGACGAGAAATCTCACATTCCCACAGTGAAGCGTTTTATGATCAAGAATTTCTACCATTTCCGTATTAAAAAAAAAAAAAAAAAAGTCCTCATTATGTCTTCCTTTGGTTTTACTACTTGCACGGGAACATGTGTTACCCTGAGCAGGTCGACAGGTCATGGCTCTCCACCGCTGGTGGGCTATAAAAGAACTGAGGGCCACGAGCAGATAATGTATCTATCAGCATCTGGAGTCAGTGAGGATTGCAGGAACGTGAAGGTAAGCTGCATGCAAAGCAAAAATCAGATGTTAAGGGTGGAAGCAGATTAAAGCTGGTTATTTGCATCTATGTGAAAACATAGTTAAAGAAGGATACTGGCAACAAAGGTTCTTTATTAATTTGTAGTCACAAAGGCATTAGTGTTAAATTTCCATTTGATGTTCAGTTGAGATTGACTATTCTTTGTGTGTGGTGTCCCAGAGAAGAAAAGAATAATAATAATAATAATAATAATAGCAGTTTTGTAAAAAAGTAACCTATTAATTTACCTCTAAATTATGCTAGAAAAAAATTTATTTAACACATTTTTATATATATTTATTATTTTATTTGATTTATTTAAGAATACAAAAATGAATGTAACATTGTAACATAAAAGCCTATTAATTGGTTTAATGTCTAATCTGTCAAAATGACGGACGGCTTTCATATTTTTCTGTCACTGCTAAAAAAAGTCTGTCAATGATGGAAAGATTTTGGTTAATGTGACCTCTGTTGTTTTATATATATATATATATATTAGGGCTGTCAACATTAATTAATGCTATTGTTTTTTGTCCAGTTTAACGCATTAAAATATTTAACTTTAATTTTTGTTAAAAATGTATATTATTTATTTAATATGAATGATATACTATTATAGTTTTTGTTAATATTTTGAATTAGATTTTATTTTTATATTTTCTGTTTTCATTTTAGATAAAGTTTTAGTCATTTAGTTGTGTTCATTTAGTCATTTTTATTAGTTTTTTTTTTTTAAATATGTGTACATAGTTTTTTATTAAGTTTTAGATTTGGTTTTCGTTATTTTAGTATTTCAACTTAAACTAAACAAAAATGGGAAATTTTGCCTTAGCAACTAGCTGAAATAAAATAAGTTTTAGTCAAATTTTATTTTAATTAATGAAAATGATTTTTTATGGCTTTAGTTTTAGTTCATGATAATGCCTGTATAATGCATTATGTGTTATGGTAAAATAATGCTGATTTTTTTTATTTTTGTTCATTTAAAATAAAATAATTAAAAAATATGAAATAAAATATAAAAATTTTAATTTAGTTTTGAATCAGATTTCATAATATTAGTCGTACCCAGTGTTGGGTAAGTTACTCTAAAAAAGTAATGAATTACTAGCTACATCTTCAACAGTGTAATTCCATTACTCTACTAATTACTCTGTCTAAAAAGTATTCCACTTCTTATTACTAATTACTTTCTAAATCTCATATGAACCTCGACCAATTTAACAATACAAGGACATACATGAAACTGCTCTTTTAATTAATTCAAATAAATATAAAAATTGCATAAATTATTCTTGAACTGACCAAAGGTAGAAGTTTAATTTAGTTTAAATTAAAAACATACATTTTAACAAGACGTAAACCCACCATTGTATATAATTGTTCTATAGTCTATAAAGTATTTAATTAAATTACAGAAAAAATAATAAGAGTAATCCCTTACTTTACTTTTTCAGGGGAAAAAGTAATTAAATTACAGTAATTAATTACTTAGTAGCTAATGCATTACACCCAACTCTGTTCGTACCAAAAACTGAATGTCAAGTATGTCTCCTATACAGTCTCCTACAGTCGTACAGGTTCTCAAATCAAACTGAAATTGAACTGAAGTCTTCTGTTGGTCCCGTCTCCAGGAGGTCTCCATAATTCAGGATGAAGCTGGCAGCGGTCTGGAGGGTGGGGCTACAGTACCTGTGGAGTGCCCTCGTCTCGGGTTGCAGTGCTGTCAGCATCTGGCTGTTCCACACATGTAGAGGGGGTGGGAGACAGGTGACACTGTCTCGGGCTTGAATTTCAGTGCAGTTCGCCTCAGCTGCCTAGTATTCAACACCACTAAACACCTTTCATCTTGGCTAATAGGTCCCACGGGAAAAGCCGTAAGGTGCCTGGGCCGCATGCTAAAGACAGACTCCGTCTAAGTCCAGTTTCAGACACTTCATGTGGAAAGAACTACGCCCAGGTCATTTTTACATATGCCTTTTAGGTGGTTTTACAATACGATAATGAGCATACCGCACAGATCACTGCGTATGGTGTTAATTCGCGTAACCTTTAGTGCGTGTGGTATTTGACTTGAATCCATCTGCAAGTTATATCTGACTGTTAAACAACTTTAGCCGTATTCGGACGGGACTAGTTTTCCAGGGGGACGTTAAAGAAATTCATGTTTCACAGACGTACTTTGCGATTTTAAGCCCGTCCGAATCTGCCAAGTCCCTGTTTTTCTCACACAACCTCCAAGACAAAAACTGTTTTTCGGCAAACTCAACGGTCCTCTGAGAAATCTAATCCTGTCCGAATGCGAATGTCTGTGATTGCTGATTTTGTATTATCCTAACGCTTCTCCTCGTGTTTTTTGACCTACCTGAGCTACCGTTTACGCACCAATCTTCGGTATGCTGTAATTTAGTTTCAATATGGATGGTATCCGACAAAAAAATAACAAATACAATCAATAAATAGAGCCACATAGCATAAACTGCGAAGACTGCTTATTTTAATATCAGTGTCAGGTAAGAGTGAGATTTCTCTGCTCACTTATTCCAGTTTATTATAAATAGCCACTGCTATAAACTCGTGAAGAATAGGGTTTTTATCATAAAATGATATTAACAAATAATAAATGAAAAGACATATATGCCATACGTGATGTACGTATGACCTTCTGTAACACCTGACCTGTAACACCTGACCTGCTGTAACACCTACGTCTAGAAAACACACACTCCCACCTCTCGGTACATGAAATCACAGACGTCGAGTTTTGTAACTCAAACGCTTTTTTAGAAAACTAGTCCCGTCCGAATAGGGCTTTTGACTGATATTGATTTGGTTTCTGTTTATGTGTTAAAACTTACAGGTAAAGGGTTGAAGTTCTGGTCGACGAGGTGATTGTATCCGTAATCAAAAAAAGAATGTCGGAGTACAACATCAATCCCATGAGCTGCAGCGATGCCGAGAGTGTTGAGCCACCTAAAGCAAAAAACTGCAGTTTAAATCTCAGAACATTAGGAATGCACCTGGCAAAATACATGACGTTTTATACATAAAAGCTATTTTTTGGGTGAGTAGATTCAGTTTACAAAACACGAAAAACAAAAGGAGGAATCAGCACTCCAAACAAATTCAGAGTCAAGGTCCACTGAAAAGCAGTGTTTTTCTGACACTAGTCAACATTAGTCAATGGCATTTATACATTTCAATGCACTAACTGGAGACACAATTGGCAGAATATTAGTTCATTAACCCTTAAATACATTCCTCGCGCCTTTATCGACCCGGGACATTATTCACTACCCTCCCCCTCATTCATTTTCTAAAGTTAGACATCAACCTTCTTAGTATTCCTCAAGTATATACACGACAAAATATTAGTGTCCCTATCACTTATTGGTGGATCTGGTGAAGAAGCTTTCAGTGATCAGTGATGTCATTTTCCTTATATTGATATAAAGGAATATATTTGAGATTGTGAATATGAGCCAGATGCTGAATGTACTGGGAAATGAGCTCTGAAAATGACAGAGATGATGGTATAAAACTTCTGATCAAACTGAACCTTTCCGAGCTCCAAAAGGTAAAACATTTTGCTTTTATTTTATTATTTTGTAGTTGATATTAAAATATAAGGAGAGTTTTATACTATTGTGGTCCATTCGTGTTAGATACAGATCCGGTTTGCTAAGGACCCGAATATGAAATAATGATTGGCAAAACATTCATGCATTTAAAGGAACACTCCACCCATTTGCATTAAGCTTTGCAATGTTAGAAACCCAGTCATACTATTGAATGGTCGTGCAACATTTTTTCATTTTCCCCCGAGACGAGAGAAATCTGTATTTACCTCTTTACACTTCCTCCTACAATGACGCAAAAATCGTCATTTTGCGTCATTGTCGGAGGAAGTGTAAGAGGGGGGGATTTCTGTTAAAACTACAAGCACTAGTTCCCACCCTTTCAAACCCGCCCATAGGGGGTTGGACCTAATGCGCTAACAGACCTATCACAGATCAGTGCGAGTGCGTTTGATTTCACCGGCAGAAACCTGCATGTCCGGCCGTCGAGATCGTCCAAAATGTCCGGAATTCGGCTTTGCTTTCTACGGTCGCCATCCATTGTTTACATGCACACCTTTGTTTCAATCTAACTGAATTCATTCCGATTGGTGAATCTGAATGTAGTGTTTACATGAACGCTAAACAAGTGATCGGTTGATGTGCGTTTTAACATTGCTAAGAAAATACCCGCACCTCCGTGAGAGATAGCCCACAAGACCGGTGCGTCTCACAGACGTTCATCAGTAATCACACCACCGGCTTTTGCGTTCTACAGTCGCCATTCATCATGTTTACTGTGGCGAGCAGGACGAGGCTAGGGCCGCGGGAGAAAGACGCGAGGCCGGTGGCGTGATCGGTTGATGTGCGTTTTACCATTGCTAAGAAAATACTCGCTCCTCCGTGAGAGATACAAGACCAGTGCCTCACAGGTGTCGGTCATCAGTAATGACGCCACCGGCCTCGCGCCGTTCTCCCGCGGCCCTAGTCTCGTCCTGCTCGCCACAGTAAACACAATGAATGGCGACTGTAGGACGCAAAAGCCGAATCCCGGACATTTTGTGCGATGCGATCTCAAAAACCCGGGCAGACTCACGGAGACTAGTTAGCTTTATTGTTTACAACTGCTCTCTAACCAGTAGGGGTGTGCCATATCATACCGTCCACGATAATACCGGTATAAATTTTTACATGATAAAAAAGTGTCATATCGCGATATCACTGATATAGCGATGCAATGACGTATGGCGCATTACGTTCCTTAGCACGCACAATAACAACACCTGTCTGAGCGCGAGAGCAGCAAGTCAGCCTCCAATGACGATTTAGTACCTAAAAAGGAGCTACTTCAATAGTATTTGAATAATTCCCGCAGGTCTACCACTTATAATGCGGGAAATTCCCCCGCAAATATTGATTTTACCAACCGCGTGAGTTTTCAGCGGTGCCGCGTCTTCTCTCTCTCTCGCTTTCAAAATGGGTTGCACAAGTCAAGCGTCGATACCACACTCTTGTGTTTAGCAGTCAGGACATGACGGAATTGTCTTTTGTCACTTGCATCGTAACTAAAGTTTATCATTTTCACTTCTTTTTAAGTCTTATCAGTTTAAACATTTGCGATTTTAAACTATTCAGTACTCTCGCGCGCTCTCTGAGAGATGTTTACTCTGCGTGCATACAGTAAAGCCGCCTCACAAACAGCTCGCGAGTAACAAAAGTTCCATTTCGCGGATTATATTGCTTTAACGGGGGAAAAAACACGCAAAATTGTGTAAAAATTCCGGTCATGATTAGTATATTCGTAAACAGTCGGTTATGTCTGAAATAACCATAAAACGTGCGTGACAGTGTGACAGACAGTATAACAGTAATGGATCCGGGCACTAGCTCTAAAAGTGACAGCAGCCATATGTGTCTGTCATTAATGTTGTCGTCAAAACAACAAAAGATAGCTTTCATTGTAAGGAATCAGAATTAGCCTAATAGCCTTTAATTTAATTTAGTCAGGACTAGTGTTATTTTACATTTGATTACCTTATTCAGTTTCTGTAGTATTTCTGAATAGTGTTAGACCTACCCAAAAACGTTTCTCTTTATTTGTATCTTTATTATTTTGTATATGTTTTGCTACTTTTTTCAATTTAATTCAAAGATTGAAATCAAGCTTCCTTGTGTTGTGTAAACTCTGAAATACAAAATTACCCAATTGTAAAAACACAATGAGTGAGCAAACATTTACGTGAGATAAATGTAATAAAAAAAATTGTCAATTTTTTTTTTTATATCGTCATAAATATCATTATCGCAAATATTCTTGAAATATCGTGATATAATTTTGAGGCTATATCGCCCACCCCTACTAACCAGTAGGCGTGGCTTGGGAGTGGCCTCGTAGAGCAGCGAAGCAAGTGCATTCTGGGAGTTGTTGTCTTTCATCCACATGAGCCAAAAATACATTTTCTGGCTTTTCTCAGTCTAGAAAGCTCCAAATTCAAAAATAATTTCACATTTCTTCTACATAAATGACCCAATTTAAATACACATTCATCTTTCCAGAGGTGGAGTATCCCTTTAAGGGTTAACTGATTATAAAATGAATGGTTAACGAAGATTCCCACCCAGATGGGTGGAGTAATCCTTCAGACATGCTCCAGCATCATTGAAACAGAAAGAGAGAGAAACACCTACACCACGTAGGAAGCGTCGTGACGTAGAACGAACGTGACAGCGCAGCCAGAGAGCAGAACAAAACAAAACTCTACGTTTCTATCTACGTCAAGACGCTTCCTACGCTACGTCCTACGTCATACGCCAGCATCCATCTCCGTGAACGCGCGTTGACCGCTACCAGAAGCCAGTTATTTTTGTTTATAAAGTTTTAAATATGTATATTTTTATGACAAAACCGCACGGATTACCCTCAGAAGGCCTTCGTTTATCCCCGTGGAGCCGGATGGATTACTTTTGTGAAGGATGCATGCACATTTTTGGACTTGAAGGAGGTGGACCCCATAGCTTCACATTATAACCACTGAAAGATCTAAGACATTTTCTAAAATAACTGAAAATGTGTTCGTCTGAAAAAAGATTGACATATGGATCTCGAACGGCTTGAGGGTGAGTAAATCATGGGTTAAATATCATTTTTGGCCGAACTATCCCTTTGAGGTTTTAGCACTGAGGATACTCAAAGATGAACTGAAACGCTTGATTTTTTTCTTTTTGTGCACAGTCATTTTTTTTCTTTGAGCACTTTGGTATTCTGTTGTCATTTTTTATGAGAATCTTCAGTAAAATACTACTTTGCAATGGATCTTAAACTCTGGATTTCAACTCTTTTGTTTAACATTAGGAATCCAAAAGGAATTTCAGTTTGTTGGATTTTTGCATTTTTCACAGACAACCATAAACAGTTGTCACTTTTCAGTTAATTTAAAAACCAATTTCTATAAAAACAAACAAACACATGACACACGACACAAAACACATGGCATGAGCTGCAACGGAAAACAAGTGAACTAATCAAATTGTTCAAGGGAAAGGAGCACTTTATGTTAAACTATTCAAAAAGGCCATGAGGATATAGAGTTTGTGTAGTTTGGACTGAGTTTCATATGGTTTGGATAAGTGCTTTGATAGAAATGCGGTTGAAAGGGGTTTTTCACCTGGTCGCAACTTACATTCACTATATTCTTATTTACGAGCATTTTTATAATACAGCTTATCTTGACAGCAATTATGCAATTAATACTTTACAGACAGTTACAGATAATGTATCTTTGCTTCTGGACTTAAATTTAGGTTAACTCTATCATAATGAATTTAAATTCTATATGTAATTCCAATAATAACATTATTAAATGGAAAAATTCTGCCAAATTAATTGAGGGAGGAAATCACAATGGTTAATCAGAGAAATAAATGATTAAATGATCATCAAAATAGCTGTAAGTTAAGGCTCTGGTATACTTGATTATCCGTGTTCTGCTCCGTCTGTCAAAGTATGTTCTTTTTGTTGTGAGGGCGGAAAGGCGTATTGGGAGCGTGCACTATTTATTTTTCAAGCACTCACTGTAAGCGCATCGTCCGCACGGACACAAAAATTGGGCTGTGCGGGGACGTCCACGGACCCTCCTGATGAAGAAAATGATGTCACATGGACAGTGTGTGGACCGGCGGGGAAGTATACTTTAGGCTTTAGAGCCCCTATAGCCAATGAAGACTGTTCATTTACTTACAGAAAACCAGCAGCAAATGTGTCGGACAAATTATTGGTGCCCCCTGCCCAAGCCGGACCAACTCCACCCAGCCACACGCGCTTCTCAGGAGAATGAGTTTGAACAATCTGAAAGAAATAGACAAATCTTTATCAGATGAGACAAACTATCAATAGTTAAGTGATGGATGGTTGTTCAGCTTTGATTCTTCCAGTCAACTATTGACTAGTGTCTGGTCCACTTAAATAAGATGAGACCATCTCACTGAGATTTACAATGGGACCATCTCACCATTTACAATGACCAACCAGATATGAATGTTACGCATGTATTCTGAGATATTAAAGGTATAGTGGAAGATCTTTCCGAATTTTAGATAAGACCCGCCCTCTCCACTTTTTGAAAAGTTTGATTGATTCACCAGAATGATTGACAATTAGGAGGACCAATAGTATAGGTGATCCACCCGGAAGTAAAAAATCCTCCGCTATACCTTTAAAGGGGTCATATAATGGTACAAGCACTTTTACAAGTTGATTGTACTGAAATGTGTGTTGGCAGTGCCTGTACACAACCATCATAAAATGATAAAAATCCATCCAGTGTTTTTTTTTTTAAATCTTCTTTTATGTTTCCCCCCAACTCAAATCAAGCTGTTCGATTTTGTGATGTCACAAAATCAACACCCCTCCCACGATTGTTGATTGACAGTAGCGTTTCAACACAGCCCCGCCCTCGCTCGTGAGCGAGCTGTCAATCATAGTCCGTGCAGACCGGCGCTTCATTGTTGATACGCTGGAGCACTGTCTATGAGCAGAATGGCGTCTAAGTGATTGTGGTGTTCTGTTCTTGGGTGCAATAATGAACACAGCAGTCATTTTGATGTTCCTAAATCCGTACATCTGAAGATGCAGTGGCTGAGTTTTGTTTTCGAAGGGAATATTCCCCACGATCAACGTCAATGCTTTCATGTTTGCACGAATCATTTCACCAGACTGCTTTACAAACGAGGGTCAGTATAAAGCTGGTTTTGCTAAGAAGCTGTTCCTGAAAAAAAGGATTGTACCAACTTCGTGTTCCTGCTGCACCTCCAGAAGAACTGAAGTGAGTGTAACGTTTTATTAAGCTTTATATTAATCTTATATTAATCTTTGCAAATCGCTTGCACGCTTCACGATGAATGCAGCTATTTTTACACTCAGGGTACATTACGGCATGTTTTCTATGTACGACGTTCTCAATATAATTCATAATCCCACGTTTATAATGAACAACGCGTTATGGTTATTGTGTTATAAACGGTGTACGCACAGAACAGGGGCGGGGTGAGCAAAGCTCATTATCATTTTAAGACACATGCACTTAAACGGCGTGCTGAAAACAGAGCTGTTTTTGACCAGGTAAAATGAGTGTTTTCTTACAATACTAATGAGAATTTTAATTAAAGTATATTACAAACTTTTAATTTAGACCCTAAAGAATCATATTAGCTTGTACAAAACGGCATTATATGACCCCTTTAAAACATCCACAGAACATAAATGTGGAATGTGAAATCCAAAATACATCCAAAATACAAAATACATTACTGTTTGAAATTTTGTGGTCAGTAATTGATCAAATTGACAGTAAAGACATTTATAATGCTACAATAGATTTCTATTTCAAATAAATGCAGAATTCATCAAACTGTCAATTCATCAAAGAATCCTGAAGTAGCACTGCTTCCACAAAAAATTAAGCAGCAACTGTCACAGTTATGTTCAGTTTGTCTTAGGGTCCGTTTTAACGACACCGGTACCGTTTTCAACTAAAATCGTTAAACTTTTTCTGCGATTTTGCTGTTCGGTTACACGACAACAGCGTTTTGGGTGCCTGAAAATGCAAACTTTTGATGGGTTTCAAAGTGCGAGTTTTTGAAAACGGTCTCCATGTAAAAAAAAAAAAAAAAAAAAAAAAAAAAAAAAAGAAAACTCGAATCTCTGAAGATGATGACATCATGCACATACATATTACATGTTCAGTCTATAGTCTTTCAGGGCCATATAATGGCCTGGCAGCACAATACAGGGGTTTTTAGTCGTTTTCGTGGATCCGTGACAGTGCATAGAGACATTTATCCAAAAAAAAAAAAATTAATATATATATATATATATATATATATATATATATATATACATATATTAAAGGTACCATATATATATTTTATATATATATGGTAGTAATTGCTAAAAATAAATTATTTAATTTACACAATTACATTTAATACAATTATATGTACTACTGAAATGAAATAAATGTTGTGAAAGTCATTTTTCCCCCCATGCAGCTGACTGATAAAAACCAGCATCTTGACTTGACAGTTTTTGTGCTCAATTTGAATCAGACTATCCAAAACAGTCCGTGGCCATGATTTGAGATCAGATCCAAACTCTGCAGCATAATACACAACCGACTGCCGTCCAGCTGCAGGGTCAGAGTCTGGTTATAATAGAACACATGTTGGTATTAGGCATATTTCATAATAAGCCAAAGAAAAGCTCTCCTCATACTCTCCACTAGTGATTCAGACACACTGTGAACCTCAGGACCTGCTGTAGCGAGTGACAGCCAGAGAATCAACTCTAAAGCATAAATCATATTTCAATAAATCCGTTAACTGTCACAAACAGCAGGAGGGTACATATGCCGCCAAACACCTGCAGATCCACTAAAGAAAAAAGAAAGATGTGAATTCCATCTTTTGTTACTTATTTTATATGTTAACAGACCGCTGGACCTGAAGTTTAAAAGTGGAATAAGCACTTGTTCATCTGACATCACGCATGTAATGGGCACTAATCACGGTCCCACTGGGTTTGGGAGTGAACAAAACTTTGCCGTCTTTTGTTTGATATCTGTGAGGAAGGTCAGTTTTCCCCTCATTCACTTTCAGGGGAACACTGGACCAGATGTGCGAGTTTGAGATGCATAAAACAGGAGAGCTATGTATTTATAGATTGGGCCTCCTGAGGGAAGTCTTAAATGTTGTGAAACCTGGTACTGCTTATTAGAGCAAAAGGGGACCGTTCCCAGAGCAGCTGAGACATCATGAGTCTGAGGGGGAACTTGTAAATTGTAAACTCAATCAAAAGCTTTCCTTCCTTACTGTGCCCTGACCCATGCTCCCTTAACACTAGGCCACCTATCAGACCGACGACAGCTTGTTTGGATGGTGCAGCTGAGGATAAACCCGGGGCCCTTGAGATAAACACAGTTAATGAGCACTGGAGGGACTTACAACAACAACAACCTCAACACGTACAGTATTTTAGTACATCTCTGAACTACACATTCAAAAACAAAAGATATCTAGGCTGGGTGTCTTTAAAACAAACTACTGTAATTCCTACCTTTAACACCTTGGTAATCTGCTCAGACAGGGTGTCCAGAAGTCTCGTCTTCATAAAGTCTTCCACTTTGGTCACCCGCCTGTCAATGTAGTAACTGCAAAAAAAATATTATATTAATATCCTGTTGTTCAAATGGTTGGAAGAGTATGTTTTAGTATTTTTTTTAAAAAAAAGTCTCATATGCTCAAAAAGGCTGCATTAATTTGATCAAAAATCGTAAAATAGTAAAACAGTAATATTGTGAAAATTGTCTACAAATTAAAAAAATAAAACTATACATTTCTTTGTTTATACATGCATATATACAGTATAGTGAAAAAGAAAGTACACCCTTTTGAATTCTATGGTTTTACATCTATGGTTTTACAACAACATGACATATTACACAGTGTCATTTTTTATTTAACAAGCCAAAATGGAGAAGCCATGTGTGACAAACTAAGTACACCCTATGATTCAATTGCTTGTAGAACCACCTTTAGCAGAAATAACTTGAAGTAATCATTTTCTATATGACGTTATCAGTATTTCACATCGTTGGGGAGGAATTTTGTCCCACTTTTCTTTACAACGTTGCTTCAGTGCATTGAGGTTTGTGGGCATTTGTTTATGCACAGCTCTCTTGAAGTCCTGCCACAGCATTTCAGTCGCGTTTAGGACTGGGCTTTGACTAGGCCAGTGCAACACCTTGATTCTTTTCCTTTTTCAGCCATTCTGCTGTAGATTTGTCTGTGTGCTTGGGATCATTGTCCTGTTGCATGACACAGTTTCACCCAAGCTTTAACTGTCGGACAGATGGCCTTGTATTTGACTCTAGAATACTTTGGTTTACAGAGGAGTTCATGGTCGACTCAATGACTGTAAGGTGCCCAGACTGCCCACGTCCTGTGGCTGTAGAACAAGCCCAAATCATCACCCCTCCATCAGCGTGCTTGACAGTTGGTATGATGTGTTTGTGCTCATATGCTGCATTTGGTTTTCACCTAACGTGGCGCAGTGCATTATGGCCAAACATCTCCACTTTGGTCTCGTCTGTCCAGAGGACATTGTTCCAGAAGTCTTGAGGTTTATTCAGATGCAACTTTGCAAACTTAAGCTGTGCTGCCATGTTCTTTTTAGAGAGAAGCAGCTTTCTCCTGGCAACCCTTCCAAACAAGTCATACTTGTTCAGTCTTTTTCTTATTGCACTGTCTTGAATTTTTACATTTAACATGTCAGCTGAGGCCTGTAGAGTCTGAGATGTAGCTCTTGGGGTTTTTTGCAGTTTCTCTGAGCAGTGCACGGTCTGACCTTGCTGGGACATCCACTCCTGGGAAGATCAGCAACTGTCTTGAATGTTTTCCACTTGTGAATAATCTTCCTCACTGTAGAATGATGGACTTCAAATAATTTAGAAATGGCCGTACAACCCTTCTCAGATTGATGGGCAGTAACAATTGCTGCTCTAAGATCATTGCTGATGTCTTTCCTCCCTGTCACTGTTAACACACACCTGACTGCTTTAGACAAGCAAACTGCCAAAACTTCTGTTTTAATAAGGCCTGTTTACACCTGGTCACTTCATGCATTTTTACTGATCGGATAGCTATCTGATTTATCAAGACGATTCCATGTACACTTGGTCACATAAATGTGTTTCCGCAAAATGGATATAAATCTGATCTCCAATTCCTGCTTTATGATTTAATGGAGTTCACGCCACCGAAAGCAACAGATATAAGATGCATTTTATTGATCATCGGCTAATTTAAAAATCAAAGACCGCAATAGGAGAGAGAGCAGCATCAGCACTGGTAAGATCATTTAGTTTCTTTACTTTTAATGAAGATGACTGTGTATTAAGCTTCTGCGACTTACTTTCAGTTTTATTTGCGGTAGATTGAACGTTGGCTTGATTAAGAGATACACAGCTCATCTGACGCATATCTGTCTATAACATGTCATTTAGCCTATAACACACTCTTGCATGTTTATTTTTAGCATTGTTGGGAGGAGTAAAACTTACATATGTAGTTTCAACAACCAAATGCATTTACACATGTCCAGTTTCGTCTGGAGTGCGTCCCAGATCACCTCCTAATGTGGTTTGAGCGAATGGATTTAATTCTGTCTCGAATGCGTTTCGGAGGGCATTTACACCTGGTCTTTTCACGGTCAGATAGCTATCCGATCACAGAAAACGCATGAAGTAACCAGGTGTAAACAGGCCTATAGTGTTAGCAATCAGAGGGCATTTGTTTAGCAGTGGTACTGGTACTTACCTTCTTAATTCCTATGGAAGCAGTGAGGTTGTATTTAGTTTGTGACACATGGCGTCTCTAATTTGGCTATATTTTTGTTAAATAAATAATGACACAGTTTAGTTATGTGTCGTTCATCTGAGTTTGTATTTAACTAATTTTAAGTACAACATTTTAAAACAGTTTTTGTCCAGGTACACTTGCACATAGATTTTCAGCTAGCTTTGGAGGTAGGTTTGGAGGCGTTGCATTCGGAGCCCCTAAAGGGACATGGTGGTGGAAAAAAATATTAGATGGGAGGAAAAATAGAAAAAAAATCAATGCTTTTGCGTTCTCTCTCAAATTTTTTGTGTTCCCCTGAGAAACTTTGTATTCCATCACAAAAACTTTTGCGTTTCTCAGAGAAACTTTGTGTTCGCTCACAAAGAGCTCAAAAGGTTTTGAAAGCGAACACAGTTTTTCTTGGGGGAACGCAAAGGTTTCTCGAGCAAACACAACGTTTTTTAAAGCATTGACTTATTTTTCCTCCCATCTCATATTTTTTTCCACCACCGTGTCCCTTTAGGGGCTCCGCAGTTGCCACAGTTATAAATAATTAGCTTAAACTAATTTTTTTGTGGAAATACTACGTACCTAAGACCTTTGCACAGTACTGATACACACACACACACCCCCAATATTGTGATTCAACAACTGATTACTACATTTCTAACTAACAATTATTTCAATGTCAAAATAATAAAAAAAAAATTTCCCTTGAAAATAAAAAGCCTGAGACTTGAATAAATTCAAATAAAAACAAACACCAAAATGGCAAAGCCATCAATCTTGATGATTCCAGTACAATATGAAATAACACAATCCACATTTTCCCACTCCAGTGAGCAAAGTTCAAATATGAATTAAAGGCATTAAAGGCCACTCTGCAAGTTTACACACAAAATAGCTAACAGATTTAGTCCATGAATTACATTAAGATGTAAAAGACAGCGATAACAAGACGCAGAGCTCTTTCTGGTCAAAGAGCCGCTGCAGTGAGCGAGTGAGTGAGTGAGAGAGAGAGGAGTTCGGGATGAAGTAGCTGTGGGCCGGCCATCTGGAGAAAGGTGTGGAAAGAGGGCCTCAATGAACTGCACCATTATCAAGCAATACGTCAAGGATCTTGACGTATCCGAAGGAATAGTGGTTCTCTGTGGACACTGACCTTCAAAATGTATAGTCTCTATGGGATTAAAACTGCACAACTCTAGAGGTCACAAATCTCCATTATCTTTGGATGTCGAACAGCAACGAGCAACTCTCAACCTCCCTAGTATCATATTTAGCTAATGTGTCTGATGTTTTAGATTCCACTTGAAAGGTATTAGCCGCTTCTAAACAAAAAGACTTCTGAATTTAGCATTCAAAGTAGAGGAGACGTCTGGAAGATTAGTTAAAGAAAAATGCATCTGTCTAATGGAAAACAGAAACTCCTAATGTAACAGATAACGAATACATTAGAGGAAGGTTTTATTGCTCAGAGGCTTTTCTTTCAATAGCTCAGGACACTTAATTGAATTCTTATGGTGTTTTTTTTCATATCAACTTTGCTTCGGATGTTTCTCCTAAAAATAAAAAAAATAAAAAATAAAATGAATAGAATAAATGAAAAAAATAAAAATCAATCAAGGCAGGACAAATTGGAATATATTGTGTAAATATAAAGCAAACTATTAAAAATAGTTATACCATGGGCTGTTTAAATACTCGATTCTGATTGGCTGGAAGGTGTGCAGTAAAACCGTTTAATGCACAGGTAGTTCCAGTCAGTTTGATTACAGTTCGAAATTAATCCGCTACATTGGTAACCATAGTAACACAGATACACTTGCAAGCAGAGTGAGAGACGCATATGAAAACGTTTAGGTAGGCTTAAGCAACGAGGGGACTGTAGCTGCTAGACTTTAAAGAAGAGATCGACGCACACAGGTAACGTTAACTCGTGCACGCATCTCTCTCTCTCTCTCTCTCTCTCTCTCTCTCTCTCTCTCTCTCTCTCTCTCTGTTCCTTCTCCTTCAGTTCTCTGTCTCTCTCTTTTAATAATGAATTTAAATAAATGTGAATTCATTCAAATAAAAGCAATCCGATGGCTCTACTTTATTTAAAGCGGACGGAGTGCAAGAACTGACGAGCCTAAACTTAAGAAATAACCGTCATTTTTACACGTCTGTTAAAAAATTACACTGTAAACATCAGTTACAGCTTTAACTTATTTTTAACTTGGCAAATAACCAAGGTATAAGCGGGATAATCCACGGCTAGCCATGCATTAAAGAATTTTAATGCACTTCGTAGAGGCAACCACCCTCCGCTTCGCGTCGGGTGGTTCTTCGCCTCTACGTCGTGCATTAAAATTCTTTAATGCATGGCTAGCCGTGGATTATCCCTTACATAATTCCACCGCTACAAGAGCTGTTCACATAACTTGTGATGTTTATTATTCCTGGAATTAGGGGTGAGTGATATGACCAAAATCTTATTTCACAATATGAGTAATTTAACTTCACTATAACGATATATATATCACAATATTTTTGCTTTAAATAGAATTTTATGATATCAGAATTGTTGATATTATTGAAATTTCATAATTCATCACCAAATTTCAGTATCACAAAAATTAAGGAAAAAAGTAAAAAAAATAAAAAATAAAAAACTCTCAAGCTTACTGAAGACAAGTAAACTGTGATAAAATAAGAACAAACTTATTACAAGCATATAGGAAAACAAACTACAACAGAACAAAGACACAAATGAAAAATAAACCTACCTGAAAAACCCCAAGCACTAGAAATAAGAAATACTACATAAATGGTACAATCAATGTATAAAAACACTGCACAGTCTTCACTGTGTTACAAAAAAATTGACAAGTGATTCAGTCAAGAGCAGTGAGACATTAGGGCTGTGTCCGAAATCAAACCCTATACCCTTAAATAGGGCACTATTTGAGGGGGAAGCCATTTGTAGTGGTGTCCGAAACCATAGTGGACATTATTGAGTGCACTCATTTAATCCCATAATGCACCGCAATAATGAGTGTACAAATGATGTACACTCAATAATAGAGAATACCAATAATGCATTGTGAGAGTCACGCGCTAAATGCCTTCCCGTGTTTCTCCAGAAGATGGTGCCCGCAGCTGAATCATCCATCCATTCATTTTCCAAACTAGTGGTCCATTGTGGGTACAGCATAATATCAAAATTTTTAAATGATTATTTCATTGTTTAATTAAGATTTATACATGATAGTAGTTTTCATTATTAATGGAGCTTTCGTCACTTTAAAGGGGGGGGTGAAATGCTATTTCATGCATACTGAGTTTTTTACACTGTTAAAGAGTTGGATTCCCATGCTAAACATGGACAAAGTTTCAAAAATTAAATTGTACGTTTGAAGGAGAATTTCTGTGCCAAAAATTGTCCTTCCGGTTTGTCACAAGTTTCGGAAAGTTTTTTTCGAGTATGGGCATGTGTGACGTCAGATGTAACGGAATTTCCTTATATGGGTCCTAAGGGCACTTCTCCGGTAAGATCGCGGGCGCGCGCGCACTCGTAGACCAGAGCAAGAGAGCGAAAGCAGTTCGCCATCAAAGCGCCCTGCCCGGCTTTTGGGAAGTCAATGTCACCAAAGAAGTGTGTTTTTGGTTGCCAGGGCAAGACAACCCTGCACAGATTCCCAAAGAACCCAGCATTAAGGAACCCGTGGATGGAGTTTGTTTTTCCTGAGCATAAACGGAGTTGTGTAGACTGTTTGTTCCCTGCATTTCGACGATGATTGTTTTATAAACAAAGCCCAGATCGACGGATTTGCAGATCGTCTAATGCTTAAGGATCGAGCAGTCACAATGATAAAGGTTCGGTGAGTAAAACTGCTTCTATTGTCTCTGTGTGTTGTTACTAGCTCGGAGCGTTAGCACAGCTATAGCACACGGCCCGCCCCCAGCCGCTCGTTTTTTTCCGGAAAGACTCGGTACAGCCTATCTTACTTTTATAAATATAATAAAACTAAAGACTTTTTGGAGATATGAAGGATGCAATACTACTCTATAGGTACTCAAGATTAACAGGAGATTGAGTGAAAATGAGCATTTCACCCCCCCTTTAAGATCGACTGCACGGATCCAATATATTGTTTTTTCTCAACTGAATACGTTCAGTTAAGACATAAACGACTGTGTTTATTTGTATTTAACCGTTCAAGCCCAATCAGGCGGCAAAAAAACCCAACTAATTTTAGTACTCACATGCTTTTTGAGAAGCAGGTTCATGTACGTGATTCTCTCAGACAGCATGCGCATATAGCGAAACACGTTCTCTTTCACTGCTTATTGCACTTCAACGATAAGTTTTATGATGGCGCAGCACATCAACGTCATGTGAGGGCAACCGCGATAGAGACGATAGTCCAAAATCTCTACTGGTTGAAACATTTCTACTGGTTAATTGTGTCAACCGGTATATCGTCCACCCCTACCTGGAATCATCCTTTACTGTAAAATGATAATTATGCATCAGAACGTGTGAGCGCATATGGCTTGAGTCTGACTAAGTAGGTGGTGGTTTTTTTTTAATAAAATTCTCCTCTGACACCCTTTCCTACTTCCTTTTCTTTTAATCAGGGTTGACCTCTAGATTAATGAGTCTGTTTAGCCCACCCTCTCTCTGTAGACGCAGGGGGGCTGTCTAATTGAGGGAGAAATGCAAACTTGTTTATGCCCTTATAACTTTTAATGACCGCAGCTATTGCATGCACTTGATAAAACACTTGGAGTTTCTCATTACTGGATAATTCAAAGCCACTCAGCATGGAACTAATTAAAGTCATTGAAAGCACATCCAGCCGCCATTGTGCTGGGAGATAAAAGAGAGCGGCCATTCGCTAATGAGCTTGTTTGCCATATTGCAATGCAGTGTTGAGCAAGTCAAACGCTATCTGAGTGAGAGCTTATAAGGCGACTGCACATCTGAAGGAAAACTATAGAATGAGATGTAAAAAACTGCCCTTCATATTTCACTGAAGCTCTCTGAACACAGCATCTGTGATTCCTCATGATATCACACACACACACACAAAAAAAAAACTCTTGCTGACCTGGATCTGACTTGAGCTCGACACTGAACTCCACTCCAGACAAGCTTGTTCTACGATAGATTTTTTTTTTCTGTTCTTCTTTTTGTCTTTAAATAAAATAAATAAGCCAGGGCAAAACACATTAGAGTATATTGTGTAAATATACAGCAAACAAGACATTTTATTCTATATTTTTTCATTAAAATACAGTACATTTTCTTTACTATTTTAGGCACTTTTAAAACTTAATATGAAAATAAATGAAATAATTAGTTAAGCCAGGGCAAAACACATTAGAGTATATTGTGTAAATATACAGTAAACCATTAACAATTTATAATTTCATCACTACAAGAGCGGTTCACATTACTTTTGTAAATAAAATTTTACATTTAATGAAAAACACTTTTCTTAAGAAAATACTTTTTATTTGTTGCAACTTAAACTTGTTGATTTATTTATTTTTTTTAAGTTACAACAAATGATTTATTAAGTATTTAAGTTAAATTATGGAAGTTGTGCAAGCTATACCTCATGTCAATGACAGCTATAAATTCACAAAACACACTTTGCCCAGACTGTGCTTTATTTATTTATTTATTTAAAGCCATTCTATTGGATGCTTCCAAGACCATACCAAATCATTCGCAATTCAGACAAACATTATCTTTCTCAACCAACTAGATAACTTTACTTTGGAAACATTAATCAACAGAATTCATAATACAATACTTGACAGAAAAACATGGGCAGCCAATAATATCATCAACTCTGTTACCGAGGTAGACAAATAACCAGATGTCCAGACTTTCAGCCAAATTCCATAAAAAAAAACAACAAAAAAAAACATCATTTTATACAACATCCAGAGCTGTGTCTGCGGTAATCAGCAAAAATAAAACTGGGGGAAGTTCCACAGAAGTACACACATCGTTCACTGTTAACCCTGATAACAACTTCCTTTCCTAAAATTAATGACCTGATATCAGGCATTACATCATTTTCTTGTCTAATGCGTCAAACTGGAAATTATGGCTATAGATTAGAAGTGCAATTTGTCCACGTAAAAAACACATATCTATTTTAAGGGTTTGGGAATCTTTTAGTTTGGTTCTTGTCCGTCTTTTAGTTTGGTATTCCAGTTGGCTTTTATTTTGAAGGTCTTTTTCATGTTCTTGGCTTTGTTTTATTTGTTGTTTGGAACTTCTTGGAACACTGAAATTTTTTTTTTTTTTTTTTTTGCTCTGATTTTGTCAAGATGCCGATGACCTCATGCGAACCTGGCAGAACCCAGGAAGAGGAACATATAGCTCATGATAAACATTTGTTTTTACGCAAATGCAACACATAAATCAGTCAAAGCTCTGACATCACATGATTCAAAATCCTGTTTGGTGCAAAAGCTGACAGGTGCATGACACAAGGTGACTGATAATCACACAAATCAAATCGCAGCATTACATCACCATATCATTTATCGTCCTCAGTGTGGTTGCCAGAAGACCGCTGTGTTGTCAATGAACACCTGCCAAGCAAACTGAAGCATTGCCATTTTGTTTCTTAACACATCATCTTCCAAGCATTGGGCCGTTGGCTGCGTCTGAAAGCTTAAAAATGCTTCGGAGGATGCATTCCTAGAAGGCATAAAGCCACGTTGCAAAAACTGTTTGCCAAAACTGCATAGCGCCGCTTTAAGATTTTGTTCATATCGCCCACCCCTAATTGTAGTAATTAAATATTTGCACAGTTATCACCAAAGCTCGCTCTATTTTGTTGTAGATCATTAAACTGTTTTACTGCCTCATAAGTCTGAAATCAGTTGTGTGTGCAAACGCTGCAAAGTCATTGCCTGATAGAACAGCGAGCCAACAATTCAGCAGCCTAAGCTTTCGGACGCAGCCATCGTGTAAAATCCCATATTTGACTAAAGAAGGCAGCATGAATACTCTACAACTAATGAGGACACACCTGGATTCAATCAGGATTTGAGAACAAAGACATGACAACAACATAAAACAAGAGGTTCAAAATAAAAGTCAGACAAGAGATGCCCAGTCCCTTACGCTCCACAATCAGAACACTTCTAATTTTCACCCTCTGAATTAACTCTCAAAGTAGGAAACACAGTCCTCGCCTCCAGAAGAAGTTAATAGGATAGAGGGTTTTGACATAAGTGGTTGTTTAGAGATGAATACACTACAGGTGATAATCCTTTAGCCTCAGGAACACAGCTGCTCTAATCCCTAAAAGAGTCTTTACTGTTCTGTCGCAGGTGTAGCGTAACTGATCTCACTTATTAGAAAAGTGTGAAGTTTTTTTATTTATTTATGTATTCATATATATTTATACATATATATATTATATAAACTACTGTTCAAAAGTTTAACTTTTAAAGTTTTTCTAAAACAACAATTCACACTTTTATTTAGCAAGGTTGCATTAAACTGATGAAAAGTTACATTTATAATGTTACAAAAGATTTATATTCCAAATAAATGCTGTTCTTTCAATTTTTTTATTCGCTGAAGAATCCTGAAAAAATGTATCATGCACTGTAAAAAATGATATGATCAATAAGTTATGACAACATAAGTTATGACAACATTCATTAAAATAAGCAATCTTTTTATGTCATACAAGATTCTCATTTTAAGTCAGTTTAATGTAATTTAAGTTGAAATGACTTAAACATCCAAGTTGATTGTAGTTAAAAAATGAAGGCAGCAACATTTTTTACAGTGATGGTTTCCATAACGGTTTTCAATATTGATAATAATAAAAATGTTTCTTGAGCAGCAAATCAGCATATTAAAATGTCACTGAAGACTGGAGTAAGCTTTGCCATCACATGAATAAAATACATTTTAAAATATATATTAAATTAAAAAACTGTTTTTTTAATTGTAATAATATTTCACAATATTACTGTTTTTACTGTATTTTTTATCAAATAAATACAGCCTTTGTAGGCTTAGAATAGAATAGAATAGTTAGAGAATAGAATGTTTTCGTTGAAAGTATGAAAGGAATGCTAATTGTTTTAACCAAAGTGAGAAGTACTATTGAACACACACCAACTGTTGACGTCTTTTATGATGCTTCTCAGTAATGGTACTTAACCAGATTAGGAAAAAAGCCTTAATTAGAGGCCTGCATGTGTTTGCTAAGAGTGTAAATTTACCTTCCAGCACATTATCCCACCTCACAGGTGTTAGAAATTAAGGCGGAGGTGAGGAAATGCAGACTCATGTTTGATTAACAACAGAGCAGGAGGACAAACTTTTTGTATGCTGATGCCTTGAGAGCAAGGTAGCCAATGACAGATATATTACATGCAGTAAAATTTCAATAAAAGCAGATGAGATCAACTGTGCATAATGACTGTTCAAAATGAATATTGAATGATTTGAATGAATATTGTGTAATATGCTCATTACAAAATATCTGAAAACAGGTAATGTGTCTTATCCATTGACAAGGCAGTTGAATTTGAAAATGACACTGGTTTATATTACTAACGTTAACTGTTGGTAGAGAGAGAGAGAGAGAGAGAGAGAGAGAGAGAGAATCGTATGTGCAAGTAAAAACATGAACTGTTACATGATTTATGTATAACGAGTGGTTCCCTACATTATTACAGGAAGGTGGTACAGTAATATGATAGAAATATGATAGAACAATAATATGAATAGTAAAAGTAACAGTAGCTCCTACAATACATTTTAACAGACATATTTAGGCATGAAAATAACTGAAGGAAATTTCTATTTGCTAAGCCAACTAATTTGAATCATATTCTTTTGGTTTCTCTGGCCAATATTTTTAAAAATCAAAAATGCAATGAAAATACACGTATCGGTACTCGGTATCGGCAAATAGGCCAAAACTATCGATATCAAATTCTTTATGGAAAAAGTGGTATCGGTGCATCCCTACTAAAAATTATTGTGCAAAACAAATTATGAAATTACCTAGTGGTCCTAAACTGGTTGCTTCCGGACCCAGAATCAGTGCCAAAATTGTTTATTGTTAAAAAGTAATAATAAAAAGGTCCCTAAAATAAACCATTTAAAATGTACGAATAGTACTATTACTGCTCAACAATTTGACTAATTATGTAAAACCAAAACTTTTTTTAAAGTTGGTATGGTCTGTAAGTTTGTATATTATTTGTCCACTCCTAACTACACAAATATATAGACTCCGATGCAAAATACCCGTATATAAAATGTATACCTTACACGATTGAGTACATAGTGCATAAGTACATATTGTATAAGTTCATAGTGTATAGTCATTTGGGACACAACATTTGGGAATCTCACACACACACACACACACACACACAACTTAATGTGCTTTTTTTCAAAATTTGCACTGTTTTTCTCCTGCAGTATCGGAACAGACCTGCGTCTCATTTATGGGTCGTGACCCACCAGTTGAGAACAACTGAAACTTTTGTATTCGCATTCTGCTTTGGTTTCATACCACCGCAAATCTGCATTGCATCTTTAGAGAGATGATCTCAAAGTTTCCATAAACAATGGAGAATAATAAAAGTAAATAATTTAAAAAAGGTAAAATACCTACTGTTGCCACGTTACTGCGTCGACCACAGAACCACCGTTTTTCATAAACCTGTGAAAGAGAGAAAAATTCAGTATTGTTAAAGTCAATAGGGAAGGCTATTATTGCATTGGAAAAAAAAAACGAATGATTCTTCAGCAGTTTTAGTCATAAAAGATTCTCACAAAAAAGAACTGATAGACCCATAAGGAGGTGTCTGTTTATTTCGCTGGTGACACTGATCTCTCATGCTTACCAGGGAGCGTAGTAATCTTAATCAAACGAGGGAGCAAAACTCCTTATAAGGAGCGAAGTTTCTAAACAGTTATTCGTGTGACGGCAAAGCAAAGTTCCGCACAGAAAAATAGCGACCACCCTTCCAAAACTCCATGCCGTCCCATAATTCCCCTCTCGTCTCCCTCTCTTTCCTTCTGTCTGTCTGCTGAGTTAAAACTGCATTTATCATTTCCATCTGAACGAGACTGGTAGCAGCAAGGGGTGGCGTCTCGTTCTGAGGAAGACATTCGACGAAGCACTTGTGGTTGTAATACCAAGTTTCATTTCAGCCTGCCAAAGTTATGACAGCTCAAAAAGCCCCCGCAGGAAAACACGAGACGGCTTGTGGCATAAAGTAATGGGGCGTACCTACACTGCACAGTACAACTCACACAGAGCAGAGAAACTTAGGCAAAAAATTACGCCAGATCGCACAAGTGCTGAGAATTATAGGCCTCCTCGTGGGCCCAGGTTTTGTTCCATAAAAAATATATTACTTGAGAAGCCACAATGTTACAGAGACTTTTATTAAGGGGTGGGCATCATGACCAAACGATATGAGTCATTTTATTATTTATTATTTTTATTATTTATTTTTTTGCTGGAAATCAGGCTATTACAATGCCATAGTTTTAGATGATGTTGAAATTTTGAAATCATACATTCTACACAATACTAGCCTACTGTAACTAAAAAGAGCTCAAGCTAACTAAAGACACAATCAGTAATACATTTTAATTGCAAGCAATAATGTCAGATTAACCGCAATTGCAAGTAATAAAAATCGCACTGCAAAAAATGCTTTTCTTACTTAGTATTTTTGTCTTGTTTCCAGTCCAAATATCAAACATTATCTGTCCATGGGGTAAGAAAAATAATCTTGTTTCTGTTTGAATTAAGATTATTTTTCTTACCCCATGGACAGATCATTTTGCTTGTTTTAAGCAAAAACTCGCTTAATTTTGATTAATTCCCTCGGAAAACAAGACATAATATCTTATCTAATTTTACTTATCAAGTAAATGCATCTTGATTTAAGAATTTCTAGATATTTGGACTGGAAACCAGACAAAAATACAAAGTGAGAAAAGCATTTTTTTTGCAGTGCACAATTACGAGAAATAAAATTGCAATTACCTTATTATTTTTTTACTGAGGCAAAATAGGCTTCGCAATCAGTCATTTTATATTATTTTATAAATGTGTTTATATATATAATATTTTATATATATATATATATATATATATATATATATATATATAGTAATAATAATAATAATAATAATAATATATAAATATATTTATATATAAATATATATATTTTTTTATTTCTTTACTTTTTAAAAATATTTGAATTAATATAATAATATGAATATTTATATTTTATATTAATATATGTAATAATATATAATACAATGTCATTAGTAGTATTATAATATTTCACATTATTTAGAATCTTTTTCTTTAATTTTGGCAGTTTGTTCTCCCATTGTTCATCCCAGTGTGTGTGTGTGTGTGGACAGGGCCAACTGGTTGCAAGAATGAGGAAGCTCTGGTCAGGCATTGATAGATTTATGTCTGGCTCTGTCACACAGGAATTACAACCAATTAGTATCCACTCACATAAGCCATTATTCTACGAAACCAGTTTTTGTTGAACAGCACAAAAGCACAAACAATGTTCAATGAATGCTCACAAATGAAACCCAGAGGTATTTATCTCAGAGGTCATTACAAGGAACGAATTAGAAAAACGTGGTCTTAATACTAAGCACATCAACACTGGCATTGCTTTAATAAGCTTCTGTCATAAAAAATATATGTGTTTAGAATCATGGCAGTCTTGCTCAAATCCTCTTTAAAGACCACAGGCTGAACGATTGAGGCATGATTCTCATTTTAAAGGGAATTCAGTCATGTGGATTTCCATTAATTATTTGCCCTTTATAGAAACAATACATTAAAGGGGTCATATGCTGCGATTTCTTGTTTTCCTTTTTCTTTAGTGTGTTATGTAGCTGTTAGTTCAAGATCTGCAGAGTTACAAAGCTCAAATTCTCAAACCCAAAGAGATATTCTTTATAAAAGTTAAGGCTCAGCCATGCCTACCTAAAACGCTTCATTCAAATCTACGTCAGTGTGTGAGGGCAGAGTTTCATAACACCGCCCAAATGTATCCGCAAAGAAAGAAGGCGTAACTTCTATTCTCGCTGTATTATTGTTGCCGCCATGTCGTGGAGACGCTGTGTTTTTCTTTGCTAAAGTCAAACTACTTTGTTTGGTCTTCCAAAAGAGGACACAATTAGAAAACAGTGGTTAACCTTTATTTACAACACTGGTCCAGAACAGTACAACCAAAATATTCGACTGTGTGCTGCACATTTTTCGGAGGACTGTATCCAGAACCTGGGAGAGAAGCTACAAGGCCGGCTGTGCACAAAGCTGATTCTAAAAAGTGGGGCAATTCCATCTTTGCGAGTACATTCAGGCGCTTCTGACTCATACAGCCTGTATATGTTTTCATATGTTAAGAATTTCAAGAGTAGTGCTTGCTTGTCATTTCTACAATCACAAATGCAGCAGACATGGTTTTATGTTTACATAGTGTTCTCACACCCGTAGCGCGGCGCAACTTGTAAAAAGACATTATGTCCCCAATGGAATAAAACCTTAACAATATGCATTTTCCGGTTCAAATTCGGGCTCGAATTGATAAGGTATTACGACATTATCACCTGTCATTATTGCTTTGGGAGCTGATTTTCCAAATATGGTAAGGGGCGTGACATTTCCATCACATGATTAAGGTTTTTGGGCCAATCACAATGCACTGGATTGCTGGCCAATGAGAGCACACCGCGCTTTTCAGAACAATGAGCTTTGTAAAAATCGACGCGTTTCATAGAGGAGCAACAATAATGTATAGCATGTGTAAAATAATGACTTTTTTTAACCTAAAACCACGTAAACACATAATGCATTAAAACAAATACATAAAATAATGTTCTTTTTTGAACCATCATATGACCCCTTCAAAAAAAAACAACACTGGGCCCTAAGAATTTTCATGATGTTCATTTCTGTCAGCAGTTTATGAATAGCCTTATTCTGCACTGTACCACTGTGTCCTAACTACACGCGACCTGCGATAAAAGGTATCTTTTCCATGTTAATCAGAGTTTTTGTCCTAACCAGCAGCGACGGCGACACGCGACTATTCTATTTTAGAAACGGTTTCTATTTTTCTGCGACGTCGCAGCTGGATCAACAAACACAAAGTGTGGCAATGACAATCTCAGGTACTGTTTATGTGCTTTATTTAATGTTAAAAGCATGCAGAGTGACTTTGAATATCATTTAGTGCTCCAGCTTTGTAGCTGTAAAAGACAAAGATTGTTTTAGAAACTCGGTAGCCTATGTATTTTTAATAATGTTTAAATGGACAATTCACCTCAGATCTTGAAATTAAACAAATCGAAACAAGAACGTTCAAACTGTGAACAAACAAGTGTATTGTTTGACAAAGATTGTTTTAGTAACTCAGTAGCCTATGTATTTTTAATAATGTTTAAATGGTGTAATATGTAGCCTGCTTATCCATTTTCTTAAGATTGCCGACAAGATCTGTGCTGTGCACTTGCTGCAAGACTCCGCCCACACACGGTTCTGATTGGCTGTGGGTTTTGATTGATTTTGACGCATCTCCTGCGTCGTAAGCTTACGGTGATCGTAGAGACAATTGGTGTCATTTGTTGTACAATCAACTTAGGCTTGCTGTGCTTTTGGGAAACGCAGCCCCTGATTGGTTCTTGATTTACTGACTGCAAGTTATTTCTTTTATAATGTCTCACTGGAATTAAAATATGCTACTATGTTGCACTACATGCTCAAAATTGAGGGCCGCCGTACTGAAGCCTCTGCGCTCTTGCAGGAGAGAGTGGGAGGAACAAGTAACACACAGGTGGAACATTGCTCTGTCACGCCATTAATAGAGTGACACTTTATTTATCTGACGGTGAGTTTCATTGGTGCTACAGGCCCCTGGACTAACAATCCACATGGAGCAACATAAACACGGCTCAGCTATGTGCTTCTCCAGGCAGGCGGACTGTCCCGCGTTCTCTTAAACAATGTGCTTTGGAGATCTCTTCTACGAGCCATTAAAACGAGTCACACATCAGATAAGCCCTTCTGCCAACACCATGTGTGAACAGTCACAATGCCTTTCTACACTGAAAGCACAAAACCCCACATGATGTGACAATCACATCCAATAAGAACATATTTAAGACTCCCATTAGTAGTCACACTGCTAAACTGTGGCTCATCTACAAAGTTAAACTGCTTTACATGTCAGCATGACTATCGCTAAATTCCCTTTTTTTTGTTACGTTACATTTTCTATTGTAAAATGTAATTTATTCCTGTGATGGCTGAATTTTCAATATCATTACTCCAGTTTTCATTGTCAATTGAAAAGCATTAAGCATTATAAAAACAGCCAAAAAAATCCTAACCTATTTGGTTTATAAGTTATCACTCTTAACGCATGTCAAACATACAAATAAGCACATGCAGGGAGGCTGCTATATTTCTGAACAAATGACAGAGACACTCACCCGTCTAGTAACAGGATTGCGTTTTTACGAGGATGGCCGACGTTGGGCCCATAGAGGTTTGCTCGGCTGTAGAAACGCACCGACTGCAGTAACGTCCTCAGAAGAGCGTAATCCTGAGCCAGACGAGAGCTGTTGACTGAACGAGAAGCCATCGTGCGGTAACTGTTGGGCTCTGTGCGGGGAAATAAAAGAAAAATATACATGATGAGATTCTGCTTTACCAATTAAGAATGAATTCATTTCAAATGGAATTCGGGATTTGTTTAATGGTTTTGTTTAAAAGTCTTTGAAAGAAATATTACAATTTAAAACAACTGTTTTCTGGTTAAAAATATTTTAAAATGTAATTTATTCCTGTGATGCAAAGCTGAATTTTTAGCATCATTACTTGAACTATTTGAATTTTTTTTGTAACAAGTGTGAAACAACGTAAAATTGCCCTTTTTATCAATTCAGTGCATCCTTGCTTATATAGACACAGAGCCGTTCAAAACTTTAACATTTAAACATTACTAGAAGTCTCTTATGCTTATCAAGCCTGTGATTAAAAAGAGTTCTATTTTAACTTTTTATTCATCAAATAATCCTGAAAAAGTATCACAGGTTACTTTATAATAAGCAGCACAACTGTTTCCAACATCGATAATAAATCAGCATATTAGAATGATTTCTGAAGGATTGTGTGACAATCCTGTGATAATAATGTGTGATAATGATGCTGAAAATTCAGCTTTGCATCACAAAAATAAATATGATTTTAAAGTATATTCAATTAGAAAATCATTATTTTAAATTGTAATAATATTTCACAATATTACTGTTTTTTTCTATATTTTTGATCAAATAATTGCATGAGCAGAAGAGATTTCTTTCAAAAACATTAAAGGAGAACTCCGGTCAATTTTAACACTGAGCTCATTTTTTGTACATTTGGAGTGCTGTCAATACAGAGAACAACGACAAAAATCGGTGTTGCCTACACCGTGTTATCCTCTTTTTAAAATCTGCACCCTGTTGACTTCAATGGGGCAAGTTTTAAACCTGCTTTTAGCCTCTTAAAGGGGAATTTCACCCATTTGAACATTGTTTTTTATTTAAAGTGGGTCATATATGTAGTCGAAATGTAAAAGAAATTTTGAATTTGGTGCCTTTGTGACCGAGAAAAGACAAAAAATAACTTCAGGACGCATTTGTATGAAAGACAACAACTCCCACAATGCACCACATTGCACAGCTCCGCAAGCCACTCCCACTAATCCAGAAAGCGCATATCTGCCTATAAGAGAAATCACTCTTCCGTCTACAAGGCTAGCTACCACCAGAGCTTGAAATTCATTTCACATTCACACAAAATGTCTAGTTAGTTGGCGAACTCATTAGTGCATTACTCCTCGTTTGTATTTCTTTCGAAAAGGTGAATTATTGCATGGTACCGGGATGTTCAGTCAGAACATATGCGGTGCGAAACTAGGAAACTAGTTCACAACACAAACGTCCGTGTCCTCGTCTGATTCAGAGATTTCGTCCAGGAGAAATTGTCATCGTTGAAATTCTTTGCCGCAGACGGACTCTATCTCTGTGTTCGTAGCGGTTCGTAGTTGCATTGTGAGATCACCGGCGCCACCAGTCCGCCCTAACTCGAGCCAGTCCGGGCTCCTCGTCCGCGACAGGCAGGTCTTCTGCCTCGGCTGCTCTTCGCTATAATGCGGCTTGTAAAGGTAGCCACAAACACCTGATTCAAGCATCAGACTTCCGAAATCCTCTTCCTCTAGTCTATATCATATTGAGCACTCTCCTCCGCTATTGTCATAACTTTACATCTGTCTCCACAGCGCCTGTTAGCTTAGCTTCAAACAAGATGGAGGATATTGCTTTCAGTTTCAGAGAGTAAAGTCCCACCCACTGATCTGTAATAGGTCTGTAGCGTGAGCGGGTCCCGCCCCCTGGGAAAGATGAGGAACGAGTGCTTGTAGTCTCAACAGAAATCCCCCCCTCTTACACTTCCTCCTACAATGACGCAAAATGACGATTTTTGCGTCATTGTAGGAGGAAGTGTAAGAGGTAAATAACGGATTTCTCCCGTCTCAGGGGAAATGAGAGAGTGTTGCACGACCATTCAATAGTATGACTGGGTTTCTAACAATGCAAAGCTTAATGCAAATGGGTGAAGTGTCCCTTTAACATCCTTGATGTGTCATTACAAGTGCACAGGTCATGTGAGTGATTCCTTCGGAGTGAACGCGGGTCAATCTGACTGCAGTAGATGTGAAAGATATGAATAAAAATGATGTTTATTCAGCCAGCGCACATACCTGTATTTACATCCTGTTTTCGGTCAAAGTCCACAGTAATCGATTGTCGAGTTCACGCGCATGATCATAGGTACTAAACCAATGCGCGTGAATTCGACAATCGATTACTGTGGACTTCAGCCGAAAACAGGATGTAAATACAGGTATGTGCGCTGGCTGAATAAACATCATTTTTATTCATATCTTTCACATCTACTGCAGTCAGATTGACCCGCGTTCACTCTGAAGGAATCACTCACATGACCTGTGCACTTGTAATGACACATCAAGGATGTTAAGAGGCTAAAAGCAGGTTTAAAACTTGCCCCATTGAAGTCAACAGGGTGCACATTTTAAAAAGAGGATAACACGGTGTAGGCAACACCGATTTTTGTCGTTGTTCTCTGTATTGACAGCACTCCAAATGTACAAAAAAATTAGCTCAATGTTAAAATTGACCGGAGTTCTCCTTTAAAAATAGCAATGTTTCCCAACTTTTGTCCGGTACTGTATATCCTGTTTAATTATTGTTTATTTTTTTATTTTTTTATGTTGGAGCTTGACAATTGCGGCAAGTAAAAAAAAATCATTTTTGGGTGAACTATCCCTTTAAGACTTTAGATGCAAGCTGACACCCAATCGCAAGCGAACATGCAACTGCCTTTGAATTACGACCTATATTGTGGTCAGCACTTTGTAAACTATTTAAACAAGGCAACACTTGTGGGAGGTGCACACTTGAAATCACAGCAAGGATGTTACAGAAGTCAAGTGGTGAATTTTATAAACATCACAGCCGGTGTGAGTGTGTGTTTGTGTAGGGAGAGAAACGCAGAAATGCTGAGCTGTTGTGTCAATACAGTACCGGGCCAGGCCGAGGCCAGTGGAAAATATGAGACATTATTATTATCATCCATTAAAATATTATCCAGATCCTATCATTTAGAAAAAGCACAATAACACAGTCATGAAATAAATCACCCCACTGCCCGTGCATCACTTTGTGTCACGCTGGCAAGACCCACTCAATAAACATCCACCCACAGCTGAAAATATTTCCCTTTGTTTCATTTGGCCTCCTAGTTCGCTTGAAAGAGTTTGTTTTTGAATTAACAGCTTCGCAAAATCTGATTTAGCAAGTTATCCCTAACAGCTTTTCTTTGCACGTGGTTATTGTTACAGTTGAAGACAAAAAGACAAACATCCAAATGGCTGTTCCAGTAACAACATGCCTTTATTAGAATTCGGTAAATGGAAGGATTTAACTCTAATCCAGACTCTTATCCAGTATTACATGACAGATATTAATTATGATAATATATAATTATTTTTTTGTATGAATTTTTCAGACAGATTGCTCTCTTTGAGCGTTCTGCTCCCTTCGGTCTTATATGACAATCTCAGAGCAAAAGCAGCAATGTGCTGCACGCCGGCAGCTAGTAACCATTTGACACATTAAAAATGTAGCCAATAAACAAACGATTAAGACAATATATGGTTTATGTACATTCTTTAAGCGGCCTCTGGTTTTTATAAATGCTAAGTGTGCAACTACAAGCTGCACATGCGGTCAATAACAGCTATATATATACTATATATCATTTTTTTGTCAAAAGTTTGTTGTTTTGATGTTTATAGAGAGACATCTGATACAAGGGCATCATGAATAGGGCAATTTTCAGCATGTCTGGAACAGGACAAAAGATGAATGAATGTTTAGAGCAGATTACAAAGTCACCAGGTGTCCTTTTGGATTCTGCTTTGTGATTTGTCTCTTGACATAAGCCCTGTTGGAATGGGATTAGTTTTATATGAAGTATAGTATAATGTAACAATGACCAGAGCTTCTTGAATTGGCCATGCCAGTAATTTTTCCACAATATTGTATCAGTAAAGACTGCTGCTTATATAAAACATTCCCGGCTTATACAGCTGACACTTTTCCAGCCTTTATGCTGTTGTACATCAAGCACTTCAAGTGTCTCAAGTGGATGTGGGTCAATGAGAAGACAGTGGAAAATGAGAAGATGCTTGTTTAGTGTGGATTGATGGGCCTTTTTTCACGTTTTTGTGCGATAACTTCGAAAGAGACTAAGGGCAAGGACAAATTCAGATTTAATTCCTCTTATTAATCCTAACATGTTTAATGTTTCCAGCATACATAATTATCTAAGCAAAATGCTTATCATGATTGGTCAGTTACTGTGACAGCAATGTATAAATGTTGTACACAACCATTTTATAATTTTCTACAAGCTTCAGAGCTGACGCTGTTCACGTTGTAACGGTTATTTCCTCTGTTGAACACAAAAGAACATATTTTGAAGAATGTCGGTAACCAAACAGTTGATGGACCCCATTGACTTGGACTAAGTCAATGAGGCCCTTTGTGTTCAACAGAGGACAGAAATTCATACAGGTTTGGAACAACTTGAGGGTTTTCATTTTGAAGTGAACTATTCCTTAAAGTGTACGTCTTGTTCAAGAATTCCACCTTGCAAGGTTCAAACCTGCAACCTTTTAGTTACACACTCCCACAATAATCACTGCAAGATGGATGCTTTTGTTTTTTCTTTAGTAGATGCATGAATGATGTCACAGCAGAGAGGACTCACCATTGCCGAGCTCCCAGGAGATGTTGTATTTTTTGCCGGCGCTGTATTTGAGCAGGCTCAGGGCACTGGAGGCGTTCCACGAGTTGTCAGGGTTTCTGTGCAAGGCATTCAGCCCAAAGATCAGGTGCAGTCCTGCGCAGTCGGCAAAGTTGTAGAGTTTGTCTAAAGACCTGGCTGGGAAAAAGCCAAACAAAGCTGTAACATTGATACTTGCATTTTTTTTTATCATAACCATTTTACATTTTAGTTAGTTAGACTACTGCAGTGTTTCTCACCCGTTGGGTCTCAAGACCGTTTTGAGTGTGTTGCCGAGTGTGGAGTCAAAAAAATAATAATTCTTAATGTTTTACTGATGCAAGACTTTTATTTTGAAAGACATACATGAAAGCTGTTGACTCTTCTGTCAGATGCAGTTTAGGTAAATAGTGCCTGAGAAAAAAAGCATTGTACTGTTTCAGTATCTGTTGTCAGATGAGATGTTGACATGCTATGTCAGTGTCATTATTCTAACATTATTTTCATGACGAAATTAAAAAGTCTTTCACCTCAGAAAAACAAAATTTCATGTCAAGTCAGATACTGTACGGTGACGCAAATGCGGAGGTGGACACTGTATATCAGTTCACTATATAAAAAGAGCAAAAGATATTACGAACATGCAATGTCATTTACATTGTCAATTAGTTAGTCATGAAGGTTAGGCTAGTTACTGTTACTGTACCAAGTTAGGCTAAACTGGTACATTGTGTGTTAGCAGGGAAGGATTTGCATAAAGATATGATGTTCATTCTATTTATCAGGAGCAGTATCCATGTGTTTTATTAAGAGTTCATGTTAGTATTGTATATTTATCATGGTAACTGTACCTCCCATAACCTTTACCCAAAATATCACTTTGTGCTATTTTCTATATTTTTGATGACTGTAGCGGCTCATACCAACTTACTAACTGTATTGCATTAACAAAAACTAGTTTGGGACTTCTATTTAATAGCATTACCTTATCCTATTTAGGCTATTCAGTGTTATGATTCTTACAATTCATGTGTATGTGAAGTAAAGTGGGACGGTACTTGTGTGCGGCTTAATGATCATGGGAAAATGCAGATACCATGGTCAAACCAGTTGAGAACCACAGGACTATTGTATTAGCCTATGTATATTATACTTTATTATATTCCTTTAATATTTCAGGACTGAAAGTAATATAATAAAACTAATACTATTATTATTATTATTATTATTATTATTATTATTATTATCAATTAATTAATTAATTAATTAATTAATTAAACACTGATATTAATAGATATTAATATAATAATAATAATAATAATAATAAATACTTTTTACCAAAATAAAACAATTTAATTAAAAAACATAAATTTGTACTTTTTTAAATACTTCAAGGAAACTCGTGACTTGATGAATTTGGGAAAACTTGCTCTTTTAATGCACAGGGCATAAGCAAACGCAACATGCAGGTTAAAAGGAAATAAAAAACAGAAATGCATTCAAGTATTCAAATTTTACATCTGCCAGACAGACAGACAGACAGACAGACATGATAATTCTGATTTTGCTAAAGGACAGCCGTTGGCTAATGTTTGGAAACTCTATCTGTTAAGAGCGGCAAAAATAAGCACAAATATTTCAGTGCCCTTTGACTTCATTTCCTGTGTTTAAAAAGAAGCAGATGAAACAAGAGACACACAGGGAGCCCCATCTTGTCAGTGATGAGAGATTTTGTGCTAAGTGTCATTTAAAATGGGTCCATTATTTCATGTTGGTGCCCATGTCTATAGTTAATTTCAATGTTAAATCAACTATCTTTTTAAGAAGACTTCAGAACAATTCCAAAGTTCCCACACCCTTTCTGTCTGTTTATTAAATATATTGATTATATGTTCGGTTACCAATAAAAGTGTAGTACAGCTTCGAGGAACACGTTTAACTGTGTTTAAAACCTTTCTACAGATTTCCCACCAAAATCCACACAGAAAATGCAAAGAAAGTCTGCAGATTCTTTCTGGGCATAGGAACAACTAGCTGCTAGTTGCTATTACATCTGTTCAGAGATTATATTTATTAAATTCTTTGACTGCAACATTGGCAGAAGTAATGTTCCTCTCATCAGCATTTTTGGGTAGATGTGAATCCTCAGAGAAAAGCAAAACAGAATCACAAGAACATAACCAACAGGCAGAAAATCAGACGGCATGGATGGGAATGGAAGAAATGTACACTGGCGTGACTGCTGAACTTCAGTTTAATTGTGTAGTTATCTTTATAGCTTTCATCACAATTTGAAACATCACCACTAACGGCAAAGTGTCGTTTCCTAAATAGCCTACGTAAATATTCTAATCACATGGGCGGACGTACAAAGTCTCGTAAAAAGATCCAACACACAGCTTCCCTGGGTACCAAACTATAAAAACCGGTCTTTTAAATCAGCACTTTAAAGCAGCAGGGAAGTGTTCCAATTACAGACTCGTTAAAATATTACCATAATGAGATCAAGATTATGTTTAATTCAAACATGCAGTGAAACACCAATGACAGACCTTTTATCACTTTTACTTAGCAGGCTTTCAGACATCAAACAAATGCAGTTATATGGACTTGTTTACTAGAATTAAAATACCTTTATAAAATAAGCATATATGTGTGTGTGTGTATATATATATATATTATACGTTGGACCTGGACCACCTTGCCATGTAGATGGAGTATTGTGGGAGTTCTGCTGGTTGTGCAGCCTTTAGCACCGCAAGGTTATTAAAACGGCACAGTATATCATCAAAGACAGGTGGATGGAAAATTTGCAGGACTGCTGTTAGGGCAGAGGATGAAACAGATCCAGATGTGATTTTGTTCCTCAGGTAACCCACAATTTCCCTCCTCACTGCACTCTGGATCAGGTAGAGAAACAGCATAGGAGCCATGCTAAATCTACTATGATCATTTGTAAACGCATGCCTAGTTTGGGAATTTTTGAAATATTACTAAGCAATATCACATGAGCAAGAATTTCATTGTTCTGAATATAGGCACAACATAATGTGTCATGCAGTTCTGTATACAAGAAACAAATAAGGTAAATTAAATAGCTAGAATGATGAACGATACATAGATAAATAGACAGACAGCAAAAGAATGACAGAACATTTGATAGAATGATAGATAGATAGAATGACAGATCGATAGATGGATAGATAGTTAGACAGATAGAATGATTGATAGAACAATCGATAGAACGATCGTTAGAACAATCGATAGAACGATCAATAGAACAATCGATTGATATATAGATAGAACGATAGATCAATCGACAGAACGACAGACAGACAGATGGATAGATAGATAGACAGACAGATAGATCATGTTACAGTTCTCACACATTTACTGCTGTGCAGTAGTTTGCATTTTTTTTCTGTAAGGAGTAAATCTCATTGATAGAACAGCTAGTTTTCCTAAAAGCAGCTAGTTTGATCAGTTCCATATTGCTCAGCTACAGTAATAAGGTAATTAGTGTGTAAGCAGCGTCCTGAGCCAAACACTCCCTAGAGCTCTGGACGGACGAAGAACAACAGAGAACTCAAGTATTTCCAGAGACATCAGCTCTTTTGCTCTTTCTTTATCCCCCACTTTCTCTGGCTCTCTCATCCTCTCTGTTTTTCTCCTTATCAGTGGTAAAATGAAACAATGATAAATATCAAAAGCCAAAGGAAAGCCTCCTTGGAAGGATTGGAAAATAATGTTGTTGACTTTGGACAATGTTGAAGTTTCTCTCACAGGTTATCAGCTCATCAGTAAATTACATTAAGAATAAATCAATAATATAGAATAACATGCTTGCATGTTGTTTATGATTTTACTCAAGACGCAAGACCACATCTTATAGACAGGTTTTGAATAAGAATTGGATCTTAAATGCACAATATGTTAACCTGTCACACAACAGACTCAGGCAGTCTATACACGTTATTTCACACAGTTGTAATTAATGGATGAAAATTATGCTAATTTTGAATGAGCATGCACGTGCACCCTATTTACAAATAATTGGAATATGATTCATTAAACTGTCCCTATTTTGCTATTTTAAAGGTGCATCATTTTGTTTTGGAGGGCTCCTACAGGTTTACATGCATCCAAGGTCAAAAAACACTTTAATTTTCTCATAATATACATTGCACATCACCACATTTCTCAAAGAGTCTGAAAATGTTTTGTTCGAAGATTCAGTCTCTCTAAACCCCTACTTTCCGCGGGCTTACTCTGCTCTGATTGGTCAGATGTTGAGCCCAGTGGTCTACCGCTTACAGCACGTGTCGGAAACGAAACAGTCACGATGGCGTCTGTTTTACTGTATCAATTAGAGCCTGTGTTCTCATCCTTTAGAAGTGCAAAATTTGCTTCTGCAACACAGAAAACTGCGTCTTCTCAACATGTCGACAGCACAAACCAAACTCTGCAGTCTCAGCTACAACTACGAGTCAAAGTAGACGTGGGCAGAAGTTGTAGAAGTTGTTTGTGGGCATCCAACGAAGACCATAGGCTGGCATTATGCAAATATGTCACATTGTTACTTAGGCCGTGTGTCCACCAAAGCGTTTTTTCATGTGACTGGCGTATTTTTTCAATTGTTTTCAATGGGAGCGCCGCGTTTTTAAAACGGCATGAGCATAACGAGGTGCTGAGCTTTTTTTCACGCTGAAGCGCTGAGCGCTCAGCGTTTTTTACTGGTCGCTGAGAGTTGAAGAGTGTTCAACTTTGGGTAAAACGCAGCGCTCATCACTTTTTACCCAGCCGTCCAATCACAGTGGAGGAGAGGCGGGACTACTACCACACCGACCAACCGCCACATTCTGCTTGTACAACGTCAACCGATGACGACAACACGCATAATAACGGAGCAAAATAATTTAAAACAAGAGCCAGAGAAAATACGTTACATTGTATCGACATTTTAATATAGAATCTACACAGAAACAAATATGTGTGAAATAAGATACTAGTAACACCTTTGCGGATATTCCGTATTATAACAAGCAATGCGTCTTAACTAAAAAAAATGCTGCGCTGCCAAAACGCTCTCAAGCGCCCACGGCTAAGCAGAGCGCCTAGCGTTTTCAGCTGGCTAAAAATGCTTTGGTGGACACACGGCCTTAGGTGTGTAACGGGAAGTCAGACTGGAATTATTGACGACTCGTTTCAGGCAGTTCAGAATCAATTCTTTCTTTATGAGACAATTACTCCATTTATCATGCACTTTGGTCTTTAAAACTTTGCAGACCTTTTATATCCACAAACAGCTATACTACACAATGTATGAAAGGTAATATTTTATGAGGCGCTTTTATGAATCAGATGTGAATCCAGAGAAGAGTTTTCAGGAAGGTCCATTTTATGTGCTATTTATGTTAATGAAATCTATGAAAGTTAGTGACTAGTGCACTTCATCAGCACAAAAAATCTCTTCACACCTACCCTGTGCACCTCTGCTACACAGCACTGTGTGAAAACTGTAGTTTGTTAATATGGGTGCCAAAATAAATATGCACCACATACACTACTTTCATGTGCAGTGTGCAACAGGGCGCCAAGAAGCTCTTCAATAACTTTAGCTAAAGTAGTGCAACAACTATGAGTCCTGTATGAACGCACAGATGTATTTTTTAAAAAATTGGTGCCTTTGAACTCTTTTGGAGTCGACAGTCTGAACTTTTGTAGCAAGTTCAGCAAACGCTGAACCCAATGAGTAGAACTAAAGTGCCGGATCCCCCCTCTCCCAATGTAATGGAAACAGAAAGGGGTCTGGATTTTGTCAGGGTAGCTATCTGATCACAGACATAAGACTCCCATAACAAGCTGGACTGCACCAGAGCGCTACGGCTCATTTCTGAGCCAGCTTATTTCCATTTATGACACGTGATTACCTACAGCAACTATCAGGACATGTACACCCAAATTCCAAAAAAAGAAAAAGAAAAAGATCAAAACACTTCCATACCAAGAAAACATCTCTAAATCCATGTCTATGGGCTCTTATACAATGCATTGTTTTCAAGTAAACTGCATTTTTTGCATCTTATTCCAGAAGTGTGAAAAAGCTATACAGAGAGATCTGTTTTGAAATTTTCTAATTGAAATTATATTTTGAATATAAAGACGCTTGGACCCCTCTGTATGATTAAAGCCAAACTATATATGGCAATTATTAAAAATTATTTATTTCCTAAAATGAATTAAAAAAGGCCAGATTGCTTTTATAATCATACGCCACATGCACATACTGTTCGCATTCCTCGCCATGTAATCAATTCTAATTGCACGCAAGCCCCTCACAGAATCCCATTACATGGGATGCAATTACATTAATTACATGGGATGCATTCTTCAGCGTTCATATCAAAAGGACAGTGGAGAAGTCATGTGGGCTCATGTTACACCTAAACAAAGGAAAAGTACACTACTAAACACTTGATGAACACAGAGCAAATGATGAAGCTGTTTTTAAGTGTGATGCACCAAAATATAGCGACGTGGATTTTGATTATACAGATAACCATACAAATGACAGCACAACTGAACTAAAAGATTCATTTAGTGAGTATATTTTCTATAAAAGTTAGTTACATCTATCTAAAATCGGAAACAAATGACAATGTACATATACAGTAGTATACAGTTTTAACAACAGCACTACTTATAAAATACAAATATACAATATTATAATTATAAAATTATAAATGAAAACCATACTTTGCTGGCATTAAAAATGGGTCACACTTTAGATTAGGGTAGGGATTAGGTATTGGGTAGGATTATGGATATAGAATATGTGTTTTATAAGTACTAATAAACAGCCAATGACACTGTAAAAAAGTTGCTGCCTTAACTTTTTAAGTACAATCAACTTGGATGTCTAAGTCACTTAAACTTAAATGACATTAAACTGACTTAAGAAATGAGTTGTATCTTGTATTTCAACTTATTGCTTAACTTATTTTGATGAGTTAAAGCAATGCAAAAACATATGTTGTCATGATAACGTATTAATCATATCATTTTTCTTACAGTGTAGTAATATGCATGATAATAAGCAACCAATTAGTAGTGAGAATTGGAAAACTAAACTAAACTAAAGTGTTACCAAAAAATGAAGGCTTTAACTGAAAAATGTATATAAAAATAAATAAATATTGAAAACAAAGTGCAGGAACTCAAATTGATCAATCAACTTTTGAATCTGTTCATTTACATTCAACCGACTGAATTCATAAGAATGAATTGGACTTTCCAGTGTTCAGATTAGTTCACTGATTCGTTCATAGTGCATTACATTGTTACATCAGTATAGGTGGCGACAAGTGAGTGTATAATATTGTCTTATAAAATCATCATTCTTAACAGCAAGTCCATCCTATTAATCATTAAAATTACGTCTAAATCTATAGAGAGTCTAAGGTATTTACATCATATACTTTTTTCTACGGATCGCAACAAAGCAAACTATAAAAAAAGACAACAAAAATATCCTAAAATTGCCTAACTTATTTTGAAGAGTTAAAGCAATATAAACAAATATGTTGTCATAACTTATTAATGATATAATTTTTTACAGTAAAGGTAAAAAAACCACACAAAAAAAAACACTACGAACACCTAAGAAACTGCCCAGTAACAGCCTGGCAGCCACACAAAATATACTGGCATCATGGCAACAAACTTGCACAGCCAAACACCATTTACGTTTTTTCATAAAAAAAATAACAATTATTAGTTTCACGTGGCATTTCTTGCTAAACTGTGCACAGACTGTGTGAGAAAGCTTTCCAGTCATTGGAAGTTAATGCTATTATTTAGCCTATTTTAATTCCCAGCTCTCTTTAAAGCAATTTCAAGTTTAATCGTTCAATTGCAGTGGAAAAATAACCAGGTCTAATTATGACTAATGACTACGGATGCTGGACAAATCCTCTGTTTCTGAAGAGGACGGATACTATCCCTGACCCTTCATCAACACTCATTTCTAGAAATAGAAAACACCACATCACGACGTGCAATAGTTCGAGTAGTTTTAAACCATTACAAGAGTGACCTTCTAAGCAACTAAAACGTTAAACAACAAGTAATATCCTGTTAAATCGTAATGAATGGCTTCTGAACTCGCTTTCCATTCCATTTTTCACCCACACAAGCCTGCTGTTATTCCAGCACTTAGGAGCAAAACTCAATCCCGAAGTACATCAGTTTTAGGAGGGATCAGTTTGAGGCATTTCAGAGACCCCCGTCAAAGTGTTCCCGTGATGTACGACAGGCTTCCCTTCAAAAATAAGTGCCAGGAAAAGGGGTGAAAATATGGTTCCAATATTTCAGCTATGCCTGTGGTAGTCTTTAGCACACGGTATGTGTCACACAAACCCAAGTGCACTCGTGTTTATAAATACAGAAATTACACAGGGACCCTGGTTTGATAGGGCTCGATACACACTCAAAACCGCTCAGGTCAAACCACTTTCGTGTTTGGGAAGAATGCAAACTATGAAGACACCTGTTTATAATTCAGTATGGCTAGCTTGGACTGCGTGTGTATTCATCTATGTGCTTTATGTCTTTATTTTCGGATGGTTAGTTGTTATCACTTGCGCACAGAAGGCCACGTTATTTCGTGCGGCTCTGTTTGTGAGCGTACACATACATACATGCGTGAGTATATACATGTCTGTGCGTGTATGTGTACATGTGTCTGGCCATGTGGTTGGCAGTGAAGGAGAGCAAGAGCTGACTGATATGTTAACATCTCAGAACACACTCTGGTGTATAAACATCCACACACGTTTGTGTACACTAATTAATCTTCCCCGTGAGGCTGCCTCATGCACCAGCACATGGTTCGGGCAGCGCAGGACTGCCGCGCTGGACTTTGATTTCCTGCTAGTGTCAACAGTCCTGGGCGCAGGACTGATTGGAGCTGCATTTGATGAATTCAAAGACGAGCGTGTGTGCCAAATTACATCAACCGCTTTAAAATGTCTTATATAAGATCCAAATTCAAACCAAAACCACTTGTGGGGGCAAAGTTGACCAAGAGAGTGAACCAAGAGTTTTTAAACATGTCCTTCAAGTATTACTGCTGAAATGCATTATTGTGACGTGAAATCAGACCTGCGATAAGAATCATAAGTTGAAACCTAAAAAATGTAAATATCTTGTCTTCCAATTTGAATCTTTCACAATGAGTTTTTTTTTCTCTGATGTGAAATACTTCTACTGCCTTCAAGTCCTGCTGGGAAGTTTGTACTTATGAACTTGAAAGTCTATGTATATATATACAGTGAGGAAAATAAGTATTATCACCCTGCCATCCTATTGTCATAGGTGCATGTCCACTGTGAGAGGGATAATCTAAAAAAAAAATCCAGAAATCACAATATATGATTTTTTAACTATTTATTTGTATGATACAGCTGCAAATAAGTATTTGAACACCTGTCTATCAGCTAGAATTCTGACCCTCAAAGACCTGTTAGTCTGCCTTTAAAATGTCCACCTCCACTCCATTTATTATCCTAAATTAGATGCACCTGTTTGAGGTCGTTAGCTGCATAAAGACACCTGTCCACCCCATACAATCAGTAAGAATCCAACTACTAACATGGCCAAGACCAAAGAGCTGTCCAAAGACACTAGAGACAAAATTGTACACCTCCACAAGGCTGGAAAGGGCTACGGGGAAATTGCCAAGCAGCTTGGTGAAAAAAGGTCCACTGTTGGAGCAATCATTAGAAAATGGAAGAAGCTAAACATGACTGTCAATCTCCCACGAACTGGGGCTCCATGCAAGATCTCACCTCGTGGGGTCTCAATGATCCTAAGAAAGGTGAGAAATCAGCCCAGAACGACACGGGAGGAGCTGGTCAATGACCTGAAAAGAGCTGGGACCACCGTTTCCAAGGTTACTGTTGGTAATACACTAAGACGTCATGGTTTGAAATCATGCATGGCACGGAAGGTTCCCCTGCTTAAACCAGCACGTCAAGGCCCGTCTTAAGTTTGCCAATGACCATTTGGATGATCCAGAGGAGTCATGGGTGAAAGTCATGTGGTCAGATGAGACCAAAATATAACTTTTTGGTCATAATTCCACTAAACGTGTTTGGAGGAAGAAGAATGATGAGTACCATCCCAAGAACACCATCCCTACTGTGAAGCATGGGGGTGGTAGCATCATGCTTTGGGGGTGTTTTTCTGCACATGGGACAGGGCGACTGCACTGTATTAAGGAGAGGATGACCGGGGCCATGTATTGCGAGATTTTGGGGAACAACCTCCTTCCCTCAGTTAGAGCATTGAAGATGGGTCGAGGCTGGGTCTTCCAACATGACAATGACCCGAAGCACACAGCCAGGATAACCAAGGAGTGGCTCTGTAAGAAGCATATCAAGGTTCTGGCGTGGCCTAGCCAGTCTCCAGACCTAAACCCAATAGAGAATCTTTGGAGGGAGCTCAAACTCCGTGTTTCTCAGCGACAGCCCAGAAACCTGACTGATCTAGAGAAGATCTGTGTGGAGGAGTGGGCCAAAATCCCTCCTGCAGTGTGTGCAAACCTGGTGAAAAACTACAGGAAATGTTTGACCTCTGTAATTGCAAACAAAGGCTACTGTACCAAATATTAACATTGATTTTCTCAGGTGTTCAAATACTTATTTGCAGCTGTATCATACAAATAAATAGTTAAAAAAATCATACATTGTGATTTCTGGATTTTTTTTTTTTAGATTATGCCTCTCACAGTGGACATGCACCTACGATGACAATTTATATATACACACACACAGTCGTGCTCAGTATTAATCATACCCTTGGTAAATATGATCAAAAATGGCTGTAAAAAATAAATCTGCATCGTTTATCCTTTTGATCTTTCATTAAAAAAATTGGCAAAAATCTAACCTTTCATTGAAGTAAAAGAATTGAAAGTGGGGGGGAAGAAAATCACATTATGAAATAAATGTTTTTCTCCAAAACACGTTGGCCACAATTATTCATACCACTAGAATTTTTTATGAATAAAATATCTCTGAAGTATATTCCCATTAATATTTACCTTTTTAGCACACCAGGGTGACAAGGAACATGAAATTTTCCAGCTATGACTTCTTGTTTCACAGGAGTTTAAATACGAGGAAGCACAAAGGCCAGATTCCCTGAATCATCCATCACAATGAGTAAAACCAAAGAATATAGTTCTGATGTGCAGCAAAAGATTGTTGAGCATCACAAAATAGAAAGTGGCAGTAAGAAAATAGCTAAAGAAGTGAAAATCCCCATTTTGACCATCAGGGCAATAATTAAGAAGTCATAATCAACTAAATTGTTACGAATCTGCCAGGAAGAGGACGTGTGTCTATATTGTCTTAATGGACGGTGAGGATGAAAGTTTGAGTGGCCAAAGACTCTTCAATAATCACAGATGGAGAATTGCAGAGATTAGTTGAGTCTTGGGGTCAGAAAGCCTACTAAAAAAAATCAAACAACCCCTACATCCCCACAAGTTGTTTGGGAGGTTTTCAAGAAAAATGCTCCTCGCTCCTCCAAAAACAAACTCTAGCATATTCAGTTGTCAGACACGACTAGAACTTCAAACGGCACAGGGTTCTGTGGTCAGATGAAACTAAAAAAAGAGCTTTTTGGCAGCAAACACGCTAGATTGGTTTGGTGCACACAAGGATAAAAAGTACCCCATGTGTACAATTTAATATACCATTGGATCTTTAATGTTGTGGGCATATTTTTCTGCTGGAGGTCCTGGACTTCTTATTCAGATACATGGCATCGTGGATTCTATCAAATATCAACAGATAAAAAATCAAAACCTGACGGCCTCTGCTAGAAATCTTATAATGGGCCGTGGTTGGATCTTCCATCAGGACAACGATCCAAAACAAACATCAAAATCAAAACAAAAATGTGTTAGGGAGCACAAAATGAAGCTTCTGCAATGGCCGTCCCAGTTCCCTGACCTGATGAGTGGAGTGAACTGAAGAGAAGAAGCACCAACATGGATCTGGGAATCTGAAGGATCTGGAGAGATTCTGTATGGAGGAATGGTCTCTGATCTCTTGTCAGTTGTTCCCCAAACTCATCAGGCATTATAGGAGAAGACTCAGAGCAGTTATCTTGGCAAAAGGAGATTGCAAAAAGGTATTTAATAAAAGGGTATGAATAATTGTGGCCAACATGTTTTTGAGAAAAACATTTATTTCATAATGTGAAAAAAAAAAAATTAGTTCATTAATCCAGTTCACAGGAGCAGCACAATATATTTATCTGGCCAATCGTGTGCTAACACATTTCCACAGGCCACTCTCATTTCATTAGAGGACTGAGCAGCTCCTTTCACATACCTGCCAAAATGATCCTAATTACCTACTAATACCATAATTGCACCATGATCTCTTTAAAGAGACAGCACAGATAAGAAGGGTGAGGCACTGAAAAGCCCTTGAGCTGTTTTACAGCTGCTCTTCAAAGGATTTCCTTTCTCAGACAACAGAATCAGTGCGGCCCATCCTTCACAGAAAACGTACAGATCGCAAAATACACACCAGCTTTCGTCTTTCAGCTCTGTTGGAGCTACAGGAACGGTTTCATTTAGGCTACACGCAAGCCACTCTCACACAAAAGGAACCTCTGTGACATGTTTGCTTGTGTTTTTCAGCTCTAAGTGACAGGATGTTTCATGAATCGTCTTTTGGCAGTAAATCATTGTCTGGGAACGTAAGTGCTTGTAATAATGTGAAGTATATAGGTTTGAAGAGGGGGGGGGAACATCTGTCCAGTTAGCCTGACTGGTCCTCTCCAAATAAAACCATCTGAGGCTATAGATGACGAGCAGACGGAGCTGACCCGAGACATGAAGCGTGAAGGATAGAACGTAACATACTATGCAAAATTCCCTAGATGGCAAGAAATCATTTTAAACAGCACATTGGTCTCGGGAAAAAAATGCTCTTTGTGATTAATATGCCGCCTTTCAAGAAATTTCAATTAAAACTTCAGTGTCAAAAAAGGTGAAAAGAACCTCTAGCAAATTACTTATTTTGTCTAGTTGTCTATTCAGAATCATGATATCGATTTAAAAAGCAGCTCTAGAGTGTTCAGTTATTTTTTGTGAATTATCAAAGAATCCATATCAAGTGAATCGTGAATCGGTTCAAAACTTCCCATCAATCAAAATTTGTGGCATTAAAAAAAAAGAAAGAATTCAGTGACAATAAAAGTGTTTATCACTTTCTATTGTTGAAGTGATGCATATAAATAGAATCTATTAATATTATTTGTTTTACTGCATTCTTGCATTAAACATTTGGAATGTCTCTTGGTTTGGTAGAAATGTAAAAAATAAATGAAAATGTTATAACATTTCAGACATTTTTTTTTACTACATTTCATTAAATTTATCAAATTGACCGTGAATACTTTTATTAAAAACAATCTATTTCAAATACATGCTGTTCTTTTGAATATTAAGCAGCACAACCACTATACAGTAAATATTAAAGCAGCACAAGTATTATAAACTGTGATTATAATGATAAATGTTTCTTGAGCAGCAAATCAGCATATTAGAATGAACTATGAAGGATCATGTGACACTGAAGACTGGAATAATGATGCTGAAAATTCAGCTTTGCTATCATTTCTCCATTTCGGTCACCTGATGGAGTTTGGGCTCCTTGCCCCTGTCACATTTTGCTTACTTATTTGGGACTTAAAAACCACTTACTATTCAGTAATACTGCATTATTAATTTGACTGCACTGACACTATTGGAAGAGAACAAAAACTTTAACTGAATTCAGCTGTCTTCTGCAGAGCTTCTTTAAAAGCTAATTGAATTCATAATTGAGGAATTTTCCAACATCGACATTGTTATTGAACTTATTGGCTTGGCAGACCGGGGTGGAGTGAGGACTATGGCGGAACCAGAGGGAAGGAGGAGCCCAGAGGAGCCAGAGGGGTGGAGGGAGGCAGAGCAGCTGACTCGGAAGTCCGATGTGGAGACAGAGCAACGATGGACCAAGGTGCAGACAGAGGGACGAGGGAGCCCGGCAGATCCTGAGGGATAAGAGTCCAGGGTGGAGCCGAGGGAGCTTTGAGCCAAGGTGGAGCAGATGGGTCAGAGAGCCAAGGTGGAGTATAAGGCTTGGAGGGCTGAGGTGGAGCTTTGGGATCCACGAGCCAAGGTGGAGCCGATGACTGAAAAGCCCATGGTGGATCGTGCAGCAGAGAGGAACAACTGGAGGAGCTGAGGGGAGACAGCAGAGACAAGGCAGAGGAACTGAATGGTTTTGGTAGTGGAGGAGGGAGAGGGAGGCTGGGCAGGACCATCTGCAACGAAGGAGACTTGGTACTGGGCTTAACCAGCGACAACTTGGATGACACAGAAATAGGCTTATCCAAGGATGATTTTGAGGACTTGGGAAATGGGAGACAAGCGGTGATTGAAGACCAGCTATAACCTCCTAATCCAGCTCATAATAATTCCTCAGGAACCCAGCTTACTGCATGAACCTCAGTGGAGAGAGTGTTGGCAGGGATCCAATCCAGTCCAACAAACTTCACCAATATGCCCTCAATGACGAATGATGTAACCAGCTCACACACCTCAAGATTCACTTGGTCTCGGTCATTGATTCACACACTGGTCTCAGGCTCTATGATGAAATTTGCCTCAGGCGATTGCTCCGGCTCTGGTGTTATGGTGGGCTCAGGCACCCAATGAGTGGTGGGCTTTGGCATCCCACGGCAGGCATGCTGATGGCTGCTGGGCTCTGGGTCTGGAGTGGGGCTAGCGATGTCTTCATCCGCAATGGAAACAGTAAAGGGAGAGACAGTTTGTACCAGCACCCACTCCACAAACTCAGTGAATGTCCCTCGAGGACCATCACTGGGCAGACGTGCCTTTGTCTGCTCATTCGTTAAGGCTGGCCAGAATAAACACACAGGGAAAATGCGTCAGGCACCCCAGATCTAAAAAGTTACTTGTGTGGTCCTCGAGGGATCGATGCTCCTGCTTCAAACAGAGCATTCGGACGGCTGGTATATCTATTTTAAATCTTGGCTGAAAATAATCCTTTCTGTGGTCTTGTGTGCTTTGGCAAGTTGGCTGTAGCGTAATCCGAAAGATGATGCGTTATGCAGAATGAACAATAAAACAAGACTCACAGAGAGAGATCTACAAACACAATCCAGAAACATAGACACAAGACAAAGAACAGAGGAGAACTGATGGCTTAAATACACAGAGGGAAGATAATCAACAGAACAGGGAACAGGTGTGACACTAATCGGAGAGTATAGCAACTAATGAATGAATTAGACCTCGGGCAAATCAGACAATAAAGACTATGACTAAAACTAAACATGACTGTGACAAGTTTACACAGCATATGAGTCAAAACACCAAATTCAAAACAGCAAAACAGACAAACCACCTGCACCAGTTATCAATGGAACTTGTTTTCCAGAATTATTCCTCCATATACGTGGGACACATTAAAAGATTGAGTTACCATAATGGCTCATATCATGAGATAAGTCCCATAAGTACATAGTTCATTCGCTGGCCTCAGCTCCACATCAGAGGTGCAGACATAAAGAGCAGTAAGTAACTGTTAGTAACCGTGTCGGACAGCACTGGAATAGACTTCACAACTGAATTGCATGTTTCCACCAGATGCTCTCTGGAAGGTATTTATTGAGGTAAAATTATTGGAAAAATGCTCTGTTCTTTTCAAAGATACAAGCCATCAAAACATTAGTCTTGGGTTCCCATTGTAAATTCTCAAGTAGACAGATCACGCTTGCTCTAGTCAAACATGTCAGCAACCTGAAACAGACATCAGCTAGCCTGAGTCTGTTAAAACTTCTTTTCAAGCTTCAAAAACAACCAAGACGCAGTTTTACAACAACTTGTTCTCTCACAGACCTCAACAACTCTATTTTACTACCTCTATTTAATATGCAATATAAAGGCGATCTCATTTATATTTGTATACATATTCACAGTGTACGCATACATTTTTGCACGTTTAGACAGATACTGAAATGTACAATATCTACATTTTGATTGTCTAAAACACAAACTCTTTTAAGTAGACCCCTTTTAAGTAACCCACTCTTATGACAAAAGTAACTATTTTACGAGGTGATGATTTTGTAAAATGTGATTCTTACCTATACATTCGATTTTCAGAAGAAGATAAAAAGAATGCTTAAAGTGAGTCATACAAAAAAGTGAGATTTTTAAGAAAAAAGTATGCATGAGGGTCCTCTCCTAACCTCATCTCTAAACCTAACCATTAGTAGGGCATAAGCAGTTGGTACAAAACTGAACAAATGAGAGAAAAATTTGCAACTAATTTGCAAAAGTGTACAACAGTAACGAATTGCCATGAGAATGTGTTGGCCCAAGTATAATACTCAGATTGTGCTATGCGATAATATACACCAAATAAATGGCAAGATGTACATTTATTATAAATACAATCAAATCTTCCTATGCATTCAATAATCTACAAACCTGAAATGATTTATAAACATTTTTACATCTCTGAAGTTCAACATATGCACAAGTGTTTCCATTCTAGGAGTGGACCATATGTTATTATTGCATGTAACAGTGTCTATCCAAGCTTTTTTTTTTTTGCAAGTGCCAGAATCACACTTTATGTATGAATGAATACCTCCAAAAAGCAATAAGATCAAATTGGTGACAATGATGTTACCATTATTAAAATGTTTAGCACTATAAGCTGCTGCAAATTGTGCTAATAACACTAGCATAATGGGGCACTAGCACTGTAGCACAATGCTCTATTGCCGTGCCCAGTCAACGGCAGTCTCCATCTGCCTTTGCTTAGACTTGTCACTCAAGTTTAAAGTGAACAAAATAAAGCAGAGGGGTTTTGGGGCTGTTTTAAAGCTCTCCAGTCTACCACAGAAAACTCAATTTTACTTTTCCTGACCATGTTCCCTAGACCAGAGCAAATTTCATTATGTTTATGGACTTATAAAATTCATTGCAGAATACAGATTTCTTCACATGCTGTTTTCAAAACTTACTGAATCTGAGGTGCAGGGAGGTCTTAGCACCATTGTGGCGGTATTGACATTTATCCACATATTTTTGTTTCACCCAGTTCAGTTTAGTTCAATTCAAGTCCTGATAGATTTCAACTTTCTAATAGTACTCCCTGAGAGGAAACAGATAACTGACTAACCATCACAAATGTGGTGAAAGATATGGGCTGCTAACCCAAAGGTTAGCGGAAGGGGCTCCAATATTCAAGTGATACAGGTCACCCAAAAGTGAAAATTCTGTTTTGTAACTTACTCACCTTTGTGTCATTCCAACCCTATATTGACTTTCTTTATTTTGTGGAACACAAAAGGAGATATTCAGTAGAATTTCCTAGCTGCAAAAACTATTCCCTTACAAAAACATCTTCACTGCACTATACTGGGGAATGTTTTTTTTATGCTTCAGTCATATTATGACATAAACAATGTACATAAAGTTCAGGAACAACTTTTATTCCAAAATTTTAGTGATTTGGGGAACACCCTATATACTGACACAAACACTCTCTCCTTAGCACACACATCAAGACGCACAGTTCTGTTTGTATGGTTAGTCTGAGCAGCAATAGTTCTGCATTCCACATGTCAATATTCAGGCTTCTGGCAAATTCTCTAGATTTACAAATAAACAAATAGCTGGGCAGGAATGAGAGAAATTGGAGAGAGCAAATTCATTTAATTTCTTGTTCTTTTAACTAAAAATAGAATCTACTTTTCTAATGTATACAACATTATTTGTCATCTAACAAACGAGACTTTTCATGGGAAAACAATTGAAATGAAAGCATTTTTGGCTGTTCCTCACAGTACATCCTAGATTTCCAAACATACGCTTGGCATCACACTCTCTGAGAAACTATAAACAGTGTCAAAGAGCAAAACTTTGGAAATGTTTTTTAGAGGAATACCTTCCTGTTGTTCTTATCAATGGTCATATCTAGGAATTGTGCAATGACCTCATTTGGCCTTGGCACACTAGTGTTCAAGCATGATCTCAGACGCCACACCCACAGTCCACTCAATAATTCATACTGCAAAGTGCAAACAAAAAATATGGAAAGAGCTTGGGTGACTTTACACAACTTTCAGAAGCTGCACAACATAATTTAGCAGTTTTTCTGTGAAACACTACTTTTAAAAGGTACTATTTAAATAAAGCATTACTTAGAGGCAGAATTAATGGTTTTGCAAAAGTTGGAGACATCAGATCTACTCAGAGATTTGTCTAAGGCAATTAATGACAAGTTAACTATATCTGCAAGCAGAACTGCATATTTCGCTTTATTTTGTATTGAGATAATCTACTTATGGACTGACAGAAATTCTCATTACACAATTCTGTGATTTCTGAAACTGGCAACGCAACTAATTGCAATCTTTGTAATATGGAAGTTATCATATAGAAGTTATCTAATGGAAGTTATGTATATATGTATACAGCTAATGTCAATTTGAGTTTGTGTTTAAATGTTAGTTTTCATTCAATTACATACAGTATTGCTTTAAAGGCTAGACTCTTGCCTGTGAGCCAACCATTCAGATCATTATGGGCATTACTTAAACATAACTATTATTCAAATACTGTCTGTGGAAAACTTAAGAGAAGCTGTCTGGTTCAGCACAAATGCGATTACATTACACTAACAAGTATTTGGTCAGGCGTCCAGTTAGTGATTTTGCTCATGTGTGATGTCCGGCTGCCAAATCCTGGTTGTGAGTCTGGCCTCAGTATTTAATCTTGGGACAAAAGATCACACATGAGAATTATAATACAAAATGACCTCAGTGGGAAGCATCCGGATGATTAATGATCCCTGACAAGTGTTGCAGGAGCAGAACAACTACTGACAAAGAAAATAAAAATGAATAAAACCCTCTCCACGGGTGGTAACATCTAGATCTCGACTTCTCCTCACATAATTCTCAAATCTTTGGGCAGTTTTAATAAATTTCTGCAGCAGACCCACTGAGCTTGGGGTCTCTGTTCAGTCTGAACAGTCCAGAGAAGAGTTCAGCAGCTGTGCTATTAAAAAAAAAAACACAAGAAAAGAGTAACCTGATACACTTTGGAGTGAGAGCACAAATCAGATGAGACGTTCATGAGCCACAAATCTCTCCTGCGTCTGAAACATCACAGAACTGCGCATGAGAGCGTGGAGGACAGAGCCAGCAGCCTGTGATCAGCCAGAATATGAAAATAGCAGACTGACATACACTTACTTTACTGCACCGTGACCTGCATTGGATCAGATCTCCAAGCAGAATACAATCCACACCATTATATTCTGAAATGCAATATCAAAATTCAACAAAATGAATACATTTTTCGACAACTTGTGGGTAACACTTTATTTCGATAGGCGACTTTGGACATTCTACTGACTATCAGTAACTACATGTCAACATATTCTACTTACATCTACTGTAACCCTAACCTATTAGTCAACTAACAGTCCACTACAGTCTACTAATACCCTAATAAGAGTTACTTTACATGTAGTTGCAAAGTTACTTACTGTACAGTTCAATGTCTAAAGTGGACCATCTAACTAAAGTACACTTGGTTGGGAAATTTCATTGTATTCAATTACATTTTCTCAATGAAATAGGCCTTTTAGTGAGCTAAACAACCTATACATTTCAATAGGGGTTGAGCAGAATACAAATAGTCTCTTTCTATTACTGAGTTGGAATTTGATGTCACACAGGATGTTGAACCGGAATTTGAATTGGAATGATAGGAAGAAGAATTGACCGAATTCAATTAAACTTAATAAATATAATTAATTTGGACTATTTATGGCCATAAATATCTTACATCAAATAATTTGACATGTAGAATAGATTTAGTCTGATTAGAAATATTTCTTAAAACTACATTCAATATACTGTTCAATGAAACATTCTTTATAACTATTATACAAGCAAGAGTGCTGTTGTATTGCACACTCATTTAACAGAATAGTTTTATATACTGTAAAAAAATTAATGTTGAATAACCTGCACTGTAGAGAAATATCAGTTAGTTTGTATACTTTTTGCTCGCCAATAAAAAAATAGATGCAAAAAAAGCCAAAGCATTGATCAAATACATACTGTAATATTATTAATATGAATAATTATTGTTATATTAAATATTTATTAACATTACAGTAGATGTATGGCCTGATGAAAAAGTCTAAAATGTTGTTGTGTAATCACTTTGCAAATATGGAGTTTTTTGTGTACATCCTAATGTCTAAAAATCATATTAATTTTTTTCTTGAATTCAGTACCTGAAGTAGCACTCTCATTCTCTAAACGGCACACAACCCTGACTTCAATGCATATGTAATTCTCCTGGAGAAAGTTCAACACGCAGGGTGAACTTGTGGTGAAGCCAGATGGTCCTTGGAACATTAAAACTAGTTAAATCAATGTCCAACCAGGCTGAGAGTACTGAAGCTGCCAGGTGAAATCACTACGGCAATATATAACCAGACTTCACCTCGCATAACGCCAAGCTGCCACAACAATCACTCCCTTCGGTCTTTGTAATGTCGGCTATTAACAAAATGCCCAACAGTGCTAATTCCTTAAAAAACACTGAATATAATGGTGCTCTGGGGCGAGCCTGTGAATATCGACTGACAGCTTAATTAGGGAGGTGCTAAAAGTCTGTAAGTAATGAAGGACGTATGTTTTGAAGAAGGAATTGAAGACAAACGAAGATTTGTTTGCCTTCGTTTGTCTTCAATTCCTCGTTCAAAACATACGTCCTTCATTAAAGTTAACGTGAAAGCACACTTATTTTGTTCTTCCGCAGAGATTTATTTATTATTTGATTATATTAGCTCACGTTCCAAGTCATAAGTCCCGGATGTGTATAATTTGCTGTTGAAATAAAGACACGTTGTACTTATATGGCAATTTGATACTTGACATAATAATAATTTTTAATTTTTTTTTATAAATCTCTGTGTAAGAACGGAAATAAGGGCATTTTAGTGTGTGGCGGGAAATCCTTAGGGCCTCGGTTATGAAACACAAGCAGAACGAATCTTTTTGTAAAACATTCATGAATCCAATTAAATTAAATGCGGTAATTTGCGTCGCAATGCTTTTTCAAACGATTTGCACAGAAATTTGCTCTGCTCGCGTTTCACGGACCAAGCCCATTGAGATTTTGCGATTGCTACGGTGATTCTGTTAAAGAATTTCATGCAATTACATTCTTTATTGATTTTTAATAAAGGTTTAAGTCATGTCAGCACTTGAAACGTATGTGGTAAGATCACAGATGTCTTTGGGAATTGTAGCCGTTTAATATTTGTTTATGAAGGGGTGGTATTAAACTACCTGCAGCTGCTTCAGTGCAGTCCATTCTCATGCACAATGACTCATTTAAAAACCACTATCAAATGAATGAATCAAATGAAAAGGAAACTTCAAAGACTGGAAGCTTATGGCTTTATAGCAATCGCAAGAAAGGGAACTCCTTTGCTGGGATTATCTTGGATTATTATTTGGTATTTTGTGTTGCATGGTAAGGCCAGGCAAATAACTCCAATATGTGTGACTTGGTTTAACCACCAAAGAGATGTAGATTAATGTATCATGTCATCATTCATTTCCCAGATTTTGATACTAAGGGGAACTGATGCAAAAGTGTAAAATGTGGCCCTTCCAAATCCCACAAACTCCTGGCTCAGAATTTGTAGAAACATTCTCTCCAATACAAAACTGATACAAAATCTCCTGGCCCACCTCATATTTCACAGTAGGGTAATCTTATGTTTCCAAATGTGACGTAACTAGCAAATGAATCATACTTTGATCACCACATATTACAAAGATTGACAAAAAAAATAACAGAATCATTAGCATCGCTCCGCGAGTCCAGTTTTGAAATCCTACAAAAACATCTTCATTCATTTCAATAACACTGTTTGGTTGCAATTAAATTATCCACACTGGACCATAAAGTGCAATTCATTTTCAAGTCATTTAAGATCTGAAACTCCATTTTAAACACATCCGATAATTTTGACGCTAACATCATTATTAGATTGCGTTTGTGTACCCAGCAGGGAATTTTCGGCTCCTTCCTAGCATTGTAAACATCTGTTTTCTCTTAACATTTGGTCACAGTTTATTTTCATTATTTTGAAAATTGTAAATATGCTGCTATTATCTGTTTCTACTTGCAAATTCATTTGAAGGCTAGTTTATCAATTCATTTGGCAAATTGCAATATATAGCGCAGTCTGAGTCTGACAGCTCCTTGTTACATTTATGAGATGTATCTAGAGTCCACTCTGTCTTCATAACCTTCTGTTGTGGCACATTTTATTTTTCCAGTTCAGTTGTTGTTTTATGGTCGTTTAGAAGAGCAAGGCCTTGAGTAATGGGCAACGTGGAAACATTCTGAAGAGTCTGTTATACGTATTAGTGTCTCATTTATTTACAGTTCAGTTCACTCATGCCACACACTGAGATTGTAAATGTTCACGCCATGTTTGCCAACATCTCTCTAACTCTCTCTCTATGGTTGTAAAATATCAATAATGCCTAACAATAAGTGAAAAATAAAATAAGCTTATTTTGTTTATTTGTATTATAGTGACATCCTTTCATTTTACAGCAATTAAACAGACGTCAAACTGCTCTAAAAATAGATTTTATATACATTTTTATGCGTATCAGAATATTGTTCATTAGCTTCACTATTTGTATGACCTATAAATGTTCAGCTCTTAAAGGGATAGTTCACCCAAATAGGGATAGTTCTGTCATCATTTACTCACCCTCTTGTCGTTCCAAACCCATAAAATGTTAATCTTTGTAAGACGAATGAAGATATTTTCACCTAAACCTCTGACACTTCAAAACGTTCATAAAGAGATCGTAAAATAAATCCACATGAATCGTTTAACCCTTTCATGCATGAATTATGATAACCTCAGTCAGGATTTTTTTCCTATGTGTTTTTATTGCTCTTAGGGCATGAAAAACAAGAATTGATTTTTATTTTATTTTTTTACAAATTTTTCAAAGAGATCACTTGAGTGGACAGCATGCGGTTATGGTTTAAACTGAAGATATACTGTATTAAATATAAGACAATAATCAAACAGATAAAGTATGTGAATTTAACAAACTAATCAATACAATTATATCAAATCATGTGAAAACTATAAAATATATACAAAAAATATAAATGCGAAATATTGCAAAGGCTTCATACAACTTCATACAAGTTGCACATCGTGTATCTTTGATATCAGAACATGAGGACGTGATTCCATCAGAATTTTCTACAGCCTGTCAAGGTACAACTGTGGAAACCACTCAGATGCTCCCTCCAGTGCACCAGAGTATGGAGATTTACCCTTATTAGCTGATAATTCTGATTATGTTCAAGATGGACATGCACATTTCTATCATAGCCCTCTATCATAGAAAACCTAGCGATACGGGTTTTTTTCAATCTCATCTGAAATGATCAGTGTTGGGGGTAACGCATTACAAGTAACATGCATAATGCATTCAGATTACTTTTTTGATGTTACAAGTAAAGTAATGTGTTACAAGTAACATGCATTACCTAATCAGATTACTTTTTGATCTAACAAGTAATTAACTACAAGTAATGTGCATTACCTAATCAGATTACTTTTTGATGTAACGAGTAAAGAAACGCATTACAAGTAACATGCATTATGTAATCAGATTACTTTTTGATGTTATGAGTAAAGAAACGTATTACAATAACGCGCATTACATAATCAGATTACTTTTTGATGTTATGAGTAAAGAAACGTATTACAATAACGCGCATTACATAATCAGATTACTTTTTGATGTTATGAGTAAAGAAACGCATTACAAGTAACATGCATTACGTAATCAGATTACTTTTTGATGTTATTAGTAAAAAAAACACATTACAATAACGTGCATTACGAAATCAGATTACCTTTTGATCTAACAAGTAAAGTAATGCATTACAAGTGTCATACATTATGTAATCACATAACTTTTTTCGATGTCAATGAAAATTACATTCTAATAATACAAATACATTTATTTACAGTAAAAAAAGTCACTGCACATTAAGTTTTTAAGTTTTAAGTTTCAAAAACAATATTCACATTATAATTATGAATTGTAGCTGAAATATAGCAATTGATGCATGACGTCCACTACAGTGGACGTGATTAATCAGAGTTTTCTCTCAATCTAAAATCAAAACTTGGAAAATTTTACTGTGATATGACTCATTAGATATTGCTTGATGCTGCAATATTTTTTTTACCTACAAGAGTCTCCTAGGATAGAAGGAATGGGTGGATATTCCAGGGCAACTTGGCATGTCTGACTGACCCTTGGCCATCTTGGTTTGGAGGGGGAAAAAAAAATCGAAACACAATGGCTTGCTACTTGATTGCAATTTATAGGATGATGCACGAGGGTCCAGTGAAGAGGCTAATGTGCAACTTTGCCATAAAAACCCGTGCAAATTCAAGAAAATGCTTTTTTAATAGCTGTCCACTGTAGTGACCACTATGCGTGAAAGGGTTAATCCACGTCTTCTGAAGAGACACGATCGCTTTATATGATAAACAGATTTCATTTAGACTTTTATTAGCATATTTTATCAGTGAACGTTCATACAGCACTCAAATATGGTAAACAAGCTCAACCACAATGATTGACGCATGAGAACCAATGAAGTTTCTTCTCACGTCATAGTTGTATTCTCAAGTACAGTTGAGCTTCTCTTTACAATATTTGAATGCTTTATGTATGTCTGCTGATCAGTGTTTATATGTGAATAATAGTAGTCTAAATGAAATCTGTTTAAAGTGATCCTGTCTCTTCAAAAGACTTGGATTCATATGGATTTATTTTACAAATCTCTTTGGCCTGGTTTCACAGACAAGGCTTAGATTAAGCCAGGATTAGGCCTTAGTTTAATTAGGGCATTTAAGTAGCCTTAACGTGCCTTAGAGGAAAAAAACATTACTGGTGTGCATCTTGAGACAAAAAAATGGCACTGCCAAATTTTAAGATATCAGTTAAAACAGCTCAAACATGCATTGTAGGTCTAGTCTAGGACTGGGCTTACGCCTTGTTTGTGAAACCAGGGAGTTAATGAACAGGCATCTGAGTTTTGGGTGAATAGGCTTTTAATGGAGGGACAGAAATCGCTCACATTTCATTCAAAAATCGTCATTTTTCTTTCGGAGATGAACGCAAGTCTTATGGGCTTGGAACGACATGAGAGAGTAAATGATGAAAGAATTTTTCCAAATTTTTTGGGTGAACTATCCCTTTAACTCTTCTGGAGAATATTATGCATGTGTGTGAGTATCTGCTTAATGTCTCAGATATAGAAAAAAAAAAACTCATGTTTTCTTTCACAGGCAGAAACATCTGTCAGAGCCTCAGATCTATCATTAGCACACTATTCTACGAGCACTCACTGTGTTTGTGTTGAGTGCACACATGTGTGTTTTCACTGCTGCTGGGGGAGGAGAAAAAGACTCCAAACTCTTTGTGTCACTTTGAGCACAGTCAGACAAGAATAGAGAAGAGGACAGGAAGACTGGCAAATCAAATTCTGCCATGCGGTATTCATCAAAATACTCCAGCAATCATTTCAATGAAATAACCGCCCAATTCTGGTGCAAACGTTTTCAACTGGACAAAAAGTTGGGCTCCACGAGCCAAAAAAAACTGTTCTGAACAACATGGGCATGTTACCCACACTTGTAGAAGGAAAACAAATGACGCAGACAGCATCTGGTCAAAACCACTCCTCATTTTCTCAGATATATAAGCGTTTATTTTGTGCAACAACAAAAAAAGAATCACAGGTTTCCTCACCTCTAGCTCATTTTCATAACATTTCCTTACTTTTTAATGACTATTTGAGGACCAAAAACTCAAACAGTTACTGCGTTCAACGAAAACGAGAGGCTAAAGGCTAACCGTCAGCTATAGCTAATACGCAAACTGCCCTCACTGGACAACTTCCTGTCATTTGTCTCAGAGCAAACGGGCAGGAAATAGCTTTGAATATAGCTATGCTGCATTTTAACATGCTAGCATCACACAGAGAGACTCCCTCGTGTCTCTAAGTGGACGTAGGAGAACAGTTTCCAGCCGAAGAACGCAAGAGAGTGAAAGCAAGCAAATTCGTGTGATTTAAAGAGACAGTTATGTATGATGAATGCCACTCTCCTGAGAGTCTGGGAAACCGGCTGTAGTGCTGCACATGGATCTAAAGTGCACCGTGACCTCAGACACACTGAGAATCACACGATGACAACTATAGAGCCCTCTACAGCCGAGCTCTGAGGACATGATGGAATTTTAATCAATTTAACAACATATCATTTGACACTTCACTCAATGCATGTGCACGAGATAGGTTTCCAGGAATGGGTGACGAGCAAAGCACGGATAAGTCATTTAGAACGGTGTACTGTGGGTATTTATCATATTTAATATGTCTGCTTGTACTGAATGACATATACATCTGTAGTGGGGTTATGAATGCAAGCATATTCACGAATCCATGACTCTATCAGCACTTCAAACTAACACACGGATGAAATGTATGGTTAAAATGTCCAACAAGTCTTTAAAGGTGAAAGTTACACCAGCCATTACTAGTCAATTCAGTAATGCACTTGATTGTTTTGTTTCAAACTCATTCTGGTTTGCGATTGTTTTAAACCCCAACTCTAACCCCAAGTATTCAATGCGAACAATTCATATAGACTATATTCCAACCTTGTGTTGTCATTTCCTTGGGTGTCCAATTCAGTTTTGTTGTTTGCTACATGTTTTTATTAACATTAAAACCTCTCATTATATATATATATATATATATATATATATATATATATATATTATGTAATCTATATAATCAGTAGTCTGGCTATCACCAGACCAAGCTCAATCTTTTAAGATTGAACATTGGTCTGGGGAGTCTGCTCTGTATTTTCTATGGCACAAGAGGCGTGATCAGCGGGCATAGTTCAAATGACTCTGTACGCAATTGGATAGTCCTTCAACCAGTCAGACCAACGATCCAGGTGACGTACTTTGCAGCGAAAACTCCAGGCAGGAAACATGTCAACAAACCTGTTGGTTTGGAGCATTGATCAGCGGTTTGCAGAAGCAGCAATGGCATCAAGCGATTTTTGCAGGTTGTGCGAAATAAAAAAAAAACATGAAAGTGAGTGGTATTTACAACCACTCGAGGGATTTGTTTGCTAAACTAAAGAAGCCATTGAGCATCGTCGTGAGGTTAAAAGGAATTGGATTGGATTAAACCCGCCAATAGCGCGCCAGGTGGATAAGCCAGTTTGTGATTGGTCCCTGCAGATTTGTAAGGGAAGCAGGATAGAAGATTGTACACTTCAGCCTGAGATGCAGGGCGAAATCAAATCACCGGCAGATCGGGCTGGGTTTACCCAGTCTATATAATCAGGGGTTTCAATGTTAAATTCATCTTAAAATACATCTTTGTTCATCTTAAAAAAGTTATTTTTACATTTACAATGGGCAACGATTAATCGCGATATATCGCATCCAAAATAAAAGTTTGTGTTTACATAATATATGTATATATATATATATATATATATATATGTGTGTGTAGTGTGTATAATTATTTTTGTTTATATAAATACACACACATGCATGTATATACACATATACATATATATACATATACATATACATATACATATATATACATATATATACATATACATATATATACATATATATACATATACATATATATACATATATACATATACATATATATATATACACATATATATATATATACATATACATACATATATATACATACATATATATACACACATATATATATATTTTTTTTTTTTTAAGAAAATGTTATTTATATATAAAATATTTATATATAATATAAATTATGTATAAATATATACAGTATGTACATGCAAATATTTCTTAGATAAATACATGCATATGTGTGTATATATATACAAAATATACAGTACACACACACACATATATTATGTAAACACAAACTTCTATTTTGGATGCGATTAAATCGTTGTCCAGCACTAAAAATAAGCAAAAATTTATGGAAAAAAAAACCTGAAGGTGGGTTTTCACAATGCCTTTTACTTGCTAAACAATATGAACTACCAAACAGAAGACAGAAGGCTTGTAGATTGTGTACAACAGGTTTTTCAGTAAAGTTTTGATCATGATCAAAAGCTTTAGAAATGTGTGCATATCAAATATGATACAGTAGGCTTCACAGGGTTAAAAATCAATCGCTTTAACAGACACTGGTTTGATTTTATCATTCATTTGCAAATTTTATAAAGCTACACTCAACTGTAAGAAACTAACAGTGACTGAATTCAGAGAATGCAGTGAAAGAGGAGTTCAGCATCGTGGAACTGTAGCAACTTGAGAGTTTCTTAAACGGCCTGACCTCGAATTGTCTCAGATGGTTTGCTTTAACTTAACTGGACTACACTGTAGCGATTGTAGAGGTGAAAGCTAGAATGACCTTGGGCTTGTCTCACCCCGTTTTTTTTTTTCTAACTGGCAGGGGGCCAGTTTCGCGCCTATTACTGATAGCTCTAATGAGAAAGGGTCAGAAAAGCAGACCCGTGCGGTGTGGAAATGGATGAGGCAGGACATCTCTCTGTAATTCCCCTGCCACCTGCCAGTGACTGCGCAGGGGACGTCCTGATTGCTAACAGACCCGTCTGTGCCATGCACCCAGGTGTCTTCGTTCTCACCCATCAGTCATGCACACGACAGGCTTTTTGCTGCAGCACACATGCTGAGATCCACGGCGAGAGAGATTCCTTTGCTAAGTATGTTTAGTCCTAATTCCTCTTACAGCCGCCCTGCCAAACGCAGATGTGCGTAAAAAGATGTTTGGAAAATACGGGTGAAAGTTAGAAGAGTGCTTTTTTGCTGAAACTGTTTGAATGAACAACATTCAGGTCTATTTGACGCCAAGAGCAGTTCAGAAACTCTCATCTGAGCTTGTATATCAATTTTAATAAGAAAATGTGCAGCATGACCTGCACTGGAACTCGCACAGTGCCTGACATACAATTTAGTACAATCTTTCCACAGTAAATCTGCTTTAAACAAATAATCTCGCTCCGGTTGACTGTACCTGACAGTGATTTGAGTTTACATTGAGATTACTGCAACGATTATAATAATAAAACAACGGGGGAAAAAAGCAAGTCTGTCAAGGAAAACCCCAAAATATGTCATTTAATTCCCTTCGTGGAGTGTTGTGTCAGAATTCATCAACAACAGTGTATGAAATCACCGCAAAGTTCGAATGCACCCAAACAAAATATCACACCTGATCCAACCAAAACAGCTTTTTACAAAAAAATGTTTTGTTTGTGAATCACCTTCATTAATATCCATAGAAAAGACACTGATTTAAATCGCATGCAAAAACTGCTCTTCCTCTCAGAACTACGGGTGCTTTCACAAAGTGTCATTTTCTGAAATCATTGTCAGCTGTTGTTTCCACTGGCCTTTTGTATACGTCATCATTCAGCTTCATTCTATCCTTGATCTGACATTTTCGGTACTACAAAAGGTCTCTGACAGGTCCTCTGAGATTTCTGCCTTTCAAACAATTATTCACCCTAAAATGATCTGAACATTTGGGACAATGTCTGTGTGTGTGACTATGAAATCTGAAATTGGACACTGGATTTACAAACAGGCAAAGCACAGCTGTTGAAAGTGATCAATAAAACCATATGCTTGGCTGATCTTCTCATCATATTAAACCTATGCGTTTCTGGAACAAGCAGCAACAATTACATCACTGCAGCCTACCAGTGGTTCTGGACGTCAATGAGAGAAAACAACTCAACATAGTTCATAGTTCAAACAACATAAACACAGAACGCACCTGATATATTAAATTAAACCATATACAGGACTACAGATTCCTACTGATCAACACAAACAATACGCACCATTCATTACATTTGTTATAAAAGCCCTTTTGTGAAACTCTGAGGCAAAAAACAAAGCCTAACCCAATATACACTATATTAGCTCAGTATGCATGTTGCTGTAATCTCCTACCTGTTAATGTAACATCGCTGTAGATGTTGGAGAGCTGTTCTTTCAACAAGACCTGTTGCATCTGAGCCGCTTTCTCCCGCTGTAGTTCCAGCATCATCTCCGGGTGGCTGGCCAGCTTGCAGCCCTTCTGTTTGTCCAGGGCGAAGTCACTGCGCACTATGTCTGCATGGAAACCGCGATAATGATTTTGGAGTTATTTTCTGTGAGTATTTGCAACGGGTGGGCGATATTCTACCGATAGACACGATTAACCGACCGTAATTTGTCAACGGCAGAACATGACGTTGATGTGCTATGCAGTCACGCTTATCGTTAGCATGCGTTTTTAAGTATTGCGTTTAAAATATATATATATATATATATATATATATATATATATATATATATATATATATATATATATATATATATATATATATATATATATATATATTAAACCGTTGAAGCACAGTAAGCAGCGAAAGACAACTCTTTTCGTTATATATGCAGGTGATGTCAGATAAACTGTGCGCGCACGTGAAGCCGCTGCTCTTAAAGCGCGTGAGAACTGAACCGAGTGCTTTTTGTCGAATAATCAGACTTGAACGCTTAAATGTATATTTATGTGTCAAAATTACCTTTTATTTGCAAGTAAACGCAGTCATTTATGTCTTAAGTTAACGTAAACAGTTGAGAAAGAATGTGCACATCACAAGTATAGCCTACTAAATACGTGAAATATCTCTTAAAGTGACAGCATCCAAATTTAGGCTACAGCTGTCATTAATCAAACGACAAAAAGAGAACATCTCTCACTGCTCTTCACTGAATCACTTTAGTAACTTTAATAAATTAGCCTATATAGTCTTTACACAGTGAAAACTATGCCGTGTTTTTATACATTTGATTACTTTATACAATTTATTTCTTATTTAGTGCTCAGATTTTTTTTAGGTAAATTTAATTTGTGTCTTTGTTCTATTCTAGTTTGTTTTCCTACATGCTTGTAATTAGTTTCTTTATTCTTTCTTTATCACTGTTTACTTGTCTTCAGTAAGCTTGAAAGTTTTTCTTTACTTAGGCTAGTATTAGTTGTTGTTGTTTTTTGTGACATTGAAATTGGTGACGAATTATGAAATTTCAATGGTATCAAAAATGTTGATATCATAACCTTATTTAAAGCAAAAATAATGTGTGATATATACCAGTATAATTGTGCAATAAAGTTACTCAAATTGTGATATAAGCTTTTGGTCATATCGCCCACCTTATCTGCCCACCAAGAGGACAAACTAACCACTAGAGCAATGCATTTGCATTGTGGACATGTTTTCTAGATACTCAAAATATATTTCTTTTTGTTCTGTGTTTATTGATAAAAAGTCTTCAGAATTAAAAAGGCATGTCTTTTTCAAAAGGCATGCACTGACTAAATGAAAGCGTCAATATTTATTCAAATATATCTTAGGTGTATGCATGCACATATGGAATGACACATAGAGCTTTAATATCATGATTGCAAATAGTATTTCTGGAACTTTCAACAAGTTAAGAGTTGTTTCCTCATCAAGTTTTCTGAGGTACAAAAATATTTTTTTGTTTTTGTTGTTTCATCTCAATAATATATGCAAAATACCTGCCTAATTGAAAATGACCAAATTAGACCTCACCATCTTCATAGTTTTTCAGGTAATAGTCCGGTCCAGGCCCTCTAAACTTCGCAAGATTCTTCAGGTTATGAAACTGGAGGAAGTCAGTCCGTTTGCCCCCAAACCTCAAATAAGCTGGAGAGAGTCCCCGCGCCAGAGTGACTAACCGCTTGGAGCTGTGGACACAGAAAGATGTAGATCACAGATCCAGCTATTCTCAGAGAAACGCGTAGGGCTAATACAGAATCACTGTGTAGACAACACTGTAAAAAGTCCAAATGAGCAGTGCTTGCCTTAAAGAGCTATTTCTGCCTGACAGAACCCTTAAAATTAACTTGCATGGGTGCAATCTACTCATATTAAATATAGTAGTCATTACCATGGGAAGAAAGTTATTTCGGTTACCTAAACATTGAATAGTGCATAAAATCACAAAGATAGCTTTGTCTTCATGATTTTAGACCATTGGAGGGAAGATGGAGAATAAACTGAATAAAATCACTAATTTCTTTTTAAGGCTTGTTCATATATGATCTTTATCCTTTTAAATTATATAAAGACACAAAAACATTATATAATATATTATAACACATATAGCCTATACTTTATGCTATGTGCTACTGTCTTAATTCTTTTGACGATGTAAAAGTCTGTAATGCCGGCACAAGAAAAACATAGCCTAATTTTAAAACTCATAATTAATTATAAACTTATTTTTATTCTATTTATTTAATATTCTATTTATTTTTTCTGCAGTGACCTGGTTGTCGCCATTGGATTGGTGCTTTAACTTTCGGAAACTCACAGCAGGATTGTGAGTTTACAATATATTGTGTTTCAGGCCGCAGTGCTGAAATCAACAGCAGATTATTCACAGAGCTGCAGTCTGTGGTGCTACACGCTCGTTTCTTTCGAAATAAATAAATACCAGCTTTATTAGAGCTTTACTAAATAATGAGACATAATAAGGTACCAGTCGTAAAAAGAGAAGCCGTAAAAGGTGCACATAAAAGAAGGCCTATAAATTGCGCAAATATTCCGCCTATGAGAACCAAGAATCGAACAACAACAACAGATAACATAAAAGAATAAAATAAAATTGTATTGAAATAAAATAAAATGAAGCTACTATGTGAATTGTTTTATATTATTTTGTGAAACAGCAAAACAAGCTAAATTGCCATAATCGGTGAAGCCTGCGTTTTGGTCGGTGGGCCGAAACTGAATTTTGGAAAATACATTTTAGAGAAAGTATCTGCTGTCACGTCCAATAATGTGAATTAATACATTTAATCAGACCGAGCATGAAGCATGAATAAATAAGCATGTTATTTTTGGAAAATGACAACTACAATTTAAGTTTAAAAGAAAAATAATATTAGTGCAACTTCCTGCGTAATAATGGCGATGTAACGGCAATATATTTAGATATAATTTATATGAGATTATGGCATTGTTACCTATTGCATTGACATTATGAAACCTTATTTTGAACGTATGCATGTGCATAGCATGAGCTAAACGTGCTACAAATATCACTAGTATTAGTAATAGTCCCATACTTCAAATCTGTTTACGAGGTTATTTTCAAATCAAATAAGATGTGGGGGGGGAAATATAATTCTTAAAGTTGTGGGTAAGTGTCCTAGTAGATAAGTCACATCCCGCTTTTATTAGGTCCTTGTTTCATTCCATATATATATATAATTAAACTAAGTAGCCTACGCACAATGTAAAACCCCTTTAAAGGCGATAGCCTACCGCGTAAATCTGCTGTAACTTACACTTTACGCGACAGAAAACGAACAATAATGCCACGACAGCAGATGGGGTTCATATTTATGTGGGCCACTTCTTAAATTCTATTGAATCTATTCGTTCCAACACCTCATCCTGATAAATCACAATAATAAATATTCGATAATACATCGGGATTAAACACTATATCGATACTCAAACCTGTTAGGTTCTATAAAAGACACTTACATTTCGGTTCTCCGAATGGTTTTGTGTCTTTTCTCCTCTGGGGGCTGGGACACTCATATTCACTTCCAGGTCAAGCCCTGGTGTGCAAATTAACACAACCATTCAAATCTGCGCGTATTTTCAGGTTTCACGCTCTAATATAAAAGGCATTCGTTCATCGAGTCAATCTCTTAAGAGCTATATCATGGACTAACATCACCCCACAACACGGTTTCATTGGGATTAAGCAGATGTTGTTTTAAGCATTGCGAGTAAACATGATGAATTCTACTTTACGCGTAAAATAAATGTCCATGAGTGCGAAAACGCATGGGGTTTTACACGATAACGTTATATGGCTAAGCTGTACAGAAAAGCTAAGTGCAACCAAACATAAAAGTTTAAACATCTAATAAGAGGAAAGGGGACTGGTAACCTACTTTTCGAAAATACTGGATTTTGTAGCCTACTCAAGGGAGCGGTTGATAGATTAAAAAGTAGTAGCCTATGCTATTAGATGCCTAGTAGGTGTTTGGGTAGCCTATATGTGTTATTGAAAAAAAATGATTGATGTCTAGTTGTGTTCCTGTTGGAAAATCCAGTTTAAGCCGGGTTTGGAACATCGAAGATGGTTTCTAGCTGGTCATTATCATGGTCAAGCTTAACCACTTCAAGATTGTATGTTGCTACACTCTAAAAAGGGTTCCTTAAAGCACCTTTACCATCCATGGAACATTTCCATTCCACAAAAGTTTCTTTATAATAGAATAAGGTTCTTTAGATAAGAAAAACAAATGGTTATTTTAAGAACTGAATGGGTAACCAAAAATGTTTCTTTAATGGTATTGTTGCAAAAAAGAAAAAAAAAATAGAAAAAAACCTTTTGGAATCTTTATTTTTAAGAGTGTAGTCCACAACCAGCCTTAAACCACCTTGTTCCAAAACACATACTGACCTCTCCAGCAGGCAATTCCGATCTTCCCAAATCAACACAAACACATCAGCATCACCATGCGCAGGATGCGAACGCAAAAGCTAGAATAGCCTACCTTAAGAAGTCCAGCCAGCCATCCTTTACGATAGACGGGTCCAACTGCAACGAGAGGAAGTTGTCATTCAAAACTTTAACCGGGCTTCGAGTATTGACGTCCAGTAAAATCAAGGTTCTCTCCAGAAAGCTCTGTCTCTTCCCTCCGGACACTGGTCTCCTGTATGTAGCGGCGGAGGGAATGAGAGACTGGAGTATCAGTGCCAACCACAGTGACGAGCCGAACACTGGGCAGAGGAGCTGCCTGGGCATCTTCTGTCCTCAAGCACCGGGCGGAGCGCAGTGAGGGAGATCCAGCTGAGATCTCCTTATAAAACCCGATCGAAAAGCACCTGAAGTGTTTTATGCCCCTCCTTGAGCGAGGATCGCTGGTGTCTCTTTCAGCCCCCCCCCCCCTGTCTTCAGCTGTTTTGGAGTAAACTGACGCCCGAGGGCCAGCCTCCATCACACTGCTGCCCCTGCACCGCCCTCTATAGTAACGCAACGGCTCTTAAAGGTAAGATGACTCTTATTTATCAGAAGCGTCTTCTGGTGGGGGTGTCTGGAGCATAATGTCTCTGTCTGCACAAAAAATAAAAATAAATAAATGGAAGCAAACGGGTTCTTTGGTTCAGCAATAAAATCTTCTTTTTTATATCCACAAGCAATAGCTGCAAGGGTCTTTGGAGTTAAAAAGTTACTGATGTTATATTATAGGTTCTTCACATGCTGTTTGTTTTTAACTCCAGCTTATGGCTGTTTTCTGAAGAACTATTAAAAAAAAAAAAAAAAAATTTAAGACTGTATCGAACTGAATTTCAATAGCATACTAAACAATATGTAGAACCTTTAATCGTCTAAAAAAGTGTGAGGGTTCAAATGACCACATTAGCCTAGTCAACTGTTCGCGTTGTTTTTAAATTCAGTTCTGTTGTTGGCGTTATCTTCGAACAATGGAATATGTTTGTGCGTGAGTGCAAATAGTGAATGACTGCCACTTGTTTTCTATGTAATACGTTTTACGCAAAAATAATTCAAGTTGTGTATTATCTGGTTTGGCTGATGAACATTGCGCATACTTGACAAAACAACTTGTTTTGAGTTTTTTCGTCTACGCTGAGATATTTACAAGTTGAAATGTTGATGCGAACAGTTATTGGCAATACACATATGATTTTACACTGCTTTAATTAATCAAAATAACTTAAGCAATTTCAACGTTTTTTATACAAGATTCAACTTTTTTTTAAGTGTCTGTTTCCAGTATTGAAAAGTATCACTCACTCACATATATTTTTCTTATTCAAATTACTTACAGAATGAAATACAATAGCCTACCTATAATAACCGTTACATATTTATATGGGGGATATGTATTTTCTCCGAGGGGGAAAAAAAACACTTGATGAATTTTTGTTTTATTATTATGTTTTATGTGTGTATTTTTGCGGGGGTAATTATTTACATCGGGCTCGGGCCAGGAAGGAGGCAAACTGTAGCATTTATAGATCACGAAACAAAAATAATCTACCAATAATTTCGTGACATGGATCAATAATTCACCTCGTGTTCTCCTAACGGGTCCCTGTGTCAGAAACATTTGCTTGCTTTGTCTTTTTGAAATATTCGTTTACAATAGACACCAACCCGAAAATTGCTTTCCATCTTTTCGATAAAGTAATTGTAATACCGTGAACTATTGATATATATTTAAGATTTTTAATAGCCTATAATTCCGGAACAACACAAATCCGACGCTGTTCTTTGTCCTTTCACATTGCTTTTATGAAATGTGAATTTAATTTGGTTTAGCCTATAAATATTTCGGCTTTAATAGCAGGGTGAATTTTTGCCGGCATGCCGTCAACTGGTGACTGACATGTGTCATGCTCTTATTAAACCTGACGTGCACAGGTCAATATTGACAATAATAATGCTCTCTCACCTGACCCATGATGCTGTTGTCCAATAATTGATTTTTTTTCTTGTATGACTGAAACTTTGGCCTAACATTCCTCGCGTCTTGAGACACTCATCCGCTTTCTGCAGAGAATAAAACAAAACAGAAAGAAAACAAGACTCTTTGCTGTTTTTACAGGCTATATTTCTTGGCAGAGAACCAGCAGGGGCGCCTTCTGTTTAACCTTAGATTTATGACAAGATGTATCAAGTTTTATATTAGAAATCTTTTGAAGTGCATTTTAGCTTTATAAAACTGGAACTCGCCGTTTTAGAGAGTATTGGGTGCATGTAGCCTAAATATATCAAATAGGCTAGGTTTAACAGTAAGGAACTCTTATATTTTTATGTAAAGAAAAACAGTATTAGCTATAAATGAGTCCAGATAATTGTATATCTGTTGCTCCCCTTCATTTCTAAAAAAAAAACATTTTGAAAAGTCTATAAAAAAAAAAAACACTGTATGCTTCCACTTTTTTTTAATAACCTAAATAATGAATTCAAGTTGTTTCGTTCTTGCTACAAAATAGACTTTACATTTATTTTGAATGCATTTAAGGGGAAACACAACTTTTCAACTTCAAGTTTAAAAGTTCATATTTAAGTTAGTTCATTTATAAATCATATTTGCGCACATGATTAATTATTAAAATGGCGAGAGTAGCCTATGCTGATAAGAAGCGAAGAGAAAGGTTATGAGTCATGCGTTATGCCATTACAAATAGTTTGCACTATTTTGGTCGGGTAATTTGTCAAATTTGTCTAAATAATAAAAAAAAAAATCGAGATTTTCAGTTATTAACATAATAATAGGTAAATGTCCACCATTGTTTAAAGTTCATGAACGCTTTGGTCCTGCCCAAATCTAAAATATAAATTTTATTTGCAGAAGAAATAAAACAGAATTATATGAAACGCAACGCAATAATATTAGTAATCTCCTAATAGGCTATTAAAATGCATTGGGTTAAATAGCCTTATATGCACTAAAGATTGCATTATTTTCCATTTTCGATATTCTTTTTTAATATATATGTTGTATATGATTTGTGATCCGTGCAACATTTAGCCTACATCAATATTGTAGCCTATTAGCCTAGTTCAAAGTTTCCTGAGCCTGCTATCTGTCCTGTACAGAGTCAGACCCCCTGACAAGGTCAAGGCTTTACATACGTATATTGACGAGTCGTGGGCAATAAGAGAGAGAGGGAGATCAAGAAAAAGCCCTCCACATATTTGTCTCTGATTTACGAGGTGGAAGCGAGTGATGCTGAGCAGACGAAAGTGGTTAGCACACACATCTCCACAGCCAAACATCTCCAATTTCTTCTTTTTCTTATAGTTGTATCTTACTCATAAACTGTTCAGATGGTGTCGCACTGGCTGTCTGCTTTAGGCCTGGCTCCAAACACTCAGGGAATAAAAATAAGTGTTTTATGAGACCGCAACTTATTGTTTCAACCTGCGATCGGCGAAGAGAGGTTTTATACATTTGACATTTATTCATTTAGCAGACGCTTTTATCCAAAGCGACTTACAAATGAGAACAATAGAAGCAGTTAAACTAACATCAGGACAACAGTATGCAAGTGCTATGACCCTTCCATTTTTTGTTTTGTTGTTGTTGACATTTTTAAATAATATTACAACCATCCCACTGAACGAATTTCTTGCTTTGAGAAACGAAAAATGGAATGCAAATCAATGAAGATTGCGTTATAAAATGTGATTGAAATATAACAATATTGGATTCTTGTCGTGTTTTCATGTTTTATGGGGATTTTCCATAGACGTAATGGTTTTTATACTATACAAACTGTATATTATATCCCCTTACACTGACCCTAATCCTAAACCTAAGCATCACACAAAACGTTCAGCATTTTTACATTTTCAAAAAACATTACTTAGCCTAGTATGATTACTAAGTAAAAAAAAAAAAAAAATGGCCCCACAAAGACAAGGATTTCTGATATTTTGTCCCTGTTTTTATTTTATTCTTATCAGGATCACACACACACACACACACACACACACACACACACACACACACACACTGAGGTCTATGTGTGTGTGCATGTTTGAATATATTTAGAGCAATTTTATTTGAAAAAAACTTTTTTATAAAATTATAAAATAAAATTTCTATACATAGCCTATATGTTGTTCTTATGTCATTTTTTGTGAAGTTGTTTTACGAAAACACAATTTTTCATTTTATTCCATCAATCAAACAACAATATCACTTGACTAGAAGTTACCGTCATTCAGTGGCATATTCGGTTTATGCAAGTCGAGGTGAATTGTGATAGAGTGCCACCTTGTGGTGAAGACTCGTTATATTCCACATAAAAGTTGATTTTTTTTTATTTTTTTATTTTTTTTTTGCATTGAAAAACAAATAAAATTTTCATCGAATGCCCTTACTGGACAATAATTTCAAAAATTTGTATGTTTGGCATAAAAATAGAGTGAAAACAGGAGGTACACTTTCTGATAATATGTCATTTTAAAATAGAAATCATTTAATCCTGATTAAAATAGCTTAACTTATTTTGATGAGTTGAAGTAATGTAAAAACATTTGTTGTCATGACTTATTGATCGTGTCATTTTTACAGCGTACATTCTCTAAGAATATATTTATTTATTATTTTGCAAATGCAATATTTGTGATGCAGTGAAATTCATTCATTTTATGTTCAAATGGCTACTTTTTAGGCCACTGTCCAAATCAGGACATGCAACACAGTGCAATACATTGATATACAATATAAAAGGCAGATGCACTTTTAAGAAAGTTCTATGCATCTGTCCACCGACCTTCTGGGTTTGTAGTGGTAAAATAAACAGAAATCGTTTCACACCATTTAAATGTTACAATTGTTTCCAGTGCAGTTCTTCTAGCCTACATTACTGCCCTGCGACGCGTCATGACGTCACTGCGGTGTCATTTTTATTTACACGAGACTCCAGCTGTTAACACTGACTCGGCAAACAGAGTCGATATGTGTGTCCGTGGGTGTGTGTCTTCGCCACGTGATCCAGCTCGCCAATGTCCTTCTACAACCCACTCAGCATCATGGCTGCGGATGCTGCGGATGCTCTCCTCCCGCACCGCATCACTGGACCATGCCTTCTTCCCCTGCTCCTGCTGATCGCCTCGGCTCTCCCCACGCCGAGCCGCGGGCTGCTGGGCTTCCGACCGGAGGCCACGGGGGGAGATCTGTCAGTGCAGGACGGGCTGCTGAAGGCCACCGAAGGGACGCGGTTCATGTTACGCGTGTACTATGCAGCATCACCGCAGAGGCTGAACCGGACCGTCAGCAGCAGCACCGGTGGAAGAGCCGCGCCGTGGATCGCCTTCATAGAGGAGCCGGAGCCGGGCAGAGAGGGGCAGGTGCATCCCAAACGCAACTTGTGCGTGGAGGAAAGCGCGAGGAGCTCGGATATAGAGCTTCTCGGCTCTTTCAAGTCAGCCTCTAGTCAAAACTCCATCCTGGTGGAGCTGCTCGCCAAAGACCTCCGGAGAGGAGAGAAAATCAAGTATTACTCGATCTGCGCCTTTGACGGGATCAAGTGGGTGCATTACCGGACGCGCGACTTCTGGCTGGCGGTGGTGGAGCGGCTGCCGCATGCGGACGGGTGGCTTCAGGCGGGTCTGTCGGTGCTGTTGCTCGCGCTGTCCGCGCTCTTCAGCGGGCTGGTGATCAGCATGCTCGCGCTGGACCCGGTGGAGCTCAGAGTGCTGCAGAACAGCGGCACGGACATGGAGCAAAAGTACGCGCACAAGATCGAGTCGGTGCGCAAACACGGCAACTACGTCCTGTGCACCTTAGTGCTGTGCAACGTGTTTACCAACACTTTCCTGGTGGTCTGGATATGCCAGATCCTCGGAGGGACGCCCGTCTCCACTGCAGCGTGCACTTTTCTCATCTTCTTCATCGGAGAGATCTTTCCGCACTCGGTTGCGTCCAGGCACGGGCTGGCCATCGCGTCTAAGACCGTGTGGCTGACCAAGATGCTGATGCTGCTGACTTTCCCCATCACATATCCCATCAGTAAACTCCTAGACAATATGCTGCACCAGGAAATCAGCAACTTCTACACCCGGGAGAAGTTACTGGCTATGCTGAGAGTTACTGACCCGTATCATGACCTGGTGAAAGAGGAGCTGAACATCATCCAGGGAGCTCTGGAACTCAGGAGCAAAACGGTGGAAGATGTGCTGACCCCTCTCAACGACTGCTTCATGCTGGCCTCGGATGCCGTCCTGGACTTCTACACCATGTCAGACGTGATGCAGAGTGGATACACTCGCATTCCAGTGTTTGAGAACGAAAGGTCTAATATTGTTGACATTATGTTTGTTAAAGATCTGGCCTTTGTTGACCCAGATGACTGCACCCCGTTAAAAACCATCACCCAGTTTTACAAGCACCCGCTGCACTGTGTCTTTAATGACACCAAACTGGATGCAATGCTGGAACAGTTCAAGAAAGGTAAGATGTTTGTTACCTAGGCTACCTACTCTAGTTAGGCTATGTGAAGTTCGAACTTAAATGGATAGTTCACACAAAAATTAAAACTCTGCCATAATTTACTTACCCTCATCTCATTCCAAACCTTTACATATTTATTTATTCTGTTGATCCAAAAAATATTTTAAACAACATTGGAGCCCATTAACTTTTATTGTATGAACAAAAAACAACACACACACACACACACACACACACAGAAAAAAATAGATATGCATACATTTCAGATATGCAGGGTTGCAAGGAGTATATGATGAACTGTCCCTTTAAGAATATATCACAGTGGCAGTGCATGGGAGAACATACTGTACTTCATGAGATTATAGATGAAAATATGCTGGTTAAATGTGATGCATTGCCTTTCCATTTGTCATTGCCCTCTGGCTATGTGGTTTATATAAATATAAATATATAATATTTTACATTATTTTATTTTGATATGCATTGCACATTAAGGATTTAGCATCAGCCTCATCTTTATAACTTCATCTGACATCTGCATGGCTAGAGGCTGGACTTGAATAATTTGAATTTGTTCCTATGGCAACTACTTTAATTCTGTCATCACAGTTCGCCACGACAGCAGGGATTGTTTGCGTGCAGACAAGCATGTTTTGACACACTTTTTTTTTTTTTTTTCTAAAACTGCATAAATTACTAATGCCAAGCACTGACATTTGTGGAATGCAGGGATGAATGCAGTTTTCTCTTGATCCTGCCTTGCACAAATCCTAGACAGTGATGTGATGCGTTCTGACGCCTGGTATGAAATCATAGTTTGGCCTTTACTGCATCACGGTGGCAATTACGTAACGACGTCTTATTGAGATTGATGGTGTTTTCTACGAAGGCACAGAGTCAATGCTACAGAGCGGCAGCAGGGTGCAGAATGCCTTAATTCAGCATAATGCAGTAACCTGTCAGATTTACCGCTCTCAATGGGTACAAGATTCACCAGATTTACCATCTCCGCAGGGCACAAATGTTCGCACGCAGTAAAATAGTAAAGGGATCATCAGCAGTGTCAGTTCCGTAACCGCTGTAGAAAATCCAGGGCAGTTTAAGCAAAGTCCCAGACCAAAAATAGGATTTTTATCACAGACTGACACCGCACTGCACTTTTAACCCTGGATTGAGTTTAATCTTTGAGCAAGACTTCAATTTATGTTCTACCAGACAGCAGAAATGTCTGAGAGAATTCATTCAATTTAGCACTGAGGTCAAAGTTCGTCTAGTGGATCGCTCTCATTTTTCAGTAATCGCTCCATTCAAATAAACATTCCTAGGAACTGTAAAGGATATGGAGTATTAGAGATGTTGATGTTGGGGGGCACAACAGCTTGTCACTAGGGCAGTACTTTTAAAAGGAGAACTTACCTTATCTACCACTAAAAGGTGCATTTTAGTACTCTTAAATGAATAGTTCACCCAAAAATTCTATAATTTATTACTCACCCTCATGTCGTTCCAAACCCAGTAAGTCTCTCGTTCATTTTCGAAGACAATTGATCAATGTTTATATGTGAATAAAAGCCTAAATTCAATCTGTTCATCATATAAAGCGATCGAGTCTCTTCAGAAAATTTGGAATAAACCGCTTGATTCATATGGATTAGTTTTACAATATCTTTATGAACTTTTTGAAGCGTCAAAGTTGTAGTTGCATATCTGTCAATGGAGGGACAGAAAGCTCTCAGATTTCACTAAAAAGATCTTCAGTTGTGTTCCGAAGATGAACGAAAGTCTTACGGGTTTGGAACAACATGAGGGTGAGTAATTAATGACAGAATTTTCATTTTTGGGTGAACTAACCCTTTAAGGTACTATATGAATGATGTCCCTTTAGGACTACTGCCCCAGACAGATTCATAATGAATTAATTACTGTTCATCCCTGTGCAAACATTCAGACATGCAAACTATTGTACATGCTTTTTTTTTCAGAAGTTCTAACATAGCAAATATATGGCAAAAATTATGACAGAATAAATTGACTGTGTTCTTTGCTTTTCTGTAAGAGTTTGTTAAATGATATAACAAACACACTAGTTAAAAAAAAAAACAGAACAAATCAGGACTTAAAGGAATAGTTTACCCCAAAAAAAGGCAGAAGATAGTGCACATAGTATATATATAGTGCACATATATTTAGTGCAAATTGTGGCAGATAGTATTTTTCACCTCTGTGTATTCTATATGTTATAAAACAGCATGCAATAATAACATATTCAGTGTATATGATTATATTTATTCAAATCATAAATGGTTGCTGCCTAATTGGGACATTGTCCCTAAAGGCCTCCCTAAAACCTACTCCTAACCCTACCTGTAAAACACTTTATTCCCACTATTCAATTCCCGATAGGCACTTTATTTCCACTTTTTGAATATGAAGAGTTCAGATGCAAAAGCCTCTAAGTGCCATCTGAGATTTTCTTACAGAATGATAATTTTTATCAAGCTTGTATAATTAAGTTCAGTAATTTCACTTAAATGACCATTAATAGGTCATTTTCATAGTCATTTAAGTGAAATTAATGAACTTAAATATACAAGCTTGATAAAAATGATCATTCTTAAAGAAAATTTCAGATGGCACTTAGAGGCTTTTGCATCTGAACTCTTCATATTTTTTGGCCTCTCAGAGTTGATATGCAATGGGAAAAGGGAGACAGATGAGTTCGGAAAAAGGCGGATCAAAAGCTAACGCCACCCGCTTTACTCTCCACACCACTGATCCTGTTATCAACGGGATTTCTTGTAATTTTGCTGGCTCAATCAGACAATGGTGCTTAGTGTAAATAGCCTCTGCCAACACGGCGGGCTATTTGCACTCTATTACTCACCCTCATGTAATTTCAAATACACACAGTATGTTCTTATATTGTTATAGCATGGGTTTTTTCATGGATTTTTCTTTCTTTTTTTTAAATATGCTTCAAAAATGACCAAAAATGATCCAGTGCAACAACATTTTGGCTTTAGCTGTGTAAAGACATTAAACAGGTTTGGAAAGACACAAAGATGAGTAAATCAAGTAGTGTCATTTTTTGGGTGAACTATCCCTTTAAATGAAAGTTCCTCTGAGTGCTTGTCTGTACAGAAACATCAGGGCAGATTAGCTGAAGTTGTGACCTTTTGGTCCAATCAGTGTCTCAGCTTGGGACCGTATGGACAAATAGAGCAGAGCGAGAGAGAAAGAGGATCTGCTTCCTCACACTGTGAGTACCCAGTCTGTCACGCTTTGAAGCCTCTGCCTCCAGTGAACATATTACAGCAGGGATAATGAAATATGCAGGCTAAACCTTTCCCTCTCCATTCAGTGAAATAAGGCAGATGCTGAACAGCAGGTAAAGGTGAAGTTGAATATAATGACCTTTTTCTGAAAAAGAGCTAAAACTGTCAACATGTAGCTGTTCTTTAAAAAACAGTAAAGCCATGATTATTTTCAGCACGTAGCAAATGCTAAATTTAAAACACACATTGGTAATTTGCCAAATAAGAAACTCTTAAAGAAACAGTTCACCCAAAAAGGAAAATTCTGTCATAATTTACTCACCTTCATGTCGTTCCAAACCATTATTTCTTCTCTGGAACAAAAAAGAACATTTTTAAATGGTTTTTGACTCAAACATATTAAAACTGTTCAAACATAGGCACCATGAATGCCATGAATGGGATTAAGGCCTTGCCCAAACTAATACATTTTCATTTGAAAACTCATCTTTTTCTCTCCGTTTTGGCCTTTTGTCCACAATAAGATGGTGACATACCAATACATTTTTTGAAAACGCTTTCCAAAGTGGATAAATTTTTTTAAAAAAAAGTTTTGGCATTGTAGTGTGGACTGTGAAAATGGAAGTTTTTGAAAACGATGACGCAAGTTTAGTCATGTGACGCATATTGTACCGATGGATATGCATATTTATACTGGTATTGTGCCTGTTATGTGCTATTCACTTTAACCCAGTTGCTAAAATATATTACTTTGTACACTCTTTAACTTTAAAAAAAGCTTGAAAACGCTAGTGTGGATGGAGAGCGTTTCGAAACGAAAACAACGTCTTCAAATGTATCCGGATTAATGTAGACACAGCCTTTAGAAACAAGAAATCACTATAGGATCTAATTGATCATCACTTGGTTGTCAGCCTCCACAACCCTCTCTCTATTGTTTCCTCTTCTAACTCTACTGGTCTGTTCTATAAAGACAAAAAACCCATACAACACAATACATACACAACACACTGCTGTGAGCAAGTAAGACATGCTGCTGCTGTACTATATAGCATACATGAATTACCCGTAGCCGATCTATACAGGTGGAGCTGGGGAAGGTGGAGGGTACCATGTCTTAAAGCATATTAAAAACACCACATAGACATATAAACAACATTAAAAGCTTGATTTTCACCACAGGGGGCCTGCACCAGTTTCATGACAGAACTTTGTATTTTAAAAGAATTAAAAAATATAATTATAACTTAATGTTTGAACAGTAGGTGGCACTGACACCAAATTTAGGGTGTTTTCTATAAGGGCATTGTGACAACCATTCCTACAATGTTTTGTGTCAGTCTGCAAAATCACTATAAGCTGCAGAATCACTTCTGTTTGACATTTGCTAACAATTCCATTGGGATTTAAGCAGAGATTGGTGCTGAAAACCAAAAACTCGTACTCAGGTTGCTGAGGCTTTGTCTGAAAAGGATCTGGTGTGGCAGCCTGACTACGTCAGACTACGTACTTCCGCTCAATTTCTGTTCGCTTCTGTACTCAGTCTGAGATAGCGACCTATCTTCCCGTTTTCCTCCGGCCTCAAAACAGCCGGCCAATCAACAAACAGAGGGCGGGCTGAGAGCCGTGACGTAGACGCTGATTGTACCGTGGATGCGTAGATTTACTTCACATAATCTGCAAAAGTCGTTCACAGCCATGTTCACTCCGGTATTTCGCTCGATGGTTTTGTTTTCGCATCATACATGTGTTTACAGTGGAAGTTAGATGCGGCTGAGCCTGCGCATAACACACGTCATAACCAAACGTTATGTGATTTGCTTACGGGTAACCAATGATTTTAAACTTCAGACAAACACTTTTCAATTATGCCATGCCAGACTCTGTCTACGAAGCAAAGCGAAGTAGCAGAGTTTGCTATTATCCAGCCTGATCTCACGGCAATTCATACGAATTCTACGAGGTGGCTAATTCGTACAAATTCATACGACCTCACTCGTACGAATTCGTACGATTTTTGCTAAATCGTACATATTTTACGAATTGCCCAATTCGTATGAATTCATACGAATGACCTACCCCTGACCCCGCCCCTAAACCTACCCATCACGTGGGTTTAGACAAATCGTACAAATTCGTACGAGTGAGGTCGTACGAATTAGCCACTTTTTTATCATTCGTACGAATTGGTCGTGAGATAGCGTTGGTATTACCAGGCTACTGGTGTGGTGAAAATTGGGCAAACTATTTAGGAAGAGAAAAAAAATCAAAGTGGCGAAATATAGTTGCGCAGAAACTGAAACAACTCCAATGAAAGAAATGGAAGATTTTTGTATCTATTTAATTCACAAGTTCAGAAAATATGTGAAATTTTGAGCTATTGGTGCTAGAGAATTTATGTCTATGTCGACCCCCATTACAGAAAATATAAAATAATAATCTAACAAATATAATAGGTGCCTATCTTTTAGTGCTTAGTCCCCCAAAATCATTGACATTACTGGATTGATATAGTTCTTATTTCTTATGTATTCTCAATGAATAATCAGACTTTACATTTACTGACCGGGAGCAACCCACAAGCCTTATCATTTCAGAGATACTCTGACCCAGTCGCCTTGCCATCACATTTTGGCCCTCGTCAAAGGCGTTCAGATCTTTACTCCTACCCATTTCTCCTGCATCCAACATGTTTTCTACAAGAAATTATTGTTCACTTACCATCTAATCTACCCAGACCTTGACACGTGGCCTTGTTAGGAGACAATCAACAAAAAATGCTTCACCTATGAGTGGTCATAAAGTTTTGGCTCGTCAGTGTTCATACATACACATCTCTATCTCCATATCACGTAACATAAATCATCCATTTACTTGCAGTTCTTAGAAAACAGTCAGGCATTTCCTTCGTCAGTTCTGTATTTTTCTTTCTATTTTCAGCTACACTCTGTGCTTTATTTAGCATTTCTCACCATACTGCTCTGCCGCGCATCACATGAGTAGAGTGCCAGCTTTAATGAGTTCATTTGCTGGCACAGCAGCTGAGGGAATCGCAGGGACATCCGTGTGGGCTCAGACCCCCGGCTCCGCGTGTGGGTGTTATATAACAGCGTAGTGATGTAATGCGGTTCCCTGCACATCAGCTTTGAGGAGTATATGGTGCCGAGTGCTGCATTGCCCTTGCTCTCCACCTGACTCCTGCAGAACTCTTCACTTTCACTCAGTGTGCACCGCTACCATGGAGACCACAGTGTGAGAGAGAGAGAGAGAGAGAGAGAGAGAGAGAGAGAGAGAGAGAGAGAGAGAGAGGGGGGGGGGGGGGGGGGGCTTAAGGGTTCTCTCTATCAAAAGGTTGAGGATTATATCATTTAATCCCCTCCGTCTGAAATCAAGGTTATTATAGGTTTGCATTTTTAAAAGAGTTTTTATTTTAATATTTTCAAATTTCCAACAAAATCAGATTAGATTTAGTTAGTTTCATTAATGGTTTTGTTAGGTTTAGTTTTTTATTTCGTGAACACATTTATATTTATATTAGTTAACAAAACACTTCCAGGTAAGGTAATTTAATTCCAGCAAAGTTGAATGTTTCCAGTTAACTTTCATGCAAACCTCTTAATAAAAAAATAAATTAAAAAAATTCAAACAATTAATAAAAAAATAAATTAAAAAAATTCAAACAATTTAAAAGTGTAAAAGTAAAAAAATATTAATTCATACTCATTCATATTAAAGATCAAATCTTTTTAAACATATGGTGTATAAGAACAAAAAATGTGCGTATGATTATTCTTTTATGGTTATTTCAATGATTCATATTTTAAAATACTATTCTTGTACTGATACATTTATGCTTTATGTTTATTGTATATTTTAATATCGTATACTCATAGTAAATGTCAGACCGGACATTTTGTTTACTTTAGTTTACCAGACATTTGTTGATAATTTGTCTATTTGTGAGCTAGATATGCCTATTGTTTTTTTCCGTTATCTGCTCAGTGTGGTCTCCTGTCTCATATGTGTGGTATCTTGTTTATTCTTAAGTTTCACATGAGATGATTATCTTACCTGGAAACTGTATTTGCATAAGGTCTATGATGGAAATACTTATTTGGTCATTTCAGCTTCAGCTTCAAATTTCTATTTTATTTCCGTTTACGAAAATGTTTTTTTGACCTAGTTTTAGTCTTAAATTCAGTTTTCGTTGACAAAAATAACCTTGCCTGAAATGATATTCCATATCTAATGAATAACAGAAATCCTAGCTGGGATGTTTTGTTTGTTTCATTGCTTCGGTCTGGGAACTCAATGAACAATATTGTATAAGGAACATTGTGAATGTGATGAAAACACAATTTAGCTTTTTGTGACTTTTTTTTTTTTTTTTTTTTTTTTTTTTGCTGCTGCTGTTCCTTTAAGATCCTAATGTAAAAGCCCACTTTGCAAGTGAAATGAAATACTGCACTTTGCTGCAGAAACAAGCTGCTGGTTTGCTGTTGGTGCCAATATAGATTTAACAGTACCAAATTTCAATAACAGACTCTTTGCAAAGATGCCTTACATTACATGAGATTGATAAAATCAAACTGCTGAAATGACCAGACTTCAATAGTTTTTAATGTTGGGACTCTTCAGACGGATCTGCCAAACATTGAATAGCCATTGTTAAAATGGTATTGCATTCAAATGAAGTCATCTATTGGACATCACAATGTTGTGGAAGTACAAAACAAGTAAATTCTGTTAAATTGTATCAATACAGTAAAAAACTATAGCTAATATTGTGATACTAAAAATGTTTTCTATTTGAATATATTTTAAAATGTCATTTATTCCTGTGATGGCAAAGTTGAATTTTCAGCAACATTACTCCAGTCTTCGGTGTCACATGATCCTTCAGAAATAATTTTAATATGCTGATTTTCTGCTCAAGAAACATTTCTTATTATTTATCAATATTGAAAACAAGTGTGCTGCTTGATATTTTTGTAGCCATGATACTTTTTTTCAGGATGCCTTGTGTCTTTACTGTGACTTGAATGAATCCTTGCTGAATAAAAATGAAAAAATGGCAATGGAAACGTGATTCTTCATAATATGAAACATAGATAGGCAGGGAAATTGGGGAATATGAACTATTGAAGGCCCAATAATGGCTGAGCATCTTAAAATAGCAAATTGCAGATTCCAGGTTTTTAGCTTGGTCAGCTTTATCATCATAGCCGCAGGGATTCCCAAACCCCATTGCATAATCCTTCAACGCTGTTTACATAAGGTCAGGTCTGGATCTTCGGAACTGTCATGAACCTTCATATCAAGCACTCTTTATGGCATGCGACAAAGTTCAACTCCTGCAACAATGCAAAAGACGCACCTGAAACCGCACATGCGTACAAAAGGGTAAAACAAATGGACAGGGCATCATTTACTAAAGTTATGTGACTATTGATTTTGCACACTTTGCATAATAACTTTATTGATTCATGGATTGATTTAATAGCACTGCAATTTTGTGAAATTAGCTTTAGTGTGTTTTAAATGAGGATGGGATGAGCATAAAATGAAATGCCAATTGCATAACCTGCCATGATGCTCCTATGTCTTTCTCTGGCACTGTAAAGGGAAATCTCATTTGGCTATCGTGCAGAGGGTCAATAATGAAGGAGAAGGAGATCCTTTCTACGAAGTCATGGGCATCGTCACTCTGGAAGACGTCATCGAGGAAATCATCAAATCTGAGATTGTGGACGAAACGGACCTTTATAGTAGGTGTTTTTTAATGTTTCTCTTCTTTAATTTTTCTCCAGCTCACATCCTTGGCCTCATCTTTCCATCATTATTAAAGCTCCAGGTGAACATTCAAACATCTAAAAGTTACAAAAATGGTGAAATATAAGAAGTATATATTCCTCTAAACAGCCATTATAGAGCATTTGACTGTGAAAACCTGCTAATCTCTGCTGCTTCCTCATGCATAGTCAATAATACTGTGACCCTGTTACAAATAATTACCATACTTATTGGATTCCATAACTCTGTGTTATTTGTCTTCTGGCAAATCCTGTTCTCTGTAATCAACAGATTACTTTTAATTATATTAACAGTGCTAAAAATAGGGGGAGACTGGGGTTATGTGTTGGGGAAAGTTACTATTAAAAGGAATGTGTTAAAATATTGCGGTACTCCCTAAGTAAGAAGTAACTAATTGTGTTACTTAGTTACTTTTGATTCATTCGATTCACATGACGTCACTGTAGCTTTGCGCCGCCATCTTTGCGACCGCGGCGGTCTCAGTAATGCCTGCAATATGTTGTGCAGTTGGCTGCAACAACAGCCGAAAGAGGAACCCTGAACTGGTATTTTATTCTATACCAAAAGAAGAGAGAAGAGAGAATCATTTATTTAAAAGACTTGAAGTCTCATGTTGGTTTGTGGTTAATTATATTTCCATTATACTCTCAGTGGCCAACATTATAGACAGATATCGACAGATAATGTTTTGTCTTCATTTTATTGTTGGATCTGTTTAAATGCACTTTATCATGGTAAGTTAGTAAGATTTGGGGTTGTTTTGAATATAACTGTCTGTCTGTCTGTTAGTTAATAGGCCTACCTACCTAAATCTAATAAATATTTTTCTGAAGTTCATAAAGATATTGTCTTCGTCACATGCGCTTCAGATGTTATTTTGTGTAAGTAACGTTAGCTCTGCAGACGATGCATAATCTCAGCCTTGAAATGCATATTAAAGGACTAGTTCTTCCAAAAATGATAATTCTGCCGTCATTTACTCACCTTCATGTGCAAATCCTTAAGTTTACTTTCCGTGGAAGACAAAGGGACATTGTTGAATATGTAGCCTAATGGAGACTCTTCTTGTCGATGTAATGAAAGTGAATGAGTAACATTAGCCTACTGGGGGCTGTCACGCAAAAAATAATAGGCTAATAGGCTAATAAACATCTCAAAAGTATAACAAAAGTGATCTAATACGACTCGTCCGTTATATTAATATCGTTATTTATTCATATGATAGCTTTTTGTGACGAACAAACTGCAATTTAAGTCGTTATATTATAATCACTGAGCTTACCTCTTGATAGCTTTTAATCGCAGCCGAATCATTCAAAAAGATTCGACTCGAAAGATTCTTTCATTTCGATATTTGTGTGTATTAAACCTTCTCTCTGTAATTGAACATCTGTTCTTTCGGACAGATATGGCAGTCTTTTATGATATTCAGCTGATGTCTCTGGCTGTGCTGATGGACGGATTAGATGGATTCATTCATGCCAGCCGAACAGCTGCAGATTCATAGATTCATTCATGACATCGCCTCGACTCTCATTATGAGAGTCATTATAGCGCCATGAAGCTCTATGACTTAAATGAAAGGCCAATTGGGGCAAGCCTGGGGCAGATAATAATGGACTAAAGAAAACTGGGGGTAAAAAATAAGGATCGGAGCCTAAAATATAAATTTTCTCCAGGTATCTCTGTCTCTCTCTCTCATTCAAATGGGCAGTTTGGGCGGCCATACCGGGCGAGTCGGTCGCAAATATGGCGGCGTTCTATTTGTAGTGACGTAGGTGGCATCTATGAATAGAAAGTAATGCATTACATGACTTTTGCATTACTTTTTTTTCCCACTTGGGCTGGGCTGTGCTAATTTTGGCTAATGCAAAGTCCCCTTCACACCAAAAGTGAAATGATCTTTCGATGATCCAGCGCCCACAACGTCTCTGCACTTACTCATGATTTCTCACAACATGGTGACAGAAGAGCTGTCGGTCAATAAATAGGAAAAGTAAGTAATATGTGTTACTTATGTGAAAAAGTAACTAACATATTTTGTTGTAAATTTAAAAGGAATGTGTTACTTTACTGGTTACTTGAAAAAAGTAATCTGATTACGTAACTCACGTTACAATGCGTTACTCTCAGCACTGGTTGTTACATGTTTTACTGTGAATATTTCTTAAAGGGATACTTCAGGATTTAGCATTAAGCTTTGTATTAGTAGAAAACCTGTAGTATTTTCGAATTACCGTGCTTTCCACCCTCATATACCCCTGAGACAAGAGATTTATGTATTTTTTGTCTGGAAAAAATCCTCCGATGACGCAAAAATCGTCATTTTGCGTCATCGGAGGATTTTCTGGACAGAGGCTAAAGACTACAGCCAGTAGATGCCGTTGTTCCGCATGTTTTCAGCCCGCCCATACAGGGTGGGATCTCTCTCAGAATGTACACAGTGTCAGCCGTCTTTCTTTGGAAGCTAAGCTAGCAGGCTCTTGTTCTGTGGAGAAAGCTGAATAGTAGGAGAAAGCTGAGTAAGTAACCATCCTCTTTTTCCCGGACTTGTCCGGCGGGCGAGATCGTTCAAAATGTCCGGGATTCAGCTTTTGCTTTCTGCGGTCGCCATTCATTGTTTACATGCACACATTTCAATCTAACTGAATTCATTCCGATTGGTGAATCTGAATGTAGTGTTTACATGAACGCTAAACAAGTGATCGGTTGATGTGCGTTTTACCATTGCTAAGAAAAATTCCCGCTCCTCCGTGAGAGATGCGAGACCCGGCGCGTCTCAGTAATCACGCCACCGGCCTCGCGCTGTTCTCCCGCGGCCGTCAGCCTCGTGCTGCTCGCCACAGTAAACATAATGAATGGCGACTGTAGAACGCAAAAGCCGAATCCCGGACATTTTGGACGATCTCTAAATCCCTCGCAAACTCATCACGTAGGCTAGCTTTGTTGTTTTCATCTGCGCACTCTTACCGGTAGGCGTGGCCTCCTAAGGCAGCGAAGCAAGTGCATTCTGGGAGTTGTTGTCTTTCATCCACATAAGCCAAAAATACATTTTCTGGCTTTTCTCAGTCTAGAAAGCTCCAAATTCAAAAATTTCTTCACATTTCTTCTACTTAAATGACCTATTTTAAATACACATTCATCTTCCCAGAGGTGAAGTATCCCTTTAAGCTAGCTTGGAAAGGTAATTTACCTTAAAGTCTTGACTATTATAGCTCGTTGTACCATCACAGAGAGGCACAAAATCATTCTCCAGAGCATTTTCATTCACAGTTCCTTGCTGGTGGAATGATCACCCCACCTTCATCCAGAATCCAGAATCCCTGACAACATTCAAAAGACTCTTGAAAACTCATCTCTTCTGTGAGCACTTAACCTCATTAAAAAAAAATATATATATCCTTTCTTTTTTCCTTTAATCTTAGCTTATTCTACTCAAAGCAATATCTAAAACTTGTAATTTGAGCACTTCTTGCGTTGTTTGCCTCTTCATGATGACTCGCTTGCTGTATTCCTCATTTGTAAGGCGTCTGCTAAATTGCTAAATGACTTTTGAAAATTTTTACAGTTACCGCCGAGGAAATAAGTTATAGTTATTAATACCATCTTGACCTTTTGTGACAACGTATCCCAATAGCCAGAAAGTGAGGTAGGTTGTCACAATGGGAACCTGCCATTAAATAGCTAATTAAGTGCATTATAGCAGATTATACATTTGTCACAATCCTAAATCACCAGCCCTGTCACCTTCAGCACTACATCTCCCAGAATCCTTTCTGGTCCGACACCTGCACGCATTCCACAATCATCACCAGCTCAGACACTATTCACCTAATCAACTCTGCACCAGATATAAGGGCACACATTGTCTGGTCTCATTGTTCAAACCTGAACCACTTACCTGACCACTCACCTGTACGATTCACTCACCTGTTCGATTCACTCACCTGTACGATTCACTCACCTGTATGATTCACTCACCTGTACGATTCACTCAGCTGTATGATTCACTCACCTGTACGATTCACTCACCTGTATGATTCACTCACCTGTACGATTCACTCAGCTGTACGATTCACTCACCTGTACGATTCACTCAGCTGTACGATTCACTCACCTGTATGATTCACTCACCTGTACGATTCACTCAGCTGTACGATTCACTCACCTGTACGATTCACTCACCTGTACGATTCACTCACCTGTTCGATTCACTCAGCTGTACGATTCACTCACCTGTTCGATTCACTCACCTGAACGATTCACTCACCTGTATGATTCACTCACCTGTACGATTTACTCAGCTGTACGATTCACTCACCTGTACGATTTACTCAGCTGTACGATTCACTCACCTGTACGATTCACTCAGCTGTACGATTCACTCACCTGTACGATTTACTCAGCTGTACGATTCACTCACCTGTACGATTCACTCACCTGTACGATTCACTCAGCTGTACGATTCACTCACCTGTATGATTCACTCACCTGTACGATTCACTCAGCTGTACGATTCACTCACCTGTACGATTCACTCACCTGTACGATTCACTCACCTGTTCGATTCACTCAGCTGTACGATTCACTCACCTGTTCGATTCACTCACCTGAACGATTCACTCACCTGTATGATTCACTCACCTGTACGATTTACTCAGCTGTACGATTCACTCACCTGTACGATTTACTCAGCTGTACGATTCACTCACCTGTACGATTCACTCAGCTGTACGATTCACTCACCTGAACGATTCACTCACCTGTATGATTCACTCACCTGTACGATTCACTCACCTGTATGATTCACTCACCTGTACGATTTACTCAGCTGTATGATTCACTCAGCTGTACGATTCACTCACCTGTACGATTTACTCACCTGTATGATTTACTCAGCTGTACGATTCACACACCTGTACGATTCACTCACCTGTAAGATTCACTCAGCTGTACGATTCACTCACCTGTACGATTTACTCACCTGTACGATTTACTCAGCTGTACGATTCACTCACCTGTACGATTTACTCACCTGTATGATTTACTCAGCTGTACGATTCACTCACCTGTACGATTCACTCACCTGTATGATTCACACACCTGTACGATTCACTCACCTGTATGATTCACTCACCTGTAAGATTCACTCAGCTGTACGATTCACTCAGCTGTACGATTTGCTCAGCTGTAAGATTCACTCAGCTGTACGATTCACTCACCTGTACGATTCACTCACCTGTAAGATTCACTCAGCTGTACGATTCACTCACCTGTACGATTCACTCACCTGTACGATTCAGGCACCTGTGCGATTCACTCACCTGTACGATTCACTCACCTGTAAGATTCACTCAGCTGTACGATTCACTCACCTGTAAGATTCACTCACCTGTAAGATTCACTCAGTTGTACGATTCACTCACCTGTAAGATTCACTCACCTGTAAGATTCACTCAGCTGTACGATTCACTCACCTGTACGATTCACTCAGCTGTACGATTCACTCACCTGTACGATTCACTCACCTGTACGATTCAGGCACCTGTGCGATTCACTCACCTGTAAGATTCACTCAGCTGTACGATTCACTCACCTGTAAGATTCACTCACCTGTAAGATTCACTCAGTTGTACGATTCACTCACCTGTAAGATTCACTCACCTGTAAGATTCACTCAGCTGTACGATTCACTCAGCTGTACGATTCACTCAGCTGTACGATTCACTCACCTGTACGATTCAGGCACCTGTGCGATTCACTCACCTGTAAGATTCACTCAGCTGTACGATTCACTCACCTGTAAGATTCACTCACCTGTACGATTCACTCACCTGTACGATTCACTCACCTGTACGATTCACTCACCTGTACGATTCACTCACCTGTACGATTCAGGCACCTGTGCGATTCACTCACCTGTAAGATTCACTCAGCTGTACGATTCACTCACCTGTAAGATTCACTCACCTGTAAGATTCACTCAGCTGTACGATTCACTCAGCTGTACGATTCACTCACCTGTAAGATTCACTCACCTGTAAGATTCACTCAGTTGTACGATTCACTCACCTGTACGATTCACTCACCTGTAAGATTCACTCACCTGTAAGATTCACTCAGCTGTACGATTCACTCACCTGTACGATTCCCTCACCTGTACGATTCACTCAGCTGTACGATTCACTCACCTGTATGATTCACTCACCTGTACGATTCACTCACCTGTATGATTCACTCACCTGTAAGATTCACTCACCTGTAAGATTCACTCAGTTGTACGATTCACTCACCTGTACGATTCACTCACCTGTAAGATTCACTCACCTGTAAGATTCACTCAGCTGTACGATTCACTCACCTGTACGATTCCCTCACCTGTACGATTCACTCAGCTGTACGATTCACTCACCTGTATGATTCACTCACCTGTACGATTCACTCACCTGTATGATTCACTCACCTGTACGATTCACTCACCTGTAAGATTCACTCAGCTGTACGATTCACTCACCTGTATGATTCAGTCAGCTGTATGATTCACTCACCTGTACGATTCCCTCACCTGTACGATTCACTCAGCTGTATGATTCACTCACCTGAACGATTCACTCAGCTGTACGATTCACTCACCTGTACGATTCAGTCTTCAGTTGTTTGCCTTCAGCTTCAGCCATGTATCTCCAACACTGCATCTGCAACAGATAAGACTGTTATCCATTGCCATTCCTTCTACAACTACTCATTTCTCAGTTTCTCACCTGCTTACTTCGATTGTCTGCCAAACCTTCAAAATAACTTTATTTGGATATTATTAACTAAGTTGCATCCTTCTGTGTTATGACAACATTGTAATTATTATTATTATTATTAATATCTGCTGCAGTAACCATATATTTAGCACATGTTTTAGTTTATAAAATAATTTGTATTCTAAAACTGATCAAAGCCATTTGTCTAACCAAGTTGTGTCCAAATTTGAAGTTGTTTTCATAAAAGTATTTTTCCATGATTTCTAAAATACGTGATCGGGAAAGAAGCATGCCAAGTGTCCTGCTACTGGGACAATGCCATTAGCATGCTGAATATTACTATGTAAAACAATACTGTTGTTTAAGTTATTTAAAAATTTTAAAAAAATTAATATTGGTTATTTGAAATGGCAATAAAAGAATGACACTTTGCAATACAATTTTGCAATAAAACTTCAGTCCAAAATAAACTGAAATAGCCTACCACATGCCAGATTTGATAACTTATTCTTGAAGATATTACAAAATAAATCCTTAATCCTAAAAAAATTGTTGAGCATGTTATTTCCAATCAAGTGCATCTGAGTCTTTTTGGCACAACATTTACTGTAAATTTAATAAATCAATAAATAAAAATAACAAAGTATGGCAAATAATTTCACTGGACCCATTTTGTGCTGAAAACCAATAATCAATAATCAAGGCTCGATACAAAAATGGCCTGAAAATGTCCTTCCATTATATTTAATTCAATTATATGGAGTTAAATATTGTATAAATTACCTGGACAACAATTTAACAGTTTTATTTTCTATACATCTTAAACATATTCTCAATGCTCTCGTTTACTGCTTCTTGGTTTGCGGTAAAGCCTACATAATCCATTGCTGTTGTGTGTTGGCAGCTGATAACCGTTCGAAGAGGAGAGTGTCTCACCATGAGAGGAAACAGCAAGATTTCTCCATATTTAAACTCTCAGAGAGTGAAATGAAGGTCAAAGTTTCACCACAACTTCTGCTCGCGACACATCGCTTTCTAGCCACAGGTAATCTCAATTCACAGATGTGGGAGAGAGTCAAATGTATGTCAACTTTGCTAATGATCAATTTAAGTTTAACAGGATTTCAAGTTTTATGAAATTTTAAATGTTGTTTTAAGTTTAAAGCACATACAATGCATGGCCAAAAGTATGTGCACACAATTATTTGACAATAGTATACTCATTTGGCGCAGCATTGAAAACCATCAATAAGTGCTGTGTTTCACTGTCAATGATTCTCTCTGTTCCCTTCCTGTCGGTAGAATTAGAGCCTTTTAAGCCAACGCATCTGTCAGAAAAGATCCTTCTGCGACTGATCAAGCACCCGAGCGTTTTGCAGGAACTCAAGTTTGATGAGAAAAACAAGCGATCACCAAAGCACTTCCTCTTCCTGCGCAACAAGCCTGTGGATTATTTCATCCTAATATTGCAGGTGCAGCAAGCTTTGAAATACATTCCGAAATGACTTTTATGTTGAAATACATATGCAAAATAAAAGCATTTTCACTACTGGACCCCACTGTAAGTGGAGTAAAAGTGCTACTTTGCTCAGTTTTCATTAATGCAAACTTGATTTCAGATGGTCTCAGCAGAATAAATGTGTGATTCATCTCTCTCTGGCTGCAGGGTCGAGTCGAAGTAGAGATCGGTAAAGAGGGACTAAAGTTTGAAAATGGGCCGTTCACATACTACAGCTTACCTGCTATCATGGCCATCCTACCCTCAGGTTTGTAAAAGTCTTCTATAACAGGTTTACATGCATCCAAGGTCAAAAAACACTTGAATTTTCTCCTAATATACAATGCAGCATCACCTATTTTCTCACAGTGTCTGAAACGGCTCGATAAAAGATTGGCCTTTATAAACCCCTCCTTTCCAAAAGCCTACTCTGCTCTGATTGGTCAGATGGCCCAGTCTGTTGTGATTGGTCTCCAGCTTACAGCGCATGTTGGAAACTAAACGGCCTTTGCCGTTTCTGAATTTCAGCTCCGGATGCTTCCTCAGCACTTTTATACAAAGTAATACAAACAGTAATGATGGCGTCATTGTTCGTGGACAGCCAATGAAGAACTAAAGGGCCGTACACACCGGGACGAATATCGGCGCGCGTTATTTGGCAGCGTTTTTCAACGCGTTTTTTGTTTTCACACCCAAGCGATTTTCGCTGACGATGAGCTGAGTGAACATGCAAATTCATTCCCTGACATTAGATGGCGCCTAATGTAAAACAGAAATACCCCGGTACACAAGGTGGCGCTGCACAACTTTACGCTTCTGACACTCGCTTGTCACTCAGAAGAAGAGAGAAAGTATTTACGCGCTTGTCAAAATCATACAAAGAAAACATGGATATTTCAAGCACCAGTAGCTCCAGCTCCAGCGACGAAGAAATTATTGTTCTGTTGAATGAGGAAAGACGCCGGAAAAGACGCCGATATTGGATACATCCCATAGTTACGAGAAGAGAGGAACATGGGGAGTTTTATCGACTGGTACAAGAGCTTCTTCTTCTATCTTCTTCGCCGTTACGTATGTGTGCTCGGCAAGACCGTTTTGTGCTTGAGCGCCCCCAAGTTGTGTTTTACTGTAACTTCAGAAGCTCCAGTGCCAATCTCATTGGTCGGATAGTTTTTGACGCGGCGCGTCAAACCAAAAAAACGAACCCGAGGCGTTTTGTAAAAAACGACGCTTTTACGCGTGGCGTTATTCACGTCGGTGTGCACACTCACATTGGTGGCCTTTGTTTAGTCACAAGGCGTTAAAACGTCGGCGAATATCGCGCGCGCCTTTATATAACAGGCCTTTAAGCACCCTACACACCGGGACGAATATCGGCGCGTGTTATTCGCCAACGTTTTTCAACACGTTTTTTGTGTTCACACCATAGACTGTAAAAAAATATGGACGTAGTGTCCGTGACGTCACCCGTAGGTTTCTGAAGAGCATTTTTGAAGCCTAAAGTGGGCGGAGCCGGCCGTCGCCATCTTGGCTTTGCGTCACTCCCGGATAACAGAAAATAGGCAAACAGGCGGGGCGTGAGTGGAGCTGAGGAGCCTGGCCTGACTATCTGAAATCACCTAGCTCGAAGTGATCGAGTTAGCTGATGATGTAAAGCCAATTAAACGTTCCTATTTTTGCCCTTCGAAATATTATAATAGTTAAAAGACATAACTATTACTTCGAGAGTGTTTGTGTATGAAGGTGATTTATGTGCATACATGTCAGTCACTCTTTCATGGTCCGTCAGCGCGGCATCGCTCAAGTTCGTAGAGAGCTTATTCAGTCCATTTTAAATTCTGATGTTGGCCGTCTCTCAAATGGGTTATGGTTTAACCGTTAAACCATAGATATATTGCCTTTGAAGTGCAAGTAAATGTGCTAGAAAATCCGCGCTCATTCATGTGCATTTATTGCACGGACGGAAAAGCGCCGACGCCTGCATGATTTCATCTGACGGTAGCCTACATAAGCATATTATAATCCATCTGTTCTGTGAGATTTTCGCTGACGATGAGCCGAGTGAACATGCAAATTCATTCCCTGACATTAGATGGCGCTTAATGTAAAACAGAAATACCCCGGTACACAAGGTGCAATACCACTCCATAACAGTTCTCTTTTATCAAGATTTTTGTAGTCGCTGTCACGTTTGTCATATAGTTCTTTATGTTCTGACACCAACGAGACCAGCAGCTCTACATTCATCTTGCCTTGCATCTTCCTCGTCTTATTTCTTCCCGGCAGTGTAGACCATAGACAGTATAACAGTGTAGAGACGCTACTTGGCGTATATATTTTCTTCTCCGTTTCGTATGTGTGCTCGGCAAAACCGTTTTGTGTTTGAGCGCCCCCAAGTTGTGTTTTACTGTAACTTCACAAGCTCCAGACACGTGAGCAAAAGCGCCAATCTCATTGGTCGGACAGTTTTTGACGCGGCGCGTCAAATAAAAAAAACTAACCCGAGGCGTTTTTTAAAAAATGACGCTTTTTACGCGGGGCGTTTTTCGCGTCGGTGTGCACACTCACATTGGCGCCCTTTGTTTAGTCACGAGGCGTTAAACGTCGGCGAATATCGCGCGCGAAATTCGTCCCGGTGTGAACAGGCCTTTAGGCTGGCATTATGCAAATTTGTTAGGTTTGAGCAGGAAGTAATGCTGGACTGACTCATTTCAGGCAGTTCAGAATCGGTTCTTTCTTGTGGGAGACATTTATCGTGCAGTTTGATCTTGAGTTTGCTGCCCTTTTACATTCACAAAACGCTATCACACTACATGAAAGGTAATATCTGAAAAAGCATAATAGGAGCATTGTAATACTATCAGAATTCAACACTGGAGCTGAGCAGAGTCTCATTTGATAAATCAACTTGAGTTTCCAGAATATCTTGAAGAAGATTTTCCTGCATTAAAAATATTAATGAGCAATTAAAAACTGTGCTAGGTGTTGAGCACGCGGAGCATACGTGACCCCTCTAGCAACGCTCTCCAGAGATAATTAAAGCAGAAAATCTAAACAGAGCGGCTATGTAAATCTTTGGAGAGTAGAGTCGGGTAATTACAGCGGGAGAGAAACTCTCGTCTGCCCACTCAGGCAAAAATTGGCACGTTATTATATAAGGATGAAAATCTCATAAGCTTAGCGTCACGAAAATGCAAAAATAACTCCAAGGATGGAGCCTTTAGCCCTTGTTGAAGAGATTAATTCAGAACAAATGTGCGTTAAATCTAAGTTAAACCAAGTGTCTGTGTCAAAGTCTGTCTCTCTGGTGAGGTTTATCAGTGTCTCTCAGTGATGTAGACACACACAAAGCCACACCGCAGATGCAAACACACATTCCAACACACTCCGTCCAGGACCTCATTCTTTGCTAATGAGATATGACATATAAATGGGCATCTAAAATGAAGCCAAAGAGATCCTGTGTGTGGTGCAGGACAAGTTTTTTTTTTCTCACACTCTGTCAACACTAAATAGTGTTTCCATTTTTTTCAACACTGCAAGTCCAGATTTTCAAGTCCAAGTCCACACTCCAAATTTTAAGTTAAATTGTCTAAAAATCCTTGAAACAAGCAGTAATGTATACACTGTAAAAAATTACATGATCAAAAAGTTATGACAACATGTTTTTACATTGCTTTAACTCATCTATACAAGATTCAACTAATTTTTTAAATCAGTTTAATGTAATTTAAGTTGAAGTGACTTAAACATCCGAGTTGATTGTACTTAAATTTAAGGCAGCAACTTTTTTTTGTGTTCAAACTAGAATAGGTAATATTCTAGTATAAGACTTATTTCAAGACAATGTATCTTGATTAGGAGTGTAATTTGTCTTAAGCAGAGTGTTTTAATTGTTTTATGCATAAACAAATTAAAAATAGCCTATTAATATGAATATATATTTCACTCAAAAGTGTTTAATTCATTATAAAACAACAGTTTGGTGTGTTTTTCTTCATTGAAAAACCTCTAAAAACGAATATTACCTTTGAAAAATGCATCTTAAATAATGTCTATAATAGTATCAATAAGTCAAACTATTACTTTTGAATGATTCCACCACAGCTAAGTGTACAAAAATATACAATATACACTATACTGTACAGTCTAAGTTCTAGACTGTGTAATTATAGACTCTCGATACGTTGAGGAAAGGAGTGTCTAAATATCTGTGGCAATAATTTAAGCAATAATCAACTGAATCTCTGTGATCCAGTCCACAGGTCACCATCGCGGAGCAGCGGTCTCAATCATTCAGATACTACGATCCATGGAGGCAGCCTGGGTCAACTGAGCATCAGTGCTGGACCGTATATACCAGACTATTCAGTTCGTCAGCTCACAGACCTGCAGATCATTAAGGTACATTTGATTATGCTGAGAGAATTTAAAGAACCCCTGTGGTGAAAATCAAGGTTTTATTGTTGTTTATATGTCTGTGTGGTGTTTTTAACATGCTTAAGACAAACCATGTTCAAATTCATCAATCAACAGCATTGCTGAGTATTTTCTCCTTAAAACTGCAGTGAACCAAAGACAGCCCCTGTTTAATACTGTCACAAACATGTATCCAATCCCGTCAACTGGCGGGACGGGGATTTTCTCCACTGACTTTCTATGATGTTCAGAACGTTTCTAATGATGCTGATTTTTAGAAGTCAGCTGAGACTCTGAGATGGTGAATGGGAACATTGTTTGTGTAACATTAGCAACACATTATTAGCGGTTTGATAGTCAAGCCAAAGGCTAGTCATATTAATTACCGTTATGTGTCCACTGTTGTATAATTTGCTAATAATTTTTATTTTTAAATTAAAGTGGAACTTTCAAAAAAAATATTTTCATAAATGAAATGATAAATACATCATTTTTATTTTTTTAAACAAATATTTACTAGCATTAAATTCAGCACATAAAATATGATCATAATGTATACTTACAATTGTACTTTCCATTTAATAATATAAATGACGTTATGAATTAATAGTTTTATTCAGCAAGGGCGCATTAAATTGATATAAAATGACTAAATACATTTCTAGTGTTACAAAATATTTCTATTTCAAATAAATGCTGCTCTTTTGAACTTTCTATTCATCGAACAATACTGAAAAATAAAACATTTTCCACAAAAATATTAAGCAGCTAAAACTGTTTTCAACATTGATAATAATAAGAACCATTATTAATATTAATATTAATATTATTAGAAAGATTTCTGAAGGATCATGTGACACTGAAGACTGGAGTAATGATGCTGAAAATTCAGCTTTGCCATCACAGGAATAAATTACATTTTCAAATATATTACTATAGAAAACAGTTTTTTTTTTTATTGTAATATTTCACAATATTACGGTTTTTACTGTATTGGTGCATTCAATGAAATTACAATAATGGGAATTTAGGGTGAATGAAAAAGAAAATACATTTTCTTTATTAAAAATATAATTTCTTTTGAGGTGCTATATGACCCAGACCCTGCTTTCTTTGTTAAGAATAAACCAAGGACTTTTATTTCCAGTGTTCTCTTTGCTCCAAAAAAAACAAACAAATACTTAATAAATAATGCTTATGTAAATATTCTCATACTACAATAGAAACATAGTATTATGAGATATGTATTGAAAAAATTGTCTCATTATTTTCTATCATTCTTTCCAGATCACTCGTAACCATTATCAGAACGCCCTGACAGCTACACGCATGGACATCTCTCCGCAAACACCCGATGCAGACAGTCAAGCTCCTGGGGGGAGAATGACGATCCCCGAGACACGTTCCAACAGCATCGCCCTTCCTCTGACTGAACCGCGACCCAGTCTGACCCGATTCCACCAGCTCAGACAGCCAGACAGCACCACCACCCTCAACGAGAGAAACCGCATAGTCCGTGAGTGCATTCGCTTTTCAGGTCTTTCTCAGGTCTGTTTGGTTGGTTGTCAGGCAGCAAATAAATATTAAAACAATATGACACTGAAATATATTTTTACTCTGGAGCTAGATAACAGTCAGCGAAAGCTTTATATGACAGATTATATGTGACCCTGGACCACAAAACCAGTCACATGGGTCAATTTTTTAAAATTAAATTGAGATTTATACATCATCTGAAAACTTTCCATTGATGTATGTTTGTTAGGATAGGACAATATTTGACCGAGATACGACTATTTGAAAATCTGAAATCTGAGGGTGCAAAACAACCGAAACATTGAGAAAAATCTCCTTTAAAGTTGTCCATTTATGTTCGCGATTGTGCATTCACTCACAAAAATAAATGTTTTATATATTTACGGTAGGAAATTTACTAAATATCTTCATGGAACATGATCTTTACTTAATATCCTAATGAGTTTTGGCATAAAAGAAAAATCGATAATTTTGACCCATACAATGTATTGTTGGCTATTGCCACAAATTTACCAGTGCGACTTGTTTTGTGATCCAGGGTCACATATGAACTCATCTATAAAGGTTCTGATCTTTTATGAAGTTGGCTGCGATTGCACAACCACAGTGTACAGCCACTGTTTGAGGAACACTAAGAAAGTTGTTTTATACAGTTTGAATATAGTCAAATTTAATCATAACCATCAATGTCAGTCATCTTAAATTGCCCATATTGTGCTATTTTAAAGGTTGGATGTCTCCTACAATATGCATCCAAGGTCAAAAAACACTTACATTTTCTCATAATATACATTGCACATCACCTAATTTCTCAAAGAGTCTGAAACGGTTTGTTTGAAGATTCAGTCTCTCTAAACCCCTCCTTTTTGCGAGCTTACTCTGCTCTGATTGGTCAGACAGCCCAGTCTGTTGTGATTGGTCTACTGCTTACAACGCATGAGGGAAACAAAACGCCTATTACCATACCTAAATTTCAGCTCCGGATCTTCCTCAGCACTTGATCCACAGTGATACGAACAGGAAAGATGCTGTTGGTTTTTCCGTATCAATTCCAGCACGAGTCCTCATCCTTTTGAAGAGCATGCAGTCTTCTCTATATGTCAACAACACGAACCAAACTCTTCCAGTCTCAGCTACAACTACAGTGTTTGAGGGCGAGGCAAAGTAGACTTTCACAAACAGCTATATTACACATATTAATATTCGAAAAAGCATAATAGGGGTACTTTAATCTTTGTGGAAACTTAGGACGCAGATAATGCATGTTGATGATGATACATGTAATAGAATTAAGACGTTTCTTACAGCTTCCAAGCGCAAAACAAGACAGATGGCCGAGGCCGAACTCTAATCCTCTCAGCAGTAAAACCAATCAGACTTTGTGTGACAAATTTTAACTCCGATTCTTAAGCTAGAAATCACTTATAATGTCAAAACAGAGTTCAGTTTCCACTAATAAATTAAATCTGTCTTAAAGTGTTCACAGGATCAAATGCAGGGTAATCAAATTACACTGTTAAACAAGATCACATCAATGTTTGCATTTATATCAAAGGCTACTGTAAATATTTAATGTACTGTGCATGTAGGACTGATAGCAAACTTCACAACGTTGTTCCACCATCACAGCCGGAATTCATTGTAGAGTTTTACTTAAAATCCTAATGAAATCAGAACTGTTTGGCTTTTCGTCCAATTTTGAAGGCTTGAGGTTGTCCGAGGTCGTGTATTCATAAAAACTGTCAAAACAAACTAGATAAAATATACAGATATGGGCCTATGTGCATTTAAAATGGACAGTCTTTCTCTGGATCAAAAAATTGTCCAATAAATGCTTTCTATAATGAAAATATCTCCTCAGTCAGAATTATAGATACCACATGCCACCAGTCGAATTATACAACAGTAATCATACATCATAATCAGCAAACTATTTGAAATGTCCTGTTTCAGTAGGAAATGTGACTCAACTCAGAATTGCATATTAGCTAGCTGCATAACATTGCATATGTTGCAGAAATAGTAACCCATGCTATTCCAGTCAACACAGGACAGAACATCGTTTGCCAAACCATTTCATTTTCATGTGAAAAGGCAGTTCTTAAAATCTTCAAAGCTTTGATTGTTCATACTTTTTTTTTTTTACTCATACACTTATAGTACATAGTACTACAAACTGATGTCTTGTTTATTTCCTGTGTGATCAGCTGACTGTGTCTCTCTGTCTCCCCCTGTAGGGAGTAAGTCAGATGGACAGAAGAGCCCCAGTGACTCTGTGTTCCTCCGCATGGATGACATCCCATATATTAGAGAGAATCGAGTGGAGAGAAAAGAAGGAACTGGTGGGTGAATAGAAGGATGAGTTCTGAAACAAAACCATGACAATATTATTATGCACCAGTATACAGTGATTACCTCATTAAGTCCAAAAATATAATATAAAATCTACTAGAAAATGAAATCAAACATTGCATTTGGAACAAACTGCTGGTCAGGTGAACATAAATCATTGTCATTATTTCATAAATAATTTTCGGTTACACTTTATTTTAAGGTGTCATTGTTACAGTGTAATTACATATTTAAGTACTGAGTAATATTAAGCAACTAGGGTAGGGTAGGATTAGGATTTGGTTGAGGGTTAGTTGCATGTAATTAATTATGCATAATTTACTGTTATTACTATGGTAAGTACATGTAACATATGTAACAAGGACACTGTAAAATAAAGTGTTACCTAATTTTCAAATTCTAAATGAATAGTTCACCCAAAATATCATTATTTATTTATTTAAAGGGATGGTTCGGAGTAAAATCAACCTAGGGTCCTTTGCACCATGACCTCGAGCCAAACACCCCCCCACGAAGAAGCTTTTTTCCCTCGATTGAACATTATTAAAGTTAGAGCTTATTTAGAGATATAATCCGAAAGGCTTAGTGCAGGCGCTAATGGATCCAAGGCTGTATCTCGTAAATTACCCCACTAATAATGCCCAGAATGGTACCAAACTTATACAGTAGTACAAATAGGTACTCATAAAACGAGGCATTGGAAAGTTTGTAAGCACATCAGGATTATTTAAATAACACTTGCCTGATGGCTCATGCTACCGCTAACCCGGACGGCGAGGTCACTTCCGTGATTTGGGAAAACCTGTTCAACCGTATACAGGTTAGAAAATGACTTGAGTCTGGGTTTGTAAATAATGACACAATATTCATTTTTGGGTGAAATGTCCTTTTAAGAAGGGTGGTGGTCTGCTCTCTGAGTAAATGCACCCAAACTTTCAAACATTGGAGTCGCTGTTTGACAGCGAGAGGGACGTTTGACAGACTGCAGGGAGAGGAAATGCATACGCTCTAGTCTCTGTTTATATGACCTGCAGAGGAATGTTGACATCAGGCTATAGAACTGTCCATTTCTGCTCTGCTTGTTATGACTGGAGGTTAACAGGAATTACTGAATCAGGAATCAATGAATCAGAGAACAGTCGCTGAATCATTCACTCGCCAGCTCAGTTTGTCATGCGATCACGGCCTGCTGTCATAGTGTGTCCGATCTATTTCAGATGCTTCGGCCGTACCCATGGAGACGGACCTGTCCACATCCCAGCTCATCAGCTCTTACTCTCTGGGCGGCTCAGATGAGAACCTGGGGAAAAAACTGCTCCGGAAACTGAGTGTGTATCAGCTGCCAATCACTTGACTGAATCAAACACACAACCGTCCCTGTACTCTGCTGCAAAATGTTTCTATATTTGGGAATCCGCCCCGTAATGACACGACACCTGAGTTTACAGCTGAACACACACACTCACACTCACACACACACCTGCTTTTACTCTGCATTTTCAAACTCCATCTGTTTCCTAGCAACTAGCCAGACAAACTGCAGCCCACATATCTGATTAATAAAAAAGACAAGTCACTCAGAACAGTGTTATTTGTGCAAGTAGGGCATGTTTCTGGGCCAGAAGCCTTTGTTGCTCCTGGAATTTTTTTTTTTTTTTTTTTAACAAGAATCATCCCTGCTGTTAAAAAAAATATTGTGTGGGAGGCTGGTGCTTCAGCAAAACTCCATGGTAAGACTTAACAATAAGGTTCATTAGTTAACATAGTTAATGTCTTAACTAACATGAACTAGGCTAACCATGAGAAATCCATTTGTTACTATTAGGGGTGTAACGATACGCGTATTCGTATTGAACCGTTCGGTACGAGGCTTTCGGTTCGGTTTTCGGTACGCATTTTCAAACCGAACGGTTCGTTGGACCATTTTTCCTGCTGACCAAAATTTCGTAATTTCAAATGTAGGCGCGTTGCGCGTGGCAAGCGCGCTCATAATGTAAGAGACGCCGGCGCGACCACAACATTGCCCAACATCATATGGCAAACGTAATGCAAGCGGAATGAAACTGCTCGTTATTGTGTACCTAGTTGAAGGACCGTTTATCAGTTTGGACCAAAGCAGCGCGAGCCGATCGTGTAGTTGAAGGACCGTTTATCAGTTTGGACCAAAGCAGCGCGAGCCGATCGTGATCATGCGACACTGTTACTACACAGCGCTAATAAGAGATCCAGTAAAGAAAGCATTTGAATTCGCCACAGAAGTAATAACATCGCTGCGAGATCTAGCGAGAAACATTCACATTTCTCCGTTATTAACGGATCAAACAGCGCGTGGAAACCAGGAAGAAACATTGTGCCATGAATGAACTATCCAGTGTCCAAAGATCAGCAACATTCACCATGGATTTACTGTAGTAACACTAACTGCAACCATGGAAGTTTGGCAGGAATAGTACTAGGCATAATGCCTTTAAGTAACATTACGTCGGTTTTATTTTGACATTATGAATACAATTGCTGCCCTCAAATGTTAATCTGAACTAAAATAAACTTTTGTTTATAACTACTACAATATTACATTTAATTTTTTCCAAGGAGCTGTTTTGTTTTATATGCTCCTAAGAAGAGTCAATTATAGCTCTAGAATTGCTCAAAGTAAAAAAAATATCATACTTTATGATGTTAGTTTTAATAAATAAAAAAAAAAGAATAAAAAAAATTAAATCAAGGAAATTTCTCTGGCATTTCTTTCTTTTTGCTGTATCAAAAACGTACCGAACCGAACCGTGACACAAGTGTATCATATCGAACCGAACCGTGAATTTTGTGAACCGTTACACCCATAGTTTCTATATTTGTTAATCTTTGTTAACGTTAGTTAATAAAAATACAGCTGTTCATTGTTAGTTCATAGTGCATTAGTAACAAGATTTTAAGAAAGTATTAGTAAATGTTGAAATTAACATCAACAAAGATTAATAAATGCTGTATACATGCAGTTCATTCTTAGTTCATGTTAACTAATGTTAGCTAATGAACCTTATTGTAAAGTGTTACCACTTTCATCATCAATTTCAGTGATGTTTCCTACTTACATTTATGGATTTGGCAGGCACTTTTATCCAAATCAACTTACATTTTATTTAAATGTCCTTGGGAATCAAACGTATAACCTTGATTTTGCTGGTGCCATTCTCTACTTTTTTAATATATTGAAGAAAAAAATATATATATTGGTCAGAATTATTGCCCCCCTTGGTAAATATGAGCAAAGAAAGCTGTGAAAATAAATATGCATTTATCCTTTTGATATTTCATTCAAAAATCTAACCTTTCATTTCAGTAAAACAATTGAAATTGGGGAGGGAAATCACATTTTGAAATAAATGTTTTTCTCTAAAACACATTGCCACTATTAGCACCCCTAGAAATTCTTTTGAGTAAAATATCTCTGAAGTATATTCCCATACAATTTTTAGCACTCCAGGGTGACTAAGAAGATGAAATTGTCCAGCCATGACTTCTTGTTTCACAGTAGTATAATGAGGCCAAATTCCCTTAATCATCCATCACAATTTACAAAAATCGAACCTTTCATTGAAGTAAAACAACTGAAAATGGCGGTAAATCTCATTATGATTTACATTACATTTTTTGCAATACACATTGGTCACATTTATTGTCCCCGTTTTACTCAATACATTTTGCAGCATTCATTTGCCAATTTAACAGCTCTGAGTCTTCTGTTAATGCCTGATGAGCTTGAAGAGCATCAGAGATCATTCCTCCGTACAAAATCTCTCCAAATCCTTCAGATTCCCATCTCCATGTTGATACACTCTCCTCTTCAGTTTTCCATAGGGCTCAGGTCAGGGAACTGGACCTGAAGCTTCATGGCAGAAGCTTCATTTGGTGCTCAGTGACACATTTTTGTGTTGATTTTGATGTTTGTTTTGGATCGTTGTCCTGATGGAAGATCCAAACATGGCCCATTATAAGATTTCTAGCAGAGGCCGTAAGGTTTTGATTTTTTATCTGTTGGTATTTGCTGTCCATGATACCATGTAAAAAAGTTTCAACTGTCCATAAAATCTGGTCCCGTTTGATGTTCCAGTCATGTCTGACAACTGAATATGCTGGAGTTTGTTTTTGGATGAGCGAGAAGGATTTTTTCTTCATATTTATTTCCTCATATTTATACTCCTGTGAAACAGGAAGTCATGGCAGGATAATTTCATGTTCCTAGTCACCCTGGTGTGCTAAAAAATGTAAATATTAATGGGAACTTCAGAGATATTTGACTATTAGGAATTTCTAGGGGTGCTAATAATTTTGGCCAATATGCATTGGAGAAAAACATTTATTTCAAAATTGTTTCACTTCATTGAAAGGTTAGACTTTAATTAAATGAAAGATAAAAAGGATAAATAATGCATAGGTAAATATGCATGCTCATATTTACGAAGGGGGCATATATACTGTATATGTCTATATTTTGTTACATTCAAATTCAAATTCTGCATCCTGTTTGCTTCCTCAGTTCAAATTTATTTCAAATCGAAGGCATTCCTAATTCAATTTTGAATAGAGCTCCACCCTATCAGGATCATGTCCTATTTGCTAAATCACTGTCACAATCAATAAGTCATATATGACCAAAATTACAAAATTATTTAACAACTGACAACTTTCAATTTAAGATATCCAGGTCAAAAACTATATATAATAATAAAATATGATAACTTTATTAATTAAATACATAATATTTAATGTTAATTTTTGTTTTATTTCAAACATGACTTTATCAAACTATCAATAAATCAAACCTCACTCTCCTGGTTATTAAAGACCGTTTACACAACACAATTTTCAACTAAAAACGGAAAACTTTTTATGTGTTTTGGCCGTTAATTTACACAACAACAGCGTTTTGGGGGCCTGAAAGCGCAAACTTTTTATAACGAGCTTCAAAGTGCAAGTTTTTGAAAACGATACCGTTGTCATCTCAGTGTAAACTACAAAAATGCAAATTTTCCGTGAAAACCGTGATGTCATGCGCATACGTATTATGGGCTCAGTCTATAGGCGCGTTAAAAAAATACAAAGTGGCATCGCCAACTACTGGCCTGGAATACATAATAGAGTATTTTTCATAGTTTTTGCGGATCTGTGTTGAACGGGAATCACTTCGACAATGTTGTCGCCTGTAAACGAAAAACGCAAAATTGTCCATCGACTGCCAGCTTTTCATTTAAGATTTTCATGTCAGTTCAAAACTAGGCATTTTACATTTCACTTTCTACTCTCCAGGCAACAAAAAAAGAAAGAAGTCTCGTGATGGAGATAAACCTTTGGAGGACAATCCTGAACATTCACAGGTGAAGACCTAGCATTCATTTGCTGGGTTTGCTTCTCTCTCGCACTCTCCTGCTTCTCCGACAAATGTGAAATCCTCTCCAGCCTTCCTCTGGATCTTAAGAGAGAGAGAGAGAGAGAGAGAAAGCACAACCACAGACCACCACAACAGGATGTAGCATCATAAAGCCTTGCCTTCAGCACTGAAACTGGACGACGCTCAATGCCTGTTTCAGCAAACCTGAAATTTCCAACATGCAGCAAGACGTGCTTTTTTAAATTGACGAAATGCTACATAACCATTGATATACTACAGTTTTGATGCCGGTTTATGATGATGTCATCTCCAGTCACTGTGGTTATGACAGTCTGACCTCTGACCCGGGCAAAGCCAGCAAGCACAAGCCTGGATGATACATGAAGCCAACCATCTGACCAATGAGACGGCAGAACCTTTAGTACGTCTCTAAACGTGGTCATCTGTCAGTAGAATTCTCTTGAAACTAAGTGTTTATTGTGTGATTTTATATCATATTAAGTCAGGAGTATTTGTCAGGCTGTGCCTGGAAATCAATTAAGATGAATTTATTAATATCAAAGCACTTTGAGCCAGATCAGACCCATTTATTTCATATTCTGTTGAATAGCTAAATGGTTGACAGAGGGAAAAATACCTATATTAGGTAAGTGCTGTCAGAATTTTTTTCTTCTATTTTCTGTTTTCAAAAGAATGAATATTTAATGTTGGTTTCTTATCATTTTGCTTTTATTTCTGCACTTCCGTTCGGCTGAGAGCACAGGGTACAAAGTGATATGGCTTTTCTTTTTCTTTTTAAGCTATTTTAGGCCATATTTGAATAGTTTTTTTTAAAAATAGTCCGATATGCCAGTGCTAATGGTCCAATCACATATATTTGACAATAGATTTATTTATCTAAAATGAACATTTATTATATTGGCATGCTTTTCTCAAACAGCAGTATAATTATTATTAGATTAGCATTGTGTTTAATGTATGAAATATAGATAGTTAGAATATGCGCAAGCCATAACTTGAACAAACTTGAAGCATTGATATAAAAATTATATATATATATAAAATAATAAGCAATATCCAAAACATGCAAGAAGCCTATTTTTTTTGTTTTTCAGCCCTTTCAAAACTGAAAACTATCGAATACTACGTTATTTGCTGCAAAATGCTGAAAATCGCACCCACGTTTCATTCCATGAGCATACTTCTATGCGAATTTCATCTCTAAATTCATATTTTGTGTACATTTTAAGAGCCTTTTTATGTGGCATTCATATTTATACCACCGTTCAAAAGTTTGGGGTCAGTAAGATTTTGTGTTTTTTTGAAAGAAATTACATTTACATTAATACTTTTATTCAGCAAGCATAAATTGAGCAAAAGTGACAGTAAAGATATTTATAATGTAACAATTTCTATTTCTATAATAAATGCTGTTCAAAAAAAAAAACCTTTCGTGAAAAAAAAATCGTGAAAAAAATGTATTAAGCAGCACAACTGTTTTCAACATTATTAATAATAAGAAATGTTTCTTGAGCATCAAATCAGCATATTGGAATGATTTCCGAAGGATCATGTGACACTGAAGACTAGAGTAAAAATTCAGCTTTACCGTCACAGGAATAAATTAAATTCTAAAATATATTAACATAGAAAATAGTTATTTAAAATTGTAATAATATTTCACAATGGAAGTTTTTACTGTATTTTTGATCAAATAAAAAAATTGCATCCTTATATCAAATAAAAATAAATAATCCTGACCTCAAACGGTAGTGTACAATCACCCAAACATCATATAAAAACCTGAGCACCCATTACTGCTTCACTGCCAGGACTTTTCCCAGCATGCCATGATCACGACAAACTAACCAATCAGCTCATTCCTGCCAACAACAGGTCACATGATTACATTATGCCATAGGATTATAGGGGCTTGGATGTGTTTTGCATGAAAGGCTGTTCTTTACCGAGTATGTCAAGTTAATACCTTTCTCCTGCATGCATGCAGCAGACACTGGTGATATAGACTGTTGGTCGACAAGCGAGACTCTTTTTTACCTCTTTGCTAACAGTGACCTATATGGCACCACCAGGGAGTCGAACAAAGAAAGCACAAAGACTCAAGCTGGAAAACACTGGATGTCTGTTCCTTCTCCCATGATATTTATCCCTAGTAACTTTTAATAGCAATAACCAGGCTAGCCCCTTTTATAAAGTTGCTTTGCATCTTGTTGAGCTGGAGTGAACTGAATGTGCCTGCTCGCTTTCAGGCCACATGGACACTTTGTGTTGTGCAATACTGTGAGCTAAAGCCACTGTACGGAGAGCACATGCTGACGGAGAGAGAGAGAGAGAAAGAAAGAGGAACAGCCCTTTTCACGTCACAGTGCTGCATTGCAGGGTGGACTGAGTGACGCATGCCGACGTCTGAATCAACCCATCCAAACAAACACAAGTATTGATTGACGAGACTAGACATGCACAAAATCCACTGAGACAACACATTAGACGACGTGTATATTTAAGCCTTAAACTGTAGGTATTTGCTAAAGACGTGGAGAAAATCCTCTCCAGCTCTCGCTCTCTGTGCAGTGGGGTTGGCCGAAGGATAGATATATGTTTCTACAGAGTTTACAAAGACTTCTATTTGAAAGCACCTGATGAATTGTGAATGAATTTATTTAAAAAAAGGACATACAGTATATATATATAAAAAGAGACTATCAAATGTTCTATTAAGTCGTGATGTGGTATTTTTAGTATGAAAAGTACCACTAGCTTCCCAATAAATTAAGATTTGAATCAAATTTGTCTTGGAAAACATCATTTTTCAGTACAATGAAAGTCACCATGAAATCAAGATTGACATTTTTATTGCAGTATTTAATATAAATGAATTATCCGTGCACATAATTTTGTTGAAATTCACGTGCCCTCGTAATATTTAATCAAAATGAACCCCTTCCCTCTTACAGTGACATCTCTCCTGTGTTTACTGGCGTGAGGGCGGGACAACCTGTCACTCATATTAGATTGACCAATAGCAAACCACAACCATCTAATCAATTCCTGATGGACAAAATCAAGGCCCCCCTACAATATTTCTTGTTCGAGAGGCCGTTTCACTCGGGTATATGTCACTATAGGGAAGAAAAGACTATCGCAACCTCCGTTTCATGATGATTTTATAGGCTACTACAAAAGGGATTTTATGGTATTTATACACAGATCCATTTTTCATTCATGAGAAACTTTTAGATCAAAACATGGGTCTGTACAACGATTAATCGCATCCAAAATAAAAGTTTGTGTTTACATAATATGTGTGTGTACTCTGTATAATTATTTTGTATATTTAAGTACACACACATGCATGTATATATTTAAGAAATATTTGCATGTATATATGAAGACATGTATATATGAAGTGCCATCTGAAATTTTCTTCTAGAATGATCATTTTTATCAAGCTCGTATATTTAAGTTCAGTAATTTCACTTAAATGACAATTAATAGGTAATTTTAATTGCCATTTAAGTGAAATTACTGAACTTAAATATACGAGCTTGATAAAAATGATCATTCTAGAAGAAAACTTCAGATGGCACTTAGAGGCTTTTGCATTTAACTCTTCATATATTTATATTATATATAAATAATAAATATTTGATATATAAATAACACCTTTTTCTTAAATATACAATAATATGTTAAATATAAATATACACTCACCTAAAGGATTATTAGGAACACCATACTAATACTGTGTTTGACCCCCTTTCGCCTTCAGAACTGCCTTAATTCTACGTGTCATTGATTCAACAAGGTGCTGAAAGCATTCTTTAGAAATGTTGGCCCATATTGATAGGATAGCATCTTGCAGTTGATGGAGATTTGTGGGATGCACATCCAGGGCACGAAGCTCCCGTTCCACCACATCCCAAAGATGCTCTATTGGGTTGAGATCTGGTGACTGTGGGGGCTATTTTAGTACAGTGAACTCATTGTCATGTTCAAGAAACCAATTTGAAATGATTCAAGCTTTGTGACATGGTGCATTATCCTGCTGGAAGTAGCCATCAGAGGATGGGTACATGGTGGTCATAAAGGGATGGACATGGTCAGAAACAATGCTCAGGTAGGCCGTGGCATTTAAACAATGCCCAATTGGCTCTAAGGGGCCTAAAGTGTGCCAAGAAAACATCCCCCACACCATTACACCACCACCACCAGCCTGCACAGTGGTAACAAGGCATGATGGATCCATGTTCTCATTCTGTTTACGCCAAATTCTGACTCTACCATCTGAATGTCTCAACAGAAATCGAGACTCATCAGACCAGGCAACATTTTTCCAGTCTTCAACTGTCCAATTTTGGTGAGCTCGTGCAAATTGTAGCCTCTTTTTCCTATTTGTAGTGGAGATGAGTGGTACCCGGTGGGGTCTTCAGCTGTTGTAGCCCATCCGCCTCAAGGTTGTGCGTGTTGTGGCTTCACAAATGCTTTGCTGCATACCTCGGTTGTAACGAGTGGTTATTTCAGTCAAAGTTGCTCTTCAATCAGCTTGAATCAGTCGGCCCATTCTCCTCTGACCTCTAGCATCAACAAGGCATTTTTGCCCACAGGACTGCCGCATACTGGATGTTTTTCCCTTTTCACACCATTCTTTGTAAACCCTAGTAATGGTTGTGCGTGAAAATCCCAGTAACTGAGCGGATTGTGAAATACTCAGACCGGCCCGTCTGGCACCAACAACCATGCCACGCTCAAAATTGCTTAAATCACCTTTCTTTCCCATTCTGACATTCAGTTTGGAGTTCAGGAGATTGTCTTGACCAGGACCACACCCCTAAATGCATTGAAGCAACTGCCATGTGATTGGTTGATTAGATAATTGCATTAATGAGAAATTGAACAGGTGTTCCTAATAATCCTTTAGGTGAGTGTATAATTATAATATGTGTGTGTATTTATTATACACAGTACACACACATATATTATGTAAACACAAACTTTTATTTTGGTTGCGATTAATCGTTGCACAGCCCCAATATTGTGTTACTCTCTAAAAAAGTAACTAATTGTGTTAGTTACTTTTTATGGAAAGTAATGTGTTACATTACTTTTGTGTTACTTTTTCTCACATGGGCCGGGCTTTCTTGTTTTTTGTTGGCAAAAGTAAAGGCCTTTTCACACCAAAAGTGAAATCAATAAGCCTCAGGCTGAAGGAAATGCAAATTCACATCTGTACAGAAGAGGACTCGGCTCAAACAAACCTTTCAGCTGTGCTGTCATTCTGGAAATACATTTTAACACTCTTATTTCAGCAATGAATAAAACAAAATAAACAGAGCAATTCCAAGAGGGTCCTTACATCATTGGTGCTCGGGCCCTAAGCAGCAAAGACATTTGTTAATAAAGTGAGCGTTTCTTGTTTGAAAAAGTAGCTCAGATTTTATTTTATTTTTATTTATTTAAATGTAATGCATTACTTTACTGATTACTTGAAAAATTGGAATTTGATTACATACCTCATGTTAATTGTAATGCATTACCCCAAACACTGTACGTGAGTGTAAAGAAACTTTGTTGAGGTTTGACATTCTATGGGTTTGACTGCAGGGCTATTTCAGGATAACCTTTGCTGGTTGTTATTTTGAGGCAGAACACATTCTTTGAATATGCTTATCATGGAGCTAATGCCACTTGATCATTCAGAATCTAAGGCCCAACTATCAGAAGTGTGATTTGTGCCTGTAAAATGGCAGATTCCTAAACTTTTGATCCCCAAACTTATACGGTTCCAGATTTGCAAAGAACCAAAACTTATAGTTTCTTAAGTCAACCCTGTCACAGCCAGTTTAAAATGTGCATGCTTACAACTTGAATAGATAAGAATACATTCTAGTGCCAGTCTGTGTGCAATTTATAAATCACACATTTTAAAACCATACACTATGCATTTACTTTTAAAACATGTTTTGTGCCAACCCTGTTATATTAAAAACTTTACAAGTTTGAGCATTACAGGGTTTATAAAGCACTGAAGGTGCAAAAATAGCACATATCACAAAAAAGTACACAAGACCAATAAGTATACTAAAATACCGAAAAAGATTGTAAGAAATACTTATACTTACTTATACTTAATACTTATATATACTGTTGTCAATTAAATTATTCAACCCCCATTGCAAATTAGGTTTATTGGCAAAATGTACACTTTCAGATGTTTGCAATACACAAATCAAACAAAAGCAATTGAAATAGCTCAACACAACGAATGTTTTAAGTGGTTTCCCCAAATTCAACTGAAAATGCAACTTTTAATGACTTCTGCAGTCTAAAAATTATTCAACCCCTTCATGGCAAGCATCTTTAGTACTAGAACACCCTTTTTCTGTTATGACCTGCAAACAACATGTATAACTGACACCAGCTTCTGGCAGCGTTTCTGAGGAATCTTTAGCCCATTCCTAATGACCTCCAGTTCACTGATATTCTTGGGTTTGCGTGCTGCAACCACCTTCTTCAAATCCCACCAGAGATTTTCTATGGGGTTCAAGTCAGGTGACTGTGATGGCCTCTGTAGAATCTTCCAGGACTTCTTCTGCGACCAAGCCTTGGTGGAATTTGGTTGGGATCATTGGGTCTCATTCACTAAGCATGCGGACGCACAAATTTGAGCGTGAAATGTGCATTCGAACGATTTTAAGAACAAATCATGATTCACCAAAATTTCGTAATAGAACGCATCCTAAATTTACTAAAGAATTTAGGAACAACTGAAATCACATGTAAAAAGCACTTAGTCTATATGGCTTTATAATCGTGTTAAGAAGTTATATTTTAGCTATATAATCCATAAAATGATATAATAAAATGATTAAATAATACTATTTAATTTCATCTTAAATATATTCCATCATATACTACAGTTTAAGAGCAAGGAAAGCTGCATTATTGCGTAAGCTGCAAGGTTTCTCTGAATAATGCAGATAGCGTAGCATAGCCCATGCATGGCTAATAAGAGGTCTGTAATATGGGTCTGTATAAAAGGTCTTTATTGTGAGAGTGGCACACTTGGAATTGCTTGAGGATCGGACTAAGGCACGTCTGCAAACAAGTTTGACGAGCATGACAAAGGCTGTAAGGAAAGTGTGTGCGGAAAGCCCTTATATGGAGATAGTTTGGGCATGTTTTATGCAAATGGATAAACCTCGTGCACGCAACCATTCATTTAGAAATTAGAATACTCCAAATTCACTAACATCAGAAAGATGTTAAGAGCAAGTTTATGTGCGCACAAACCTATTGTGAATTAGGCAGAGATTTTTTTTGTGAGAAGTTCTCCTGATATATGCATTGTCCTGTTTGAAGGTCCAATGACACCCAAGTTTCAGCTTCCTCACTGATAACATGACGTTTTAGGATTTCCATACTTCAATGAATCCATCTTGCCTTCCACACGCTGCAGGTTTCCAGTGCCAGAGGATGTAAAGCAGCCCCAGAGCATCATCGAGCCACCACCATGCTTAACTGTAGGCAGAATGTTCTTTTCAGCATACGCTTCATTCTTCTTCCTCCAGACCATAGGCTTATATAGTTGATCTATAGGGCCAAAAAGTTCCAGTTTTGTTTAATTGCTCCACAGAACAGAACTTTTAAGCACTTTTATTGTGCTTTCGGGTCAGTAGTGATGTATGTCTTTGAGTTCTGGCATGACTTTACAGTGAAAGCTGAAACCTCAGTGCCTGTTGCCACAAAGTCTTACTGAAGGTCTTTTGCAGTTACTCAATGGTTTTTCTGAATCTGCCTTCTCAGAAATCTGGTTGTAGCCATTGATAGCTTCCTTTTTCTGCCCTGTCCAGTTAGTGTAACCACTAACTGTGAACTATGCTTTCAACGGTGTCTCTAGGAACATTTTGTACCATCTCTATCTTTTTGTATCCTGTTCCTTTTGTGAAGTGCGATGATCTCTTCTCTTCTCTTCTCTTCAACCATTCTTTCTGACCATATTTCTAACATGCAGTCAAACGTGACACTCACCAAACCTAGCCACTTGAGATATTTTATGTGTTCTAGCTCAAGCACACCTGGTGCAACTAATTAAGTCTTTGATTAGTTGCATCAGGTCTGGATGAGACAACTTTTTTGCAGATTTGTGCTGTTGTGAGGGATTCTACTAGGGGGTTGAATAATTGTGAGACTACAGCAGTTTGGGGAAAACACTTTCAATTCCTTTTGTTTGATTTGTTCATTGCAAACTGCTGAAAGTCTGTAAATTCTGCCAATAAACCTGATTTGCAATGGGAGTTGTATAATTTCGATTACAACTGTATACTTGTGCTAATAAAACATGTAAGACAACATGTTTATTCATCATCTTCATTTATTTCAATGCACTTCGATTAGTCGATTTGTGCTCAAAGAGCTTTTATACTCCTAGAGGTTTGATCTTACAAGACTAAGCTGGGTGGGAGTACTTGGACTAATGACACATTCATTCAATAAACAGCGCAGTCTTGCACAAATGAGCCTGAAACACAGCAGTGAAAGTGATGGATCAGAATCAGCAGATTTAAAAAACATAAGACAATAAAGTGCAAAAGAATGCCTGGGGTCTTCACAACCCAGAAGTTCATGAAAAAACATAATCAAAGACGAAAAGTTTAAAAGAATATTAAACCCCCAAATCACTCTTCTGTATTAATTCACTCCCCGTCAGCTGTCAGAGACCCAATATGCCAGAATGCACTTATTCACACAGAACACAATTCCAGGTTTGTCCCTCCATTCAGTTACAATACGTTTAAAAGTGAATCACAAAAAGTTGATTTAAAGGTAAAATGTTGCTTCGAACCATTTCAATTGAAGTAAGAGCATCAGGTGACAAACAAATCACACTGGAATTAACAGTGAATCTAATGCCCCCAGTCATTCAAGTTCTAGAGTCGTCTCTGTGTGCAAGTTTCTCAACGTATACAGACACATAAAACATGCACATTGTCCTTCAGTTGAGCACTCAATACAGTGAAAGGTTCAGAAATGTGATAATAAAAATCAACAAGTTAAGCTAGTTCTTAAGATCTTTCACCTTCAACTTTATATAACTGATTCAGTGACACTAAGCTGTGTGAAGTTAATGTGAAAGATCACAAAATCATTCAAGATGGAACTTCAGGTCAATGAAATCCAAAGACGTTTGGTTGACTGTAACTCTACCACAAAGTGATTATTCATACAAACAAGATTATTTGAAATATTCACTACAGAGAATATTTAGGAGAAGGAAATATATATCTTCTGGGACCGATTCAACACCTTATAATTACAAGTTAAAACAGGATGTTGAAATGCTGATGAGTAAATTAGACCAGGAAAAGCAGTATGTGTGTGTGTGTGTCTGTGTGCGTCTATGTTCATGTGGACACACACACACAAACAGGAAGTGTGGTAAAGGTGCTTATTGGACTGTAGTGACGGCCTCATGAATGGACTCGGCCACATAGTCGATGTTCTTGGAGGTGAGGCCACACATGTTGATGCGACCGCTCGCCATTAGATAAATATGCTTCTCTTTTATCATGTACTCCACCTGCTTAGCTGTAAAACAGAACATTTTGAAATGGCTTAGTAATGTGAATTAGAAAAGCATACAATGAATTAGATAAAATATCAAGTGGCAAATGCAAACAAATTATGGCTTTTCTAAGTAGTGACACTTACTCTCAAAAAAATAACTGTTTAATCCCAATGGATGGACATTTTGTATGAAATTCAAATACAGAAATCTTAGGTAAAGGAGGTGCTTACGATTGAGTCCTGTGAAGCTGAACATGCCGATCTGTTCAGTGATGTGCTCCCAGGTTCCTGGAGTTCCTAGTGCTTTTAGTTTTTCTTTCAGCTGAGCACGCATCAACAGGACCCTGTCTGCCATAGTCTTTACATTGTCCTTCCTGTTGGAGGATAGAAAATGCCAAAAGAATAATCACATCATACACTGACCTTAAATTCATATCAATAAATTAATATATATTTATATAATATAATATAAGCTTTGACGCCTCTCACGGTTCAAACAAACAGGGCTGGGAACAAACTCAAACTCTTTCGACATTTCTCTTTAAAAATTCTCGTGTTAGGCTTGTAAATCGATGCATACGGCCGTCTGCCGGAAGCTAGTTATTTCAGTTGATAAAGTTTTAAATATGGATATTTTTCTTACACAAGCGCATCGCTTCGCTTCAAAAGGCCTTTATTAACCCTCCAGGGCCGTGTGGAGCACTTTTATCATGGATGGATGCACTTTGATGGACTTCAAAACATAAACGGCCATTCACTGCCATTATAAAACTTGGAAGAGCCAGGACGTTTTTTTAATAGAACTCCGATTTAATATAACAAATAAAAATCGTCTGTAAAATTATTAATTTCTTTCAAAAGCAATAAAATCTTAGAACAAACTTTTGAATGGTATTGTATACAGGTCTTACATACAGTGCTGGTCAGAATTATTTGCCCCCTTGGTAAATATGATCAAAGATGGCTGTAAAAAAAAATCTTTTAATATTTTATAAAAAAAATAAATAAAAAAAAAGCAAAAATCTAACCTTTCATTGAAGTAAAAGAATTGAAAGTGTGTGGGGTGGGGATCACATTATGAAATAAATGTTTTTCTCCAAAACACATTGGGAACAATTATTTGCCCCCTTTTATTAAATACATTTTCAACCTCCTTTTTCCAAGATAACAGTTCTGAGTCTGAAGAGAAGAAGCGCCAACATGGATCTGGGAATCTGAAGGATCTGGAGAGATTCTGTATGGAGGAATGGTCTCTGATCTCTTGTCAGGTGTTCTCCAAACTCATCAGGCATTATAGGAGAAGACTCAGAGCTGTTATCTTGGAAAAAGGAGGTTGCAAAAAGTATTTAATAAAAGGGGGCAAACATGCTTAGGAGAAAAACATTTATTTCATAATGTGATTTCCCCCCCACTATCAATTCTTTTACTTCAATGAAAGGTTCGATTTTTGCATTGCGTTTAAATAAAATATCAAAAATATTTTTTTACAGCCATCTTGGATCATATTTACCAAGGGGGCAAATAATTCTGTCCAGCACTGATACATATATTCTTTAAAATAACAAAACTAGATTCATTTGAATTGCATTTACCATTCAGCAAAAAGCTCAGGGGTGTTGAGTGTGATGGCAACCAGACGAGCGCCCTGGGACGGAGGATTGGACCAGGTTATCCGAACGATCTTCTCCATTTGAGACAGGACACGATTCAAATTGTCTTGGTCTTTAGCTACAACAGTCAGGTTCCCCACTCTCTCATCTGTGGAGTCAGGTTATTCTTTAAAATCAAATGGTTCCGGCATTAAAATGCAATCTGTAGCGAGGAATGTACAACCTGTTGGAATCACTTACTGTACAGACCGAAGTTCTTTGAGAACGACTGGGCACAGAACAATTCAAAACCCTGTGACACAAAGTAGCGGATAGCCCAGGCATCTTTCTCTAAATTTCCTGAGGCAAAACCCTGATAGGCTGAATCAAAGAAGGCAAACAGATTCTTTCGCTGAAGAGAGAGGAGAGAGAAGAAAAAAGTTAGAAAACAAAGGGGAATTACAGCTCCAATGATGCAACTCTTCACATTCTTTGTCCTGTCTGACTCTACAATTTGTATATGTTATTTTGGGTTCAGGTAATTATGCAATAGTTAACTCTGTATTCATCAAACTATCAAGAGTTTAAATTTGGACAACAGTAGGTTGTAATTGCAGGTTGTGCCTAAATGGCTTATTGCAATTAAGTTCCATTTCTGTATCATGTGCTTCAATGTTCTAAACCTGTTGCATAAACTTAGCCTCTATGTTAAGACTGTGTCTTAAAGGGAAAGTTCACCCTAAATTAAAAGTAAGTCATAATTTACTCACCCTGGTGTTGTTTTAATGTAGTATGCTCTTCTTTCTTTTATGGACCACAAAAGGGGAATAAAAAAAAAAAAGAATTGCGCTCGTTCATATAATAGCAGTGAATAGCGACTAACGTCAAGCTTTTTAAAAAAAGACGTAAAAGTATCACAGAATGATCCCATGCAACGTGTCGCATATTCCAAGTGTTCTGGGGGTTTACATTTTTTGTATTATTTAATGAGTAGTAGCTGTAGTAATATTTGAGTTTAGCATCACCAGCTATTACACTGCAGAAACATATTAACAACATAATATCATAAATACAATTTAATGAAAACCAACATTTTAATACAATTCAACTTTAAAACAATTCAAACAAAAATGAGTACAATTCGATAAAAGATTCTTTAAATGTGCTTTTGCTAGAAGTTTTCTGGATCTTTAAAAGTTTGTCCAGATAAAAAGCGCCGTCTCATAAAAGTATGTTTTATAGACAAGATTATTGGTACTATAGTATTGACATTTTGGTGCTTCTTCACCTTTCAATAAATGCCCATGCGTCAGTCTAGTATGAGCTATCTGACACCTTGTATATAAAACTTGGTCATGCCTTGATTTAAAAGGGTAGACACATCTTTTCCCAACCACAGAATTTATTTCAAATAATTTGTTATTTTGACATGCAAAATGTTGCAACAATAATAATCATTTTTAATGGATGATTAAGGGATTTATGTCCAAGGGTGGGATTTGGCATTTACTGATTTTTTTGCAACCAAGTCTGCTTGCTCATTTCCAATAATGCCACTATGTCCTGGAATCCAGCAGAAAACAATGTTGTACTTGAGTCTCCGTAACTCATTTGCTTTAATTTATCAATGATTATTGAATGGTTTGTCTTCAAAGACTCCAGAGTTTGTAGACAGGATTTTGAATCAGTAAACAATATGAAGTTCAGTTCTCTTGCATTTTCAATATGTTCCAAGGAAAGTAATAGAGAATGAGCTTCTGTTGTAAAAATGTAACTTTAGTGTATTATTTAATGAAAATCCTGACCTTGGCCGTTGGTCTTCTGTGACATGAGCGTTCATGAGACTCTATTAGCGCTGCAGTTTACTCCGACTCACCCAGAAAAAGCACACAAAGTTGTGAGAAATTAAGATGAATAAAATCCCAAAAAGTATCTGTGTACTTTCTTCACTGAGTCCAATATCACCGGACCGGTTTGTCTGATGACAGTTCAAAACGACAGTTGACTGTCTTTTTTGATTTCTTGTTGCGACGAACACAATGGAAATATTCACCTCAGAGAAGAAGGTACATGGATTGTATTTCATATCACGTTTTTGTTAATCTTGATTTCTCACAAATTGTGTGTTTTTTCTGGGCAAACTGGGGCTCTAACAGAGTCAGTCAAACCCGCATGACGCATAGCCTTCCACAGAAGACCAGCGGCCAAGGTCAGGATTTTTGTTAAATAATACATTATGTTTCATATCGTAAACCCCCAGAACACTCGGAATATGCCATTCTCCTTTTGTGGTCCATAAAATAAAGAAGAGCATAAGGCATTAGAACAACACCAGGGTGAGTAAATTATGATTTTCATTTTAGCGTGAAATATCCCTTTAAGAACTAGTTTGACCAACTAACAGTTAGATAAGAGGTAATCAATCTCAAATTAGATCGTTCGACCTTTTTATGTAACTGACTTTAAAAATGTAGGACCAGTCTTAAAGAAAAAATGAGATGACTAACTTTTAAGACTAGTATAAGCAGCAGTTTATGCAACTGGCCACTGGTGTCACAGTCAGATGATGTGGGGTTATTGTGATGGTCTCACCTTCATGACATCAGCGATCTGCTTCCATTGGTCCTGGGTCGGGTCTGTACCGGTGGGGTTGTGAGCGCAGGCATGCAGCACAAAGATGGAGTGATCAGGAGCGCTCTGGCAGGACAGACATGTTTTCAATTACATATTAAATAGCAAATATTTATTTTCAAACTGATCAGATTTCCTTGTAAAGAAATCATAATACACTACAGTTAAGGCTCAGTACGATTATATATTCTTTATCAAGGCTGCATTTATTTGATCAAGTATACAGTAAAAACAGTAAAATTGTGACATATTAATACAATTTAAAAGAATCGTTTTCTATTTGAATATATTTAAAAATGTAATTTATTCCTGTGATGGCAAAGCTGAATTTTACTGCAGTCTTCAGTGTCACATGATCCTTCAGAAATCATTTTAATCTGCTGCTCAAAAACATTTCTTATTATTATCAAAGTTGAAAACAATATTTTGTGCTGCTAAATATTTTAATAAAGGATTCTTTGATGAATAAAAAGTTCCAAATACCACATTCATTTCAAACTGAACTTTGTAACAATGTAAAAGTCTTTACTGTCACTTTTGATCAATTTAATGTATCCTTGCTGAATAAAAATATACATTTCTTTCAAAATATATTTATAGAAAATCTGAAGTACTGGCCTGATATGAGCCCAGCAGAAAATAAAAATCTGTCACGCTCAAGTTTGATGACAGTGGTAAATGCCAAAAGGCACTTTTTTCTGCACATATTCCAAGGTTTTTAGATATCTTATCAATAACTGATAAATAAGTAACTATAAAGTGCTTGTTTTGTGGAAGAAAATGGAATTTCAAAATCACTACTCACCTCCAGGTCACCCAGAAAACCTGTCAGATCAAGTCCACGCTTCCCTGCATCCCAATATTTGTATGGACGGATGTCCTCAAATCCAGCGTTAGAGAAAACGGCATTGTGGTTCTCTAGAACGGAAGATGGAAGCTGGTTAAACATTTTTGGCACTTGAGACAACAACATATAAACACAAAGTTAATCATTGAGTTCAAGGCCAGCATGAAATTAGTTATGCTCTTTTGAGGTGAAACTTTTACATATATTTTGTACAATACGGTATTGTAGCCAATTTATTATCAGAATGACATTCATCACAGTATTTTCCATGTGTGGTTAGGTCTCGTGCTCACCCCATGTGGGTGCAGACACATAAATGGGAGTTTTTGTGTTGTCAGTTCCATTGTACCAGCGGCGAAGAAACTCCGCCCCGATCTTTAGAGCGCCAGTACCACCCAAACATTGCACAGCTCCTACCTGCAATACAGAAACAACAGCAATCTCTACATTAGAATGATGCTAGTGCAAACAAGAAGAGAAATGTGTAACTTTTGTAACTTTTTGTCAAACTTGAATTGTGGGTGAATAAAAATTTCTTTATTTTTTTATCCACATACAGTAGTGGCCAAAAAAACTGATGTCCTGAGGGAATTGGTTTGGGGATTTGTTTTTGACGACCCTACAAGTTCGATTAAATCATCAAAATACGAGGAATATGAGGGAAGAACAAAAACCTAAACTTGGTTAAGGTATTTATCTGACAAAATGATATGGCAAAAAAGGGGTAAATTACAGATACATATTTTATTTTACTTCTTGTTATTAATATTTTGTTGGTTCTCTCTCGTTTTGCATGTGTTCATAAAGGGTGAAGATGTCTTTGTTAAGATGAAGATGTTCTTAGGCCGGATAACACTTTTGGCCACTTCTGTTCCAAAGTTTGGGGTCAGTACGATTTTTTTTATACTTTAATTCAGCAAGGTGGCATTAAATTAATCACAACATTTACATAAAGGTAATTTATAACATATTTCGACTACATTCTGTTCTTTCGAACAGAAAAGAAAAGAAAAGAATGCATCATGGTTTCCACAAAAATATTAAAGGGATAATTCACTTTGAAAGTAAATTTTGGTATGTTTTAGCTTACCTCAAGGGCATCCAAGATGTAGGTGTCTTTTTTTCCGCAGTAGTTTCAATTGTGATATTTTTAGGTCAAACTGTTCTTGTCTGTAAGTCCTATAATGCAGGTCTGTGGTCACTGTCTCAAAGAACATGCACAGAGTCCAAATTAAAACAATTCCCCATCGTCCAAATTAAACAATTCCCCATCGTAAGTACACATTGATGGGCTAAGACACGAAACGAGCGGTTTGTGTGAGAAAACGAACAGTATTTATATCGTTTTGTAACTCTTGTACACAGCCACGTCCAAGTGATCTGAGGGCGCGGGCGCTTCCTGCTATGTGACGTGTGCGCAGACTGGTGCATAGATATATATACACTAGAATAGATGCCGCCTTGCCTACGGCATTCGTTCCAATGAACTGCCGTAGCCAAGGCGACATTTAGTGTATATATATCTATGCACCAGTCTGCACCAGATCACTTGGACGTGGCTGTGTACAAGAGTTAAAAAACTATATAAATACTGTTCGTTTTCACATACAAACCGCTCGTTTCGTGTCTTAGGCCATCAATGTGTACTTACGATGGGGAATTGTTTAATTTGGACGATGGGGAATTGTTTTAATTTGGACTCTGTGCATGCTCTTTGAGACAGTGACCATAGACCTGCATTATAGGACTGACAGACAAGAACGGTTTGACCTAAAAATATCAAAATTGAAACTACTGCGGAAAAAAAGACACCTACATCTTGGATGCCCTTGAGGTAAGCTAAAACATACCAAAATTTTATTTCAAAGTGAACTATCCCTTTAAGCAGCACAGCTGTTTTCAACATTGATAATAATAAGAAATGTTTCTTGAGCAGCAAATCAGCATATCAGAGTGATTTCTAGAGGATCATGTGACACTGAAGACGGAGTAATGATGCTGAAAAATGGCTGCTGACACAGTTATTAATACAGGAGGTCAAAACAGGATTTTTAGCATCTCATCTGACCCGGTTGTCCTTGATGGCAGGACTGTCTTCACCCAGAGCGATCTTAGACGCACTGGAACGAAACTCTGGCAGGCCTAAAATGGGCAGGTACTCGTGGTTCAAACTATGGTCATCAGCGATCATCTTCTCCACTTTTCTCACCACGGGGAGAACCCAGGGCTGACATTCATCTGTCCTGTAGGCTAAAGAAGAAGCAGAGGACGATTACAACCAGACCACTTCCAATCACAGAGGCAAACTTATGATTTGTACACAACCGTTCAAATGGAGCAAAAAGAAATGAATACTTCTATCCAGCAATGATGCATTCAATTGATCAAAAGTGACAGTAAAGACATTTGTAATGTTACAAAAGATTTTTGAACTTTTAGGTTCATTAAAGAATCTTGAAAACAAAAATATTTCAACATTGATATTTCATATAAAAGTATTTACATTTTAAAATATATTAAAATATAATGGGTATTTCCAATTGTAATATTATTTCACAATATTACTGTTTTTACTTCTTTTGTTTTTTTTAAATGCAACCTTAAATAAAACCTAAATGCAAAAAAAAAAAAAAAAGTTGTAAAAATCTTACTAAGCCAAATTATTGAACGATAGTGTACATTACAGCACCCTAAGTTTCACTGAATTGCTTTCTAATCAATATTTGTCATGAGTAATTGTTCCTTTTTATCAGGGGTGCCTGATCAGGATTTATCTGTGAACTTTTACCCAAGAGCAAAATGAGCTTATTCAACATAAACGTGTACTACTCATGTCCTGATGCAATTCTTGATTTACAAATCCTACACAAATATAGAACAAAACTTATCCAAATAAATGATGTTCTGTACATAAACTGGGGAAGTTTTAGAATTAAAGACTGTGAAGCAGAGCATTCATTTCACTTAAGTGGCATTTCTGAATGTATCACATATTAGATCAAGGAGCAATTTGTGCCTCACATCAAGGTTTAGTAGCAGTCTTTAAAAAAAAAAGATGAGAAATACTGATTTTTTTTTTTGTCACCGTCTGCAGAAGTATGGCAAGAATAGTCACACACTGCAAATCAGTGTTCTGGGTTGCTCAAGAGGGATAATCATTTCAGTCTGAGGAAGGACTAGGACAGGAGAAGCTGTTCAAAAACAGTCCACACAATCATGACTCAGGGATTTTTAGAGAGGTGACTTTTCATCCTTTGCTCGTCTTTAATCTGTCCCAGAACCTCAGGAGTCGTGGTGTCGGCAGAGCGTCAGGAAAAGCAGAAGATAAAGATAATCCTCCGAGGTCAAGCTCTCTAACCGGGATCAGGAATAACTACACAGCAGATGACACATGACGACTGCTTCTACACAATAATACTGTTGACAAAACACAATCTATTCACCCCCGGCTAACATGGCATTGGTTGTTTTCATTGGAGATCAGTCACATAGTCAGCGACCAATGAAAACGACCAATGCCGGAAGAGTAACTTTATCCCTTAATATATTTAGAAACCCAAGATGCCTCTGGACCTGCATGCAATGATTTGGGTTTAATGTTAGATCACTGTAGCCTACATGTCATGATATGCCTTTAGTTTAATGTGTCAAAACTTTTAATGAAATTTTTCCATATTTTAGAATATTAAAATAAATGTAATTTTACATTTATACTAGTCTACAGAAAACTATTTCAAGAATGAAAGCTTTAACATCAAGATTGTGAGAAACACAAATTAAGTGTGTCCCAATGACTTGGGGCATTTAAAAAATATAGCCTATACATAATTAGCAAATATAATTCCATATCAGATCTGTGTGCATAACGTGCCTACTGTATAACATGATATTCTTGTAGTTAAACATAATAGTTTAAAGGGAATAGTTCACGCAAAAATTTAAATTCTGTTATTAATAAGGCTACTCACTCTAAACCAGTAAGACTTTCGTTCATCTTCGAAACCACAAATAAAGATATTTTTGTTGAAATCTGAGAGATTTCTGTCCCTCCATTGAGATATGCAACTACATCTTTGACGGTTCAAAACATTCATAGTAAAACTAATCCATATGAATTGAGCGGTTTAGTCCAAATTTTCTGAAGAGACTCGGTCGCTTTATGATGAACAGATTGAATTTAGGCTTTTATTCACATATAAACATTGTTTAGTGTACATAAACAGAAGCTCAACCGAACCTTCTTGACGCGCGAGAACAAACTCTTGCTCAAGTTCAAACCTTCTGCGTAACAAACAAGAATGAACCTCATTGGTTCTTGCGGAAGCTCAAAAGTGACGCATAACACACAAGGATGAACCTCATTGGTTCTCGCACGTCAAGCGAACATGCTTGAGCTTCCTTTCCTACAACTGATGTGCGAGTTGATGAATGTTTGTGAATAAAAGTCTAAATTCAATCTGTTCATCATATAAAGCGATTGTGTCTCTTGAGAAACTTCTGGACTAAACCGCTCAATTCATTTAGACTGAAACAAAAGTCTTATGGGTTTGGAACGTAATAAATGACAGAATTTTCATTTTTGGGTGAACTATCCCTTTAATATCATATCATCGCGTATGGAAAATCTCATGTTACTGATGCCTCCAGAAAACAGCTGATCTGTGATCACGTGCTATGTCTATCAACATCATATATAGGCTATATATATATATATATATATATATATATATATATATATATATATATATATAACATTATTTCATCTTAATTCAGAACGAGACAGATCTACGTTACATTAACTGATGCAGAAAGATGTGTTCAGGTCTTATTATTTATTAGGCCTATTGCTGTCACAGAGAGAGAATTATGGGCGGAGAATGCAAAAATATACACACATTGACATTCATGTAAACTCTGATATGTAAGTGTGTATTTATTAAAAAGCGCATCTCTCACCTCCGACTCCCAGATTCACCTTGTTGGGGTGCTGATCTTCACGGAAATCTGCTGACAGTTTAAACACTGCGACAGGAGCAGCCTGCGGGACTTCACCAAATATCGACATGATATTGTGTTAATATTTCTGTAAATTACGAGCGAGAGTGTGGAGAGTAATACGCAAGTACCGCTGGATTGAAGTGCGGTGTGATGGAGAATGACTGACTTTAACCTTCAGATTTGGGATTTGGGCAATGGAGGCCAGGCGTGTCTAAACTAACCAATAGAAATCAGAAGCTCATGTTTGACTCGAAGGTTACCCAATCAACTTCTAGTACAGGAAGGTCAAGCCTTTACGTCATCAAAGAACGCGCTCGATGACACTGCGGGGACCAATGAGAACTCAAACATGCAAGAGGGACGTGCCTTCTGACCAATAGTAAAGCAGAGAGGGCGGAACACGTTAGATTCAATAGGCATCGTTCTTTTCATTCACACCCACACAGTTAGCCTATCGGAGGTCCATTTACAGTTATCTGCAACATATTTTAAATTGTGTAATTTATTACTTTTATCTGATTTTATATTTACATTTTATACATAACTTCCTGCTTAGTTCAATGATGATATCTGTAGCCTAGTACTCTGCAGTAGTCTCCCACCTTAGAGATCAATGAAAAAACACTATTGAATTTGACATTGCTATCAAATTACAACATGATCATTTTATATTAAAAGGATAGTTCACCCAAAAATGAAAATTCTGTCATTATCCTAGCCACTATGGCCTTATAGCATTATTTGGAGCAAATTAGCTGTTTCCCCTGGGTCCTAAAGACAGTTTCTCTCCAGCATGCATTCAGATCCAGATACACATGTAGACATTATTAAAAAAAAATGGTAAAGGTGTAGCATTTTTAGTTTACATTTTGAGCATTTTTTTTTTTTTTTAAATGTGTACTGAAGCATTCTTTGCATTCCATTCATTCTCGTGTTACTCAGCACATTTGAGCTTCAGCAAGAACCAATGAGGTTCATTCTCGTGTTACTCAGCACATTTGAGCTTCAGCAAGAACCAATGAGGTTCATTCTCGTGTTACTCAGCACATTTGAGCTTCAGCAAGAACCAATGAGGTTCATTCTTTCGTGTTACTCAGCACATTTGAGCTTCAGCAAGAGGTAATATTCATACCTCCCCCAATATTATTGATAATAATATTGATTATTATTGATAATAATAATAATAATAATAATAATAATACCCCCCCCCCCCACACGCACACACATTTATTTAGTATGTTATATAAATACACAAAATGAGAATAGCGTTTTGCAATAATGACCCCAAGATTTATTTATGTTGAATAAAGATTTACAGAAATGCAAAAACTAAACCTTAAACTTTTAAAGCTTTCCAGATTTATGCAAATGCCTTATTTTATTTTATTACCTATTTATTTGATGTATTTATTCTATACATGTTTTTTATTAATTGTTTTGTATTTGTGCAAATACAAATAAAGTTAGATGTTTTAGAAGAAGAAAAATATGTCATGTCTTTAAGAGACCACAAGGTGGTGGTCTAAGCTTTTGCTACTGTTCCCCAAGTAAACACATGAGTTTTGTGTTCCCGTTCTCTAATGGAATCATAATTCAAGGCCAAAGAGGGAAAAGGGAAACATGAGCTCTGCCATGGTATTTATATCATGAAGGTCTTTAAGTATGTTCAGACAACACAGTGTATTGTTCATTATCTTACAACTTTTTCATTATTTCTTTCCTTAATGGCCCATCATAATAATACTTATTTTTTTAATTTAGCTTAGCATTAGGGTTAAAAGAGTTCAAAAGAGTTCAAAATATTAATCTCTTTTTTTTATCTTTTTGTTTTTGATTATGTGCTTTTAAAATAAATTAAATTTTCAGATGTTGGAAAGCCACTCCAGGCAGCCTAGTGTATCTTAAAAATCTACATTTTTGTCAGCTTAAGAGATTGTGCTTGTATTTTCCTGACCTACTATTAGCAGAAGACATGAACCCGAAAAAGATATGAAACTGCAATCTCCCTCTTAGAGAGAGTGGCAGCACCATCAGATAACTTATCAACCTCAAATCATCTGCACAAGCCAAACCTGTATTTCAAGACTGTTTCATGTGAGAAATTAGAAAGTATTTAAATACCCTGCAAAATCACAGGAATTTTATTAATCATTATTGTAGGCTAAACGTGGAAAGTGGATTTTTTTCCCCCCGATTATAAACTCTTTAAAAATAAAAGTTCAATTTTTTACAACACCATAGAAGAACCATTTTTTGTTCCCCAAAGAACTTTCAGTGACCAGAAAGAGAAAAAAAAAATCTTGGCATAATTTTTTTCCCCCCACTATCACTCTTAAAAATAAAGGTTCTTTATTGGCATGTGGTTCCATCAAGAATACTACAGTATATAGTAGGAAAGCATTCGATTTCGGACGATATTCAGCGATATATATATTGGTAAGTACATGGTTTTTACATAAATTTCCACAATATTTAAGATCCTTAATTAAACATTAAAAAGCTCAAGAAAATACAGAACATTTCATGTAAAATTACAGCAAAAAAAAAAAAAGTATTTTGAATAAAGGAAAATTACTGTAATTTATGTGTTGGTTATTTTCTGACATTTTACGTTTTTTTTTTTCGGCACCCCAGCTGCCGGAATACTACCGTTTTTTACGGGGATTTAAAAATGTAAAAAAATACTGTAATTTTAGCCTATACGTGTTGGTTATTTTCCGTTTTTTTACGGGGATTTTTTTTTTACAGCGTAGTATTCGAAAAACAAGTCCCCGGATGACCTACTTCCGCCGAGATTCTGAAGTGTGTATTCGATGGACACTTTACTACCACATCCGTGTTTTTCGAATACTATCGCTGCGTCCAAAATCCCGACTGTAGGCTATGTTAAAAAAAAAAAAAAAGAAAAAAAGTAGCCTACGCAAAGTCCAAATAGATAGTCCGAACTATGTGTCAAACAGTAAAAATAACCCTGAAAACAGTAGCCTATGTGACAAAAGAAGTGTCCGAATTCATAGGGTACTCATAAAATAGTAGGCAAAAAGTACCCGGATGACCTACTTCTTCCGCCGAGATTCTGAAGTGTGTATTCGATGGAACCTTTAGCCTACTTTCCCATGAGGCCACGGGAGAGGATTTATATGAATGGCAGTGATGCGACGCTGGTAGGTCACATGATAATGACAGCATGGTGAATGTAGTCTATATAGTCACATTCATACTATATAGAACATCATTTGTTTCTGTTGTGAAGTTATTCAAAATTAGTACCTACTCAAGGGAGTATGCGATTTTGGACGCAGCCATAGAACAGTAGGCGAAAGTGGATGACCTACTTCTACTGATAATAACAACATGGCAGATGTACAGTAGAACATCCGGATTACATTCATACTACACACACTCATACTAGATAGAACATACTAGAAGAAGTAAGTTCAAATTCATATGTAGTACCTACCCAGACAGTACGTGATTTCGGACCCAGAACATACTATTCTTTTGGCGTACTGTTTTTTGCTATGTAGGGAAGTATCCGGTTTTCGAAAGACTTCTGCATTATATAATATGCATAATGCTCATGGCAAATAGATATAAGATAATACAGATAATGATTTAGGATAAGATTACATACCAATATATCTCAGTTTTCTGTTGGGTAAACCAACCTGTCATGGATCTATAAGCCCCCACGACCCCTAGGAGATATGGAGGAGTAACTTCTACACCTGCAGAATGCCCTCCATCCATCTCACTGTCTCTCTCAGCCCCATGCAAAAGATGTTTGCATTCTTTGCCGGTCAGTAAGCGTATCTTACCTGTGTGTTAACTGTCAGCTTTGTAATTATGGGATTTGAAGCTTCCAGCACAAGGTTTGTTGGCCTGGGGACAGACAGAGAAAGAGAGAGAGAGAGAGAGAGAGAGAGAGAGTGGCTGAGAGCACAGAAGCAATGACACAAGTGCCTTCTGGGGAATGGTTTGCAGCTTCAGTCAGCTAATACCATATCAAAGAACATGCATTAGAGACCTGACAAATATGAAAACATTACAACATTAGAAGTTTGGAATAACACCAACAAACATCTGAAATACTGAATTAACACATGATTAGCTTCATTCTGATGGACTCCAAAAAAAACAAAAAACATACACGACACAGCGTTCAAAGGTAGAATTTGAGAAGTCTTCCTGACTTCAAAACCATGCATGGACCATGACGGGAAGTCAGCAACTCATACCAAACATGTACACAGAGCGACATTCCAGCGCAGGACCTTCTCGTGTTGTTCACGTGTTACATTAGCCTCCCTGCTAAGGGTCAGCGCACCTCGCTGAGAGACGGCCTTTTCGAGACTCCATGTCGGTTATTTTGTTTTCTGTTGCCGGTTTCGTCAGTTCTGTTTGATGGACTTGACTGAAAGACCACCATGTTTTTCCTTCACTGCATTCTGAGTTTTGAGGACCCGAGACGTTCCTATTAAAAAAGAGCAAAAGAGAGCAGCTATAGGTGGAGCTCAGTAAGTAGGCCAGGTTAAATATCATGAGTCATTCTTTAAAAAGAGAGGGAGAATAGAAGAAAGAGGGGTAGGAAAAATGTTGCAGGAGATCCAGAGTGGGCATGTTACGAGAGACATGTTGGTAAGAGATACGGTGTAGTTGGAGATATGGACTAAAATGTCCAACGACATATTTCATCTGACCGAAACTCTTTGTATCTCAATGTAACTGCATCATCAAGGCAACAAATGTAATAGGATGTTTCTTTAACTATGGCCATGTTTGGCCTTATGGCTATTTTAGTGCGCGCGCACACACACACACACACACACACACACACACACACACACACACACACACACACACACACACACACACACACACACACACTGTCCAAACAGTATATCCCCTAAACACAGAAAACTTGATTTATAAGCTGTTTTCCTCATGGGGACCAAAAAATTTCCCCACAAGGACAAGGATTTTCGATATTGCTATCTTTGTGGGGATTTTGTCCCCATAACGTAGGGTTTAACATGTCCACACACACACATACGCACACACACACACACACACACACACACACACACACACACACACACACACACACACACACACACACACACACACACACACACACACACACACACACACACTGTCCAAACAGTATATCCCCTAAACACAGAAAACTTGATTTATAAGCTGTTTTCCTCATGGGGACCAAAAAATTTCCCCACAAGGACAAGGATTTTCGATATTGCTATCTTTGTGGGGATTTTGTCCCCATAACGTAGGGTTTAACATGTCCACACACACACATACGCACACACACACACACACACACACACACACACACACACACACACACACACACACACACACACACACACACACACACACACACACACACACACACACACGTTACTTAGCTATCTAAATAGGGACTCTTCATAGACGTAATGGTTTTTATACTGTACAAACTGTATATTCTGTCCCCTAACCCTACTCCTAAACCTACCCATCACACAAAACTTTCTGCATTTTTACATAAAAAAACAAAAACCTTTATTTATTTTTATACCAGATTTATAAATGAGGACGCCTCTAAAGGGCAGTTTTGGAGATTTTGTCAGGTTCTGGTAATTTCTTGGTACAAATTTGGCCCCAAAATATAGTAAAGTAGGCGCACACACACACACACACACACACACGCACGCACACACACACGCACGCACGCACGCACACACACACGCACACACACACACACACACACATTCATTATAACTCTAGTTTGTTTATTTAATTTACTAACATGTTTGATCTGAAACAATTCGACCATGCACATCAGCGTAATGGGATGTTTATTCAATTACGGGCAATGTTTTAGCATATACATACATAGCTATATATTTTACTTTATTTTTATACCAGATTTACAAATGAGGATGCCCCTAAAGGGAAGTTTTGGAGATTTTGTTAGGTTCTGGTCATTTCTTGGTACAGATTTGGCCCCAAAATATAGTAAAGTAGGCACACACACACACACACACACACACACACACACACACACATTCATTTGTTTATTTTACTAACATGTTTGATCTGAAACAATTCGACCATGCACATCAACGTAATGGGATGTTTATTCAATTACGGGCAATGTTTTAGCATATGCAAACATAGGCTATACAAAATTGTGTCATTTTTTATTAGTTTGTATTTGCACGCTGAATTTATATTTTTCTATTTTATTTTAAGTAACATTATTTATTTAGATAGACTTGCTAAGGGTAATTTCCTAACTATCATGTCTCCTATGTACACAATTAAATCATATTTTCTTTTTTAATGCATATTTTGAATCTCGATTTGAAACTATGCAGAATATCATATTCTGTTTATAAGTGATATTTACCTTGATTTTTCTTCTTTTTAATATGCTCAGATATCTTGCTCACTCTATTTGGTAACCAAGTATATACTAACGTATACACAATATATAAAAAAGTATATAAAAACTGTTACTGGGGCAAGTTTGTTTTATGTGGTGGAAACGACACTACAACTGTGGGACATTTGTGTAAATATTTATAAAATAAATTATATTACAAATTATTTGTTTATTTTACTTTAGCTCATCATCGCTTTACATGTTATTGAATTAATACTTTTATAATGTTTTTATAGTTTACATTGAAACTCTGGTTTGGGACAAGAGTAAAAAATACTAGGCACTTGAAAAGCATTATCTAGCCATTGAAAATGTGATCTTCATTAAACAAAAATAAGTTGTCAAAATCTACAATTAATCAACCCTCGGGACATAAATATTGAAGAACTAACCATCAACTGAAGAATCAACCAAATCAGAACTAATCTGAACCCTGAGAAAAGGTGTCCTCCTCACTGTCAATGCTGGTTACGGCCCAGTATGTCAATATGAATAAAAGTATGATGCATAAGTGCTGTTAAGTGCGATTAGAGTGTCATTACTCATTGAAAGGCTAATCCATTACAGTTCTGTACAAACAGACCAAGTCACACCCTATTTATTGAAGGCCGAACACATTTACTTGTATGACTTTCATTGTAGCAAAACACAGATATGTGTACGCTTGTCCACACACACTGAACAGATGTTCCTTTTCTTCCAATTGTGACCTCGACTACTTTTCGATCTGACCGTTTTAAACAATGGGAGGAAGTGCAACCTCATGTCTACAAGTCTGCAGCCACCAATTGGTTTACGTCTTATTGAAAAGAACAAATAAACATACACGAAAGGACCGTACAAACATTGTCTTAATTCATACTTCACCGCAAACATGTCATAATGTCAGCAGAAACCCAACTGATACATGCAATTCGTCACCAGATTTAGAGAACGCCGGGATTGAAACACAACAAACTGTGTCCTTTTGCCTTGATTCTTAGAGGTTGTGAAATCACATTATGCTGGTTTGAATTAGCAGTTCTGACAAATGTTTAATCACAAGCAAATTTGACTACTTGATTAAGAAACCACATCTATTATGGTCTCGGGGATTATAAATGTAATACTCCTGATTATTCAGCAATAAATGGTAAAGTCTCGGCAGTGAAAGAGATCCATCGCAATCACAGCGCCCGACAACTTGGAAGATTGCAAGTTCCTACACGTCTGCTGTGAATACTTCTGAGATCTCCTCTTTTCGTCCTTCACGCTGTCAGTTTTTTTTCTGAAGAAGCCAAGCAAATATAGACGTTCAAGGGAATAAATCTGATATACTTTTCGACTTTAACATGTTGAGTAATTGCAAACGTGATCTTCATTAAACAAAAAGAAGCTGAAATGTAAACCTTGAAGAAATAACCATCAGTTGAAAAATCAACCAAATCTGAACGCTGGGAAGAGGCGTCCTCCCACATGCCGCCTTCTCTTTTCGTCCTTCACACTAATGCCATTTCTTTCAGAAGCCAAACAAATATAGACATTCGAGGTATAAAATGTGGTCTCAACAAGTCTTTTCGACTTTAATATGTTGAGACATTGATATGTAAACAATTTCTGAATGTACACTGAATGTAAAAGGATAAAAAACATTAGAGTAACGTCCAACTCTTTCTTAAAATGTTCAATGAGTGGGGTATGGTTGTAACATCGGGAGAGTTGTAACCACCAATTCCACCAATCAGGGATAAGCTATGAGTCATATGGATTTGAGTTATGATCAGTCACAGAAAGAGAGAGATTGTTTTGTATTGTTCTTTTGGATTTTTAACACATATTGCATAAAATGTGGCCTGTTTTCGCTTCTTTTTGTTACCCCAGCATGTGTTACATGTTACATTGTAACTTGTTTTTGACATCAACTCATAAGCGCTGTGATATTCTTACAGAGGTCTGAATCGGGGCCTTTTGTAGTAAACAAATGTGGGTACATTGTATAAAAGTTTGAGCACTCTTGCCGAAACAAAAAGTGTTACAACCAAACCCAGTCTTAAACGTTATTAAAGACCAGATAACTTTGATAAAAACGTTCTGTTAACGTTCCTGGAAGAACGTTTTTATCATAGGCCTAACTTAAGAATAAACCCTTGTTCTGAGAACGTTCCCAGTTGGAGGCCTGCTTACACAAACCAAAGGATTCCCAGGACTGCGATGTTAGAGGCTGGTCACAAACTGTATATTTCCCAACAGAAACGAGCCGTTCCAAAAACCCAAGGAAAATGTAGGAGCAGAAACGAGCTTGGTTTTTATTTACAGCTGCGACGGCGAATGAATGGGATCTCATGCTCGAATAGAAACAAATTGTCAGTTTGATGGGAGACGCCACACTGGCTGCTCTGAGTAACACAGGCTCCCCGCTCGCAACATGTTTATCCAGTGGAAGGTCATGTGGTGTGCATCCCCAAATGAACAACATATAAATCTGAATAAAATTAATTGTATTATTGTTTGAATGACAATCTTTGTAAACGGTGCGCATACCAGCGGTCAGATGAACTCGAAGCAACCTTTCCTTTTATTTTAGCCTCTCTGGCACGGCCAAGGGAATGTTTAGACAAAAAAAAGAGAGGAAATCTAGCCGTTCACATCCCACTCGAAGACGGTGGCTTCGCTGCGTCTTAATCACCGCTGTCTGTCGTAATCGAATATTTAGGTTACGGCCTTCCTCTCTCACCACATTACCAGCGGCGTAGGTCACACACATTACGGGCTAAACGCTCGGTAATTTGCGCACATGTATACAAACACACACCTGCGGGGTTAAGGCCATGAGGGAAAATACAGCTGTCTAATTTATTAGTCCCAAGAGGGGCTCTGTGGATTTCTCCTGGCCTGACTTCCGTCAGCGGGCTTCCAGACCAGACCTCCCTAACTCAGAGCTGTGGTGTGACAGGGAATGTCTGGTGCTGCAGTGCCTCGCCTCCCTCCTTTCCTCCCCCCCCCCCCCAGTCTGAGGCAGAAACGGGGAAGGCTATCAGTCATACGGCTGGGTCAGATGCACAATGGTTCCAGGCGAGGTCTCAAGGCCTGGCGCAGCACACGGCACTGAAACCAGGAGCTGATAAGACTCACCTTCCGGGACCCAACAGGATCTGCACCTCCTCAGATACGTGTTGTGTTTATATGGAAGGTTTTCTGGGCCTGCTGAGAACCGTGTGAGGAAATTTCTTCCTGTTGGCCACTGCGAACGAGTCCTGGGTACGCTCTAAAAACATGATCACATTTATATGGTTAAAGAAAAACCTGATAATTGGTTTACGGTGTAGTGGAAAACTTTGATAAAACAGGACAATTCAAATAAAATACATCTCATAAAATCATAAAAAACTGCTCAATTTACCGTTTTGCAAGTGAAAAAGAACATCATCAAATAAGTTACAGTGGAAAAACCGTACTTTGGCATTAGTTTTTTTGTTTTGTTTTTTGTTAGTTACTGTATATAGGCTACACTGGAGTTTTATGTTCTTATGTTGTTAAATTAATGATCAATGTATTATTTAAGTGTCATGCGTTACCATGATGACACCGTGAACCAGCTTGTGGAAAAGCTGAGCTTTAATTTTTTACATTCGGTGTTCTCATTACCGTATTTGTTTTGTAAGTCGCCACTGTATCACAAAACAAGATGTTAGTACTTCAGTAGGCTAAGTTGGTTTATTAACATTCTATCAGTTAACGAAATATACAGTTGTTGTTTTTTTACTGTTAAAGTTACTGTAATCCGTCAATCTAAAATGTTGCTGCCATAGCCTGCTTTTTACGGTAAAGGTCTGACAACCACAGCTGCCTACAGTAAATTCAACTTGATCTAATGGGAAAACGTATGGCGAATTCGTATGAATCGTGTGAAACATGTGTGACATAATTACCATAAATAAAGCTCTGAATGCTTTCGAATCCTCTCGCGGTACTTTGATGTCATACACCGATCGGTCTGCACAGCGCCGCTTTAAGTCAAACACACTTTAAATCTGCAGTGGTCAGGTGGTACAAGTCGTAGCTCTCAGAAAATTATGAGTTTACACGTTGTAATTACAAGTTACAAGCACGTGATCGGCTTTTTACAGTTCGGAATATGGTAATTATGGCATGAACATCAGCTTGTCCAAATGAGATCGTGGGCTACATGTTCTGAATTACCCATCAATTCGACAAAAACTAAAATATTTATGAATTTTAAACACTGAGTTATAGGCTATTCATATTTACAAAGCAGATATTCATCAAAACAGATTCTCTCTCGAGTCAGAACTCATAAACATGAATTCACATTTTATTCTCACAGACTTTGGATGTGAGCCTAAACACTCTCCTGCTGTTCACAGTATTCGCTGGATTTGAGTTTGCACAGAATGCTGTGATGTCAATGAGCAGTTGATGGTCCGAAAAGACGCAGGCCCTTGACCCACTTCTGGTACCTCTACATCTAACCTCAGTCAGTGTCCAGATGAAGATGATCTATTGCCCTCTCCCTCCCTCTTCTGACCGCCTCACTGTCATGGTGCTCAGGCCTGGGTTTTGTTAGGTCCAGGAAACAGGCTCTTCCTTCATATAAACATAGGCTTATAACTTTTTTTTTTTCTTTTTTTTTTAGGACTGGCATCGGCACGCAACCAGTATCTCAGTGGTTTGGGTACTAAGACAGTATGTTTTTTTTATGTTTTTTTTATTAAATACTAAAATTAAACTTTGATGCTTAAACACTGAAGCACCATAAACATTTTTGAGAGTTGGGGAATTTAAGATAAATGCATGACAGCATTCAATTACTGGACAAAGATGTTTTATACGAGTATGCTGTGCCGCACGGAATAGCCTACAATATAAATCATATTTGTACTCGAACATGGAAAGGGAAATTATAACCAAAAGTGTGAACATAAAACTGACAACAAGTACAGCACAATAAACTGTAAGGAGCAGCAATATCTTGATAATAAATCGTTTACTTATAAGCTAAGGAAATGTTTTTTTTTTTTTTTTACAGATAGAATAAACGAATGAATTTAATTTACAATGTCTGAACATTAAAAAAAATAATTAAATAATATCCTGCAAACAAGTAAATTGATAAAATAAATAGGCATGATAAGAAGATTATGAGATAGTGCTCCAAAATAGTGAAATAAATAAAGTATCAGATATGCACGTAAACGTCATATCGTCATATCATTTAAAAAGTCGTAAAAAATATATCACCCGACCCAACCCATTAAGGCATGCGATATTGTAAAAAGGGAAAACGCAGTTGTTCTGACCCTTGAAATTACTTTCGTTGTAATGTATTGCAGTAATACTAATTAAAAATGTTGCACTTCATTTAGATGAATACGCAATTTAAGTGTGCGAAGCGAAATATAATAATATAATATAATATAATATAATATAATATAATATAATATAATATAATATAATATAATATAATATAAAAACAGATGCCAAGACGTTTCCAATCTGATACAGAAACGTTTAATTTAATTAATGCGCAACGAGGGTTGTAAAATCCCTTGGTGTTTGTTTATGTGTAATTGTTTTCGACCTTATTCTGTTTTATGAAAATAATCTCACTGATGATTATAACATTACCACTGACTACAGAAGTCGGGTAAACCAAACGGAAGCGTTTCCGTTATTGTTACTTTCCGATGTTGATATCATCAATATGTCTATCCATCAGGACACTGGAGACCCCAGAGGAGAGTCCTGTGCAGACATGCGCTCTTCACGGTCAGCTTGGCTTCTTGCTTGACTGAGACTCTCCTCATCCTAATGGTGCTATTAACCAGACAAAACACTCACACACTTTAGTCGTGTGTGGGGCAAAGATCAGATAAAAACACGCGACAACATCCAAATCCTGTGATCGGACACCATACAAAGCTCATGTACCTGCCTAAACCTGCCTAGCCATAATTTTTAATCTTTATTTATTTCTTATTTTTTTGTAATCCGCGTTTTGTCATCTAAACATGACAAACAATTATTTGGTGTTTGTCATTGTGTCAGCACTCAGCACACATGAAGATATGAAAACACATGAAAACTGTGACAGATAAGTGCGGTGCTAATAAAAAAGCTTGAACTGATCTTTCTGAGGATGGGAATCTAAAGACTTTCATGAACCTTGCAATAAATCACAAATCCAAACAAAAAGTTAGGCCCTCTGCCTGCATTAGTCCACCAATAATTTAGCATGTGTCATACAGCAACTGTCCTGTGCATGCTATTCAACAACAACTATAGTGTAAATCAGCAAGCAAGCATCAAATACTTAATGCAGTAAATCAAGGCAATGATTAGAGACTGAATTACAGCAAATATCATGAAAATAATGTACCTTGCCATTCAGTTCTTAAAAGAAAAGCTAAAGCCCACCACTCCGACTTTCCTCCTGAGCCATTAGTCTTGGGACGGGAGGACACAAAGCTGATCTAAACAGCACTGTTGATAGCTAACGGATGAGATAATCTCGTCTCTCTTTTCTTTTCTTTTCTTTTCTCCTCTTCTTAGTCTCTGGCAGGCTTTTGTCTCTGGCGCCGGAGCAGAAGCTCAGAGAGACACCGTTGCGCATCATTGCGCCCTCAAACAGGTTTCCTGCGCGCCCTCCTCACAATCAGTGATCGATACGTAGGCCTATGGTTGGTAATACAGGATAGAAAAAAAATAAAAAAAAAAATAAAAAAAATAATAATAATATATATATATATATATATATATATATATATATATATATATATATATATATATATATATATATATATATATATATATATATAAAACGTAGGCCTACAATTTCTCTTTCTTATTATAAGGCGTAAAGGAAGCACTCGGGTCTCCAAAATAGCTGAGGATGAAGATTTTGAGAAGACGACAATTTTGTCATGTTTAAATCGGCCATTAACAAGATGGATTGGGGTGGGGGGGGTGGGGGGTGGGGGGGGGGGGCATATGGTTATGTGTAATATTCATTTTAGTGATTCACACTAAAAATGCTGAGTTGTTTCATGGGTCAAATATGGAAAACCCCAACCACTGGTTTACATTTTTAAATTCAATTTTGAAACCCAACGGTTGGGTTTGTCCGTATTTGACCCAAACATGGGTTGAAACAACCCAGCATTTTTTTAGAGTGATGAATGCGACAATCTTACTGAATTTTATGGAGACAATGTTTAATAAAGTAATCAAAACCCAAAGGTAAATGTTTAATTATTTATTATACTCTTACAACCTTTGGAGAGGTGAAGAGAGATTTATGTTCTAAGGACAAAAGAAATTTCAACGAGAATCAATAATGATAATAATGATGTAGAAGATAAATCTAGAATCCACCTCTGGAATCAAGATTAGATTAAAATTCTCGATTAACACACAATCGCCTTCTTTGAACTTAAAACTTGCGTTTCCAAAAAAAAAAAAAAAAAAAAGAAAAAAAAAATGTCTGACCACTAAAGGAAATGTCACCTTATTTCTTTTTAGATAACTATACGTTAAGGCCTCTCTCTCTCTCTATCTCTCTCTCTCTCTCTCTCTCTCTCTCTCTCTCTCTCTCTCTCTCTCTCTCTCTCACGCACACACATACACCATTTGTCTCTCACAGACAAACAAAGTTATGTTTAAATCCGCTTGCTTCTTAATTGTCAAAGGTCTGCAGCTGTTTTTGCTCCAGCTTGACTGTCTAATGGCACACAAGTGTGGTGCAGGTCAGATTTAAATGGGATAATAGCAACAGCAGGATAAGCGTCCACTCCAGACAAAACTCACAGAATATGCGTTAATAACAAATAAGTAATACAAATTTAAAGTTAATAGTTCTTTAATTATCATCAGCAACTTGGGTTCAGTCTCTTCTTACTAAGAACCTTTTGTGGTGGTTATGTATTGAGGTAGGCTTCATTGGAAATGATATAACATAAAACTCTTGATGTCATAATATAGGTTATTATGAGTATTATGGGTTCTTTAAAGCACCTTGAGTTCTTTTCAGGTTATCCTATATCCCATGTAAATCTTTATTGTTAAGAGTGTATGGTAAAGAAAACATCTTCAGTCTAAACATGGTCAAAGTTTTTTAAATTGTGCAGAACAGATGAATTTGCATTGAGCATGAAAGCATGACTGAATCACTTAACATGATTTACATTTCCATAAGGACCTTGCATGTGGGGGGATTTATTCTTGAGCTGTTTTCTATGTCAAGTCTACTGCATTCGAAATGATTCAAGACACACTGGAATTATCCAGACACACTCTTATGAAATGGTTCCGATTAGAACCTAAACGGGTGTTCCATAAATAACTTTTTCTAGAAACCATAATCAATACCGATCTGAAAGGGGGAAAAAAACTATAATGTGATATAAAGACTTTTTTAATCTCCAAAGAATCTTATAACAAACTCAAAATTGTGTAGGCTACAGTAAAAAAAAAAAGAAAAAAAAGAAAAAGAAAACATGTTCATGATATGTTTTTTTCCCCCAAAAAATTAAGAACCGTTGAAGAACCTTTCTTTTTTAAAAGGACGCATCAATAATTACGCTGTAGCTATATCGAAAAAGTATCGTGTGACATTAGGGGCTGTTTTTCTGCTGGTATGAAAGCGTATGCGTTTCCTCTGTGGATTGTAGGAAGGATCATTACATCCCGCCCCGGTAACGTGACATCACCGGGCAGAAGAACTGCCTTGTGCTGCCGGACTCCAAGAAAACACACACACAACAGTTTCACGCCGACGGGTGGCGGTCCTCACCTCTCTTCATGCAAATCAAGCAGCCATGACACAATGGGAGATTAATCGACACGTTTAGGTATGTTTACTTGAAATTGTTGCTTATCTAAACAATTGTTCAACAGGGGGCTTTGCTTCTCGAAGCTGCCGGTTGAATCAGGAATATAACATTGTAGATGTAATCCAACAGCGCCTGATGATGCTTCCGAGCCCGGCTACATCAACGCCGTTTTCTGTGAAGGATATACTGAAACTGGAGCAACAGTCTCGACACCTTCAATCTCTGCATCCGGAACTGCGGGACAGATTTCAGGCACCATCATCCTGTTTTCTCGGAGGTGGAGACAGCCCCGGCTTCTCTGAGAACGAGGAGAAGATGTCTTTTCTGAACTCTCTCTCCATGCAGGATAGTTTAGTGGAGAGCAGCCTTTCCCCTCCGATGTTCGTCCATCCGGGCCTGGGACACGTCGACACTAAACTTGAAGATGAACTTGAGGACCACGAAACGAGTGGGTGATTTTGTGTTTTACAACTGACGAGAATGAATTTGAATTTTCGAAAGTGCACGAGGAGTTCGAATTGCACGCGTCTCTGAATATTATAGGAAGAAATTCAGAATAATTCAAAGCGTCAGTGTAGATATGTTTGTTGTTTAGTAGCCTACAATGTTGTTATTATTATTTTTGACAAATATTAAAAATGGCATGAATCATGCAGCTTTATCATAAATGATTATTTGTACTGACTTAAAATGCATAAAACATGCCTATCAAGCTTTCACAAAAATGGAACAAATAAGTTAAATTATAGTTTTTACAGAGGAAAAAAAATCAACGAAAAAAAACTTTTTTTGTTTTGTGATTGTATAAAAAGCAACTTTGAAACGTAGGCCTATTTTAATGCGTCTTCAATGCAAGTCAAAACAAATAACCTCGTTAAAGTGTCATTATATTCAAGTTAAACAATTATTATGAAGCTGTATTATTTATATACTATTGCATGTTGTGAAATTTAGAATGATCGTATTATATTTTTCTTTTTTTCTTTCTGTTTACCCTGTCAAAGACATTGTATGCATAAATATAGGCCTATATGACATTGACTGACCACTTACAGTATTTATTGCACTACATGACTAATCTATTGACCGCTGCACATATTCATAATTTGCACTAACTCACAAAATAACTCACGCACTCTCTATAGTTGATTCAAGGTAGTGATAAAGTTTTACTACGCTGTAAAAAAATATTGTTGGTTTAACTTAAAAAAGTAACCTGGTTGCTTTAAAATTTTGAGTTCATTGAAAAAAATATTAGTATACAATGAAGGAGATTGGTTTAATCAACAGAAACTCAACATATTATGTTATTTCAACTAGGTTGATTTGACAAAAGAAAAAAATGTTGTGATAACAAATCATGAAAATATGTTTTTTTTTTTTTTTTACAGTGTATAGCTGGACTGTATTTTACATATCTTGATAATATACTTAAAGTTTAATTTTATTGTACATTATTTTTTAAATAATGCACAGTCTGGGTGATTTTGTCTGTGAGTGACAGAGACTTTGTATAAAGGCAGCTCGTGTAATGCGCAATACATAGGCCTATATTTTTATGCAAGGAAATGCTTGTATGAATCACGTTAAGTGAGAGCTAACCGGATTCGCTTTGGATCTTTGTTGTCTCCTGTTTTTCTAGAAAGCTGCGGTGCCATCCTCAGATCCCCGGAGTGCGAGGGCGAGGCGCACTCGGACACGGAGCGCGCTCAGCGGCAGAGGACGCGTCGGAAGCCGCGGGTGCTCTTCAGTCAGGCGCAGGTCTTTGAGCTCGAGCGGCGCTTCAAACAACAGCGCTATTTATCGGCTCCTGAGAGAGAACATTTGGCGAGTACCCTGAAACTGACATCGACCCAGGTCAAAATTTGGTTCCAGAACCGCAGATACAAATGCAAGCGACAGCGTCAAGACAAAACACTGGAAATGGCAGGACACCATCACCCGCCGCCGCCCAGGAGAGTGGCGGTGCCTGTCCTGGTCCGGGATGGCAAACCGTGTTTAACGGGATCGCAGAATTACAACGCCACGTACGCGGTGAACCCAGGGCCGTACACATATAACGGCTATTCGTCTTATAATAACGCCGCTTACACAAACCCTTACAGCTGTACATACCCGAGCCTTCCACCTCTCCCGGCTAACACATCCACTAACGCGCTGATGAGCATGAGTCTGAACAACCTCGGAACATATTCTCAACCTCAAACATCACAAGGGACCCCCGTGTCCGCGTGCCAAGGGACTCTGCAGGGGATTCGGGCATGGTAGTGCCATTGCAACCCAGCCGTCTGTAAATAAATGACAACTTTCCAATATACACAAGTTAGCCATGTTTTATAGGCCTAGGGGTCGTGTATAGTCTACCTTTTCAGTATAAACATGAGTGAATTTCTTTCCATGATGGTTGAACGAATGTTCATGAATATTCATAGCAATTTAGACCACCTGTTTGGACAACATACTCCTTGAACATTCGCGGGTCTAACTTTTAGACTGGCACCATTGTATCCATACTCAGAGACATTTGTTTTTTCATTCATTGCACTTATAGATGAAAAGTTATTACATAAGAAATGTTACGAATATTGACAATCCGGTGTGTGTGATGATTTTGTGCAAACCTACATTGAAAGAATAAAAACAGTAAACTTTATTTTTAAAAAGTCCTGCTAAAATTATTTACTATTTGAAACACGGAAATATAAGAGTCTAGTTTTAAAGGACGTTTAAGTTACAATATTTAATTTTAAAGAAGAGAGCGAGTGGTAGGCTAGAAAGCAAAGACATAAAAATTAAGAAAAGTAATTTAAAAAAAGTTTCAATAAGAGGTGCAAACAAAATACACTGATATTTCCCCCAACATTCTCCGAATGGTATTGCTATTGCTAATATGAGCAATAACCTACTTACCAGTCAAAATGTTCTTGCAATATTAGGCTATTCATTTAAAGTGTTTCGTTCATGGTAAAATGTATTTTAAACAAAACAACGTGTATGAAATAGGACTACGTTTTATTTGATTATGAAATTAAAATATTATAATGCGCATTTCAAAAGTCTCCGAAACAAATCGTTATTTAAATAGCAATTGAATATGTTCGTAGGCTATATTAACGAGAGACTCGGACGTTTCGCAAATTAATACGCGCACAATTAAACCGATCAATTCACTATTGTTCCTCAGTTTTTCAAAGTCAAAGGGTTCACAAAATAAACGACAATAACTTGATTTGTAGAGATCCAATGCACACTATAGCAGAGAATAAATCGTGTTGGTATAAAACAGATTTAAATAGATATTTCAATAACCTCACTTCAAGTCAGACAAGAAGATACAAGTTTATGTAGGTCTATTTTGATAAGCATGACTAACTGCATTTGAGGTATGACATATTTTGAAATATAACTCATATTTCAATATTTCATATTTCAAATATAACAAACAATGCTGGGAGATTTGAATATATCATTTCCCACTCTCTCCGTCCTCCTCTTTCTTTCTTCGTCCTCCAATGGCGGGTCCCAATCTTCTCAAGTAAAGCCTGTCTGCAAAAGGCATTGCATGTTGTAATAGGATGTAGCTGGTGAGTCTATGACACATAGTGTTTAATCACACTACAAGCGTTTATCTCGATAGATTTGAATCACTGCAAATTTTTTACCTTAATGTTGTTGTTGTTTTTTTTGTTTGTTTTTTACTGTATCCTGACTCTTAAAAAATACTTTCATCTTAATGAAATCAATCCGAGTTATTAAAGTTAATTACACTTTTTTTAAAAAATTGCTGCCTTAAATTTTTAAGTACAATCAACTTGGGATTTTAAGTCATTTCAACTGAAATTACATTAAACTGACTTAAACAATGTGTTGAATCTTGTATAACTTATAAAAAAGTTGAAAATTGCTTAACTTTTTTTGATGAGTTAAAGCAATGTAAAACCATATGTTGTCATAATTTATTGATCATATGATATTTAGAAAAACTGTTAATTTGGATGTTACCACGCGGATCGATTTACAAACATGTCAACATAGTGCACTTTGCAATTTTAGCGTTGTGGAAACAGAAAGTTTGGGACTAAATTCGGCATCGATGCAGACTAAAGAAACAATATCAGTAAACATCATTATAAGATCATACGGAAGTAGGCTATATTTAAAAAAAAAAAAACTATTTAAACAAATGAAATGGCGTGATTCATTGGAGTAAATGAATTTCAGTTCCTAATGCATCATTTTGATTTCGTATTAATAAACACAAAGCTTTGATGGAAACAAGTAGGCCTATATGTTCGACCATTACGCATGGCGTAACTCGTTTATCCCGCAGTCCATTCACGGGTTCACCAGAGCTCCCACTCTAATAATGAAGATTAATAGAAAAGTAAACATAGTCACCGGGGGTTTGTCTCTACTAATAGCAAGAATGAACAGCTCCCATTGGACATACCTGCTGTCAGGGTAAGTGGCCAGACACTTCAGTGTAAATACTCATGGCGACACAGCGGCGATGCCTCAGGATGAGCCGCTATACAGAGTGCTGGACTGCAGATATCAATCTATAGAAAGGATTTCTGGACGAATATCAGGAGAGGGTGTGGTTAGTTCCCCGAAACAGTGTTTCATATGGCCAGATATTAGATAGATGGTCAGATTTCATCTGTTGTTAAAAATCAGCTATGGGTAACTCTGTTGGCTTGACCACATTTAAAATGTAAAATATTATGGTTACACTTTATTTTAAGGCGTATTTGTTACATTGTAATTATACATTCAAGTACTGAGTAATATTAACTACATTAGGGTTTGTTTTGGTTCAGGGTTAGTTGCATGCAATAATTAATAGTTATTACTATAGTAACTACATATGTAACAATGACACCGTAAAATAAAGTGTTACCAATATTATTATAGCCTAATAATATGTATAGTCTAGGCTAACAGTTTTAGAATTCTGAACTTATATACTGTTATCCCAGCTAACAAAAACATGTTCTAAGAACGTTTTGCTCAAATGTTTCTGAATGTTCTCAACGCTCAAAACGCCCAGATTTTAGAAACGTTAAGGGAATATTTCATTTTGCAAACATTATGGGATTGTAATTTTTGAATGTTCTCTCAACATTCTGAAACAAAAAGTAACATTTAACGTCCATCTAAAACGTTTGAGGAAAAGCGTTGCATGGACAATGTAGGCTATGTTTTGTTTTTTGTGCTAACGTTTTGAGAACATTATTAAAGAGATAACTTTGAAGAAACGTTCTATTAACGTTTGTTCGTAAATTTGAAAGAACCTTGCCAGAACGTTATAGCACAGTTCTGAGAATGTTCCCTGTTACAACTACAGAAATCTTACCTAAAATGACCAGACTTCCTATATCAGCTAGGATGGGGGAAAATATCTATATGGACTGTAGATAGATAAGAAAAGGAAGGAAAAGCTGATTTAGAGCACAAACATTATTTTAAGAGAACACGAGGTCAAAGCTATAAGGCCAATAGATCCATGAACTGCAAACCCGGTAAACAAATTATTGTCTATGGAGGACATAAAGGAGAGAATAAGAAGCTTGAAATTTAAAAGACAATTAGCATAGATTAACATTGAAACCAATGGTTAAATTGAAATAAAAGTGGAAAAGGGTGAGTGTGTGATGAACACAGCAACATAAGCACAAATCACAACATTTGAATGTTGTGATCTCACACTGATCTCAAACATTACAACTTTAACCATAAATAATGAACAACTCATCTGCGTTTATGGGTAGGAAATACATTTGCAGTTAAAGGATTATAACAGGTCTTGATTTAATCAAAAATCTCTTGTGTGATAAATGGCATATCTTACGAGAAATCCATAAAGGTTGAGTACCACAGCTTTGAGTGTTATGCTATACGTAATTTAAACTGTCAGCACCTTTACACTGGGTGTTACAGGGTGAAAAGCGCCCCCTGCTGGTCACGTCACTTCCGATCTCATATCCAAACACACTTTTTGCTCTGGTCAATGTTAAATGTTTCACAAAATACAAGAAAGTTTAGAAATAATGACGAGGTAGGCCTACCTGTCATGATTGTAATTGTTTATTTAGGGTCCTGGTAATATGATTAATGTGAAAGTTGACCTTTTGTCACTTAATTGACCATAAATTAATTGTATTCTTCAGAAACATCTGAACAAGTAGAAAAATAAACTTGGCCACTGAATCTGATGTGCAACCCCCGGATGATTTTTCTGTGTAACTGACCTGATGAATTATAATGTTTCTTCAGAGTGAAAAACACATTACAACATTTCAGACCTCCCAATATGGCGATATAGTCAACATAAACAAAAGCAGAGTAATATTTATTTGGTTGACTGTGGTGGAAGTGCAAACAAAAGAATGGCATCCTGTTAAAAGTTGTTTTAAACACAAACCACTTACAAGATCTGGCTTAGTTTGGTTTGTGAGCTATTAGACATTAGACTAAATATATACAAGTGCCACAAGTTTTTGTCATATTTCTGTCTTAAATAATGAACTTTTAGGGTAGGTGATTTGTTCCAGAGATATTTGTGTTATGCTGGTGGAAAGAATCTTCACATAGCCTATCTGACAGCAATCGCTAAATTAAGTGGTCTAAATGTATTTGTGCCTGTGGAAGGCGTAGGACTATAAAATGTTCGTCCAATCGTTTCGTTCGGCCCGAATGCAATGATATGATGTCCTGCCTGCCTGTCAAACATACCTCTGCGCACTCGTCACATCACACTTCATCAGCTCGAGCACCAAAACAGCCAGACACCTTTTACAGTTTCTCCTGAACCAAAACAAGCTTATGCTGCCTTCGCGCCAACTCTAATTTGAAAGAGATGAAAACCCGAGACGTTATAGGCCTACTCTGAGCAGTTCGTGACTCGAATTTATGCGTTTCAATGGAAATAGCCTACTATCAACGCCGAAATTAATCTGAGGTCAATGCTCTTTAAGTTGTTTATGTTCATTATTATTGTAATGTCATGCGCTTTGAGACATGAGGTAGTTTAACGCCATCTCTCGTGACGCTTGTTTGCTCCCTGCACACGCATTTACAGTCAAACCAAAAATTATTCAGACACCAGATCATTTTTGATGTTTTTTTTTTACTAGTGGGTACAGGACGCTATAGTTCATTTATCTAAGTGAGGATAGCAAAATAAAGTAAACTGTGACATACTATACCCAAACATTCGTCATACAGTGGACTACCAGTAAAATGTATAACATATGGGACCAAAAATGATTCAGACACTTTGACCTGAACATGTTTTGCCTACATGTTTTTTCTTTAATTGCTAATGCGACCTTTTTACACCACATACTTAACAAGATTAAGCATTGCTTGGTAATTTGTTGACCTAAATTGGTATTATCTAATTGTGTACTTAAATTTAACAGCTGACAGGGATAGCCAAAACCAGTGAAATAGCCTATCAACTGATTTGCTAACTCGGGGTTCTTGTCATTTTATTACCATTTTCTAAACTATAGCGAATAAACTGTGATAATGTGAGAAATGTTGAAGGTGTCTGAATAAATTTTGGTTGGACTGTATGTGTTTTGGAGGAGCCGTGGCTTTGTAGACGGTCTGAACGGAGGATTTGATCTCATGCTTTCAAAGCTAGCTCACTATTGTTAGCCTATAGCCTACCTTTACACGTCTTATACACGGGGTATGCACAAATATGTAGCGCATTAGATTCTGTGAAAGCTCCAAATCAGTATAGGGTGAGTAAAAACACTCCCAATTAAAAGCATAATCAGTACAATCCACCTATATGCTATGTCACATTTTTATTGCAAGCATAACATATGTTGTCACAAAGGATTTCTTAAATAAAAAAGCTGTGGCGTTTTTGGAATGCAGGGAAATCCATCTCTTGCAGCTGGTTTCTATGGTCAACCAGATATTCAAACACACAGACTGCAGATGAACACCAGCTGGCCACATGGAGGCGCTACAATCGTAGGCCTAGTTCATGAACACTAACGGGAGAACAATAGCTTTGAAAATCATTTATAACAAACTGAGATTTACCTTATCATTTCATACAGAATCGAAATACGCACATTCATAGGAATTTTGCTGTAAACTAGACCTAATCTTCTATTCTCTGTAAGTCATTATAAACCCTGCCAGGAACCGAGAGAGATTTCACAATTCTTGCATTAGTTAAAAAAATTAAAATAAAATACAAGTAGCGTTTTCGCGAAAGACAAATCGAAACCCACATTTTACAAATTAGAATTTACGAAAAATAAGCATTCAGAGCAATAATAAAAAAGAAAACATATTCTTGAATTCAAGATGCAAAGGAAAAATTCCACTGCCAATAAGGCAATTTTATCAAATAAATTAGGTTTCACTGAAGATTTGTAAATAGCTCATTACATTAACATGCTTGATAAATATAGCTAAAGTGTAAGCCTACTAAAACTATATAGGCAAATAGAATAAGACAACGTTTGAATTTTACAAAAGAGCATTTCGAGGGGAAAGAAAAGCTGAAATAGTTTCAGTTCTACAGACGGAAAAAACTTTATATTTTGAGTTTCAAAGAACAAATGTGTTTTGGAACAACATCATCTGAATTATTAAGAACATGACAAGAAGCACACATCTAATTGCCTATAACAGCTTATATAATAAATAAATAAATAAACTGAACATGCCTGAAACTGCATTACATCAGAAACGAAAGCCTGAATAAAAGCAAAGAATTCGAATAATTCTAGTCATCGAATAACTTTATCTGAGCAATGTAAGTGTAAAATAATAAAATATATAAATTATGAAATTCATTCAAAATGACTTGATTGCACCTCTCCTATAATTAACATTACATTCTTAAATTCATTCATTCATTAATTGTTCAAACATAAAAATCCTGTGAAATTCCAGAATATTTTAATGGCTGTTTGTAACCACTTGAGAGTTTTTTTTTTTTTTTAGAAAATGTTATAAATGTTTTTTTGAAATGTTTTTCAAAAACGTACTATAAATAGGCTACTAGAATGCATCATTTTTTTAAATTGAGCTGTATAGCCTATGCATCGTCTGAAAGCTGAATACATCGGCTAAGCTTTCCATTGATGTATGGTTTGTTAGGATAGGACAATATTTGGCCGAGATACAACAATCTGAACATCTGGAATCTGAGGTTGCAGAAAAATCGAAACATTGAGAAATCTCCTTTAAAGTTGTCCATTTATGTTCGCGATTGTGCTGCATTCACTCACAAAAATAAATGTTTTATATATTTACGGTCGGAAATTTACAAAATATCTTCATGGAACATGATCTTTACTTAATATCCTAATGAGTTTTGGCATAAAAGAAATATCGATCATTTTGACCCATTTAATGTATTGTTGGCTATTGCCACAAAATACCCGTGCGACTTCTGACTGGTTTTGTGATCCAGGGTCACATATAGCCTAGCCTACAACACTTGTGTTTTAAAATCAATCTAAAACACATTTATCCTTTTTATACACTCGAACATCCTTCTTTGTCATCGAAACACAAAAATGTCCAAACAAACTAACAAAGCCTGTAAGAGCATGTGGCAATAAACCGATTTCGATAGGTTTTCTACTTCTACACGTCTATTTCAGAGGGAGGAGCGAAGCGCTCCAGAAAGCCCATTGGCACCGCGTCTGGAAAGAGAACAGAGGGGACTGATGCGCACATGACATTTTCTGACACTTTGCTTGTTGATTGGGTCAGAAGAAGTTTTGCAACAATTAAATGACATGCAAAGAGGAATCCCATTATACCGTGGACTAATCCATCGCCATGAAAACGCAAGAGCTTCCCAGATAGAAGCGCAAAAACTGCAGGTCATTGGAAATTGACGAGCAGTTTATGTAAATGTTTTAAATGGCGAATAACCGCAACTCCTTTTCCATTCACAACATATTAAACCGAGGACTTGATTGCGAGAAACATTGCAGTCTTGATGAGGAATACGCAGAAGCGCGGGATTGTTCCAGCTCATCTCTGCCGGCCGGGAACGCTGGAGCTGAGAGCGCGCAAAGGCGCATCTCTTCCTGTGTGCTCGTGCTGGACTCATCATCCTCTGACCAACATTCATGCGAGGAAGAGTCAACAGGAGGAGAAGACAACTCACTAGAAAGACGACACGGTGAGAAATTAAAAGAACTTCACGTAGCCTATAGCATATATGTTGTATTATAGCCTATACGGGGAGTGGACAGCGTTGTAAAACATTTGATTTCAAAATTGTAATTCGTTTTTTTTTTTTTTTTCACTATACGTACAAAATATAATGTAGGCTATAATATTTGTCTGCTAAATTTTAGAAAAAAACCATAGGAATATGCATGAAATATGTGCATTAACGTCAATGCAAAGAGTGCTGTTGCCAGTACCTGACATTTTACGCTTCATGAATTAATTTATTGTGATATAAAAAAATAAAAAATAACACGCATCACTCAATTCCAGTTTCAACATTTTAATTCAAAACGGCACACATATATAAAAAATGCAGATATTGCATACAATTCTAATTCTAACCTCTCTTTACGCCTAAAAAGAGCGTGAGCTGTGGCAAATATATAGTATATACACTGTCTTATTTTTGTTTAATATTTATGGGTTCAATAGAAACAAATAAATAAATAAAAGAAACTGCTAATTCACATGATACCAGTTCTGTCATCCATGATCACAAATCTAACTATAAGACAGACATGAAATTATGCCTTAAATCGTTTTTTTTATCTGTTTTTACAAAGAGAAATATAAATAGATTCATGCTTTTTTTGTCAACATTAAAGGATAAAACTGGTATCACCAACTTTAGCAGATTCTCCTGTTTAATTTGCAAACACAATTTAAAACAAAACAAGAAATATTGATACCAGCACAAACTACTCTTTTAGTTATGATTTTTAATTGTTAGCCTATGTTTTATGTATGTATTTGTTTCCAATTTTATTTTCTGTTTAAAGTTACAAAAAACATTGTGACCATTTTGAATTAAAGTGTTTAAAATGAAATGGGAGGATAAGAAATCATAATAAAAACACAATAAATTAAATCACAAGATTTATAATACCCATGTTTTAATGTAGTTGGGCTAAAAAAAACAGAAAGTTTTGTATTTTACATTAATTTACACAGTTTATATATTTAATACATCAACATTTAAGACACATAACAGAAGTTGAAACAAAGAACACTCCCTGGTCTCCTCTAAAAGAAATTCTCATTGTTTTACAGTAAAAATCTCCTCAAATACACACCAGTCCACATTATGTTAGTCCTATTAAGTTCTTAAATGGTCACTGGTCAATTGTAGGACTATTTTTTAATTCATCACATGGTCTACAGCAAGAACAGAGCCTAAACCTGTTTCTGTCCATCTATACAGATCACAACATGGACCAACAGAAACCACAGAGCTGCAGCTTTGAAGAAAACCACTCCAAATCGAGCAAGAAAAGGTCCCGGGCAGCGTTTTCTCATGCACAGGTGTACGAGCTGGAGCGGCGCTTTAACCTGCAGCGATACCTGTCTGGCCCAGAGCGGGCCGACCTGGCAGGAGCGCTCAAACTGACCGAGACACAGGTGAAGATCTGGTTCCAGAACAGGAGATACAAAACTAAACGGCGACAAATGGCAGCCGAGCTCGCAACGACTCCCACAACAGCCCTAGCAAAGAGAGTGGCAGTGAAAGTACTGGTGAGAGACGACCAGAGGCAATATAACGCAGAGGAGCTTCCCAGTCCCTCTGTTCCTCCCTTATACCAGTCATTCCCGTGCTATCCTTACATGTTCTGCTTCCAGCCGTGGATCTCAGGAAACAATTTAAGTGGTGGCATGTACTGATTTATCAAAGCTAGAAAGTGACTGTGGAGACACGAACAGCCAAAGTGCATTTATGCAGAAGAGAACACAGCAAACAATGCTAATCCTCCAGCAGGATTATAAAGGCAGAAAACATAATAAACTGTAGAATGGCCATGAAACCAAAAGAGGAATGTGATTTTCAATCATTTCAATAACGACATTAAGCCAAAGCAAAGACAATTCACTAAATGGACTTTCTCTCATTTGTTGTCATAACTGTCATGTTATACAGTGCACACTTAAAATCTATTAGTTTAATTACTTTAGATGACAAATCAAACCAGAAAAGTGGCATCTGAAAACAGATTTAGTGGATGCACATACTCCACTAACACTTGACAAAGTCAGAAAGTGTCCAAGTGACTTTTTAATTGTATAGCCTAATTTAAAACCTAACAATCTTCCATTAATTAATTGCTTTGCATGACTGAATGCCATTTAATATTAATTTGGTGTGATATTTGTTATCTAATGCAAAGGCATCATGCATTTTTAAGTGTTTAAAGAGGCTACTAAAATGCTTTGAAATAGGAGAACTAGTTTTTTCTGTTAGCATTTGTCACTGATTAAAGTTCTTGTTTATTTACATCACTTGAAAAATACACTGTATAGCGCACTGTCTTATGTGTTGACTGTTTAAATCCAATGCCTAAATTAAATCCACACTGTTAAAAATTTATTGTAATTTTACAGGAAATTCCTGGCAACTAATTGCAGTAAATTTACAGCAAGTAATATACAGGATTATTACTGTTTACTTTTACAATAAAGTACTGTATTTATACAGCAGTTGTACTGTGATTATAGTAGCATTATTACAGTAAAATGCTGTATTTTATTTCAATTTACTGTATATTTACTGCAACTCAGTTGCCAGGAATTTCCTGTAATTTCACAGGACAGAATTACAATTTAATATTGTAATTCAATATACTGTATCCTGTTATTTGTAAATATTACAATACAATGCTGCCTGTAATTATCCGTATTAGGCAATTAAAAACACAACAATGATATCTTTTTAATCTTTTATTAAAAACTGTTTTCTTAGGAGGGTGTAAACAGGTGCGTTGAGCCCGTATCTCTTCTCTGCTTTGCAGTCCGTCTGGGAGTTGATTCCACAAAAAGTTCTGAAAACCGAGAGAGAGGAAAAAAAGTTTTAAGTTTTCATATCTGTTAAATAATGACAAATACTGTGTAAAAAAACAAAAGTATTGCTACTTGCTCATAAACAAAAATGATTTTGATGCATTTATTTAATATTAACAACTTAACTTGTTATTAGTTCACCCCAAAAAAATGATGTCATTAATGACTCACCCTCATGTCGTTCCAAGCCCGTAAGACCTCCGTTCATCTTCGGAACACAGTTTAAGATATTTTAGATTTAGTCCAAGAGCTTTCTGTCCCTCCATTGAAAATGTATGTACGGTATACTGTCCATGTCCAGAAAGCTAATAAAGACATCATCAAAGTAGTCCATGTGACATCAGTGGGTTAGTTAGAATGTTTTGAAGCATCGAAAATACATTTTGGTCCAAAAATAACAAAAACTACGACTTTATTCAGCATTGTATTCTCTTCTGGGTCTGTTGTCAATCCGGGTTCACGACTCCGCAGTGACGCTGCTGACGTAAGACGCTGCTGACGTGTTATCTGGTGCGCCCGAGCTTCGTTTACAGTCTGAGGGAGACGCACGCTGTATTCAAGCTATTTTATATTTTTCCTCTGTGTCGAAATCCTTAGACATGTTTGCGAAGATTGTTTTGTTTACAGCAGCGTCACTGCGGAGTCGTGAACCCGGATTGACAACAGACCCAGAAGAGAATACAATGCTGAATAAAGTCGTAGTTTTTGTTATTTTTGGACCAAAATGTATTTTCGATGCTTCAAAACATTCTAACTAACCCACTGATGTCACATGGACTACTTTGATGATGTCTTTATTAGCTTTCTGGACATGGACAGTATACCGTACATACATTTTCAATGGAGGGACAGAAAGCTCTTGGACTAAATCTAAAATATCTTAAACTGTGTTCCGAAGATGAACGGAGGTCTTACGGGCTTGGAACGACATGAGGGTGAGTCATTAATGACATCATTTTCATTTTTGGGTGAACTAACCCTTTAAAATTTAGAATTACATTGGCTTTTACATTGTTTTTTTGTAAATATATAACGTCATTGCATGCATGTATGCACTGTCGAATGACGCTTTGGACAAAAGCATCTGCTAAATACCTTAACCACACTTCAAAGTGTTTTATTTAATTAATTAATGAAAGTCGTAATGTTAAACTGCTGTCCGTCAGACTCTTCTGTTTACACATAAATGTCCTGTATGGGAATAAAAAACTCTAGGTAGAACAGACACTTAACAGTAATAGCTGGGTCTCCATCCAACTTTTTAATGCACATTTTAACCATTTGAAAAAGAAATCCTGACCTGGCTGAAACGGTTAAAATTCACAATATATTTACAATCGGAGTTATATTAATAAACACCCTGATGCTTCAGAGCTTTATAATGGCAGTGGATTGCAACATCAGTTTGAAGCTCAGAAAAGTGCATCTATCCATCATAAAAGTGATTCACACAGCTCTGAGGGGTTAATAATAAAGGCCTTCTGAAGCAAAGCAATGAGTTTGTAAAGTTTTAAATATTAATATTTTTCGTACATGAAGTAAAATAACTAGCTTCTGGCCAAAAAACAATAACATACAGATTTTACTCTAAAGCGCAACTTATGCGAGTAATACAACGTACTGCTGATATTTACACTACGCCATGAAGCACTACGCTACTTCTGACGTCATGAGTTGCGCAAGTTGCACTTTGAATGCAAGTAGACTGCGTATGGCTGTTTGGCCGTAAGCTAGAATTTTACTTTGTAACGTGTTAAATATGGATATTTTTCTTACACAAACTCTTCGCTTCAGGAGGCCTATTTTAACCCCTCAGAGCCGTGTGGAGCACTTTTATGATGGATAGATGCACTTTTTTGAGCTTCAAACTGATCCACTGCCAATGTAAAGCTTGGAAGTGTCAGGTTTTGTTTTTGTATAACTCAGATTGTATTTGTCAGAAAGAATGGTTTGAAGGCAAGTAAATCATGGGGTAATTTTCATTTAAAAGTGAACTACTCTTTTAACAAAATAAGGGATGAATATACCTTGTACAATTAAGCAAGGTGTGCTGGGTAGGGTCTCTCTCTGGATATCAGCAGCTGTGGCAGAGGGCTAGGGAATACAAAATGTAAACATTACCAAATGTATTACCAATTACACAACAAATACCAATTACAAATCTATTATTATTTTAATATTCCATACAGTCTGCCAGGCAGCCACATATAATTTGAGAAAAACAAAATGGTTAACTTGATTTTAATACTACTGATAATTTGCTGCCTTCTCTGAAGACAAAGAGAGCAGTGAAAGCCTTTCAACAGAACCCAGGCTCCGAAAAAATGGTTAAGTTGCGCACGCGCAGTTTGTTTTATATAAAGACAGATTACATGACTGCTCTTCCACCCTGGTTGGCCAAGCACAAAGTAAAGTTATAACATCTGAACAGATGCTATATTCAGCTTTTATCACAGCTATAGCTAACTTACAGAATTAAATTAAGATACCAGCAGTCATTTAATTGAAGCCCATATTTCAAATAACAATTTAACGTTTGTAAACACAAGCAAACGTTATTTGAAATATGGGCTTTAATTAACCCTCTGGGGTCCTTCGGGTCCAAACGGACCCGAAGCGTTTAAATAAAAAAATGTCAAAAATCATAGCTTCATCGGAATGGTCCGAAATTTGGTGACTTTGTTGGTACTTGGTATATGAACACCCAAAAAAATTGGGGACAGGATTTGAATAGTCTAAGTGGTTGTAAAAAAAATAGTCACACTCAGGACCTTCGGGTCCAAATGGACCCGCCATAGGAAATGAATGGGAAATTGGCAAAAATGTGACAATACAGAGTTTTTTTGTGCGTACAATCTACAAATCAGCCACGATCCAGAAAAAAAGCACACAACAGTGAAGGGGTGAATCTATAAAACATCAAGAGTGCAAAACAGACACATCCACACACACACACACACACACACACACAAACACACTTTTATACACATACACACTAATAAATTCAGATTACAAAAATCTGTTTTGAATTTTAAAAAATCACAGCTTCATCGGAATGTTACGAAACTAGGTGACTTTTATGGTATTAGGTATGCAAACACACAAAAAATATTGAGGTCATGATCCATGCATGCTAAGTTGTCGTCACACTTCTGCTCTTTGGTCAAAAATGACCCCCATAGGAAATGAATGGGAAATTGTCAAAAATATGAAAACACAGAGTTTTTTTTGTGCATACAATCTACAAATCAGCCAGGATGCAGAAAAAAAGGACTCAACAGTGAAGGGGTGAATCTCTAAAACATCAAGAGTGCAAAACAGACACATCCACACACACAAACACACTTTTATACACATACACACTAATAAATTCATATTACAAAAATCTGTTTTGAATTTTTAAAAATCACAGCTTCATCGGAATGTTACGAAACTAGGTGACTTTTATGGTATTAGGTATGTGAACACACAAAAAATATTGAGGTCATGATCCAAGCATGCTAAGTGGTCGTCACACTTCTGCTCTTTGGTCAAAAATGACCCCCATAGGAAATGAATGGGAAATTGTCAAAAATATGAAAACACAGAGTTTTTTTGTGCATACAATCTACAAATCAGCCAGGATGCAGAAAAAAGGACTCAACAGTGAAGGGGTGAATCTCTAAAACATCAAGAGTGCAAAACAGACTAAATCTGTTCAGGCAAAAATCACTAGATTTGCAAGCCTTTCTACAGAGAGCTGTAAATCCACTAGTGGTAAAAATGTGCTATTGCGTGATAAAAATGCTCAGTGTGTCCACCAGTTGGCGCCCATCTCATTTCAAAAATTGCTTTCATGAGGCCTAGGCTTGACTCTAAAATGAAATACAGCTTTAATAAAAATAAAATAAAAATTATATATATATAAAAAATTTCTATTATATTCAATGGGAAAAAATGGGTCATAATTATTGCATAAATATTAATTATAAATCATAAAATTATCTCAAAACACCAAAAAAGAAAAGAAAAAATATTATAAAAAACAAGTAAAAAAATATATATTATGATTTTTTTTATATATATATTAATTCCGCCCTCCGGGTCCATTTGGACCCGAAGGTCCCAAGTGTGACTGTTAAACGAAGGACCCCAGAGGGTTAAATGACAATGCTGGTATCTTCATTTAATTCTGTAAGTATTCAGCGACCGGAAAATCTACAAGCTAACGTTACGTTTATGCTAAGTGTGTAAACCACCACGACTTCAAGACCCCCGATTACAAAACAGCAAAACAGAAGTCCTAATACTTAGCTAACGTTATAACAGCCTGCCCGGTAGCACGTGTAATCAATGCAATAATAATCTGAGCTAAGGAAGCTCACGGGGCTAACGTTAATGCTTATTTTTACAGTCTGTGCTAACATTATTTGAGCTATCATCATTGTGGTGGTTTTCCATTCACGTTAACAGTTACGTTAATTTACAAGCTCAGCTCGACTCGATTCTACTCACCATGTTTGTTTTTCCATTGTGAATATCTAGTGTCTTGTACCTGATGTGATGTGGTAACTTAGCCTAACGTTACCTTTTCCCTTATGGATTGAAGACGCCGCCACTTCAGCGGGGTCAGTTAAATTTATACCGGGAGTGAGCGAGTCGAGTCGGGGCGAGTTGAGCTAACGTTATAGGGATCTAACTTTACTCTAGCCAATGTCACTGAGAAATATACCAAACAAAAAATTGTGAATATCTCGTACCTTACACCTGCATGTGGTTCCTTTTCCGTATGGATTGAGAAAGAAGACGCCACTTCACCGCGGTCAGTTCACGTTGTTTTTAGTCGACTCGGGGCGAACGTCACTGAAGCTAATGTCACTGAAATATACCAAACGAAACAATCAGCAGCACTCACTCATATCAACGGTATCAATATATCCATATACTTATAAAATAGATTTAATGTTAACGTTTCATACCTGAGATGTGTTCTTCTTCCAAAAATGTTTGATTCTCTGGTGCCGTTGGCCGCGCGCAATTTCAAAATTCAAACAGCAACGATCCCACAATGCTATGCGGTGGCTGTAAAATAATGCTTCTACAGTGTAGTTACAATAAAATTACAGGACTGTCCATAAATTTCCCATCATGCATTTGCATTTACAATAAAAACATGAATACAATATGTTGTTGTAAAATTTATTGTAAAAATTACATCAATTGCTAACAGTGCACTCTAAAAGTCACTGTCCTGTACAGAAAAAAATTAATGTTTAATAAAGTTACAGTAGGTTTTAGAAAAAAAGAAAAAACTATCTTGTGTCTGAGGCAATCTAACCGCAAAAGTGTAAAGCTTAAGAGGGTTTGTCAACACAAAGTATGGAGATTAATGACCTAAAGGCAATTATTTTACGAGGAAGCAATGATTAAAAGATTCTTTGTGGATAATGGCTCGACATGTGACAACCTGTCATACAGATAAAAGCCGATGAAAATACCCTCAGTACATGAACATAATCAATACAATTTTAGATAAACCAACACCAAAATCTTGCACTGAGGCCATGAAAAATCCCAAGAATCAATCTTTTGGTCTATCCTGTTTTCAACTGATGAATGAACGGAATGGTGCTTCTTGCCATGCCATCCAATAAATCATAATAAGCATTGTACTTTGTTTCTTTTGATATGAAACAAAGGGTCAGATTTCAAATTATGTCCGTTTTATTTACATAATTCAAACAATACATACCGCGTTGTCGCTTTTTAATATGGCGTAGCAGATCGCTGTCGCCTCAGATCACGTGAAGCACGAAGCGCTCGTGAACTGACCATCCCTTCCGATTTACTGCTAGTTACAGCACGAACTGAACATGAATGAACACCAGAAGGTATGTGAAAAGAATCAGTAGGCTACAACTTACAAAAATCTGTATCATGTCTCATGCAATCGCCCATTCAGTGTTTCAACTTCGGTTGGAAATACACAATGTCACTTGATTGTTGCATTTTCCTCAGAAAAGCCATTCAGTGACCAAGGCTACTGGAGATACTCGCTAGCCAGCTACAATAATGAACTCTAGAGAGAAACATTTTGCTAAATATATGCACCATACATAGCCTTATAAGTTTTACTGTTCTTCAATATTTAGGCCTAATGTAGGCCTAGAATATATTTGAATAAATCCGTTTTTATAAAAGTTATGACGGCAACCATTTAAATGTTTAGCCTATAGCCTATTTCATAAAACGAATTGGAGTAGAAACATAATTATGTAATTATAAAGTTAGTAGGCCTACTCTAATCTAAGATTGGCTGACTTTCAGTAGCCTAAATTTAATTGAATGTTTTTTTTAAAAGGAGGGCTGGATGTTGACACAAATGTCATAATTCGATCCAAGCTAGCGATTCCGATTCAATTTGATGCGATATTGATTATTTTTGGATGGCTTCGTAATCAGGGACAGTACATGGACAATTTTCTCAAGGAAAAAAAAATATCTTGAACTAATGCTGTAAACTACAGAAGTCAGTTAATAGGCTACATTAGCCTAAAATAGCCTAATGTTGAAGGTTAAAATAAAGTTTGAATACAAACACTTAAATTACACACAAGGACGATTTGTTATTAAGAAATAATACTAAATATTTATTAATAATAAAGTCAGAATTAAGACCTGTTCACACCAAAAACGATAACGATAAAGATAGTTCTGAAAATCGTTCTAAATATACAGTATAAGAATAGCCCACTCCACACCACAACTAACGATAACAGAACAGAGAAACAGAACGTTATCAACAGTCATATAGTTATCGTTAGCCTAGTCATCTTTACAGCTGTCGCTCTTGGTGTGGACGTGCCTTTACTGTTTAACAATTTAAATATCAAGTCATCTTGTTATCTATACCTTCTGTGACCTCGCATGCAAGACGTGCAGGTCATTTTCATGAAGAACAACAGTGTCAGACAGACTGTTTTGAAAAGTCTGCAGTCCCTTGTTTGAGAAGAATAGAATTACTGTGAGGTCAAACAAGTTTACAAATTAAATGCTGTGTATGTACCAAATAGCATACTGTATAAGGCTTTAAATGAGAATATTCAATGACAAACAATCCTGATATGGACAATGTGTCTTTCTTTCTTTCTTTCTTTCTTTCTTTCTTTCTTTCTTTCTTTCTTTCTTTCTTTCTTTCTTTCTTTCTTTCTCCATATATTAATTAACTAATTTCTAAGTATATTAATTAAATGTCTAAAATACAGAAATAAACAGGAAAGCAAAACTCAGGTTGTATAATACAATGCATGATGTCCCAATTTTTTAAAGGAAACACCAAAATAGTAAATCATCTGCTGATTCTTTTCATTGACACTTGGATCAGATAATCATTTCGCAACTGTAGAATAAAACAAATTAATTCAACTATAGCTAATTCATTTAGCATTTTCATTAACTGTAATGAATATCTGCAGTGTTTCAGGTATGCCAATCTAAATGTTAACGTATGTTGTTCCATGTGACTGAGACTGTCCTGTCTTGCACACATCCAAGGATTAGTAAGATGTTTTTTGCAAAAAAAAAAAAAAAAGTTGGGGCAGCCAGAGAAATATGAATCTATTTCAACCATCACAATATAAAGCAGTTCACATGAGTTTAAGCAGCCCTTTCGTGATATCTGCATGATTCAGATACAGTCAATAGACCATGTCTGTGTTGCACAACAGAGTCTGGCTAAAGCCCAGAGTACATTAATCATGTGCGTTTGAGGAGACAACACCCTCATAAAGGCAAGAGAAAGGAGGTTCACTATCACCAAAATACAGCATCCATCTGCAGTCACACCGTCTGACACCTGCATCCAATGCTTTACACAGTCTATATCTAGATTCATGGATGAAATCATAGTAACATACCGTGTATTGTTCATTGTAAGAAAGGCATTTGAGGGCAAAACATGGATTTCCGTTATGTGTCACTCAGTCTATAGTGATTAAATACTGATATTTATTGACAAAATAACTAAACTGTATCCTACCTACATTTATACCACCTGTGTAATCAGTAAATTTCCCAGCCAATGTCCTGCACTTTCATTTACATTACCTAAAATAGTATAATGAAATGCAAAAAAATGCTAGTAAATATTAAGTTTTAACAATAAAACTACTAAAAAAAGAATAATTAACCATGTCATTTTTTCTAACCTCCTTAATGCCTATCAGATTTGTTTTATTTTAAGTATACATATGAAGACATTGCATTTTTAAACAATTAAATGCATCCCAAGTTTGTGTCTATTCTTTATTCTTTAAGTTATATTCTCTATTTGGCATTAAAAGCATTTAATGATGATGGCCTTTATATGTACACGGCCTGCTGTATACTCTTGTCCTCTACACAAACATGTGAATAGATCAGCTTCTGAAGAGGAATTAGGGCACAGTTGAGCGCCATATGGATGTCTGTGTTTATACAAAATTTGTATCTTGAAAAAGTATGTAAACAGTTTTTGAGTAGAGCAGACGATTCATGCAGACTAGAGCAGGCTCATAAACCCTCACAAAGAAAACAAAAGAGGGTAGGAGAGTTTGCCTACGGCATGTTTCATTTTTACCTGCTTTAACAAAACCCCTAAGCAATTAAGCCTCACACTGACATGAAAAAAAACCCACACAAATTGTTACTTTGCCATTTTTCACTCCAACATTCATTTGTGAGAAAATTAAAATAGGTGTGACAGAGAATGGATTCAAAACACATCAAGCATGAGTCGCAACCTCCCAGTTTAACTTCTGAAGAACAAAGAGTCTGTCTTCAGCCAGGACACTGACTGAGGGATTTCACACAAAAGACCTGTAAGTGATTCCAGAATGTCTCACAATTTCCTTGATGAGCAGTAAAAAAGGATCGGGAGGTTAATTGGGGTGTAATTATTTCCCCCCCGCAAAAGAGCATACGGAAACAGCTTATTTTTTCCAATATCAATGAAAAGACAAAGGTTTAATGCTTAAAAGGCACCATTTAATTTCTGCTCCATTAGTGTCACCAAAAAGGAACCACAAAAGTAATGAATGTTTTCAAACAGGTTTTACAAATGCTCCCCTATTTCGGCAATTAAAGATTAAACACAACTCATGCCATTGGTTGAGCCAAGTTTGTTTTTAAAGCACCACAGATCTAGCCGAGAAATCTAGACGCACCCTAGCGGCAGCAAATGTAATTTGCAGCCAGGGTAGTCTAGCAACTCTCCGTTGGCTTGCGAGCTGGAAAAAACAAACTCTAGTCAGGCCAATCACATCGTGTATAGAGTCGGTGGGCGGGCTTAACATAATGACGGCAGAGTTGTGACGGTTCCGCGTGAATCCCCTGCTACTTGAAAACAAAGATCGGCTTTAGAATCGGCTTTGGCCGCCACTCTGTAAGACTTGGAGTTAAGCTTTTCTTTGAGAAAAGAACAAAGAACGGCACTGAAGTCATTCTTAAAAAAGGAAGATGTGTTCGGAGTTTTACCGACCGGATACGGCAAAAGTATATCAACTAGGGAAACGCTCTGGTTGGTTGTAGAGCTTTCCTATTGCGTGCAGAGGGAATTTGAAAGACAACCGTTTATCCCTCCCCTCTGATTGAGCCCTGCCAATGGTGTGTTCCCAGACCCAACATTTTGATGTGGGTCTGGCTTGTCAAGCTACCACAGATCAACAATGTTAAAACTTTTTTAGGGAACTCCTCCTACTTAAAGGTAGAGTAGGCAATTTTCAGAGAGGCTATAATTGCCAGCTAGCTTTGAAAGCACAAGATAAGACACGCCTCCTCCAAAACACATTAACGCGTACAGCAGGAAGCAAACAAAAGCGTCATGAGAAATGGCGTTAAACTACCTCATGTCTCAAAGCACATGACATTACAATAATAATGAACATAAACAACTTAAAGAGCATTGACCTGTACCACCTGACTGCTCCAGATTCATTTCGGTGTTGATAGTATTTCCATTGAAACGCATAAATTCGAGACACGAACTGCTTAGAGTATAACATCACAGGTTTCCATCTCTTCCAAAGTACAATAGTTATGGCGTGAACGCAGCATAAGCTTGTTGTATTAGTTCCAGAAGAACTGTAAAAGGTGTTTCGTTTGTGGTGCTCAGTGACTGATGTCTGTCTAACTCTGCATAGCATGAAGCGCGCTGATAACGTGTGATGTCTGCACGAGCAGGGTGTGCAGAGATATGGAAATACATTCGTTGACAGTCAGGGACCGAATGCAATGATTGGATGAACATTTTATTGTCCTACACCTTCCACAGACGATATATATACAAATACATTTAGACCACTTAACTTAGTGATTGCTATCAGGATGTAAAGAGACTGCATAACAAAAAATGATTCTGGAACAAATCATCTGCCCTACCTTTAAGTTGGTAACCTACTCAAAGTTGTCTCTATATAAGCTAGGACATGAGAAAGTATTTTAAACAAAAATAACACATAGGCTATGACCTTCAAAATAAAAAGGCATGGAGTCCATAACTGCTTTACTATGGTGCTTGATCAGATGATCAAGGATCGAGGTGGAAGGGCGTAACATGAAGCTAAATTTTCACATTTGCAAAGTGAAAAGAGACGTTAATGCATTTACCGAGGCAATAGAAAGGGCATGAAAGAGGAAAGAAATGGCCCAAAGTTAATACCTTTGTTTGGAGAGAGCAGCACTTCACATTGACCTTGTCTCCTCAGGCGAATCCCTCCGACACCACCACCAATAATCCGACCCACAGGACTCCACTGTCTGTTCCAAAAACGATTAGCTGATAACATCACGGCATGCTGGAATGTAAACATTTACAGTAAAACCATAAGAGATGAACTCTCCTCCAGTGTGATGCATTTATCAGCCATAAACTCTCCTTCTCTTCTGTGAAAACACACACTGAGCTTTTTAACCACAAGCGTTGCTTTGAAATTCCACAGATTTAAATGTATAGGGTTTGTGAAGTGTGCGGTTAGGGAAATTAATGTAAAAAAATAGTAGTGCATAAATGTTTTTCTTTTAGGGTTGAGAGTGTTTGATATGGTTAAAGATAAAGCTCACCCATATTGTGGCTTTCTGCCGTTTGTTGAATTAAACAAATAATCGTTGGTACCCTGAATATTCTAAGAGAAAAAGTTTGGAACAGAACTTTACTATAAAGTTTATGTTTACCATACAAAGATGGAGAAAAGTGGCTTTCCTTTTTGGGCTGCATGATGGGTTCGTGAGTGTGGGAACATGGTGTTTTCTGGCACCAGTGTGTGAATATTTTTACACTCCTCTGGCCATAGATGGGCTGCTAAGGGCTCTGATATGCTCCAACCTGTTACATTTCCACAAGATGCTCCCCGAAAGGTCCGTCTCTCACTCCCTGGGCGCTGTGAAAGGAATTTCAATGTTTTAATTATCGCAGATAAGGAAAAACAAGGAGTGCATTGAAAAACACTGACACAACTTCACTTATCAGAGCAGAGATAGGACCTCCACTTAGAACCTCTTAGGGCTGCTCACCAGCTCTGATTTGGCACACATCCTCTCCTCCACTGTCTGGAATGGTGTCCCGCTGTCCTTGCTTTGCTCGAGTCATGAGCTTTATTGTCAGGCAGGTAACATGCAAACATTCAAGGCCTTTAATCCTGCCAGCTTAACAAATACACCCTGACCTTGAACTGATTCAGTATTCCTATGAGAAAGAGCTGGTTTTTTTTGTTTGCATTTTTATATTATCTGTTTTACTACTAAAATGATACACTGTAGGCCTATTACCGTAAAGTAAATCAACTAATGCATTATATCAAGTGGCTTTCATTGTGGCAATCGCAATATGATAAAATACAATTAATACAATAATTACAATATTTATTCCAGCAAATTATTTACTTCTATTATTATATTATGACATGTTATATTATGTGTTATTATATTACAAGACTAACTGATTACAGTTGTCAAATAACAACCCAGACAGCAACATACAGTAGTGTCGGATGTGGATGTGGACATGTGGATTCAACGCGTACCAGATGTGGGCCGGATCTGGGATGACACTATGTTTCTGTCTGGGAACGCAACTTTAGAAAACTTAATTTATGCTTTACTGATGCATGCAATCTTTACAGTGATGACATGAGTTGAAATTATTCCTAATTCTATTAGACTAAAAAGGCAGTTTTGTGGCCTATTTGGTTAGAGTGGCGCCCAAAAATCATAAACCACACATACAATATGATGCAAAATATTAAAAGTGGGAACATGATGCAAGTTTTCTCTCAGAACTTTTCATCTTTGCAACAATTTTAAACACTGGATATACAAATTCATTTATAGCCTACTAAATATATATACATATATACTGTATATATACACAGTAGATATAGTTAGGTCCATATATATTTGGACACACGCACAATTTTCATAAGTTTGGCTCTGTATGCCACCAGAATAAAATTTAAATGAAACAATCAAGATTAATTTGAAGTGCAGACTTTAATCATGCAGATGTAATTGGACAAATTAATATAATCATAAAGAAAATGTTCATTTTTAATATTTTGTTGAGAATCCTATGCAAGCAATGACTGCCTGAATTCTGAAACACATGTCACCAAAGACTGGGTTTCCTCCTTTCTAATGCTTTGCCAGGCCTTAACTGCAGCTGTCTTCAGCAGTTGTGTGTCTTTGGGTCTTTCTGCCTTTAGTTTTGTCTTTAGCAAGTGAAATGCAAGCTAGATTGGGTTCAGATCATGTGATTGACTCGGACATTGCTGAATATTCCACTTCCTTTTCTTCAAAAACTCCTGGGTTGCTTTTGTAGTGTATTTTGGATCATTGTCCATCTGTACCATGAAGCGCCATACAATCAACTTTGCTGCATTTGGCTGAATCTGGGCAAACAGTATATCCCTATCCACTTCAGAATTCATCCAGCTGCTCCTGTCTTCTGTCACATTGTCAATAAACACCAGTGACCCAGTGCCACTGGAAGCCATGCACACCCATGCCATCACACTGCCACCATGTTATACAGATGATGTATGCTTTGAATCATGAGCTATTCCAAGCCTTCTTAATACTTTATTCTTCCTGTCATTCTGGTAAAGGTTGATCTTATAGTTTCATCTGTCTGTCCAAAGAATGCTTTTCCAGAACTGGTCAGGCTCTTTTAAATGTTTTTGGCAGAGTCTAATCTGGCCTTTCTATTCTTGAGTTTAATGAATTGCTTGCACCTTGTGGTGAACCCTCTGTATTTGCTCTCATGAAGTCTTCTCTTGATTGTAGACTTTGACAATGACACGCCTATTTCCTGGAGAGTATTCTTCACTTGGCTGGATGTTGTGAATGGGGTTTTCTTTACCATAGAGAGGATCCATGCAATCATCTACCACTGAATTTTTCCATGGACGTCCAGGCCATTTTATGTTGCTGAGTTCACACGGCAACGATATGCTTAAAACGGAGAGGTTTTTCCTTTGAGTTTTCCGCGTACAGACGACACTATTGTCAAAACTATCCCCATTCACATGGATCCGCGAAAACGACAAAAAACGCTGTATTCTGCTGCCAGGCCATTAGATGGCGATGAAATACTATAGACTGAACATGTAATACGCATGTGAATGATGTAATCGTCTTCAGAGATTCACGTTTTTGTTGTTTACATGAAGACCGTTTTCAAAAACTTGCACTTTTAAACCCGTTTTCAAAAGTTTGCGTTTTCAGGCACCCAAAACGCTATTGACGTGTAAACGAACGGCCAAAGCACATAAAAAGTTGTACGTTTTTAGCTGAGAATGGTGTCGTGTAAGGGTACATTAACACAACAACGATATGCTTAAAACTGAGAAGTTTTTCCTTTCAGTTTTCCGTGTACAGGCGACACTATTATCAAAACCATCCCCATTCACACGGATCCGCGTAAATGACTAAAAATCCTGTATTCTGCTGCCAGGCCATTAGATGGCGATGAAACACTATAAATTGAACACGTAATACACATGTGCATGACATCATCGTCTTCAGAGATTGGTGTTTTTGTTGTTTACAATGAGGCCGTTTTCAAAAACGTGCACTTTGAAACCCGGTTCACAAACATCGTTGTGTAAACGAATGGTCAAAATGCATAAAAAGTTGTATTTATTTAGTTGAAAATGGTGTCATGTAAACCGCCCCTTAGAATCAACTCCAGACCTTTTACCTGCTTAATTGATGAAGAATAAGCAAAGGAATAGCCCACATCTGTCCATGAAACATCTTTTGAGTCAACTGTCCAATTATTTTAGGTTCTTTTGAAAAATAGGGGGATGTGGTAGCTAATCTTAAGAGCTGCAATTCATAAACCCTTCCTCCAATTTGGATATAAATACAATGAAGTGTACATTAAATGTACATTAAATCTGCTTTAATTATGCTCCGAGTCAGTGTCTCCCATGCATGTTGCTGGAGTCCCACAACAATTTTGGATGTTTCCCTTATCCGACACACCCAGATTCAGTCATGGAGCCTCTGCTAATGATCTGAATCAGGTGTTAAATAAGGGAGACATCCAAAGTGTGCAGCGCTGGAATGCTTCAGGAACAGGATTGGGAATCACTGCTCTGAGCTGTCTCAGCAAAGCGGACCAAGACTAGCCATGAAATTTACTGCATCTCACTAAACAGGTCGTGAATGGCCAGTCGAGGCAAGCCAAGACATTTCTCAATGACAGACAGCCGTTGGTTTGTTGCTCAAGGTCAACAGAGCAGACAGCTCTGTCCGGTGCGCTTTTGTTCATCCAACCAGCTGAGACCCCTCCTCTCCTGTCCACACCTGCGGAAGAGGAGTCACCTGACGACTGGCTCACTGTGCAGAGAGAGAGAGAGAGAGAGAGAGAGAGAGACACTTCTCTTTGAGGGTCTTGTCGGGAGATTTTATGTCCTTGTTTACTTTCTGAGAGGCATTTGTCAAGAGAGCAGAAAAAAAGCTGTGCTAGAGGCGTAAAAGGGCTAAAGAGAGAAAGTTTTGGCCACCTGCACACAAAATCAGCATACAGCTCACTATCATCAAACCCTGTGTGGCCTTAAAGGGAGAGTGACCTAAAAACGAACATTCTGTCATCATTTAGTCACCCTCATGTCTTCCCAAACAGAAAAGGAGAGGTTTACCCAAAAAGAAGTTTAGCAGAATGTCCAAGCTGCCCTTTTCTTATAGACTATTTAAATTGGATGGGGTTTAAAAAGAGAAAAAATAGCCCTTATATGAATTGTGCACTATATTCCAAGTCCTCTGAAGCCATACAATACATTTGTGTGTAACATATTTAAATATAATTTGTAAGTTATTGAAAATATATCTTGATAGCTCCATTCACTTTCATTGTAAGATCAGCATTGACTTTCAGCTATAAATAACTCCTTTTGCTTTCCACTCAAGCAAGAAACTAATGCAGGTTTTTAAAAGACATGAGGGTGAGTAAATGGTGACAAGATTTTCATGTTGGAGTGAACTGTTCCATGAATGCAAATCTTTCTTTCTTTGATGTTTGATATTAAGTTTGAGTCAAAAATCACCATGCATTCAGACATGTAGAGTCTTTTCATTTATTTTCTTCTTTGGGATACCGTGATCTCGAATAAATAAGACCAGCCCATTTTCTCCAATCCCTTCTTTCATTTTCACAACTGTCTTCATGCGTAAATGCCAACTCTCTGTGTGGTATTAATACATCACTTTTGTGAGAGCAAGACGGTGCACTGTGCTCTCAAGACTCGAGGCCATTAAGAGTGTCTCACAACCATAAACAGCTGGATTTATTAGGGGAAGCTCCCTGTTCACAGCAAGCCTTGCATGAGTTTCTTTTATTTCATGGAAGGTGTGAAATATCCTGTTTTACAAGTCTAAACCACTGACACAACTCAAGCCTTCACACACTTTGAAAACACTTTGCTAAAACATGAAAAAACTAAATCCAAACACTCACATTGGGCGAATCTTCAGGCATCCAGATAAAGAACCTGCGGTAACACTTTATTTTATGGTGCCCTTGATACAGAGTAATTACTTAATTAGGTACTTAGTAATAGACGTTGTAATAACATGTAACAAAATGTACTTAACATGTAACTAAGTTATGGAACAGCCTGTACTTACAGATTGTAATTACACACATGTAATAGGCAGCTACTGTTACACATGTGTAACAAGCCGAGTCTGTTACATACGTGTTACGGACTTGTACACTGTAATTATGTAAGAAAGTACTTAGTATAACACAATGTAACAACAAGTACTTAAATATGTTAGGCTACTAAGGTCTGCAGTTACACATGGTAAATGTGTATGTTCTGTAGCATTACATAAAGTGTATCAAGATTGTTCTTAAGCGCACTTCCTGTGTATCTACATATGTTACCCACCTGAATTAACCCAGTAGTTCACAGCTTAAATACATGCATTATCTTCCTAATTACATTGCAATTACAAAATATTACACAGGTATAAGCTATGTAAAATAAAGTGTATCAAGAATGTACTTAAGTGTACTTTGTGTATACATACCTTATCCATCTCTGCCTTACTTTGATTTAACTCACTAGTTCACAGCTTAAATGCATGCAGTAGCTTCTTAATTACATTGCAATTACATTGCAATTACACAGGTATAAGCAACATAAAATAAAGTGCATCAATAATGTACTTAAGTGTACTTTGTGTATACATACCTTATCTATCTCTGCCTTAGTTTGATTTTACTCACTAGTTCACAGCTTAAATGTATGCAGTAGTTTCCTAATTACATTGTAATTACATAATATTACACAGGGATGAGCTACGTAAAATAAAGTGTATCAAGAATGTACTTAAGTGTACTTTGTGTATACATACCTTATCTATCTCTGCCTTAGTTTGATTTTACTCACTAGTTCACAGCTTAAATGTATGCAGTAGTTTCCTAATTACATTGTAATTACATAATATTACACAGGGATGAGCTACGTAAAATAAAGTGCATCAAGAATGTACTTAAGTGTACTTTGTGTATACATACCTTATCTATCTCTGCCTTAGTTTGATTTTACTCACTAGTTCACAGCTTAAATGTATGCAGTAGTTTCCTAATTACATTGTAATTACATAATATTACACAGGGATGAGCTACGTAAAATAAAGTGCATCAAGAATGTACTTAAGTGTACTTTGTGTATACATACCTTATCCATCTCTGCCTTACTTTGATTTAACTCTCTAGTTCACAGCTTAAATGCATGCAGTAGTTTCCTAATTACATAATATTACACAGGTATAAGCTACGTGAAATAAAGTGCATCAAGAATGTACTTAAGTGTACTTTGTGTATACATACCTTATCCATGTCTGTCTTAGTTTGATTTAACTCACTAGTTCATAGCTTAAATGCATGCAGTAGTTTCCTAATTACATTGTAATTACATAATATTACACAGGTATAAGCTACGTAAAATAAAGTGTATCAAGAATGTACTTAAGTGTACTTCATGTGTATCTATAAACCTTATCCAACTCGGCTTGTTACATATGTGTAACAGTTGCTGCCTATTACATGTGTGTAATTACAATTTGTAAGTACATGCTGTTCCATAACTTAGTTACATGTTAAGTACATTTTGTTACATGTTATTACAACGTCTATAACTAAGTACCTATTTAAGTAATTACTCTGTATCAAGGGCACCGTAAAATAAAGTGTTACCGAACCTGCTATTCAGGGACCATTTACCCAACACCGTTTTCTACTAAAAACGGAAAACGTTTTATGCATTTTGGCCGTTCATTTACACTAAAACAGAGATTTGGGGGCCTGAAAATGGTAACTTTTAAAAACGGGTTTCAAAGTGAAGGTTTTGAAAACGCTACCATTATCATTTCTGTGTGAATTACAAAAACGTCATGCGCATGTTCAGTCTTAATCTAAATGACATCGCCAACTACTGACCTGGCAGCAGAATACTGTTTTCTTGGATCCAAACATTTTGATAATGTTGTCATCTGTACTCAAAAAATCCCTGATCACCAGTCGGAAATGATCAAGTGCTCCTGAAGATCTTAATTAGCTGCTTCAGTTGTGTTTGATCTGGAACTGAACTTGGCAGAAAGATAATCTCCAAAAACAGGATTGGGCAACCCTGCTTTAAATGGACCAATTTGCAGTGGATATTATTAATATATCCATTACTATTACAATTTACACTAATATTTACAAATACTGTATATGCTAGTTGTTGCAGTTTTTCTGACTGATGAAAAAAAAAAGAAGTCCAATTTGTTTTGTATGTTATCAATGCAAAGCCATTCAAAAATGTGCCCAAATACTACATTCGTGTTATTGTCAAAATGAGAACTGAGGTTGTTAAATACTGTAAGCTGATCATCTGTTATCATCACATTACAATATTTTCATCCACACATATTACTGTTCAAAATTTGGAGTTAGTAAATTAAAAAGCATTTATTGTTTAGCCTGGATGCATTAACAAAAGTTACAATAAAGACTTTTTCATTGTTACAAAAGCGTTCTATTTTAAAATGCTGTTTTAAACTTTTTACCAAATAATCCTGAATAAAATGTATCATGGTTTCCACAAATAGGCTATATAAAGGTGCTTTCAACATTGATAATATTAATAAATGTTTCTTGAGCACCAAATCAGCATATTTCTGAAGGATCATGGGAAGTAATAATGCTGACATTTAAGCTTTGCCATCACATGAATAAATTACTTTTTAAATTATATTAAAATAGAAAACAGTTCATTTAAATTGTAATCATATTTTAAAATATTCCTGTTTTTACTGTATTTTTGATAAAGTAAATGCAGCCTTGGTAAGAGACTAGTTTCAAAAACATAAAAAATCTTACCAACCTCAAACATGTGAACACTAGTGTCTTAGAAAGACAGTCTAAAAGATTAACCGACGTGGCAAACAAACTCAAAGAACTGAGGAACTGTCATGTCCTTCGGCTTGGCCGTGAGGTTTATCAAACTGAAGAGGAACCAGAAACAGACAGACAGATAGCAGCTTTCAGCACAGGCAGAGGGAAGGGACGGTAAAGGCAGGGCAGGTGTGTTTTCAAACAGCTTTCAGGGTTTCTGCCTGACTCACAGAGCCACAAAGCTTCAGGTAATCTGTCAAAATGAAGACTTGTCATGTGCCCATCTCAGCCGGTAAGTATCGTGCGAGTGTTAGAGTGTGACTTATAAATGAATTTGTCAAGTTTAATCTTAATATTCACCAAAATGATTCACCGTCTTCTGATTGTCAACAGTATAATAGAAAAGTATTTGACTACTGGTGTGTGAACAAACAGAACTGCAGTTTGGATAAAGTCTCATGCCTACAGGCTAATAGACATGGGACGAGACAGGCTGTCTGTCAACAGAGATTCTGTAAAGCAATGTAACAGTATCATTGGAGGATTCTAGGACATTGCTGCTTTCTCTTTTTTAAGGTGCATGTTGTCAAGGGGTTTTACTCTACCTGGGCTGTCAATACCCTCTTCCATATGCAGGTGCACACGCTGAGGGGCTATGACCTACAGATTATGTTTCCAAAACATCAGCTTAGGCACACAACAAAAGGGAGAGAGAGCTGAGATTGTGTGTGAGCTTGTTTGCACGTGTGGCTTGCATAATGTAACAGACTTATTGCTAAATCTGCTTAATTGTCGACACTTTTAGAAGAAAACAAACACAACCCTAAGTATTTATTTGATACAGAGGCTAAATCAATGACAAATAAATTTCCTAACATTTCCCAAAAGCACAGCATAATGACTTCATGAATTTCCAGTCAGGATTTATCATCCTATCGTGGTTGCATCTCTCTATGAGTTTTACTGGACCTTAGTGCTGCATTTGATACCATCGACCACAACATTCTTTTGAATAGGCTCGAAAGCTATGTTGGCATTAGTGAAATCGCATTGGCATGGTTCAAATCGTACTTATCTGACCGTTTTCTGACCACTTTGTAGCAGGAAACGAAGAGGTATTGATCACAAGTTTGGTATGGAGTACCACAAGGCTCAGTACTAGGACCGTTGCTCTTTTTAACCTGTACATGCTACCCTTGGGAGATATCAAAGTATTAAACTAAGTCACAATGTGAGATTAAACAATTATGAGAAATAAGGTCACATTTGTGATATATCATACGTGTGTATTTTTTCACAATTTTTTTTACTCTGATGCAGAAACACTTCTATAGCTTAAATGCCTAAATATTGAAATTTATATGTTGTTATCTAATGCGATGATATTCCTACATTAAGTGCTGGCCAACACTTTTTGGGACTACTTAGACTAAATGTTGATTTCCAGTCTCTAAAAATCTACATTATTTGAAATGAATATCTGACATAACTGGAGTTAACACAAAAAATAGGTTTTTATTTTGCTAAAAGTGTTATGCACATATTGTGCTGATTTCTCTGCACCATGTACACTAAGTTTTACACATTTCTTTAAAATGAATTATTTTATTCAGCAAAGATGCATTAAAATGAATCAAAAACGTCAGCAAAGATATTTACAAAGTTAAAAAAAAGTTAGAAAAATGTATCATGATAAGCAGCACAACTGATTTCAACATTGACAATAATAAGAAATGTTTCTTGAGCAATAAATCCGCACTGAAGACTGGAGTAATAATGATACCATCACAGGAATAAATTACATTTTGAAATATATTAAACTAAAACAGTTATTTTAAACAATAATACAATAGTATTTCAAAATATGACAGTTTTTAATATATTTTTGTACATTATTTAAAAAATGTAAAAAAAAAAAAAAAATACAATTTTAAACTTCAACTTTTAAACAGTATTGTATTAATTGTACTGGATCATCAGAGAGCTGAAGAAGGTAGTGCCAGTTTTCGGAGAGAGTAGGAGTGTTTCAGTGAACCATGACATTACAGATTAGGCTGTGTGACAGAGAGACGGCACTGGTTTGTGTTGAGAGTGCGTCTGCCAGAGATAAGTGAGTCAGAGAGGCTATTGCAGGAGGGAGTCCACTCTGTCATGGCTTATTTAGACAAGGCAAGTCCTGGGAACCGCTCACCACTCACGGGAAGCCAGACAATGGGATTCTTCAGCAGAGCAGCTCTGTATATCCAGATCCAGCATAGGTCTCCCCTCTCAGCTGAGAGCTTCACGTCTGTCTGTAATGTACACAGAAGCAACTGGGCGCCATACTGTCTATCCAGAACACGCTCTCTGTGAAAGAAGGAAGATATGATCAAAAACCTTGCCAAAGGAAAGACTGCCTCTCACCCATCACATTTAACATGAGAGCTGAACATTATCCAGCAGCTACTCTAAAAACGTATATTATAACCCAAAACACTGGCAATCTCAACGAGATTAGTGCTCAACAAATATAGGCTATTCTTAAACTATTAGGCTCATCGTAAATTTGTGCTAACAGCCTTGCAAAATAGTTATTTATTGCTACTAAATTTAACCCTGAAACACTGCATTATTTTAACCAAGTAAGTTCAAATATTGAATCATTTAAATAATTAACTAATACAAGTTTAATCATTTAAATTAAAGTAATAAATTAAAGTAACCTTTTTTTGTCCAACCTTGTTATATTCGGATATGCCAATGCAGCACACGTTATTCACAGTCAACTTTTTTTTTTACACGGTTCTATAAGAAAAATTCAGTTAAAAGGAACTGAATTGAAAATGAAAATAATATTCACTGTGATTGAAATTTGACCTATTCAGACTGATGTTTCAGTCATGTGACTTTTTCCTATCATCCTCCATGTTTATGATCATCAGCGGGGCAAAGTAAATGGCGGTGAATACAAAAACCAGGTCCAATGACACAAGTCAGTCATTTTCACAAGGAATGAGGACTTTCAAGACTCCTGCAAAAGAGAAAGAAGATAACTCTTGTTCGGCAGCGAGATGGATTGAAGAGGGGAGGTGTCTGCTGTAGGGAATGAAAACAAATGGAGTTGTGTGAGGGTCTGAAAGCAGATCTGTGATGGAAAACTGGGTAAACACAAGAGCTTCCTCAAAGCCTGCAGGCCTGCCAGTTACTGCTGTCAAAACTATAAGTGCGTCTCTCTGATTAATCATACGCCTTTCACCATGACTGCTAAGTGGTGCTATAACTAAAAACAAGATCAAGGCTTTTGTGGTCTGTTAATGTCCAAAAAAAAAAAGAAAGAAAAGAAAATAGAAAAAGAACATTTATCCTATACCTACCTGAGCGTCCTAGCCGAAACATCGCCCACCATTAAAGAGAGAAAAAAAAGAGGCAATCCAAATAAATAATGGAAATCAAATCAATCATATATACAGAGGGCATAATCACATTTACAGTAAAACGGTAATATTGTGAAATACTGTTTTCTATTTTAATATATTTATTCCTGTGATTGCAAAGCTGAATTTTCAGCATCATTACTCCAGTCTTCAGTGTCACATGATCCTTATTATTATCAATGTTGAAAACAGCTGTGCTGCTCACCGTGATCATTTTTTTTCATAATTCTTTGATGAATGGCAAGTTCAAAAGAACAGCTTTCATTTGAAATAGAAATCTTTTGTTACATTAATAAATGTCTTTACTGTCACTTTGGATCAATTTAATGCATCCCAGCTGAATAAAAGACAACAAAATTTGGAAACGTTAGTATAGATTTGCTGTTTTGTAAATTGGCAGTCCCAGTATTGTCTTAATAAAATGGCTCTAGCTTCCGAAGAGGAGTCATTCTTTGCATAATAGCACTGATGCTGAGAGGATTTCACTGCCAGACTAAATAGTTTAGATTAGGGAAGGCTGTGTGTGTTTACAGAGACACAAAGGTGGAGACCTCTGTAAAAGGCCACATGAAGATGACCACGACGTCAAAGTTCACAGTCAAGTGGTCTCACAGTCACAATCAGGTCTCCGGGGTCAACCAATGCACAAACACATCTGTAAAGGCAAAGCACAAGACCAATTAGTATAAATCACAGCTGGAAATCCTGTTCCTTGAACGTTGGTAAAGGTTGTTGCCAGAGTGGCTGGTGTGGATAATTTGAATGGCAAAGAAGGCTCTGGTTAATGTTAAGGAAGCCAAAAAGAGCAGCTGTCAGTTCAAATGATATGACAAGGTGTCAAGTTCAGATATAAAGTAAGCCTCAGTCAAGGCAAACTTCATATCACACCTGTGTAATTGGCCTGATTTCAGGTGAGAGGCTTCCGTCTCAAACAATCACATATTCCTTGCCAATGGTGAACATTAAGGTGAACAATTTTTTTGAAGTATCTGTACTTTATCAGAGCATTTTTGCCATGTTCAAAGGCGTCTTTTTTACTGCACTGCATTTCAGGAAAACATACTTTTTTCTTATTATTTGGAACTGAAGAAATCAATAGACACCCCGAGACGCAATATATGAACAAATCGTTTTTGAGCCATTTCCTTTTCACTGACTCGTTTGAAACAGTTCGAATGTCACGATAAATGATTCATTTGTGAATTTGACAGATCCAATTGCAGTTTGTTAATGTACAAAGTCTGCACAGGTTTAAAGATCAAAGTGCACGACAAATAAAGTTTAGGGGCTTTTGCACCGGGTAGTTATAGGAACTCAGATATAGGAACTAGCCACCAGGACAGTCCCTTGAGAACTACATTTTCACCTAGGGCCATTTTTCTGGTTGCATTTGCACTGCCAGTAAAGGTTGTATTTGTTAACATTAGTTAATCAACTGTGAACTAACTTGAACAAACAATGAACAGCTGTATTTTTATTAACTAACATTAACAAAGATTAACTAATATAGTAACAAATGTATTGCTCTAGTTCATACATTAACAAATGTTTACTAATGAATCTTATTGTAAAGTGTTACCAAGAAAGTAAATGGTATATGAAAAACTATTATAGTGTTTGCCGTGTGGTTTATTGCCAATGTTGCTAACTGAGCAGAAATACATAATCATGTTTCGCTTGGTCCTTTAAAAGTCGTGTTGGATTTTCTCCTTAGCGTAAAGCTTGAGAAGTGCTTGGACTTTGGCGTTGGTCTATATATTGCTGTTTTCCATGTTTGTGGAGTTAGTTCATGGAGTTTGTTAACTGTGTGTAACATGGCATGCGTTGAGCCAATTGACATACACTTACATCACTGGTACAGTAATAGTGTTGGGGAAAGTTACTTTTAAAAGTAATGCATTACAAATTTACGTTACTCTCTAAAATAGTAACTAGTTGCATTACTTAGTACTTTTTATGGAACGTAATGTTACGTTCCTTTTGCATTCATTTTTTCCCTCCTGGGCAGGGCTGGGTTTACTTGATTGATTTTTAACCCCTTCAAACAACAAAAAATATATATTTTTGGCAAATCGAAAAGAGCAAAGTGATGAGTAAATGTACGCTCACATTTAGTCTAGAGCTACAATAACCATCATGTTCACACAGTGGAAACAACGCCTATGCTCAGCACTCCCAATTTCTCTCAACATAGGGACAGAAGAGCTGTCAGTCAATAAATGGGAAAACAAAGTAACTTGCGTTACTTATTTGAAAAAGTCCATTTAAAAGTAACGTCCTAGTTACTTGAAAAAAGTAATCTGATTACGTAACTTGTGTTACTTGTAATGCGTTACCCTCAGCACTGGTTCCTATTGTGCTGAGTTAGACCCTGGTCTAAAGTAGAAGCTAATTTAAAAAGTGTTCCTATAACTATAACCATTCTTAGTTCCTGTGGTGCGAACATGCCAAAAAGCATGTACTTTTGCCAATAGTTATAGGAACTATGAAAACGTTCCTTTGGTGCGAATGCCCCTAATGTCTCCTAAAGAAAGAATCGATTTTGAACTGCTGAAACGAGTCATCAGCAATTCCAGTCTGACTTCCCGTTACATGCCTACGTAACAATATAACAAATTGGCTGCCAACAAACAACGTCTACTTTAAGCCATCCTGCTAAAACTGGCAGAGTCTGGTTTGTGCTGTCAACATGTTGATAAGTTGGGATTTTAGTGATGCAAATCCACTTTGCATGCACTTCAAAAGAATAAGGACACACTGGAACAGTGATACTGAAAAACTGTCCATCGTTCCTGTTCGTAACACTGTGATGCCTATACAAGTGCTAAGGAAGCCTCTGGAGATGAAATTCAGATATGGTAAAAGGCATTTAGTTTCTGACACGCGCTGTAAGCGGAAGACCAATCACAACAGACTGGGCCGTCTGACCAATCAGAGCAGAGGAGGCTCCCGGAATGAAAGGGTTTAGAGACTGAATCTTCGAACTAACCATTTTCAGACTCATTAAGAAATTATGTGATGTGTATATTATGAGGAATGTAAAAGTTTTTAACCTTGAATGCATTTAACCCTATTGTAGGAGACCTCCAAAGCAAAATTAGGAACCTTTAAAATAAAATGCCATAATAAGGACACTTTAACAACCCAATCTCAAGTTTTACTTTACTACATTCCAAACAAAGCATAATATTGTACTTTTTTACTGCACAACATTTAATAAAAACATGCCATTCATTGTTATTTCAAACTGGAAAAAAAGAGAGCCGCTCCAAGATGTAATATGAATCATTCTTTTGATCCAATTTTTTGCAATGACTCACTCACTCAATGATCCGGTTGGAACAAATCAAACAAGCTTTACTTTCCAAAGCATAATATCTTACTTTTCAGAAAAACATACTGTTTTCAATGCACTAAATAAATAAATTGTCCTTATAGATAAATTGCAAAAATTTAATTAAAAAAGTACACTGCCAAGAAAGCTACAAAAACTAATTGTAAGGGAATTATCACTAAAACTTTTCTTAGCTTCACTTTACATTTGATACTTAATAGATACTGTCACCTTTTTGAGCATAGATCTGAATTCAAATGTAATTGTAATTCATGAATGCTCTTTTATATTCACACATTATTTCACTTTGACACAGACCTAAGGTTGGTCTCTTTTTAAAGTAAATCAATTTATTTATTATTAATAAAGGAAAACAATTTGTGTTCCAAATTCGAAGTTAAGACCATCAAAACTGAGCCCGCTAAAATCATGTAAAATACCGTTTCCTTTGTAACGCAATGTCCAATTTAAAAACGTTTTTCAAAGGGTGAATTTTTAATGTTTAAGCTTTCAATTTAGAACTAATTTATGATGATTGCTATACAGTCAAGTGAAAAAGAAAGTACACCCTTCTGTTTTATGTATCAGAACCTATTTTTTATAGTCTATGATCAGAACATAGTAAAAAAAAAAAAAAAGATCGGGTCTATAGCAGGTCTTAAAATTAATTAAAACCTCAAATAAACAACAACACATAACATATTAAACCGTGTAATTTAAAAACAAACAAAAATAAAGCCAAAATGGAGAAGCCATGTGTGACAAACTACACCCCATGATTCAATAGCTTGTAGAGCCATCTTTAGAAGCAATAACTTGAAGTAATTATTTTCTATATGACTTTATCAGTATCTCACATCGTTGTAGAGGAATTTTGACCCACTTTTCTTTACAGTGTTGCTGCAGTTCATTGAGGTTTGTGAGCATTTGTTTATGCACAAGGTCCTGCACAGCATTTTGAGTTTAGGTCTGGGCTTTGACTGGGCCAGTGCAACACCTTGGTTCATTTCCTATTCAGCCATTCTGCTGTAGATTTGCCTGTGTGCTTGGGATTATTGTCCCTTTGCATGACGCAGTATCACCCAAGCTTTAACTGTTGGACAGATGGCCTCATATTTGACTCTAGAAAACTTTGGTTTACAGAGGAGTTCATGGTCGACTCAATGACTGTAAGGTGCCCAGACTGCCCAGGTCCTGTGGCTGTAGAACAAGCCCAAATCATCACCCCTCCATCAGCGTGCTTGACAGTTGGAATGAGGTGTTTGTGTTGATGAGTTTTTGGCAAACGTGGCGCAGTGCATTATGGCCAAACATCTCCACTTTGGTCTCGTCTGTCCAGAGGACATTGTTCCAGAAGTCTTGAAGTTTGTTCAGATGCAACTTTGCAAACTTAAGCTGTGCTGCCATGTTCTTATTAGAGAGAAGCAGCTTTCTCCTGGCAACCCTTCCAAACAAGCCATACTTGTTCAGTCTTTTTCTAATTGTACGGTCATGAACTTTAACATTTAACATGTCAGCTGAGGCCTGTAGAGTCTGAGATGTAGCTCTTGGGGTTTTTTGCAGTTTCTCTGAGCAGTGCACGGTCTGACCTTGGGGTGAATTTGCTGGGACGTCCACTCCTGGGAAGATTGGCAACTGTCTTGAATGTTTGAATAATCTTCCTCACTGTAGAAAGACAGACTTCAAATTGTTTGGAAATGGCCTTACAACCCTTTTCAGATTGATGTGCAGCAAGAAATTGCTGCGATCATTGCTGATGTCTTTTCTCCCTGGCATTGTTAACGCACACCCAAATGCTACAGACCAGCAAACTGCCAAAACTTCTGCTTTTATAGAGTTGGTCACACTTGCTGATGATCAATTAATCAAAGGCATTTGTTTAGAATGGCCTGACTGCTACTTACCCTCTTAATTCCTATGGAAGCAGTGAGGGTGTACTTAGTTTGTCACACATGGCTTTTCCATTTTGACAAAGTGTTTGTTAATCAAATAATGACACTGTGTAATATGTCATGTGTTGTTGTTCATCTGAGGTTGTATTTACCTAATTTTAAGATCTGCCAAAGACCAGATGATTTTTTATTATGTCCTCCTGATACGTAAACCATAGAATTCAAAAGGGGTGTCCTTTCTTTTACACATGACTGTAAATGTGATTGGGGAAAAAATGCAATAAAATGTTTTATTGTACTTCTACTCAAGCATAAATAGGCTATAACTTTCAGGGGAATATTAGGTCATTATTAAGTCAGTAGGTGGAGAGAAGGCAGTCTTTTGTGGCTGTTTCGAATGCATTCGACCACATGAGCGTTTACACTACGAAAGCAATCCGGACCTGTATTTAGAGTTGTCCACTTGTGATCCGATCAACCGAAAGGCATCTTGATGCCAGGTATAAACAAGGCCAATGACTGCTTTTGTGATATTTTAAGTCATAGGTTGATCTCAACATCTCTGAACAATTGTGGGGAAGAATTCAACAAAATAGAGCTTCACTGCAGGACAATCCAGTGACTGATGAATAATCATTTCATATTTGATGATCATAAAGGCATAAAAAAATCAAGACCAAGGGTATATACAGTTTTGGCTCAAACAGCCATGGTGCTAGTAACACCAATTGGGCCATTGGGTTGATTGATCGGAATCTTGCATGTAGAAATGCTGAGCATCAAATGCAATAAAACTACGTTAATGTGTGTGTGGTAAATCGATGGAGAACAACCCAAACAAACAAGTGTCTCATGAGACATATCCTCTACCAGGCCGTGAGGGCTCTTTATTAGAGTTCGAAGAAAAAGCAAACACTCCACTGTCTGTCAGCAGTCCAACAACTAAAGCAACACACACATTCTCACATTCTCCCACTTAGGAAACTACTCCAAGTCTCTCTCTGACTCAGCTGATCAAACATCAGCCCAGGCACATGTTCTAAAACAACAATAACATCACCTAATTCCCAACAAATACCTCATTCACCATCTCTGACTCCTTAAAGAACTGCGTAGGGCCGATCAGTGGATGGATCAGGAACCATAAACACCTCCTCATAATCCCCTACAGACTCTGCAGAGGAAGCTCATCAGCACCATTGTGGGCAAGCTCGTGCGGGCCACCCGCGACACGGATGGGAGGAGAGACATAAACGAAAGCTAGGGTGGGGTGAAACACACCATCACACACTCTCAGACATTCAAAGAGTGTTCATTAACACTCCATGTTTGAACAGATGTCTACCTGACAAGATATGCGTCTGGAGTAGAGAATAAAGACTGTATAAAAAAATATCATTTTGCACCTGCAAACGGAACCAGCAGCAAAATCACCCAGATTTAGTTTTTTGAATCCAACTTCGTATTTTTCAATGATACCCAATGTTCTCATTAATTACTTTAAAAGAGAGAACAATGATGTCTAATGATGGATATGGATTCTTTCTGAAAGCAAATGATTCAGTGTCCTGCAATGTGTATTTGAAAACAGGATAATATAAAGTCAGTTAAATGACATGAACACAATGGTTATGACTGGCGTTAGACCTGTGTATCCACTGAGGCATCCAAGGATACAAACTCCAGACCTGATTTCCATGTCAGGTTTGTATTCAAATTTGATAAGTTCTTAGAAATGGCAGACTAAAGTCAACACCACCTTGACATTCTATGATTAGTCCCAGAAAATAAACTGTGCAAGAGCATCCAGATTGATAATCTACAGTTTACAGTTGAATTGAAACCAAGTACAAAATTGCATTGAGATCGTTTGACACTTTTTCCTTTGCCTTGGGCATTTGAATCAGGTCTAACTCACAGTGACATCCATGTGCGTCTCCATTACAGTCCAGCTCTTCCACCTGGCAGACTGACAGTCAAGTTCACGTTCAGTCGGCTGAGCCTGCGGCTCTCAGGAGTGGGACTGATGGTTCTTCGTCTGTCATCTGCTCTCTCTCTCTCATAGCTTTAGAGAAAAGGGAGGATTTTCTGAACCCCATCATCAGCGGCATGCTCTTACCTACCTGTTACATCATTAGGACATTATTGTGACAGGGTTTAAAATAACATATACACTTAAAAATTGCATTTTTGCATTATGTAAAATATCAATAGGGATTTTAAACATTTTCCAAGGAAAAACAAGTAATAAACCATAAACAACATATCATAATTTATTCCTGTGATGTCAAAGCTGTATCTCCAGTCGTCAGTGCCACATGATCCTTCAGAAATAATTCTAATGTGCTGATTTGGTGCTCAATTATTAATAATGGTTCTGATTGTCAATGTTGAAAATAGTATTTGCTGATTAATATTTTGGTGTAAAATCAAATCTCATGATACTTTTTTTCAGGATTCTTTGAACAATGAACAGCCTTTATTTGAAATGGAGGTCATTTGTAACATTATAAATGTCTTTTTTTGTCTCTCTTGATTATATATAAATACAAAATTCTAACACACTCACACACTTTGCGATTGTCAAAAGTTAGTGGTTAATATATACCAGTAATTAATAAATTAATTACACATGTGCAAACTTAAGAGGAACTGGCTTCATACATCTTCTAAAAACTTACCTTGGCACCAGGTGCTTGACAGCAAAACACACACTCACACACACACACAAAAAAAAAGACTGAGAAACTTGTGTTGTTTAAGTGTCCAAATACTTTTAGCGCCACATTAGAGGCTGTCTCATAAAAAAAAGAAACATTTAACCCTCTTGTCCAGACATTAGCATGCAGGTAAAGTGAGAGCTCCTCCATGTACACCCCTGGCAATTGTTCGGAAACTTGAAGTCAAAGGTCACATGTGCACCTGCGTCTTAGACCAAACACTGAATTTGCCACCAACAGAGATCTTTCAACTCTTCCTGCTTAAGAGGTGCTGCTCCTTCATTCCCGAGGACACCAGCAGAGGAATTCCACAATCCACACAGAGGAATTAGGCCAAGTCGTGTATCTAAATATACTGGATAGCTTTTCAGGAGGTAATGACTAACTTATGAGCATCCAAGTAGGAATGTTAACACATATGAAACAAGTATAAAATATGCAAAAAATAAATCAAGGGTCGCCATATACAGTAATGCACTTGGAAATCAAAGGTACAAACAGTTCCAGAAGATTGAAAAAGCTCCAAAGGTGTCTAAATTCATCTTTTAAGTACTGGGACTATACTGTTCTATGTGAATGTTTTACCACTGTAATCACTGTGGATGGATGTTTCTTAATGTTAACCAGTTTTATATTATATATATATTCTTTACATTATACATACTTCTTGATATATGTTTCTTGAGCAGCAAATCACTATATTAGATAATGATTTCTGAAGGATCATGTGGATAAATTACATATTTAAATAGAAACTCAATTTAGTTTGCAATAATATTTCAGAATATAACTATTTTTACTGTATTTTTCTTCTAATAAATGTAGCCTCGTTGAGCATCTTTCAAAAACATAAATCATACCAACCCCAAACTTCTGAATGATATAATGAGTGCAATTTTTTATATACAAACCAGTCAAAAAAATAAATCATGTTAACCCAGAACATTCATTTAACTCCCAACTTAAATTAGTTTACAGATAAATAATTGAAATCACACAGACATCAGCTTTATGCATGCCAAGGAATTTCCTGCACTGCGAATTTATTGGAAGCTGAGGAACAAACTGGAACGGGGCAGTCAGACTGCTGTCAATAAAACTCCATAGTTTCAGCAGAAACTTTCAAAAACAAGCGCTCAAATTCAGTTAAGAGCAAACCAAAATACATTCTAGTGTCCATCAAGAAATAACTCAGACCAATTCATATTCATTTAATTACTCAGAAGGACCTCGATAGATAAAGAATCTGATTTAAATGAAACTCAGGTCATGTGATCTGCATGTGTAAGGCATTGTTGACTAGATATTACTAATGCTGGGCAGAAAGGACTGTGTCTTTCTAAAGCTCTCATACAGATCTATGCGGGCGTCCCCTAGAGACCTCAAAACTATTTCTAGAAGAAGTTGTGGAGGGGCAGTGATCTCCGCCTCAAAACTTTGGAACAACTGCAGGAGCATTTCCCACAAGTGCTGACGAAATGCCACAGCCAAATACTACAAAAATACCTCTAACATATATCTTTCATTACCTCTGAGTGCTATTCATCCAGAGAAGGCAATAAATTACTGTACAGGTCTACATTCTGCCATAAACAATGATTTAAATGACATTTAAAATCCCAATTTGAATGTACAGATACGTCTTCAATTGTGCGCATTGGTTTTGGCTGGGTATGTTAAAAAAATTGTTTCAGGTTTGCTCTTCTCGGTACTGTTTAGATGGGAAAAAAAAAAGGAATTGGAGAAGTCTAGAGATTCTGATGCCAACCCACACATTTAAAGGACCGCCCCCTCATTAGCATATCAAGTCTGAAGAGGCCTCTGATGCCCTCTTGTGGGACTCACAAAGATGTTTTTTTTTGAGCTGTCACAGTGAAAACTTAGGTCATGATTATTAGCTGAATTATACAGGAAAGTATTAAATGCTGAATGAAAAGAAGTAAACAGACATGAGTGTTTCGACTCTATATGTGCGTATCATTTATTAAATCAGTCCATTTTGCAGCTCGAGTGCTTATCAGGTTGGGTATGCCAGGATCTTGCTGGTTACTTCTCTCCGTCCCTCTGGATCCTGCGCTTCTCGTGCTGGTGTTTGGTGATAATGTACTTGAAGAACTCGTAGACGGACCAGCTGATGGCGGTCGAGGGCATCTGGTATATGACCCTGGCCTGAACGCCTTTGAAGTAAGCGGGCAGGCCGCCAAGCCTGTAGACAGTCCGGAAGGCATGGCCGAGGCCTGAGATGTGTCTTCCGCCCTGGCTGACAGAATCGAGAGCCAGAGACTCCTGCGTGTTCAGCAGCGTCTTGCAAACGTCCAGCGGCGTTGTGGCGGCGGCGGCGATTGCTCCCGCCAGCGCGCCCGACACCATGTGGGACGAGGGGTGGTATTGTCTTTGGGGGTTCAACAGCTCTTGCAGGTATTCGTAGGTCATGAAGTGCAAAGCCTGGAAGGGCACATTCATGGTGAGCTGCGTAGTGTAACTGCGATAAAAGGCCAACATCCCCTCCCGCTGCCACACGCAGCGCATACAGTCCAGGACGCCACGGTACGGCGAGTTATACATCTGCATCCTCTGCTTCACCACTGAACAAGGGGAGGTCATCGCAGTCCAGACAGGAAACAAAAGAGGACAGGAAGGGGGACGTTAATCAAGTGCGTGAACAAGTCAGGTCGTGATTGAAATACAGTAAGGCCCATCAAAGGAGAAATGTCCGTTTCATCCGGACGCGAGCGGATCAAACGAGCCTCCTGCGTGACCTACAGTCAAGCGGTCTGCTGGGAACAGACCAGAAGGAGAGCAGGTGTCTACGCAAGGTCTTAGTCTGGCACCTGCGCTGTTGACCTTGAGCCTCAAGAGTGCACAAACAGACGCTGCAGTCTGACTGAGACTCGGGCCACTGGGGGATTTCGGCTAATGCTACCGTTTCAACATCGCACAGCTGTTAATTAGAGCAAGGCCAATCTGCTCTCACAAGGCTGTCTTTTGAAAATGTGTGTTTTGGTTTTTTTTTAAGGAAGAGAGAGTTTTGTAGTGAATTTAGATCTTTTCTGCCACCTCCTGGCTGGGAGGTTAAGGTATTTTTAACAACAAAAAAAAAAAAATACTAGTTAACAAAATAATAAGCAGCCGCAGTCCTACTAATTAGCATGGGACAGTTTGCTACATCATTTGGTTGCAGAAAGCATCTTTCTCCTTTCTATCTTTTTCTCCTACCATAGTATGAGCCCCAAAAATGTTGAAAAAACTAAGAGGACCCATACAAGTAAAAAAAAGTATCCATGTAAACTAGATACAGATGCAAAGTAGAACAATAAACATACTACCATTCAAAAGTTTGGGGTCATTAACATTTTTAAATGTTTTTGAAAGTGTCTTGAAAATATGCCCATTAAGGCTGGAAATCTGGAAAAAACAGTAATATTATGAAATATTACATTATATATGAAGAGTTCAGATGCAAAAGCCTCTAAGTGCCATAGAAGAGTCTTCTATGATAATTTTTATCAAGTTTGTTAATTTAAGTTCAATATTTTCACTTAAATGGCAATGCATATTACCTATTAATTGTCATTTAGGTGAAATTACTGAACTTAAATATACAAAGTTTTTAAAAATGATCATTCTAGAAGAAAATTTCAGATGGCACTTAGAGGCTTTTGCATCTGAACTCTTCATATATAATAATTATATCTAGGGATGCACCGATAGGATTTTTTTGTGTCGATACCGATTTTAACAAACTATTGGCTGATTCCGATATTTGTCACTTGCTCTCTTATTTGAACTTTTGTCATTAAAGTAGATTAGTGTTTTGATAATGTTTTAAATTAGCAGCCATTAAGGTGTACTATCTAGTTTATTGCTGCATCATTAAATAATTTCAATTGAACATGGATTGGATCCATTTAACATTCAAAAGGCCAACATAAATTCATAAATACAACAGAGCAAAGATGCATATGAAATAAACAGTGCTTTTCAGGTAGGTCAAACAGTAGTTTTCAGGTATAGAAATTAAGTAATCAAATGTAATATATATTATTCATTTTATAGATTAAATATACATTAAAGTTAATTGGTTAAGAATAGTGAGCTTTTTTGTCTTTTGTTGTTTAATCAAATGAGCATAATTAAGTGGAATTGAGTGCTCTTTTACATTATCTTGCGCTTGAATATTTCAATTCACAAGGCTTAAAAACATGTGCAAAGGATACATTTTCATGAAAAAAACCAAAACAAAAAAAAACTTATTTTACCCAGAGAAAAATGTTGTATTATGAAACAGACATTATACAACTAAGGGCATTCATACAGTTAATTAATAAAACATCGGTTTGTTATATCGGCCTTTTCATGCTATAGCCAATGGTTTTAAATTGATCAAAAATCGGCCGATAAATATTGCCCGGCAATACATTGGTGCATCTCTAATAAAATTATTATTAAAATCATTTTTTGGGATTCTTTGAAGAATAGAATGTTCAAAAGAACAGTATTTATTTTAAATACAAATATTTTGTAACATTTTAAATGTCTTTAGTGTCACCTTTGATCAATTTTAATGCATCTTTACAGAATAAAAGTATACCTACCAGAAAATAAAATCTTACTGACCCAAACTTTTGAATGGCAGTATATATTAAAGACCTTTTCAATAGAAGTGAAGTGTAATAGTAAATAAAGTGAAGATTAAAGCTAATATACCTTCAGCTGGATTCATGGCAGCATCATGAAGCAATGTGGCAACACATCCAGCTGTCCCTGTAACACAGACCCTCAGACATTAGCACCAAAATTAGGGCATGCACACAGTGGACAGTCACAGGAATCAAAATACAACAATCAGATATACAGATGGATCAGATCACGGTCAAACAAAAACTGTTCAAAAACCTGAACAGCCACCAAATACCCCCCATGATTTAACAGAGAGATTAAGGATTGACTGGATAAACTCTGGGGAATGTGGAGTCAGGAAAGAAAGAGTCTTTTGTTCAGAATACTGGCAATTACTTCACTCATCGTGTCTGTTTTACGGTAAAAAGCAAAAACTGCCGCTGCTACTTCTGAGAATACAATCAAAATACAGAGATGCTAACAGCATAATGAGGCATTTTCCTGCAAATCATGATCCAAAAATAATAATAATAATATGATGCCAAATAATTATTTTTTTATCCCTTTTCTGTGTATTCTACTGGTAAACTGTAATATGCCAGCAGTTACTTACCACCCTTTCACCCTGACCTGGAGGAAAGAGAAAGAAAAGAGACACAGCAACACCAACAATGACTTTTACCATGAGCTCCGCAATGCTGAGTCTAAGGCCGAGATTTACTAACAGCTTGCGCCGGCACAAAGCCTCTTTTGCCGTTAAAAAAAACTACCGTCAGGATAGCCGATGAAAAGCCGTGGACACGGTTATACTTGTGCTGACCTTATTGAATATGTAGGGGTTTCCATGTCAGACAGCTACATTTATGGGCAGAGAGTATTTAAAAGAATCATGCAATGTGATTTACTAAGGTTTGCAGTAGTCAATTTTCAGGTATTTTCACCATTATTTAACACCCCCCAAAAAGCATGTTTAGTTTATCCAAAAATTAAAACTCTCACCCTCATGTAGTTACAAACCCGTAAGATTTTTGTTCGTCTTCGGAACACAAATGAAGATCTTTTTGATGAAATCTGAGAGCTTTCTGTCCCTCCATTGACAGCTACGCAACTACCATTTGACTCTTCAAAAAGTTCATAAAGAGATTGTAAAACTAATCCATATGAATTGAGCGGTTTAGACCAAATTTTCTGAAGAGACTCGATCACTTTATGTGATAAATGGATTTAATTTAGGCTTTTATTCACATATAAGCATTCATCAACTCACACATCATAAGTTGTGGTAAACGGAAGCTCAACCATGTTTGCTTGACGTGCGAGAACCAATGAGGTTAATTCTCGTGTTACACATCACGTTTGAGCTTTCGCAAGAACCAATGAGGTTAATTCTCGTGTTACACATCACGTTTGAGCTTTCGCAAGAACCAATGAGGTTAATTCTCGTGTTACACATCACGTTTGAGCTTTCGCAAGAACCAATGAGGTTCATTCTCGTGTTACGCATCACGTTTGAGCTTTCGCAAGAACCAATGAGGTTCATTCTCGTGTTACGCATCACGTTTGAGCTTTCGCAAGAACCAATGAGGTTCATTCTCGTGTTACGCATCACGTTTGAGCTTTCGCAAGAACCAATGAGGTTCATTCTCGTGTTCCCCATCACGTTTGAGCTTTCGCAAGAACCAATGAGGTTCATTCTCATGTTACGCATAACGTTTGAGCTTTCGCAAGAACCAATGAGGTTCATTCTCGTGTTCCCCATCACGTTTGAGCTTTCGCAAGAACCAATGAGGTTCATTCTCGTGTTACGCATCACGTTTGAGCTTTCGCAAGAACCAATTAGGTTCATTCTCGTGTTACGCATCACGTTTGAGCTTTCGCAAGAACCAATGAGGTTCATTCTCGTGTTACGCATCTCGTTTGAGCTTTCGCAAGAACCAATGAGGTTCATTCTCGTGTTACGCATCTCGTTTGAGCTTTCGCAAGAACCAATGAGGTTCATTCTCATGTTACGCATAACGTTTGAGCTTTCGCAAGAACCAATGAGGTTCATTCTCGTGTTCCCCATCACGTTTGAGCTTTCGCAAGAACCAATGAGGTTCATTCTCGTGTTACGCATCACGTTTGAGCTTTCGCAAGAACCAATTAGGTTCATTCTCGTGTTACGCATCACGTTTGAGCTTTCGCAAGAACCAATGAGGTTCATTCTCGTGTTACGCATAACATTTGAGCTTTCGCAAGAACCAATGAGGTTCATTCTCGTGTTACGCATCTCGTTTGAGCTTTCGCAAGAACCAATGAGGTTCATTCTCGTGTTACGCATCACGTTTGAGCTTTCGCAAGAACCAATGAGGTTCATTCTCGTGTTACGCATCACGTTTGAGCTTTCGCAAGAACCAATGAGGTTTGTTCTCGCGCATTAAGCAAGTACGGTTGAGCTTCTGTTTATGTTCGCTGATCAATGTTTATATCTGTTCATCATATAAAGCGATCAAGTCTCTTCAGAACATTTGCAACTAAACCGCTCGATTCATATAGATTAGTTTTACAATCTTTTAATAAAATTTCTTAATTTCCATTTCGAAGATGAACGAAAGTCTTATGGGTTTGGAACGACATGAGGGTGAGTACTGATGACAAGTTTTTGTTTTTAATTTTGGGTGAATTAACCCTTTAACAGATTTTGCACCTGACATGACTGAATTTGCTCACTCTCAGTAGATCACCTGCAGAACTTTCCACTCCCACCGGTGCTTTTATTAGATTGCGGCCACATGCTAATTTGCTCTGTTTAGTAAATCTGGCCCTAAGGATGCTTTCACACTTGGTTCGATTGCCTGGTCCAAACCAGAGTTCGACATCAGTCGGGTGTGCGTCAAAAGTGCTAGTGTGAAAGCACCCTAAGTCTAAATAACCACTACAACACAATTTGATAAATGCAATAATAAAATATAAATCAATCACTTATTAATAAACTAGTGTTCCATTACTATGAATAATTTAAGCTTTATAATGAACACTTTTCATTATATGGACATACCGCAGGTCAGTTTAGCTTGCGTAGTGACATTACATTAGGTTTAGCTTTTAAGATAATTCCAATAATGTTAATTCCCTTAATGTTTACAGTTGAATGCGTTTTCGGCTCCCTCTGGAAGTGGTCGAAAGTGGGCAAGCTCAAAAAGTTTTAGACCCATTTTAAACCTGTATTTAACGTCGTCCACTTGTGATCCGATCGACCAAAATACATCTTAATACCAGGTGTAAACAGGGCCTTAGTTACTTTGGACACTACCAATTGATCTAATATGTGAATACAGTTAATTTGAAAAGGCCTTATGAAAAAGCAAAAAAGACCTCAACTTAACACGTTTACTGAGTGCCCTATGTAGAAATGCATGCCAACTAACAGTCTAGAATTGTGGGTGTGCTGGTAAGAGGAAATCAGCAGTGCTGATGGGCGGGAAAACTGGTACCGTTCGCCAAATGACTGTTTGCTCCTGGATGGATGATATCACTGAGGACCTTTTTCAACCTTTCATAACAGGCGAAGTAAAGTGCGTGGGCAGGCCCCGCCCCTACAGCTGTAACATTCAGGCCCCTGATTGGCCTCCAGATTCCCTCTGTCCTCACGATTTGCCGCAGAGCGTCCATCACGTTACGGTAGCGGGCAGCTGGCTCTGGCTGAAGGCTCTGCATGCGTGTCTGCAACAAAGAACAATTGTTTACTTACAAACCCCGGAATGTAGATTAACGTATTAGTTTAATGTGGATATAGAAATATTAGAAATGTGGATTTTTAATTCAGACCTGCTGATACTTTATTTGTCCCACGCAAAAATAAAAAGTTTTTAGCAACTTCTTTTCATACATACATCATACAATATATTATATATTTAATCTGCGAAAATAGCTGGAAATAATACATCTACAATTTTATAAATAATTTTAATGTCATTACAATCCCTTGGTGGACTCTATCAAGGCCAAATGTATACGTACAAAACACCGCCTTGACGAGTATGCACATAAACAGTCAGTTTTGTCGTAAGTGAATGTAAACAGTTGTGTAACTGCACGTGTAACAGTATATCGGATCCGTACATTCGGTCTTAAAGTGACAGCAGCCTAATAATCCAGCCTGCTGCTGTCTCTGATTTTTTCTGTCTTTTATTGTTTGAAGGACATTAATAGGGCCCTATAATTTCCGCGATCACGGAATCACGGACGGAATCGCGGAATTGGCAAATTAACGCGGAATCTAGTGTCAACGCGGAATTTCGCGGAATTTTACATATTTGGAATAAAATTCTGTTTTTGTGTGGGAGAAAAACGTATGTCTGAGGAAAATCGCATATTACTGAAAGAACGAGCAGAGAGAGAGGCCCGGTCGCGCGCGCATCTTCAAACTGTCTTGCTCTCTCTCACTCCCTCGCGCTTGTTAATCCAAATCAATTGAGAATTGACACAATGGTAAAAGATCGAAAGAACAAAGTTTCACGTGGAGCATTCGGATATCTTTTTCCTGAATTAGGCTACCGCTGGGTGTGAATTGTGCAAAAAAAATCTTTTTTACCTTGCCTTCTTCTCTGAAAAGCTTTCCACCCATTCAGCTGACATAAAAAACACTTTCAATAAACTAAACAAAACCTATCCAATGATGAAATGTTTTCTGTGTTGACAAATCTTGTGCGATGTCCTCCTAACTGCCGGGATAATCACACAACGCGTACAAGTCTGCTAATGATACGTCCGATTCGCGAACTAAGTTCGTTGTATAACAAAATCGGTAACACTTTACAATAAGGTTCCATTTATTAAACTCTAGTTAACTAGATCAGTTAATATTAACTATTAATAAACTGCACTTCTACAGCATTTATTAATCTTTATTAATGTTAATTTCACCATTTAGTAGCCTACATTATTTAAATGAAAAGTTGTATTTGTTAACATTAGTTAGCTTAATGCACTGTGTGAAGTAACATTAAAAATACAGGGTTAGGGTTAACTAAGATTAACAAAGATTAATAAATACAGTAACAAATGTATTGCTCGTGGTTCATGTTAGTTAGCCTAATACATTCACTAATGTAAACAAACCAAACCACATTTAACACCTCTTAAAATGAGAATTTTGTTTGTTACCTCAATAAATTTAGGGTCATTCCTATTTTATTTGTGCACATTTTAATCATTAACATTAAAAACACTCTTTTTACGACTAAAATAACAGTAAAGGGTAAAAAAAAAAAACGGAATTCCCAAAAATTAAAACGGAAAAAACGGAATTTGCAAAAATTAAAACGGAAAAAACGGAATTTGGGAAAAAATAAAACGGAATTTGGGAAAAAATAAAACGGATTTTATAGGGCCCTACATTAATGACGTGCTGCTCTTGAATGACTAACTTTTGTAACCTTAATTGCAAGGATTAATGTATTTAGTTTATTCAGGGAAGACCATACAGTATTTTACATTTGATTCCTTAGAAATTTTAAAGGAATTTAATTACTTTACTTTACAATACTACTGTTAGACATACCTGAAAAAAAAAAAAAAAAACTTAAAGCAGTTTATTTTATTTATATCTTTATTCTATTTTATTTATTTGTGCTACTCCTTATTTTATTACTTTTTTAATTCAATTCAGAGTTTAAAATCAGGCAAAATACTACCTTGCTGACATTCAAATCAGCAGGATTTGCATAATTTTATAGGTTGGTGGTGATTCCCCTTGGTTAGAATTACATTCGGGTAGGGGAGAGTATATTCCCCCTTTGGTTGAAATCACGGGGGGCCCCACGAAAGCCAGGGGCCCCGAGAATCGCCACCACCTTTCTTCCCTTCTAGCGACGGCCCTGAGGGCAAGTGTCCCAAAATTTCCTTATTTATTTTTTATTTATTATCTCAGGCCTGCAAAAAAGTGATATCAATCCAACACACACAAAAAAATTGTGCGTTAAATTAAGTACGTATAAGGTTTACAATTTATGTAAATCAATTTAAAATAGACCAAAAAAAACTGTAGACCGCAAAAAATAAAACAAACATGATTGAATCCAGCCTTGCAAACAATGCATTATAATGCTGAGTCATTGGATCTGTAGATCAGAACCGAAGTTTGAAGCAATAAGGTCACACAGGGACTTAATCTAACCTAATCCTCTTTTCCTGCAGCGCTACTGTATCACCTGATGTACATCAGAAACATGGATGCAAATCAGTGCCTGAAGATGACTGAAACACTGAAGCAGAAACACTGGCTTTCAACAGGAAGAAAACTAAATGTTGGAAGCAGCAAGTAATGCATGTGTTTAGTAGGTTTACGTTGTGAACTTTAGACTACCACAAAAGTCATGTTTGTATTGATAAGGTCAGATTAAGAGTAGCTGAAAATATTAGTTCAGAACAGCAGCTAAAATGTGGTGAAATTTGAGATGGCAGCAGTGGTTGCATGAATAGTATTATATCTATAAGGAAACAGTACTTCCATTATAAAAGGCCAGGGAAATAATTATATTTGCCAATAAATGTGCGTAAATCATATCTAAAACCAATTCCTCATGACAGGGGAGTGAGGAACTGCAACCTCCGACAGGAAGTTCCAAGATTTCGCTTGAAATGCTCAGGATTGCAAAATAGACTAAAGTACAGAGATTAGATCTGAAACCTTGCAAAACAAAGAACTGATCTTTTATTACAACAAAGGAAAATATTTTATTTCCATTAAGAAACAGCGTACTAAGATTAAGTCCATTTTCAAAGTGAATTCCCTTCCATACATTTTTAGTCATTTGTGATTACTGAATTTTTTTTTTATTAATATTCTGTTATTATAGAGAAGCATAATCCAAAAAAAAAAAAAAAAGTTTAGATTCACAACTCACATTTGATAAACAAAGCAACTTTCAAAAAAGGTGAATACATAGGCCTAATATTGGTTTAAAAAGAAAGTAGATCTGTACAAATTAAAGTAACTAACCAATTTCATCTGCGCTTGCAAATAATATATATTACTTCAGCGTTCTACACTTTGTTCTAATTCTCTTCTCTAAACAGGGCCAATGTGCAGTGTGCCACCCTGACCCTGTGTGTTCAGTGATTTAAACTTAACCTTTGACTCAAGGGTAAATCCTTCTACGTTTACCTTCTCCAATGACTCATACTGGTGTGAATCAACCTCAGCTTGGAATTTACATGTTTTGCAAAGAGAGACAGACCAAAAAATATTTAACAGGAAAATACTACAACCAATTTTACTACTAATACTAACATATTTCAAAATTAAGATATTCACCCAACAAGAAAAACGTGGCGCGAACTTGATTTGATAGATTGATATATTAAAAACTGACTGCACCATAATACGTGATCTCTGATCGGTAGATGAAGAGGGGAAGAGAATTTTACATTTGTGTAAAATGTGTGGCGGTTGGAGCATTGTGGCATTCTGAGCATATGAAAATTTGAGGGAAAAAGCCCAACATGTAGGCTATGGCAAATATTTATATTTAGGGTTAAAAAAAAAACATGTTCAAATATGCAAAAACAGATTTGTGTTTTTTTAGATTCACAATCTGGACTGGCTAATTTAGGAGAGAACAGCTGTAAAAGACATGATAAAGTGTCTTCGTCTGTAAAGAACCCTTCACATTATCCTGACAAGAGCAGCTGAACACTCAAAGCAACTTCCTTAGAGTTTGGCCCAAATTTGAGTTGTTTGCTCATATGTGACTCATATCTGCTTTTCCTAACAGTGTGAATGGCACAAACCACATAAAATCTCATCTTTTCAATTCCAGTTTTGGACCACTTCCATATGGCTATGTTTACAGACTGTCAGTCCGAATCTGATTATTTGTGTACCTGGTCTAAATTATTGACTGTCCAGACTGTGTATCGAAACTGTTTGGGTCTGATTTGCATGTCCCGTGGCGCATCTGCATTGGTTTCTACAGCAATGACCTTGCGTTAGCAGGGATACGCCAAAAACAACAACAGCAGCAATGTGGAGGGGTGTGCAATACAGATGTTGTCTTATTTACAACATGACAATGTGTAGCCGCCGCCGCCGCCCGCGCTGGACTACTACGTCTTCTGGGCGGCTTTATTCCCTTCTGTCATCTCCGCCAGTCTTAAAATTCAGCATGTCTCCAATATAAACATCACTTTCTGCTAGACCAGCACTTTGTGACAACACAACCTTGTTTCTGCAGCGACTTTCAGCATGTTTACTATAACAACGTCTGACGTGTACACTTTACATGGCGTGATAAAGTGACAAACAACGCTAAATCCCATCAGAGTGCTCAGACTGAAATGGATTTCCAGAAATGGAAACCATATATGAATGTAGGAACTCCAAGGCACTCTCAATTGCAAAAGTTAAAAAGCCTTTATTAATAAAGGCTTTTTAACTTTTGCAATTGAGAGTGCCTTGGAGTTCCTTTTTCCTTTTTGATTTTTGGCATTTAGTTTCCCATCCAAAGAGCACCTCGATTTTAACCAAACTTTGGAGTCCAGGAAGCGCTCCTCTACCATTCCTTTTTTCCATATATGAATGTAGCTCGAAACAGATTCGTAAATATCGCATTTCGTGTGATTTTTTTTTACATTTATACTTGCTAAATATGACCGGATTCCAATCGGATATGCACACAAATCGGATTTGGACTGACAGACTGAACAAGGGTTTAGTCCTAAATCTGATACAGGTCAGATGTTTTGCAATGCGACCTCAGTCTGAACAGTCTTCATGCAACTTTTACATCACTCTAGTCTAGATCAACATTCATCACAATTCATGGGAGTCAGATTTAACCCACCCAGTCAGTCCGGGACCATGATCTTTTCGCACTGGAATCTGATATTGAGCACATTTGAAACAACGTCAACAGCTACACAAATAAATAAATAAATCGTAATTCAGCACTAAGGCTCGCAGTGTGAATGTAGCCTTATAGTTTTCCTGCAAAGCAGCTTCCATTACATATGACAGTGTCCTGTTCAGGGAAACAATGGTTTTAGAGTAGGAATTAGGGTTGGGTAATGACACAAATTTCATTATTTGATTCAATTTGATTTTGATTCCCAAGCTTTTGATTGAATTCAATTCTGAGCACAAATTAATTTGATATCGATTCATGTAGATAGGCCAGGTACAGTTGTATAAAAAGATTTAAAAAAAAAAGTTTTTGTATAACAACAACGTTAGAATAATACATTTAATGACATAATTATGTTTCTACTCCAATTAGTTTTTTTGAAATATAAACATTTAATTGGTGGCTGTCATAAAAACTTGTTTACATGACAAATTTCTTCAAACATACATTAGGCTATAGCCTAATGAATATATAATGCATACATTTATAAAAATGCTTCCCTATAGACTACATTTTTCTAGCTGACTACCAAGTTTACAGACATAAATGGCTTTTGTAAGGTAAATGTAAAGTCGCGTGACACTGTTTACAAGTTTTTTTATATTTTTTTTATTGATTTTATTGACTGACTGAGCGATTATATTAGACATGAAATGTATTTCGGTAAGTAACCTGTACCATTTCTTTCAACATACCTTCTGATGTTCATTCAAGTTAATTTCATGCTCTACAGCAATCTGTCACGCCACACAATATTTATTGTTGAAATTTTGTGATAAAATTAACAGAATTTGAAAGCTGAGACTTGTTTCATTGCAAAATTAACTAAGCTTACTGCTATTGAATGGGAGGCACGCTACAAAGTTGTGTGCATTTATCAAATGAAAACAGCACTTAAGATCTATTCCACATGGGATCATCAAAATCAGAATTTATAAAAATGGAGAAATTGATACTTTTAAACCCAGCCCTATGCATTCTGATATCGGTCTAGTCATAGAACTAGAGCATATCACAGACCTGCTGTGGTGCATATATTAAAAAATATATATATTTAGTTAATGTACTGTCTCTATGGTAACCTTTACCTTAAAAGACAAAAATAATCTAAATACAGACCATATTTGAACTAAAAATACAGCGGAATCAATGCGCATGCGCACTAGCCCAGAGCAGCGTCAACATGGTCATGTGGTTTACGAGCGGAGCCACGTGTGACCTTCTAATCTCATGTTCATGTTTCATAATGACACCTCGTTGAAAGAAAGGTACTACAAACACTCCCAACCACAGGATGCATTCATATTACAACAACAAAAAAAGAGGCAAGTTGCTGCTGGAATTACATACTAGGGACTTGAGTTAGTTATTACCAGATTAGTCCAGACAGATCTTGATGTTTAAGAGATTACAGAACTACAAATGAGCATTACCATTGATAACCGCAAGGACGAAGTGAAGTGCAGTAGTAAAGTTTAAAAGTACAAAAACTAAAATCTGAAAAAGGGCGTGAGGGAAATGACCAAGGGCGTAGGTTTGATTTTGAAATTGGTGGGGACGGGGACATCCCCTGAAGCTGAGCTGCATCTGTCATTAAAGGGATAGTTCACCCAAAAATGAACATTCTGTCATCATTTACTCTCCCTCAAGTTGTTTTAAACCTGTATGAATTTCTTTCTTCTTCTGAACACAAAAGAAGATATTTTGAAGAATGTCGGTGACCAGACAGTTGATGGACCCCATTGACTTCCATAGTAGAAAAAAACCCCTCAATACTGGTTACCGACATTCTTCAAAATATCTTCTTTTGTGTTCAGCAGAAGAAAGAAATGCATACAGGTTTGAAACAACTTGGGGGAGAGTAAATGATGACAGAATTTTCATTTAAAAGTGAACTTACAGCAATTAACTGTTGGCATATTTGTTTCACATCAATAATGTCCAGTTTGTCCTGTTGGACATGACACACAGCAATACTGTTAAGTGTCACTTGTGCCATTGTTCTGAGCCATGTTTTCAGTGTCCTAAGAGCACTGACACTTTTTTCAGCCTCAGCTGATGAGACTGGGATGACAAGGGTTTCAACTTCATCAAACAGTCCTCTCATTTCAACAAGACCAAGCAATGTTGTGTTTTTATGTTTTATGGGGACTTTTTACAGACATAATGATTTTATACTGTACAAACGGTATATTATATCCCCCTCTAACCCTGCCTATCACAGAAAACTTTCTGCATTTTTACATTTTCAGCTGTTTTTTTCCAAAAATAAATAAATCCCCACAAGGACAAGTATTTCGGATATTGCATCTTTGTGGTCACATTTTGTCCCTATAATGTAGTGTTACACACACACACACACACTTAAGCATACACAATCTCTCTCTCTCTCTCTCTCTCTCTCTCTAACGATTGTCAAACTAACGATTGTTCGCCACTTATCCCGCGAATCCGCGATTGTAATACAGTAGTAAAAACTGATTTGTCCCGCATTTTTGTGCACAGAACTGTTGATTTCTCCCTAGCTTACCGCATCTAGGTTTCCTTCGGATGAACATTGCCGCTTTACACAAGAGCCACTCACAAGTTAGATAGAAAAAACAAAGCCAATCAGTTTAGCGATGTGTGTTAAGCAGGCGGGACTCAGATATATTAACCAGGAATTGCGCATTTTTCTCAGAACGCTCTTGTAATAGATTTGAATCTAAATAAGATGTTTCCTGATTAAATAAAATAAGGCTAATACATAAAAACCACAAGACACAACCGGACAACAGTGGTTATATTTATATTTTAAGTTTTGATCGAAATTATTGATAGGGACATATCAGTGTCACTGTATATTGGTAGGGACACGTCCCTAGCGTCCCTACTAAATTCTACGCCCCTGGAAATGACTGTCTGAAAAGTATGCAGTCTGTAAAATACAGAGGAGATCATAGGGAAACTAACTCGACCTTGCTGGATCTTTCAAGGGCCTGCTAGTCACATCAGACCTGTTAATGAATTATTTTCTTTTTTTTTAAATTATTTATAAAACACTCATCTCTCATTTATTTACCTTCACACAATCAATAGGGAACATCAGGCAATGCTCCATGATTCCTGCCACTGCTCCTGCCAACATGTGCGTGCTGGTGGAGGCGCCCTGGGGCAAACCCTCATAGTCCGGTTCCGAGAGATCAGTGGCCTCTTGGGAGCCATAGACATGTCCAACATGAAGCTCCGGTTCTGCTGCTAACCGAGGTGTCAAAGTGCCAACGAGACTTTCCGAAACACCCCAGAACCTGCCGCCGAGCCAGTGTATCTCCGCGCCCGCGGAAGCTCCGGCCACCGCGGCATCGCCGCCCGATGTGTCCGCTGTCATCCGCCGCCTGCGCACAAAACCATCCGCTTCCATTTGCAGCACCCTGTCCTTTAAAATCATCCGTCCCACGCCCGATGTTTACGCGTTTCGTTCAGGCCTCTCCCGCCTGCGCACCGGGGAGAGGACGCGTCTCGTTCAGCGAGAACTGCGCAGCAGGAGGTGACCGACAGAACAGGCCGCGGACTCGCGGAGGGAAACGGAAACGCCCTCTCACGCTGTCCTGCTCTGTGATTGGTAGAAGCCGTTGCCATTCAAAACAGAGCGCGCGCAGTGACATAACATAACGAAAGCAGCTAGGTACACACAAACACACACACACCACACATGCGCATACAGTATACATAAGCATATATATATATAATAATAGGCTACATTAACTATAAACTGATATATTTGTAGACAGGTCTCAGCTAATAAACCTTGCAAGGTTTTTCTGAAAAAAGTTTTTCTAAAAATGTACAATAATTCACTTCATAACTTAATTTGTGTCAACTCCTTCAGACGCATTAAAAAGGATGCTATTTCAATTTGATTCATTCAAAAACAGCATAAAGTCTTCATTTATGTAATATGGTGTTCAGTAAAGGTGCTAAGTGGAAAAAATACATTCTCTGCATTTTTTTTTTCTGGGTTAGGGTTATTAATAACAATCCACTTCCTAAATTCCTTAAATCTCTACTTAATCTTAAACATATATAACCAATGTAATTGAAACCTTCATCTGACGGTGTTAATGAGGGTTGACAAAGGTCAACTGAAGCAACAACTGATTGTCAAGACAACAAATTAAGACAACAAACTAATTTTTGAACTAATATTTAATTTAATACAACAATCCTTCCAATGTTTTTTTTTCTCTCCTTACAATACAGTAGGCCTACATCTCATTCTGGTTCTTCAGTAGCTCATACAAGAAGCTTATGTTGGGTTGAGTGTAATGATAAGCATTATTATGTGCTGCTCTAGCAGAAATAGAAATGTTCCCACTGAGAATCCAAAGGATCTGTATAGCTTGTCTTTAAACTGCATCAATTACGTACATATTATTTGTGCTGACCTGCATGACTTAAGATGTCGGAAGCTGGCATGTTCGCTCTCTAAGTCCATTACATCAGGGTTTGCTATTGCTGTGATCTTGTGAGTGACAGGTTGTAAAAAAAAAAAAAGAAAAAAAAAAAGATGTGTAGATGCAAAGATGCCATGTATATAAGGCATGTAAATCAGGCAAAATATAAATGTAAATAAAATCATGAAACAACAATAGATTATTTCCCCATATGCAAAAATAAAATAAAAATAATATCATTAAAAAAATGATAAAGAGTTTTGTCTCCATCAGCTTACAGGTCAACTCCATCAAAACCTTGTTTTTACGCAGTTGTAGCTGCCTTAATAAACATCAAAAATGCCAAGATTTATCCCAGAAATTTGCAGAAACTATTACACCGGGATGACACATTTGTCTATTGTATTTAATTATTATTAGGCTATTATTAAAAAGGGTGTTTATTGTGTTGCAGCACTGGTTAATTTCTTAAAATTCAGTTAGACTCTTAATGTAATTTGCATTTACTATAAACAATATTAAAATGAATTTACATGTCTTTGCTGAAAATATATTTTCTAAAATGTATTTATCAACTCTGTTTCTTATGAATAAAACTGTGATGCAATCAAGTTCATTCTGATACTTTTAGATGATTCATCGGTTTTCTGCTCGGACTGATTCAGTCTGATTCATTGTTCAGACTGGTTGATTGAAAAGGTTTGACTCACAAGAACTGCACCCAGCTTCAGAAAAGCAATTGTCAGGTTATAAACAAAAAACTAAGGAAATGTACTTAACATAAACCATCTTAAGATGGCTTGCTGGTCTTAGCTGGTCTTTATTTTGATTGTTTTAGAGGGGTTTTGGGATGAGACCAACAGGCCTGAAAAATAATAGTTCTGCCAGGCTCATAGACCAGCTTTAAAGGAGAACTCTGACATTGAGCAATTTTTTTTGTAAATTTGGAGTGCTGTCAGTAGAGAACAACGACAAAAATCGGTGTTGCCTACATCGTGTTATCCTCTTTTTAAAATTTGCACCCTGTTGACTTAAATGGGGCAAGTTTTAAACCTGCTTTTAGCCTCTTAACATCCTTGATGTGTCATTACAAGTGCACAGCCATGTTGAGTGATTCCTTCAGAGTGAACACAGTGAATCTGACTGCAGTAGATGTGAAAGATATGAATAAAAATGATGTTATTTCAGCCAGCGCACATACCTGTATTTACATCCTGTTTTCGGTCGAAGTCCACAGTAGTCGAATGTCGAGTTCACGTGCGTGATCTAACTAAACATTCGCGTGAACTCGACAATCGACTACTGTGGACTTCGACCGAAAACAGGAAGTATTTTGTCATTGTTCTCTGTACTGACAGCACTCCAAATTTACAAAAAAATGAGCTCAATGTTAAAATTGACCGGAGTTCTCCTTTAAGGGATAGTTCATCCAAAAATGAAAATTCTGTCAACCAACTAGTTAATGGACCCCATTGGCGTCCATAGTATTTCCGTACTGGAAGTCAATGGCTACCATCAACTGTTTGAAAACCAATATTCTTTAAAATATCTTATTTTGTGTTCTTTTGTGCAGAACAAAGAAATTCATACAGGTTTGGAACAACATAAGGGTAATTTTTGGTTAAACTATCGCTTTAACCATAAAGCCATCTTTCCGCCAATGAACTTTCAGGAAAAACTCCTAGACCGTTGATCTGATTTTCTCGAAAATTGGCTCAGATCATCTTCATACCATGCTGACAAAATGTTACGGAATTCAAGTTGATTAGTCAAACCGTTCTTGAATAACACACAAAATAATTTGACGAAAGAGCAAAAAAACGTCTTCAAATGTCATTACTCATTTTTGCAGATGATTTTTAGATATCAATACAGTTATTCTTCTACGTGCAGTTTTTATAATGAGATGGCTTTTTTTGTAGCACTCATAATAAAAATAACAAAAATCATATCAACCTTCAGAGACTCGACAGTAAACATCATCATTATCTTGACCCAAAGGTTCAAAATCATCTCTTTGGAAGAAAATTAATAAGGTTACTTAACAATGAGCTAATTATACTTTGAAGCAGGACCATTTTCAGCTAATTTCATTAGCCCACGGTGTAGAATTTCTGCCGACGAAGGGAATGAAGTGTTAATTTTCGCTTACAAGAACAAAATTCCCTGGCCTTGATCAAATTAACGTTGACTGTGTGTTGACCAGATGTGTTCCTTCAAGGAAAGCCAAGCCGGCGTGCCTGTAGAGTATCTCTCAGTCCTGACCATAATTCCCCGATGATAGAGGTGTCGGGAAACCCTAGATTGTCTAATAGCGGGCTACTTTATTCCTTTTCCTTCTGAGAACCTGAATCAATAGGAGTTGTTTTTCACAGCATAAGCAAAACAAATAGAAGTTCAATGATATTGCGTAGCGCGTCACAGCAATTACACAGCATACAGGCTCGAATTGAGTTTCTAATTCATTTAAGGCCTAAGCTTTGGTTATCTTCTGTTACTTGAGTGGAATGCACAAAGCCACAAACCTCCTGTTTTTTAAAAGGTGTCTCTGAAAGCTGTCTGCAGTCCCATCAGCATGACGTCGATGCGTCATCTCTTAGAATATTTAACATAGAGAAAGAAGCACTTATGATCTGAAGAGACTGGCTCTTCAGTCAAGATGATTTCTCGAGAACATTTCTTAAGTGTTCTTCTGATGGCATGGCCTTGAAGCATCTTTATTTGATGCGTCTTATAATAGAAGGAGACAGTATTCGAATGAACTATGACGTCTCAATTAGTCTAGGTCAAGTGAACAAGAATTAATATAAAAGGCTGATGCTGAAACTGTAAATCTCAGCTCTTTGCACTATGGTTTTCTATTGTTAACATTATGCACTAGCTAACATTAACTAACAATGAGCAATATTTTTAACAGCATTTATTAATCTGGTAATGTTAGTTTATAAAAATACAATCTTTATGTTTAGCGCATTAACTGATGTCAATTGATTTTAAAACTGTATTGTTGGTAAATGTTGAACATGACATTAAGATTCAGAAATGTTAGAAGTATTGTTTGTTGTTATGTTAACAAATGAAACCTTATTGGAAGGTGTTAGGCCTACATGAACTGAAGTACTTCAATCGTAGTATAAAATGATATGTTGGCTTTTATTAACTTTTTTATGTCAACAGGTTCCACATAACTGGGTTACGTTAAACAAACATAATTTGTTCAAGTAACTTCAACATCATGGAATGAAGTCATGTTAAGCGACCCATTTAAGTCTCAAAATGAATTTTTAAAGGCTTCCTGACATGATTCAGGTATTCATATTCATTCATCCTTTAAGATATAATTTATTTTAGGGACACACAATTGGATGGATTGAGTAAAGCTAACTATTTACTAGCACATATTAGCATCTTAAATGCTAAGATTTACATGCTCTTTCAGCTAAAGTAACTGAATCAGTCCACAGCCTAACAAAATGCTCCACTCTTCTCCACAATGGTAACCCACTGTAATTTCAATGGTTCTAATAATTCCAATGTAATTGAACATTAAAAAGTTACACACTACCAAGTCTTCCCCTTTTCTCATTTTCTCAAAAACAAAAACAAACAAACATAAAATAACACTTCATTTTAACATTTATTCTCTCTTAATTCAACCATATGCAATGCATGCTGGAAACTACCGCCCAGTTTCAGTTAATGCAACACAAATCATTCATGTAATCCAACACAAACGGATTAAGTAAACTTAAATTGTACATATATTTAAGCAGATCGAACACAATCAAATTAAGTTAGGACAAAATGTATAGCAATTGTGTTGCTTAAGCTCATTTTAATTAAGCAATTTGCACAAGCAGTAAAAAAACAATAGCTCGGGCATTATCTGTAAGAATAAACCCCAGTTTCACAGACAAGGCTTAAGCCTAGTCCTAGACTAAAATGCATGTTTGAGCTGTTTTAACCCAAAGCAACTTACTGGCATATCTTAAAATATTTCAGTGCCATTGTTTTATCTCAAGATGCACAACAGTAATGTTTTTTTTTTTCTAAAGCATGTTTATAAAAGCTACTTAAATGTCCAAATTTAACAAAGGCCTAATCCTGGCTTAATCTAAGCCCTGTCTGTGAAACCAGGCCTAAATGATCTAAATTCTAAATTAAGGATCTTGAGGACAAGAGTCCTGCCCCTGACATCTCAAAGTCTTTGCTGCCACCTACTGGAATAAAATAATGTGGCTTTGTGAAGATCTCAGCTCTTCTTCTCCTTCTTCTTCTCCTTCTCCTTCTTCTTTTTCTTCTACTATTTCTTTTTAAGTCTTTTAGTGGATGACATGCCTCTGCACAACATACAAAGATATTCCTGTTTCCAAATAATTTTGTTCATTTTATGTTAAATAATGAACTGCTATTTTACCCTTGCGGTTACTATTTTATTTTAAAAATAAACCATTTATTTATTTATTTAAAATAATACATTTTACATAAACATACAAAATAATAAATATTAAATAAAAATATTTGTACTTAATAAAAATAATTATATGCTATAATTCAAATGAAACAGCTGTGGTAGCCACCCATGGTCATTTATAAAATCATATATAAAAGGGAATTGTTGCATATAAAGCTATGTATAAAAGTGAATTGATAAAAAAAAAAAAAAAAATCTGAATTGCTTGTTGTTGTTTCTTTTGCATGCCATTTCACCTCTCATTTCTTATAATCAAAACTAAAGGGATAGTTCACCCAAAAATGAAAACTTTGTCATTACTTACTCACCCTCATGTTGTTCCAACCCTGTATGAGTTTCTTTCTTCTGTTGAACACAAAAGAAGAAATCCTGAAGAATGTTGGTAACAGTTGACGGCAAAAAGAATTGGTGCCGTCAAACTGTCTGGTTACCAACATTCTTTAAAATTTCTTCTTTTGTGTTCAACACAAGAAAGAAACTCAAAACAGGTTTGGAACAACATGAGGGTGATAAATTGATGACAAAATCACATTTTCACATTTTTGGGTGAAGTTCGGTGAACTATCCTCTTAAATGAGATGTCAAAGAACACAAGACTTCTAATATAACTTTGTGCTTCTTATTTTGCTTGCAAAGTTGTTGTTTTTTTGATCACATGGGTTGGTCAGACAGCAAACTCTGAGAACGCAGGCATGCCACAGACAGGTGATATCTGTTTATCTTATATAATCAGTTGTCACACTGCTCTCATATTTGGTTTAAGAAGCAGATCAAGACAATGGAGCTTCTGTGGCTCTGATCTGAGATCATTTGGCTCTGTCTTGTGATTTTCCCTTGTGCCTGGAGTACCAGGGTATTAAAGGACAAAGCTCTTTCAAATAACTTTATCTTGATGTGTACTTTTATTATGTGCTTATATGAAGGAGCAAACACTCTCTCACTTTATGTTAACTGTTTATGCCATTAGTACAGATTATAAAACACGGTTAATGCAATCCAAGGTTAATGAAAAGACCAGGTTTATTTTAAATCACCCTTTGACCATCAACATTTCTACTTAAGATTGGACCTTGATCTAACGCTATCAACAAGTTATGTTCAGTGCGTGAATAGTTATCCAGACACGCAAAACTGCAGTTAACAATGAATAACGATTTACCAAGCTGAGAGATTGGCGATTTTACAATGAATCCAACTGACTTTTTCACTTCACTTAGTCTATGGTATTAGTAAATGCAAAAATGCTATATTCTGCACATTTTCAGACCTCTGAATAATTTGAGTCACTGGAAAACAGTAATAAAAGTGACTGCCAGCAAAAGAAATGCTTTACAGCAGAATCAATGCAAGGACTGCATGTTTTTCTTGGAAAAAAGTTATTATGTAGGCTACACTGTAAGAAATTATATGATCAATAAGTTATGACAACATGTGTTTTTTACATTGCTTTAACTCATCAAAATAAGTTAAGCAATTTGCTACTTTTTTTTTAAGTTATACTAGATTCAACAAATTTTTAAGTCAGTAATTTAAGTTGAAATGACTTAAACATCCAAGTTGATTGTACTTAAAAATTTAAGGCAGCAACCTTTTTTTTTTTATAACCTTGCTATAGGCTACTAAAGTGAGGTCACCACCAAACTTGAATGTGAATGACAGACCTGGTTCAAAAAACATACATGGTGCATGGTATGTATTATGTATTATATTGTTTTTTAGTATGCCTAATAGCATCATCTCCAAATGTGAAGTGATAATCCTTGTATTTTTACATGCTAAAATGTAAAAATAGGCCAATAGCGTATATATTTTTATGCATAAAGACCCAATTTACCGTGAAAAAATATATTAATAATTTAATATGATTTAATTTAATGTTATTTATTTATGTAATTTATTTATTTTTACATTTTTACCCTGCTTTTCCACAGATGCCTTAGCGTGGGCCCCATGATCTTTAGCCTCTGATTGTTGAGAATTGTTTTACATGTGGGGGCGGGATGTTCTCAGAAAAGGAGAACAACACCTTGGACTTGGGAGTTTTCCATAAGAGTTTTCCCCCAATATACAGTGTTGAGGGGAGGAGTTGAGGAGTTTAAGCTAAAGCTTTTGGGTTCGGGTTTGAGGGCTGTCAGGACTCATCATGGCTGCGGCTGTCGGGGCATGTCGCGCGCACAGAGGGTTTATTTCAGTGTCACGGCGCGGTAACCACAGCTGCACTGCCCTTAAACCTCAATATGACGCGATTGTTATCGGCGCAGGTATGCTATGACATTAATGCACGGACTAAAGAAACACAATAAAAATGTAGCATGGCAATGTGCACGAAATTGAGTGCTTGCGTGGGCGGGGCTTACTGCCCGTGCGTTTTCTCCAATTGGTCATAACATGGTTGTAAATAATTATTATTTTATGTGAACTCCTCATAGTGTTTCTTTTTTTTTCTTTTTTTTTTTTTTACATTATCCAGTGTCGTTGGCTAAATTATTATAAATTTACTATTTATTGACTAATGACTATAAATTATTATTCAGTCTGTTATGGAAGTATAGTCACGTGGGACCTGTTACTTTTCTCATCGCTCCTCGGAATGGGCCAATCACAGTCGTGTTTGAGTCGTGAGGATTGTTTTTGTTAAAATAATTTCATAGAAACTTGAGGGAATTTAAATGTGTATTCCATATGCTAATCTTTGCGATCGATATTTTTTAAACGATTAAGGGTTTCTATTTACAAACGTCCCCAGTGAGACCAAAAACGTCCAAAGATTTGAATGTGATTTAATATGTAATTCGCTTTGCTGAGCCCCCATGCTCCCCCTGCAGGAATACAAGTTTGCATACTGTAAATTAAAACATGCAGTGTACTACTTTTTATACTCTCAAACTCCTGCATACTTTGAACCACACTCACACTCTTTCACAATCATCATGTTTCAGGAGAAAATAATGCCGCATTCATGAGGTGTTGCACTATAGCTATACGGAATCTATTGTCTCAAATGCAAAACTTGCAAGCATTCAATAGCCTACATCAAAACCAGTTATTCAACAGATAGTTAAAAGATTGTAGAATTTAGACTCTTTTGAACAGCCTGAAAACCCTTTTCTTTCTTTTCAGGTCACAATGGCCTTATCGCTGTAAGTATAGGCCTACACTAGATAGGCTATGTTCTCAACATATGTTGCTGACTAATGATTGCACAACAGTTTCATCTCAAGAAAAGTTCTGTTGTAATTTGCCCAGTCAGCATATCTGCAGAAGGGAGGGCTGAAAACAGCAGTCCTGGAGCGCAGACATGTCCTTGGAGGAGCAGCCGTATCTGAAGAGATTGTTCCAGGTGTGAGTTTTGGTTTATCACCCAGACCAAGGTTGCCTGAATCCCTTACAGACTGGTGGCCAAGTTCTGGTTCTCAAAACACTTTTGTTTTCATCAGTAATTACAAACTCAGAACTCATACAGTATGTGGTCTAAGAATTTTAGGTTTAAGTTGATGATTGACCCTAAAGAAATATTAAAAAGAGTGTCTGCTTTGGATCACTAGTGTGCATGACTGTAATGGGCTGTTTATTTTTATGTTCAGGGTTCCACTTTTCCAGGGCCTCGTATCTGCTCAGTTTGCTGCGTCCACACATCTACCAGGACCTGGAGCTCAAGGTGTTACATGCCCCATTCTCTTCTTCCTTTTTTGACTATCTCTAGTGTAGCGCTTTAGACAGACCTGTCAAACCTTGTGAAAAAGAAGTACACTTTAGCATACTTTTAAATGGAGTAGCCTACTTATTACGAAAATAATATAGCATACTTTAAAAGATTAAACTTAAATGTGAACTGAATGTAATGTTTTAATTGTAAATATTGCAATTAGATGAACTTAAGTGTGCTTTTCTTTGACATACTTAAGTTGGACTTAAAGTCTCCATGAAATCCAAATGGACAATTCTTGTTTCTTTATGGAATATTGCAGTATTTACTATAAATGATTTATCTGTGAACATCATTATTGTAATTTTTTTAATGCATGTGCTCTGGTAATCTTTAATCAAAATAACTTCCGCTACCCTTGCAGTGACTTCTCTTCTCTTCTGTGATGATGTGTTTACTGGCGTAAGGGCGTGGCAACCTGTCACTCACATGACATCACAGCAATAGCAAACCACAACCATCCAATCAATTTCCAAAGGACAAAATCAAGTCCCGCTTGTTCGAGAAGCAGCTTCACTCGGACATACGTCACAATAGGGAAATTGAGACTATCACAACTTCGGTTTTATGCTGACTTTAAGTAAATCTTTATGTAATTTCATAATTTCTCCTGGTTTCTTTGAAATATGATTTTATTGTACTTTTGAATATACTGACAAAAAATAATGGTAAACTAAAATATACTTTAATGTTATTTCTATTGAAACTTGTAATTAAATGCATTTGTAATTACACATTTGTAATGACGAAAATATATTATCTTTAAATGTAACATCAAATAACACACTACTGTTCAAATTATACTCAAATTTAGTTTATTATGTTTGCCAACACATCAAAATAAGCGTACTTAAAGAATGATAAAATATTATTAAAACAATGATTTAAAATGTACTTTAAAAGTAAAACTTAAGTGAGTTAAGAAACAGTCAAAAAATTGGGTAACACTTTATTTTACAGTGTCATTGTTACACGCTACATGCAATTACTATAACCCTATGGTAAGTACGTGTAGTTACTTAATATTACTCAGTACTTAAATGTATAATTACAGTGTAACAAAGACACCTTAAAATTGTGGCCTTTTATTTCATTATCTGCAAGAACAGTTTTTTTTAAATAATATACTTTTAAGATTTAAAGCACACTACAAGTGCACATTCAATACAATAAGCACACTTCTTTTTCAAAAGGGGAAGAAACAAATGTTCTGCTTTATATGAGGTGTCTTTAAAGATGCACTATCATTTAAATTAATCATTTGATACATTGCACTTATTGTGTACATATTTTACATTGTACTTACTTTTAAAAAAACACCTGCATGTCATTACAGCTGTAATAAATTTCTGTAATTACATCTATAATTACACTGTTGAGTCTTCCCTTAAGCCTTCCCGTTCCACCAAACCTGTCCCTAACCTTACACGTATCCCGCCTTAATAATAGCACACTTATTTTTTGATTAATTGCTTTTTTCTTTTTAATCTAAGATGACAGCAGTGTGTCATTCTGTGCAGAATCACGGCCTGAAGGTGTACATGAGGGACCCCTATTCATTTACCCCGATGCTGGAGGAGGGCGTAGGAGGGCGGCCACCACGGTCTTTACTGCTTGGAGCTGACATGGCAATGACCCAGAAAGAGATTGGCAAATTCTCAGAGAAAGATGCCAAGGTTTATGTCAATGTCAAGAGGACTTAGATTTTAGCAAGAGCACCTTCATGAACTTGCATGTGACAGTAAAAAGCAATATGAATTTTATATGTTTTTTTTTCTCTGTCCTATCATTAAAGGTCTATCCTGAGTTTTTAACCTATTTGGAAACACTGGCCTGTGCCATCCACCCTCTTTTAGATGCTCCACCCGTTGACATTCCAGGACTGACTCAAGGCTCTTTGAGAAAGAGAATATCTGCCCTGGGGAGCTTGAAACCTTTGGTGAAGTCTGGTAATGATGCTTCATGGTTATATAACAGACAATAAACCAGATTTTCCACAACTGTTCTGCTGCTGCTGAAATAAGTCAGCAAGTCTTGTAAAACTAGGGCATAAAACTGAAGCAATAAGGTGAAATCCATGTGCTTCTGTGTTTAAAGGGTTGAAGTTGGGAAAGAATATACCAGATTTCTATGAACTTGTTACAGCTCCAGTTATGAAGGTGGGTTATGCCTCCTCCTGACATTGACAGAAAAGAAATACATGACATTTTTGAATATATTTGACTGAATAAGTACCAGACCCTATGTCAATCCAAAAACAATTATGTGATTATTTTTCTCTTAGAAATTTGACACAAAGTAAGCCAAACAAAAAGTAAAACTAACAGTGGTCTGAGTGTCTCTGTGAAATTTAAGGACTGTGTCCCCTAGTGGTCAAGCAGTGTACATTTACATTTGCTCATATCAATATCTTGAAATCAGGTCTGTTGTCCTCAGATTGTTGGGATTGTGCTCAGGTTAAAATATGTCTGTCACTGTATTGGATTAATGGCTGCTGATTACCGATGGATGCAGACTAACTTAAATTGTAATAATATTTCACAATATTAAGATTTTTTACTAGCCTGGCAAGCTCCATAGACACGGCTCAATCCGAGGGGCGGGATAAACGGCTGTCTTTCAAATTCCCTCTGCACGCAATAGGAGCGCTTCAACCAACCAGAGCGTTTTCCCAACAGCGGAGCTTACGTTAGTTGATAGATTCAACTTTTGAATCTGGCCGGCAAAACTACGAACACATCTTCCTTTTTTAAGAATGACTTAAGTGCCGTTCTTTGCTCTTTTCTCAAAGAAAAACTTAACTCCAAGTCCTCTAGAGTCGCGACCAAAGCCGATTCGAAAGACTGTTCTCCAGCAGCCGTCATTCTTTGTTTTCAAGTTGCAGGGAACCGTCGCAACTCTGTCGTCATTATGTTAAGCCCGCCCCGCCTACTCTATACACGATGTGATTGGCCTGACCCAATTTAGTTTTTTACAGCTCCGAAAGTCAACGGAGAGTTGCTAGACTACCCTGGCTGCAAAATACATTTTGCTGCCGCTAGGGTGCATCTAGATTTCTAGGCTAATTTTTTACTATATTTATATATATAAATAAACACAATTAATAAACACACACACACACACACACACACACACACACACACACACACACACACACACACACACACACACACACACACACATATATACTGTATATATATATATATATATATATATATATATATATATATATATATATATATATATATATATATTTGTGTGTGTGTGTGTGTGTGTTTATTTATTGTGTTTATTGGTGAGCATAAGAAACTTTTTAAAAAGTACTAGAAATTATTATATTCCATTATTATATTCCAAACTTTTGACAAGTATTGTATATTCAAAAGTTTGATCTGAAAATACATTTAAAAAAAATACAGATCAAAATATGCATCATTTATTTTGAGCATTGCCTGATAAATAAGTTAAAGTTCGAGGATGTTTCCTGAAATGCACACAGTATTGTTGAAATTTGAGTTTTTTTTGTCTGTAGGTGCTCAATCGCTGGTTTGAATCAGAGCCGTTGATAGCCACACTAGCCACTGACTCTGTGATTGGCGCAAACACGAGCCCAAATAATCCTGGAAGTGGGTGAGGAGGATAGTTTGACATTTCTGTGTTTGAACTGAATATCCTGTAATTGACGTTGTGGATACTGTATGATAAACTGTGCTTAATCTTGTAGCTATGTCCTGCTGCACCATGTGATGGGTGAGCTGGAGAAAGAGAAAGGTGCCTGGGGTTACGTGGAGGGAGGAATGGGTGGGGTGTCTCAATCAATCGCCCGCTCCGCCCGATCTCTCGGAGCAGATATTTTTACAAACAGAGTAAGCATTCAGGAAGAAGGTGTGACCGTTTTCTTGAGCCATTGTTTTCGTGCAAACCATATTGATTCAAAGCAACCGGTTGTCCCACGGATATTAATCTGTCGCCTTTCTTGGGGCCTGTAGGATGTTGAACGAGTCCTTATCGGTCAGGGTGGTTCTGCCAAGGGTGTTGTGCTGACAGATGGAACTGAAGTCCGCAGTAAAGTGGTTCTGTCCAACGCCACTCCCTACGTCACCTTCAAACAGCTCACCCCACAGGTACAGCCCTGATGGTATGTCCCGAGATCATGCCAGTTCTGCTCATTTTTAAATGTTTAAAAGTAATGAAGAGCATTTGTTTTTACATCAGTGCATTTAGATATGGTCATGATGACCTCATGATTATAGAAATTTCTAGGTCATTCCTTCCACAGTTACTGTCATCCCATTCTGTCAACTTCTGTTGTTGCCTTGAGCAAGAGTCACTTTATCTGTTTACTCAAGGAGTGACCTTATTCTTTAACTGACAACACTCCACCAGTTTACACCTTTGTTGCCATTGGCTTTGCTTGCTTAGTTGGGGACATTCAATTATATTATAATATTATTGATCTGCCTGCTTTGACACTATTATACAAGAACTGAACTGAGCTGGACGATGACATCACGGTTTACTCCAGAGTGGCTATATGTATATAAATTAACTAAATTAATAACTTTTTTTAAAACAAAAATGAAACATCACTGAACTTACTTAAGCTGGACTGTGATGCTATTTTCTTCTGGAAATGCATTATGTTCCTGTTATCTCTGTAAAGCTGCTTTGAAACAATCTGTACTGTAAAAAGCGCTATATAAATAAATGTGATTTGACTGGACTGTCCACATGCGAGTGTTAGTTCGGTTTACAGTAGAAATATGTGTATATATACACTCACCTAAAGGATTATTAGGAACACCTGTTAAATTTCTCATTAATGCAATTATCTAATCAACCAATCACATGGCAGTTGCTTCAATGCATTTAGGGGTGTGGTCCTGGTCAAGACAATCTCCTGAACTCCAAACTGAATGTCAGAATGGGAAAGAAAGGTGATTTAAGCAATTTTGAGCGTGGCATGGTTGTTGGTGCCAGACGGGCCGGTCTGAGTATTTCACAATCTGCTCAGTTACTGGGATTTTCACGCACAACCATTTCTAGGGTTTACAAAGAATGGTGTGAAAAGGGAAAAACATCCAGTATGCGGCAGTCCTGTGGGCGAAAATGCCTTGTTGATGCTAGAGGTCAGAGGAGAATGGGCCGACTGATTCAAGCTGATAGAAGAGCAACTTTGACTGAAATAATCACTCGTTACAACCGAGGTATGCAGCAAAGCATTTGTAAAGCCACAACATGCACAACCTTGAGGCGGATGGGCTACAACAGCAGAAGACCCCACCGGGTACCACTCATCTCCACTACAAATAGGAAAAAGAGGCTACAATTTGCACAAGCTCACCAAAATTGGACAGTTGAAGACTGGAAAAATGTTGCCTGGTCTGATGAGTCTCGATTTCTGTTGAGACATTCAGATGGTAGAGTCAGAATTTGGCGTAAACAGAATGAGAACATGGATCCATCATGCCTTGTTACCACTGTGCAGGCTGGTGGTGGTGGTGTAATGGTGTTGGGGATGTTTTCTTGGCACACTTTAGGCCCCTTAGTGCCAATTGGGCATCGTTTAAATGCCACGGCCTACCTGAGCATTGTTTCTGACCATGTCCATCCCTTTATGACCACCATGTACCCATCCTCTGATGGCTACTTCCAGCAGGATAATGCACCATGTCACAAAGCTCGAATCATTTCAAATTGGTTTCTTGAACATGACAATGAGTTCACTGTACTAAAATGGCCCCCCACAGTCACCAGATCTCAACCCAATAGAGCATCTTTGGGATGTGGTGGAACGGGAGCTTCGTGCCCTGGATGTGCATCCCACAAATCTCCATCAACTGCAAGATGCTATCCTATCAATATGGGCCAACATTTCTAAAGAATGCTTTCAGCACCTTGTTGAATCAATGCCACGTAGAATTAAGGCAGTTCTGAAGGCTAAAGGGGGTCAAACACAGTATTAGTATGGTGTTCCTAATAATCCTTTAGGTGAGTGTATATATATATATATATATATATACAGTATATAGGCAAAAATTAAGAATCCCATTGAACCTAATTTTTATTAATCCAATGTAAAAATAATATTAATAATAATGTGGAAAAATTAACAACCGTTTTACTTAAATCTTAATGACAATTCTGAATAATTGATGTTTGTGGTTGTCCTGGTAAAGGGTGTCCTGCCAGAGGCATTCATCAGAGCCGTAGATCAGATCGACTACACCTCTCCTGTTACCAAGATAAACGGTATGATTACATATAATTTAACGACTCATTTCATTGAACTAAATGTGCATTTTCTCATTAAAAAACATGTTTGCAAGGCAGCAAAAGAAGAGTGTTGGTTCTTTGTAAATACAGGAAGCTTTATCGTTATCTTGACACTCAGCAAGCAAACAAGACAAGATCAAAGATAATTCATTATGCAATAGAAGCATGAAAGAATACCAGCTGGAATTCATTGTCGTTTAATTTAAATGGTGAATATTCAGTCACTAATTTAATTTAAATAATTATTAATTAAATCATTCTTAATTCCAATTATTAATTTAAATATATATGAATTCATAATTAACGAATAATTCAATAATTTATACTAATTATAATTATAGTATTATAATAAAAAGTATAGGCCTGGTTTCACAGACAGGGCTTAGATTAAGCTTAGTTGAGTTCAAAAACATGCCTTAGAAAAAAAACATTACTGATGTGAATCTTGAGACAAAACAATGGAATTGTTGAAAACAACAAATTGCTTTCAGTTAAAACAACTCAATAATGCATTTTAGTCTGGGACTAGGTTTAAAGGCCTCCTGAAATCAAAATGTAAGTTTTTTAGCTTTTAGTATGAATATGTTAGCCTTACGGTTATGAATAAGATGGTGTGTTCCAAAACGATGACAAAATTCGCATTTAGGACATATAAGCATTCAACATACAGTCTCTCACTTCCGCTAAAATGGATCACGGATGTTTATGACATCACCGCAGACTTTAGCTTCTCATAACATCTTCTGTCCAATCAAACGCTCTCTAGAATCTAAAGTGTCCCGCCCCCTATGCTATAATACCGTTGACACGTCACAGAGCAATATGGGTTGGAGATGTGTGTTCGGTTGCTCAAACGCTTGAGTTTTATTCCGTTTTCCAACTGAACGTTGGATAAAAATTAAATGGCTAGAATTTATTCACACCTCTACTATTGAATCCAATGTATCATCAGTGCTCAGATTCGCTTCCATGGTATTGTCAAGTACGACTTGCAGTCTGTGAGGTAAACTAAACACTATTGGCTATTTGAAAAGGGGGAGGAGCCATTCAATATGTCCCGCCTTAGTTTCCTGTTTCAGTGGAAATTACGTCAACGCATCATACAAAGCTGCGCATTATAAAGCACTTTAGTGGGCTTTTAAGACTTGTCTGTGAAACCTGGGGACAAAGTTTATAAAAAAAACTAAACGCCTCTGGCAGAAATTACATACTTGTATGTTAAGCATTTGGGTCTAATTAAGTTGCTGTTTGATATGTAGAACAAATATTTTAGGAATATAAACAGTGCTGCCTTGCAAAAGCTGTCGATTCCTTACAAGAAATTGTTGATTGGGATTATCTGATCTCCGTTTTTGCAAATGCACAGTGGCTTTGGACAAGCTGCCTAATTTCTTGGCTGCTCCGAACAGTGCGGATGGAAAACCAGGTCCACATCATCAGTGTTCAATCCACCTGAACTGTGAGAGTGTGGAGGTTCTGGAGGAGGCCTACATGGAGGGCCAGCAGGGACACCCATCCTCCAGGTCAGCAAAACCTGCAGTGCTGCATATAATGGAAAAACTAATATTTGCACATTACACACACATGAAGGCGTCAGGATATGTGAATTTGCAAGTCATGACCAGGGTTTCACAGACAGCAAATCTGTTGCTCTGGGTTTGGGGTTTATGGTGATGGTTTTCCAGTCATTGCACCAAACCACAGCAATTTACTTTATATCCTGATTCATCTTCTGGTGTTTTTGTTTAGGCCTATGATAGAAATGACCATTCCCTCAGTGCTAGATCCGACTCTAGCGCCCCCCGGCTGTCATGTGGCGTCTCTCTTCATCCAGTTTACGCCATATTTGATGGAGGGTCGCCGCTCTTGGACCGACGAGGACAGGGAGAGATTTGCTGACACAAGTACCTAGTACCTTATTTGCATTCTTGTGTACCATTTGCTGGCACAGGCATAATAAGGATTATGTATGTAAAATGTCTTGGATGTCTTACATACAGTGTTGGAGAAAGTTGCTTTTAAAGTAATATGGTACAGTATTGCGCTAAAAAAGTAACTAATTACGTTATTTAGTCCACGTTCACACAGCTGCAGAATACAGTTGTCAATCCTGTATTTAAGTCCTTAATGTTTACACTTCAGTTATATACGAGTGATAACTGCACACCAAATTCACACCCGTACATTTTAAACTAGTTGTCTGTCATACAGAGTTGCGTTTTCCGCACAGCGACTTAACTTGCTGCTTAACTTCCAAAGTGCGATGCATCGTTATTCATTAAAGAAATACACTAGCTTGTCACGACTGTTTTCCGAAACCGTATTGTCGCAAACCTGTGATGATGTCACCTAAATCTAATGATGTCACGCAGACTGCCCAGATAGCAACATAGAGCCCAGATCCGGCCCACATCTGGTACGTGTGGATTTCACGTGTAGTTTTGTGTTCTAAGTGCGACTCATATGCTTTGCTCTCCACCCAGATATAAAAGCTGCTATTGGTTAATGGTCATTTAATGGATGAACTCGCGGCTTGATTGGACTCTTGTCGTATCAACAGTAATAAGACTTTTCTTATGGACGTCGCCATCTTTGATATTTGGTCAATGTCGCTATAGTTCATAGAATACAGGCTTGACTCACGTTGCACATTCATACAGACAGTATTCAAGACACTATAAGTTGCGGTTTGAACAGGACATTTCAAGACTCACACCTGTAAGTAAATGCAGTTTGAAACCGCTGGTGTTTCTGACGTCAAACTACCTTGTAACCAATCACGTCAACGTGTGATCATCAACGAGTGGATCTCTGTGCTGGTGCGAGTGAGTGGAGACGTGGCTGATATGCATATTCATAGGACCACATATACTAAATTAGGCAAGGGTGTAGAGTTACATTCAAGCTATTTTAAGGCATGAAGATTTTTTTTCAAGGAAAAAACTTTTAAATATGTCCTTTTGGTGATCAAAGACAAATGATTGACTACAGGGAGACTTTAACATTACGGGTTATATTACATACTGTACAACTCTTTTTATTGAAAGTTGAAAGTCATGTGTTTTGTTACTTTTGTACTTTTTGTCTGTTGCCAGTGCGCATGTATAAGTGACTATATTATGGAGAAAAGAGGGAATTTTAAATCAGCAGTAAACATTTTTTAAGCATTTTAATTAAACTGAAAAGTAAAGTGCATTACTTTACTTGTTACATCAAAAAAAGTAATCTGATTACATAAAATGAAGTTACTTGTAATGTGTTAACCCCAACACTGTAATATATACACTACCGGTCAAAAGATTATAATAAATTATTATTTTTACTGTTTTTGAAAGAAGTCTCATGCTCACCAAGCATGCATTTATACAATCAAAAACAGAGTAAAAATACAGTAAAATCACATGATCTTTCAGAAATGTATAATCTAAAATTTATAATACAAGAACAGGGTTTCTTGCCTAGATTCGTATGTGATATTTTCTGCATTTTAAAGACCGCCCCAACATTCCCACTCTGATAGGCGGGCATGAGCTACCTACTTTTTAAACCCAGTGACACAGTTTGTGCTACCACTGAGATATCACATGCCTTGAAGTAATACGATCTTTGTTGTAATAGGTTCTTTGTTTCCCGTTTCACAGCATTCGACTGGGTTGAACGTTACGCACCTGGATTTAAAAAGTCAATAGTGGGCAAAGACATCCTGACCCCTCCTGATCTTGAGAGGGTCTTTGGTCTCACTGGAGGGGTATGAACATATCATTTAATTCATTTAATAGAAATTGACATGGACTTTTTATAAATGTATAGTTTTTTTTTTGTTTTTTTATTACATAATCTAATATATAATATTGTCTCAAAATGTCAGTTAATTGTTGTAAATGTGCTTGTCATATCATTCAAAACATTAATTACATGTATTTTTTATGCAACAGAATATATTTCATGGCTCAATGTCTTTGGATCAGCTTTACCTGGCGAGACCTTTGCCCACTGTCGCAGACTACCGCTCACCCGTCAAAGGATTGTACTTATGTGGCAGTGGCAGCCATCCAGGTCTGTGCCTGAATAAATAAAAGCTTAAACAGTACGTATTGGGTTTAGAAATGTTATCAGTGTGATATCACGTATCATAAAACCAGGTCAGGTAAATGTTGAGCTTGACATGAATGACCTCCCCTGTGTTCTCCAGCATTTATCTGAGCTTGTCTCATTCAGGTGGAGGTGTTATGGGGGCAGCCGGCTGGAATTCAGCTCTCAATGTTCTGGCAGATTTCAAGCGACTGTGATCTCGGCCTTCGATAGGGAATGTACCTTTCCAATGGGATATTTCAATGAAAAGAGAGATGAAGACAAATAGTAAAGGGATAGACTACCCAATTTATGTAAAGTCTGTCATCATTTACTCACCCTCATGTTGTTTCAAACCTGTATGAGTTTCTTTCTTCTGTTGAACACAAAATAACACATATTTTAGAGAATGTTGGTAACCAGACAGTTGACGGCACCCATTGACCCATTGATAAGTCAATGGGTGCCTTCAATTGTCTGGTTACCAACATTCTTCAAAATCTCTCCTTTTTAGTGCAGCAGGAGGAGGAAACTCATACAGGTTTGGAACAACTTAAGGGGGAGTAAATGATGACAGACTTTTCATTTTTGGGTGAACTATCCCTTTAAGTGTTGTTGACATTGTGTAATATTTTTTCTGTCTTGCACAGTTTTTGAAACACTCCCAAAATGTTACCCTATTCCATCTATTTTTTTTTTTTTTTTTTTTTTTTGGTGAAATTTGAGATCATGTAGTCAGTTATAATAAACTAATTTGGTGCTATGAAAGTAAAAGGTCTTTGAAGCTTTATTGTTTTCCTCTAAATTCTTAATTTTTGCAATTCTGCTCTGTGAAGCCAATGATGCAGGACTGCAGACTTCATCTCAAATTAATTAATTACATAAAATAATATAAAATGATTTCTTTAATGCATGTCATTTCTCAATGTACATCACAGCACACAGGCAAGACTCTATTAGAAAAACAAATACTAATTTAAGGCTATGTTCGTTAACTTTCTAACCTGAGTACAACTCTTCCTATTTCTACAGTATATACAGTAGTATGTAAACTACACACAGTATGCAAATGTCCTGAATGCTTGAAAATCCAGAAAATCCATTCAGTAAACATGCCAAAATTTGCAGTAAATAACAGACCACATAGCACAAAAGTAATTTCAAGTGTGATTTAAAGTTCAGCCATTAACATCTCTTAATCTTGTTTGATTGATTTGCCAAAATCTACAACAGAGTGAATTTAAAAATGTTTTTATTTTTATTTGTATGGTAACTGGATTAAAGTCAGCATGAAATGCAAGATGCAATGGTGTCTTCTTTCCTATTGTGATGTTGGCTATATCCGAGTGAAACTGAAAAAGAAGGCCTGGACTAGATTTTGTCCTTAACCTATGATGGAAATATCCAGTTTTATGCCAAAGTGTTAATACTTTTTTACTATTTATTGTATTTGTCACTCACTGCCACCTTCTGTATTTATTAATTTAACTCTGCAACACTTTACAGACACTTTTTACTGCCGCTTCAGACACTGAGACTTCTACCTCAGTATTCGTACTCAGGACTACTTACTATTCTTAATACTTTTTTTACTTTATCATATTTGTTACTGCCACTTATTTATTGTTCTGCCTACGACATAGCATGCCACTTTAATATCCCAGTGCCCACCACTTTGAGTTTATATTTGTGGTTATGCTTACTAAATGTGTGTATGGTCCTGTTAATCTTATGAAACGGGTAGTTCCGGTCCTTGATTCTGATTGGTTGAGCCGAGTTCGAAGCCGTAGTAAATTACTCAACAAAAATATACATGTGACCGCATTACATAGTATTACTGCGCATTGCGCAACTGCTATTTGTGATTTTTTTTTTTTTTGCTACATGTGTTGCTTGGCAACCTCTTTGGAACTACATTGCTTGGCGGAGGACTTAAATGTGTTTTAACGTTATTTTTTTGTTGAATGAATGAATATTTTTTTATGGAGTAACCGTTTTATAAAAGCAAATACGCCCCTTGAAGCCGTGTTTTACAGTGGATTGAAGCTAAGGGGCGTTGTACGCGGATTTTTTTTTGTTCTAACAACGCCCCTTAGCTGTTCTAAATCCACTGTAAAACACGGCTTCAAGGGGCTTAAGTAAGTCTGAGCATCGTCACAAGCATTTCAGTGCCTAGTTTCCCCAGTTTAACTGTGCAAATGACAAATAAAATGCTCTTGACTTGACTGGCGAGAAGTGTGGCTCCAGCACACTATGGCCCCTGCGGCCCTTTAAGACGCTTGTTCTGGGAGGCGCTTGAGTGCAGTTCAACACACCCGCCTGACGCTCCGCTCGACGCCCAGGAAGAGAAACAGCTCGCTACAAGTTTAAAGATGTCGACTCATTTGTTGTTTTAACATGTATTCTGTCGTGTATATGTTCCTGTGGTGTTATTGAGGGTAATAATGCTGGATGGTTGGACTAATGAAGTTCGGTTTGGATTTCGGCCGGTTACTGGGGCTCAGCGGTGAGTTTCACGACTGCTTGTAAACTTTGTTTCTGTCTGTCCGAGTTATAAAGTTAGTTTTCCATGAATCAGAGCGTAAAACAAAGGGCACGATATGCTTATCTCTCCGTAACGCACTTTAGTGACAGTGATATCTAATGTGAGTCAGTTTTATAGATATAAAAGCGTATTGAAGAAATCATGATGCAAGTTTGCGAATGTTTTTTAGGCTCAATGTAACTGCGGTTGTCACCCGGTTAGCTTTTATTTGTCGATGGGAATTTTGTCTAAGCCTTAATATGTGTCAAATCCATATTTAATGTTTAATATTAATATTGCAAAGACTAGCCAACGAACTCGAGTTAAACTTTGTTAGCCTAATCTCTCACATATTCTATATTAATTTATTTACAGTTGATTAATTAAAGAAATTAAATGTATACGTTTACCACAGGCTTTTTATTTGAATTTAATTCAAATAAATCACATGCAACAGGCCTGTGAATCACAGACACTAAATGTGGTTTTAACTGCTGATGATTTCCTGTTTGAGTGTGTTTTTATTAAGAATAAACTTTTTCAGACAAACCATTTCAGATGCATCATAATTTAGTTATATTTTGTAATGGTTTTAGCATTCTTGCAAATTTAAGCACTCTGGAGTTAAAGGTTGCCTCAAGTCTAATGGCAAAAATTGCCTTTTCATACAATAATAAACATAAAGGTTCTTCAATGTTTCTTTAGGATAATCAACAATCCTTCTTATCAAAGATCATTTGGGGTTCTTGAGTTACCCATATGATTCTTTGGAGATTTTCTTGATTACTTTCTTGACAAGTTCTTGATCTATGTTGGAAAATCCTAGCTGGGAGCTGCATTCGGAACATGATCACTGGTTCCTAGTTTTTGGAATGTGGTGGCTGGTAGACCCATAGTGTCTAATATATATATATATATATATATATATATATATATATATATATATATATATATATATACACACATTTAATATGCATGTGTGTATGTATATATGAGGCACATAGATGCCTCATTAGCAGCTGTTGGCCGCTATACGTAAGCCGTTCTCCATGTTGGAACGGTCAAAGCCGGTTTGTGGACATTTGAGAGCAAGTTGACTGCAACCACAGTTAGACGCATGTATGAATATCTAAATCTGTAATAGACTTCAGCAGATGACTTTGTGAAACTTAGACACAACAAGACACAGGCTTTGGCTAACATTACATTAAAAAGTTACATAGTTTAAAACCCAGTAATATTGAGTTAATACTTAAAAAAAAACCAGAAACCAACACATTCTCATCTGTGAAAGGTTATCCAATTTCAAATCTCAGTTGTTTTTACAACCAGAAGTTGAGAAATTTTGTGGCAACTGTGAGTGATGACAGCATCTGAAAAGATGGCTGACATGTCGATGACGTGTCTGGGGTGGTGTCATCTTCATGGGAAGGCCAGCCAATGATCCGATAGAAACCTTAATGTTCCAAAACAGCTACCATTTTAAATGGTTAGTTCATCTAAAAATGAAAATTCTGTCATCACCCTCATGACGTTCTAAACCCGTAAGACTTTTGTTCGTCTTCGGAACACAAATGAAGATCTTTGATGAATTCTGAGAGCTTTCTGTTCCTCCATTGACAGTCTGTGCAACTACCTCTTTGATGCTTCAAAAAGTTCTTAAAGAGATTGTAAAACTAATCCATATGAATTGAGCAGTTTAGTCCAAATTTTCTGAAGAGACTCGACCTCTTTATGTGATAAACAGATTTAATTTAGGCTTTTATTCGCATATCAACTCACACATCAGTTGTGGTAAACGGAAGCTCAAGCATGTTCGCTTGACAGGCGAGAACCAATGAGGTTCATTCTCGTGTTATGCATCACGTTTGAGCTTCTTCAAGAACCAATGAGGTTCATTCTCATGTTACGCGTCACGTTTGAGCATTTTGTTCTGGTCCGTCAATCGGGTTCGGTTGAGCTACTGTTAATGTTCGCTGATCAATGTTTATATGTGAATAAAAACCTAAATTTAATCTGGTCATCGTATAAAAAACGATCAAGTCTCTTCAGAAAATTTGGGCTAAACCGCTCAATTCATATGGATTAGTTTTACGATCTCTTTATGAAGCATCAAGTGTCAGTTGCGTAGCTGTCAATGGATGGACAGAAAGCTCTCAGATTTCATCTAAAAGATCTTCATTTGTGTTCCGAAGACGAACAAAAGTCTTGCTGGTTTGGGATGACATGAGGGTGAGTCATAATGACAGAATTTTCATTTTTGGGTGAACTAACCCTTTAAACTGGATTCTTCAGACCAGAGTTTTGGTGTCTGGGCTCTTTAAAGAACGAATACATGGATGGTTTATAAAAAGCTAGAGAATGAAAATTCTTTAGGGAACTTGAAAAGGTTCCCCAATGACATCAGGCTGTAAAGCCCCTTTAGCTTTTAATTGGAACCTTTTTTCATTGAGGTGTGTGCATTGTCATTACATGAAGTACTGCTAGTTTGTGTTGTCTAATATTGGTCTGTACTCAAAGTTGGTGGTAGAAATGTAAATATGCTTAAGAGCATGATCCATCATTAAATGCTGAAGTGTACATAGTTTTTTTCCCACCAGGGCTGTTGCTGTAAGTTGCTATTTGCCTGCATTCACAGTAAAACGATCAGAGATGTGGAAGGATGGCAGGGTATCTACCAAGTAGCTTAAATAAACATCTTTGTTAACATTGTTTGTGACACATCCTTACAGTCCTTTTCGGCATGCAAGTATTTAGGCCACCTATTTGTAGTGTGAATCAAGATTTTCCACTGCTGTTTTAATCAAATGGATTCAGCATTCTGACTGGTGCCAGTGAAAACCGTATCAGTGGGGATCTTTTGCATGGAACAGTTTGCATGATCCAAGGAAGACGTGACTAGCCAGGGGCCACCTGCGGTTTTGTATCTTACCTAGGTAAATCAGTTTTTTGACCGCCATTGTCACAAGGCCATCGAAGTGTGAGATGTGTCACTAAAGGGAAGTTTGCTGGTCGATGCATCACTTCTCTGCAACCGCAGGACTCGTCTCAGATCACGGCCTGCTTCATTTGCAATTTGCATTTGCCTGAGATTTGTGGTGCTACTTTGGCTGTGATTTATAACTGAAGGCAAACTGTGTGCATCTCTGTGCTGTATGAGAACACTTCTGTGGGATATTAGTGTTGTAATGGCTAATATGAGTGGTTGAAGACACGGAAAACGTGTTTTTTGAGCACCTAATGTATCTTCATTTCTCTGTACGAAAGGAATCAGTTAACAAGCTTGCAACATTCTGTCTCTTTCTGAAACAGGAATGTTATTGTTTGGCTAAGAAATGCAAAAAAAAAAAAAAAAAAATTGGACTTGGTCATTTTGTGTTGTTTATGTAGGTTTTCGGACATTGTGCAGATGGTTGCGTATTATGATCATCAAAACCCTGGGCTGAATCAAGGATAAAACTATCACTGAGCTATCATGAATCACATAAAAGAAAACAAAAGCTAAAAACTGGTCTGAAAATCCTAGCTAATGGCAAAATCCAAATATCTGTCATTGGACGATCTTCAGAGAAAGTATTGTTTTACTAGGCCGTTGTTTAAATGGCTTTCTTGTGGAATGTTTTGAGCTGTGTAGTTTATGTGAGGCCGTGTAGCTTAGAGAAATGTCTGCAAGGTCTAATTTTACCGTTGCAGCAAGGAAACTTTTAAGATAGCTGACAAATGAATTGCAATCCTGCAGGGCTTTAGGTCCCATGTTTGTTGAGGGAGTGTTTTTCTTTTTGCTGATAACTCTTTTTCCCAGTGGTTTAGTTGGCTTTTCTGTGGCAGACATGATGTGAAATTAAAATCTTTGCACAGCTTGACCCTGCAAATGCTAATTAAACAGAACCATCTGCAGTCAAGGTTAAAAATATAGCCTATGACATGGGCCTTCGTGGCTAATGCAATTAGAGAAGTAAAAACTTTATTGTGAGGAAAGTTTTCAAGGGTTTGTAACAATTTAACTGAAATGTCATTTCATAGTCACAATGAAATGAATGGTATTTTCTTATTGTGAGTGTGTCGTGAGCATTTGGAGTGAATAAAGAACTAGGAAATGGTAGGCCTAAATGTTGGGATTTGACAACATGATACAAAACAAGTGGCTTGTGTTGAGTCTCTTTTCTGCATTATTGAACGTTTTAATTCTCAAAAAGTGTGATGTTGGCTAAGGCTATAGTGATTCTCCTTGCTTGATTTGGGACTTTGGACTTATGGATTGTTTTCTCTGGATCTTTCCACAGGCTCCAGTGATGAAAGGCCAGAGGAGATGGACACAGGTGCTCAGAATGACCACATGCTCTCACAGGTACAAGAACACTGGGCTTTTTTCATGAATTGTTACATTAAATCAGAAATGGGAATGAGAGGTCAAAAGACCTGCATGTTTCCCTGTTGTTTTTGAGTGAACTGCTTTCATATGTTTTCTGACCATTAGTTTTAAGAAATTTAATTAAAGGAGCTGTATGTAAGATTGTGGCCAAAACTGGTACTGCAATCACTTTCAAATTACTGTAGAGCAGTGTATCCGCTCCCCCTCCCCCCTGACTCGAGGTTGCCAGATATGCTGCAGGATCCAGCAGGAACGTAGGCTGCTACAAGGAGCTGCAGCTGTGGTAAGAGCAGCAGAGCTGGCAACCCGGATGCCGAAACACTTTTGACTTCGTGATTGGTAGATAGGTGGAGGGTGGGGCTTCAGGCCAAAACACAAGATGACAACATCAACATCAGTTGAGGGCTGCAAGTTCACTTTTTAAATGACAATATCCTGGCCGTACTACTGTTGTCAGCGATATAAGTATTTGAAATGAACATGATTTCTTAATGTCTAGTGACATATCAGGGCCATTTTATGATTAATTGAAATACATTTCTTACATACAGCTCCTTTAACTTAATTCAGGTCTTTTACTATCTGGCTATCTTTTTAACTATACCTGATCGATTCTTGCATAGCGACATGTATAGTGGCCTTAAAAGTGTAGGCTATATGAAAATTTTAAGTATGTGTGTGTTTTATTTATATATATATATATATATATATATATCACACAGTATATTCAAACATTACATTTGAATGAATTATTTAAAAAAAAATCAGTTTAAATGAATGATTCGATGACATTTCACTTGCTTCATTACTGGATGAACAGCATTTAAAAAAAAAAAAACTCATGAGTGAATGATTCAATGACACATATAAATTTTTTTAATAGTCACCTGTAGGGCTGGACCCGAATATTCAAATATTCGTTCGGTGGGTTGGTATTCGATTTGAAAATTTGACATTCGAATATTCGTTTTTTTTTGTTTTTGTTTTTTTGCACACCCGGGATCCCCCGCCAACGGTTCTCATTCGCGCTTGAATAAGGCCGGCGACACACTGGCTGCGTGGCCTGAGCGTCTCAGCTGCGTGGCGTGTCCATTTTTATTTCGGCTCCCATGTTAACAGGTTGGAGTTTGCACACTGCCTGCGTGAGACACGCGTCTCAGGCGCGGCTCGAGCCAAGCAGAAAACGCGTGCATGCTAGAAATAGAACCGACGCCAGGAGTGCTCTGGCTAGAGCGCAGAACAGCGGAGTTTGTATGGACCAAAGTGCATGCCTGAGCTTGTGTTTTGGGTTAAGCTACGTTGCTTTGACATTGTGGAAAATAGAATAATAGAAACAAAATGTATTAGCCTTTTTACCCGTTATTATAAACTAAATTAATCTCGTTTTAATTTAACTTAATTTCGTTTTTCTTTATTTAAATTTCGTTTTTTCTTTATTTACATTTCGTTTTTCTTTATTTGAATTTCGTTTTTCTTTATTTAAATTTCGTTTTTTCTTTATTTACATTTCGTTTTTCTTTATTTGAATTTCGTTTTTCTTTATTTAAATTTCGTTTTTTCTTTATTTAAAGTTCGGTTTTCTTTATTTAAATTTCGTTTTTCTTTATTTAAATTTCGTTTTTCTTTATTTAAATCTACCCTTTACTGTGTCAGTAATTTGTTAGTCAGAAAAATATTAGACTACCTTAAAAGTATTGCTTAATTTAACAGACCTGTGTGTGTGCGCGTTTTATATCACTAGTGCAGTGTCCGTTATCGCGTGAGGCACGCCGCTTCCCGCTCGCGCTGTTCTGTAGTTTAGTAAAAGTTTATTAATTCTGAATGTGTCGCGTCTCGCGTGTCCATCTATATTGCACCAAATGCAACACTGCACTCCCTTGTGAAGTCGATTGGATGAACGGTTCTCGAAATAATCAAAATGCAAATGGACATACAGACACATAGAGATTCCTGCCTTTATTAGAGAGAAGAATATGTTCAGCCCCCTCTCTCCGAAGCTTCGAATATTCGATGTTCATTACTACCGAAGCTTCGAAGCTCAAAAAATGGTATTCGGACCAGCCCTAGTCACCTGTCACCACCTAGTGATGTAACAATACAATAGTATTTTTTTTTTTTTAAGCACCAACTTGCTTTCATAAGGTGATTTTTCTCTATTTTGACCGGTACCGTAGAGATCAGTGTGTATATCCGAACTATAACATTTTAATATCCCAGTACTTATGTGATAATTTGAATTTATGTAACAGAAACAACGATACTGTGTTGTTCCCAATGTGTTTTGGAGAAAAACATTTTTCATAATGTGAATTTATTTTTTACATTTTTTATTTTTTTTATTTCCACTTTCCACTTTCAATTCTTTTACTTCAATAAAAGGTTAGATTTTTGCATTTAGTTTAAATAAAATATCAAAAGGATAAACAATGCAAATTTATTTTTTACAGCCATCTTACCAAGGGGGCAAATAATTCTGACCAGCGATAGATAGATATATTTCTACAAAAACATTAAGCAGCACTATTGTTATCAGCATTGATAATAATAAAGATGCTTCTTGAGCAGCAAATCAGCATATTAGAATGATTTCTGAAGGATCATGTGACACTGAAGACTGGAGTAATGATGCTGAGAATTCAGCTTTGACGTCACAGGAACAAATTAGATTGTAAAATATATGAAACTAGAAAAGTTATTTTAGATTGTAATATTTAAAAATAACAGTAATAACAGTGAAACAATATTACTGTTTTGATTGTATTTTTTGATCAAATAAATATAGCCTTTATGTGCATATGAGACTTCTTTCAAAAAAAAAAAAAAAAAGAAGTGAATGACCTTTATCTTTTAGTCATGTTTCAACAAATCATTTGGGTCAAGGTCGGGTTGGTGTGTTCCAAACAGAGTTACTCCCAGCATATTCTTTGCAGTTGTTTTGAGGCTCTTTTGTTCCAAGAAACACTGTTATTTAGTGAATGCTTCACATTCATGAAACTTTCAAATGGCTTATCTACCCATGATCGTGTGCATTCTTCTACAGGCTGTATAATATCAGACATTGTAAGAGTTGTCTGCTCACACAAAACTGTTACACTGTAGTCATCTTTAAGAATTAAAGCTTTGAGTTACATTTTATTGGGTTAACCACTCATAGTGAGCACAACACTGGCTTCAAACATTTGTGCTTTGTCAATCAGCATATGGATTTATAGAAGCCAAAGTCCTCCACAGTTGTTTTGCAACATTTTCAACCTTGTTTTAGCGCCTACAACTAAAGAAGTCTTTCTCAAATAGGGTAAAATTCCTTTTTTAAGGACATGCAGTACTCTGAACCAGACCTCTGTTTGCTGCTATTTTGCTCAGTTTTTCTTTTCTGAAGCAAATAAAGTACGTGCGTGTCTGTTTGTTCCTGATACCCTGTCTCATTTGGGTTTGTGTATGTTCTACAGGATGTCTTAAATGGTGAGGAGGGTCTTAGTGAGGAAGAGAAGGCCAGACGGAAAGCAGAGAGGCGCAAAGCCAAGAGGAAGGTGAGAGGAGATAAACTTTGCCACACTAAGTATAAGAATGAATCACCTTTAACACAGAGTTTACTGTCAGGGCAGATCTATTATGCATTGTTTTTTAAATTTTGTTCTTATTGTGAACAGAGCCATTAATAAGATGGATTTTATTGCATGCATTGTGTTGCTGGCCAAAAAAAAAAAAGATTTCTTCTTTTTTTTTCTTTTTTTTTTAGCGTCAACGGCAGCGGAAGAAACTAGAACGGGTTAAAAAGGATGAAAGTGCTGAACAGGTAAATTGAAACTAGTTTAATGGTTAGGATGGTGTGAGAAGGCTTTGACACAGGATGTTTTAATACATTTCTGCAGATCAGTGCATCTCATCTTTTCCTCTTTCAACCACGGTTGTTGAGTATTTAAAAAAAGCATGTTAAAAGTTACAACGCTCAAAGTTCAAAGCAAAGGGAGATATTTTCTTTTAAAGAAGTAGTTTTATAAGACCTACAACAAACGGCTGGTTGGGACTACACGACATTCCTCCCGGGTTAGTGACGTCACAAACCCTAAAATGTACATAAACCCCGCCCCCGGAAAACGATTTATAGATTATCAAGACAGAATATGCTAATCAATGACTTGAAGACAACTACACATAAGCTACATAAATTCATCAACTTACCATTCAGAAATGTTGTCTACATGTTGTCACTTCTTCTTTAGTCTCTCCATCTTTGACTGACTCCGGTTTGAACATAAAAGGCTAAAAGATTTAGAAATTTTCAGTGCATGTCTGTGTGAGGTAATCGAAGCTGCAAAGAACAAGCTGTTGAAGCTCCGCCTTCTGTGCCGGGAGCATCAGCTCATTTGCGTTTAAAGGGACACACACAAAAACAGAGCGTTTTTGGTCACTTTCAAAAAGTGACAAATTTAACATGCTATATAAAAATATCTGTGGGGTATTTTGAGCTAAAACTTCACATACACATTCTGGGGACATCAGAGACGTATTTTACATCTTGTGAAAAGGGCATTATACCACCCCTTTAAAACAATGGACCAATCAGAATTAACTGGGGGTGAGACGGTAATTTCCTTATAAACTAATTTCCTTACACACATGCGTTTTTTTTTAATGTCTGATTCTCACCAAGTCTGCATCAAAAATACAGTAAAATAGTATTACCATTTAAAATGGCTCTTTTCTATTTTAAGATTTTACGATGTAATTTATTCCTGTGATGATAAAGCTGAATTTTCAGTGTCACATGGTCCTTCAGAAATCTTTATGCTGATTTGGTCCTCAAGACGAATTTCTTATCATCAGTGTTGTGTTGCTTAACATTTTAGTGGAAACTGATACTTTTTTTTTCAAGATTCTTCAAGACCTCAAACTATTTAAAATACATGCAAATTGTATTGAACTTTAGCCGTTGGCTGAAACAGGATATTTTAGAAGGCCAGACATTTGCGTGACACTAATGCCTTTAAATGCAGCTTATTAGTTCTATAACAGAGGCACTTTGTCTATTCTGTCATTTTTGTAACTTTAATATACTGTACATTTTATGTATACGCCCCTAGCTCTATCAACACACACTTTTAAAAATGTGATGTGATATTTCTTTTCTTTCAGGAGGAGGATGAGAATGCTGGAGCTGATTCTGAGCTCGACGAGTCTGAGGAGTCTGAGCCAGAGGAGGTGGAAGATATTGGCCTTTCAAAGGTGGAAGAGAAGCCAGTCACTCCTCCAAGTAAAAGTCTTTCTGGACCTCCACTGGCTTCAGGGAACAAAAGCAACCGGCAGCCGACGGCCCGTTCTAGTGAGGAGGTATGAACATGGAGACAACCATACTGCCATAGCTGATGGACTTCCAGAGTTTGCTGTTTGAATGTTTTATTGTTTAAATTGCTGACTTTGAATTTTCCTCATGTTCAGGACCCAGGATGGGATGTGAACAGTGCTTTTGTTGCCAATGCTGTCAATCACATTCGACCCAAAGCTAAAAGTAAAGGAGCTCACAAGTCGAAAGAGAACAAGGAAAATGAGAGCAGGACTGGAGAAGTGAGTTTAAGTGTTTATTCAGTGTCCTGTGGTTTGTTGCCATCTGTGGGGCTGAACATACTCTTGTGTTGTAAAGGTGGAGCCCGCTGAACCTGGGCGTTGGGATTATTGGGTATTAAAGTAGTTTAAAAATCTGTAATGTGCTGTCACTGTCGACTTTGAATGACAGCTTTTATTCTTTCAGCTGGTAGAGCTGCCACTGTTGTGACAGATTGCATGTTTCACCATACTATGCATCTACCCAGCAAGCCCAGTTCATATTATGCTGGATGTACACTGCTCGATTTTCACACGCTACAATACAGTCTAGTGTCTAGGGATGGGTACCGAAACCCGGGTATTAAACCGGCCCCGGTGCTGAATTATGAAAGACCGCTGGATCGATAAGCTCGGACGTTATCGGTTCTGCTGTCGGTACTGGAGAAATTAAGAAAGTGCTATTTATTATTGCTATTAAGAAATTATTATCTTGCAAATTTAATCTCGCCAGCCACTTCTATATATAATAATATTGAACCATTTGTCTGTGATGCATTTTTGCTAAAGAGAGAGAGAGAGTGTGTGTGTGTGTGAGAGAGAGAGCGATCTTTCACGCGGAGCCACGGCGCACATAACACAACAGCCCTGCTTAATGAGTGACGATGAGGACAGAACTAAACATTCAAACGGTTACACTTTAGATCTTTGGTATTAAACTAATTTTATTTTAGATTTAGATTTTGGCTTCCAATGATTATAAAAAAGAAATTTGAGGTATAACCATTAAAAACTAAAGCCGTTTTCATTCTGTCTAGCGCAACTTCCTTCCCTTCACAGCGGTGCGCTGTCATTTCTCGTTGTCATTCAGAAAATATGATGCGTAATAATGATTAGATCTGCATTTGGTCTTAAAGAGGCAGCAGTCTAATAAACCTGCTGACGATTGCTCCATTAATGTGAATCAAACAACAAAAGGCAAAGAGAAAAATAACAAAAAGAACCGATAAGAATACCGTTAAAGTACCGGATCGATAAGGAGTATCGGTAAGAGTAGTAATACCGTTAAAACCTTAACGATACCCATCCCTACTAGTGTCTGTTCAGTTTCTGCTGTGTGCACATTACACAACGGATCAGCGACGGGGGTCACATATTACACAACATTTCAATAGGAAGAATCGCAGACAACTCTGTCTGGTCTACAAACTACGTTTCATAACCACACACAAACAAGAATTGATACAGGAAATAGCATTAAATCACGTGTGGGACGGGTTCTTGTGCGAGACTGGACTTCTTCTTGTTGAAATGATGAAAAAAAAGAAGAATACAAATGAGAGAATGGTTGCTTGCAGAATCCATGCTTGTAATGTTCTGTTGCAGGTCTATGAATCTCCCTGTAAACTTTCTCTTGCCCTATATCTTGCTCTCTCATTGGCTGTAGGTCATCACGTATTTAATTTCCAATCAAAACACACTTCACACTTTTCGCAGAGACAGGTCCAGATATTTAGCAGGCTAAATATTTCAGATATTTTCTTTGATCATACACTATGCAATTGTCACTCTCATGAACAAGCCCCGGTTGCCTCCCGATTTTGCACATTTGTTTATTTCCACAAAACTGTCGCTAAAATGGGGGCTAAAATCGTGCAGTGTCTACCCGGCATCAGTTTGATTTATTGCAGTGTCTCATTTCTTTCAGTTGCGTTGTGCTCTTATGACATATCAACATTAAAATAGACTTAAAACAGTAATTAAAAAAAAAAAAGTGCCTAGTTCCTTTACATTAGGTACAGGTAGGTACAGTCTTTTTTTGTGGTTGTTGTGAAATATTTTGTTAAATAATACAAAATATTATTTACATGTTTCTGTAAATGTTTCTTTAAAATTGATTTGTTTTTGTTTTTTCTTAGTTACGTTTAGTGTACACTCGTTCAAACATTTGGGACAGGAACATTTTGGAGAAATGAAAAATACTTATATTCATCAAGTTTGCATTAAATTGATCAAAAGAGACACTTATGTTACTAAAGATTTCTATCTCAAATAAATGCTGTTAAACTGTATTCTCATAAAAGAATCCTGAAAAAAAAAAAGTATCATGGTTTCCACATAAACATTAATCAACACAACTGTTTTCAACACTGACAATAATAATACAAAATGTTTCTTGAGCAGCAAAACAGCATATTACAATGATTTCTGAAGCATCATGTGACATTGAAGACTGGAGTAATGATGCTGAAAATTCAGCATTGGCATCAATGGAATAAATTTTAAAATAACATTAAAATATGATATTGAAAAATCAAGTATTCCTTGATCTTTTGACATACAAGAGGTCATTGTACTACACAAATATCCTGTACACTTCAGAACTCAAAACTTCATTGTTAGTCCACAAACAGCTTAAAACCAAACTTCCAAAAGTAATTGTTTCGGATTTTGTCACATTACATCATAGTGCGACGAAAGACCTGCTCTGCAGAAGCTCAACGCCTACTTCTACATCATTGCCTCTTTAGCCCCGCCCACCGATTTGCACGTCATGTAGTAACAAAACAGACGCAAACACAGGATTGCTGCATCAATAAAACTAAAGTGATTCCTCTGAGGATTACAAGACAACAGTCTTTGCATTGCCTTCCTTGTGATCCTTAACATTTAAGGAAACGTGTATGAACTTTATTTTTTAACAAAGTTCCAGTCAAATCCAGTAAGACACGGTTTGTGTTCACTTCATTTTACTGTGGATTCGCTTATAAACAAGACATAGTTCGACACAGGCTTTTTAGAGACTGAAAATAAAAGATGATGCAGTGATGACTATTGTCCCAGACAGAAATGTCCCAAGAATAGCCAATAAGAAAGACAGTGTGACAAACAATGGTACATTCATTCATAATTCTGTTTACACAAAACACTTAGTCTTCCTTTTGTCAACTTAAACTATTATACTTAAACTTTATTTGCCACAAACATGACTTATGAACCATTTGTAATATGCATAAATTTTGAACATTGTTGGCAAGTGTTATAACTAAGTTACTTTCGAGAGATTTTTTTTTTAACAAAGTTTTCAAATATTTCACAGTACTGCACAATGTTACTGTATTTTGGATCAAATAAATGCAGCCTTGATGAACATAAGACATTTATTTCAAAAACATTGTACTACGGTAGTAAATTATGATTTGGCATGTGGTAATTATAATCCGTTATAATTATTTATTACATGGCTTGGCTGAATTCCAATGTAGAATGCGGTCTGTTATTTCTTTATAACAGACCGCTGCGGAGTATAACAGACCGTTGCCATGAAAAACAGCGCGTTGCTATGGACGCGGAACGGACTATTTTCTTTGGCGGAAGCAATACAATCGTTTTTAAATCAATAAACTCCTTTTTAAATCAATAATTCGTGTCAAATTATTTATTTATTTTGTAGGTAGCCATGTAATAAGCGGGATAATGTATAGAGAGGCGGTCGTTATAGCGAATAACAAGGCCTTCAGGCTGTCAAGACCCCTCCGCTTCGCGTCGGGGTCTCGTTCAGCCTGTCGGGCTTGTTATTCGCTATAACAACCGCCTCTCTATACATTATCCCTTACTTATTACATGGCTTGGTTGAATTCTAACGTAGAATGCGGTCTGTTATTTCTTGATAACAGACCGCTGCTAAGTATAACACACCGTTGCCATGCAAAGCAGAGCGTTGCTATGGACGCAGAATTCTAACCGTAGAGACGGAACGGACTATTTTCTTTAGTGGAAGCAATACAATCGTTTTTAAATCAATAAACTCCTTTTTAAATCAATATTTTGTGTCAAATTATTGATTTATTTGGTAGGTAGCCATGTAATAAGCGGGATAATGTAGAGCGAGGCAGTTGTTATAGCGAATACAATCCCTTCAGGCTGATTCAAGATCCTGATCAGCCTGTCGGTGTTGTATTCGCCATAACAACCGCCTCGCTCTACATTATCCCTTACACAGTGAGTAGACTATGAGAATTGAGATGCAGCCAATGCTTTTGGGTTATGTCACATTCTTCCTGATTTTGTCACACAGCACTGTTTGTTCATACTTTTGGTATTTACATATTTGAATGTCTTTCATGCAGCTTTAAATGTGCTTCCTTTTCGCTTTAACAAAATAGATAAGTCAGTTATTTCAGTGGTAATCAGTAGCATGCCTATGTGATGCATGGACGTTGTTGAAAATAACCCGTAATTAATGTATTATCCTTGTATATTATTGTAATATATCATTAACCCGCAATTAATATATTGAACTTTTTTTTTTTAACAGGTCATTGGCTTATCAGATGCTAAAACTAAAAGAAGTGCCTTACTAGTAGGTGTGTAATTCTTTTTCTTTCTCACACACAACAAAACACATTACTTGTCAGATCAGAGAAAGGAGGTATGTCCAGTATGTGAATTTTTCTTTTTCTTTTTTTTAATTTCTTTTTTTTGTAGTTCAGCCCAAAATTAAAATTGTCATTATTTGCTTACTGTTATGTTGTTTCAAACTTCTATGGTTTCTTTCTTCCATGGAGCATAGAACGTGAAACTTTGAAAAATTCCTGGACACTCTTTGAAAAATGAATTAAATTTCATCAACTGGCTTCAGAAGACCTTTGCGTTCTCGCAAGAAATTTTGGGTTTCCTCGCAAACCCTTTGCATTCTCCTGAGGAACTTTGGGTTTCCTCGCAAACCCTTTGCGTTCTCCTGAGAAACTTTGGGTTTCCTCGCAAAACCTTTGCGTTCTCCAGAGGAACTTTGGGTTTCCTCGCAAACCCTTTCCGTTCTCCTGAGAAACTTTGGGTTTCCTCGCAAAACCTTTGCGTTCTCCCGAGAAACTTTGGGTTTCCTCGCAAAAGCTTTGCGTTCTCCTGAGAAACTTTGGGTTTCCTCGCAAAACCTTTGCATTCGCCTGAGAAACTTTGGGTTTTCTCGCAAAAGCTTTGCGTTCTCCTGAGAAACTTTGGGTTTCCTCGCAAACCCTTTGCATTCGCCTGAGAAACTTTGGGTTTTCTCGCAAAAGCTTTGCATTCGCCTGAGAAACTTTGGGTTTTCTCGCAAAAGCTTTGCGTTCTCCTGAGAAACTTTGGGTTTCCTCGCAAAAGCTTTGCATTCGCCTGAGAAACTTTGGGTTTCCTCGCAAAACCTTTGTGTTCGCCTGAGAAACTTTGGGTTTCCTCACAAAACCTTTGCGTTCGCCTGAGAAACTTTGGGTTTCCTCGCAAAAGCTTTGCGTTCTCCCGAGGAACTTTGGGTTTCCTCGCAAAAGCTTTGCGTTCTCCCGAGAAACTTTGGGTTTCCTCGCAAAACCTTTGCATTCTCCCGAGGAACTTTGGGTTTCCTCGCAAAAGCTTTGCGTTCTCCCGAGAAACTTTGGGTTTCCTCGCGAAACCGTTGCGTTGTCCCGAGAAACTTTGGGGTTCCTCGCAAAACCTTTGCGTTCTCCCGAGAAACTTTGGGTTTCCTCGCAAAACCTTTGCGTTCTCCTGAGAAACTTTGGGTTTCCTAGCAAAACCTTTGCGTTCTCCCGAGAAACATGGTGTTTGTTCGCCAAACCTTTGCGTCCCCTCACAAAACCTTTGCGTTTCTCTTTGCGTTTCTGAGAAAGTCTCACAAAGTTTTCTTGGGAACACACAACTTTTACAAGGAAATTCAATGTATTTCTGGGAAACGCAAAACATTTGCGCGACAACACAAAAGCATTGAAATATGTGTTTTCCATCTCATTTTTTTCCCCCCTTCACCATGTCCCATTAGGGGCTCCTTACTTTGGACCTTGACAGCCCTAGTCCACATTCACACTGTGTTCCATGGAAGAAAGTCAGTTACAGTCAGTACAGGTTTGGACTGACATGAGGTTGAGTTAATGACCTAATTTTAGTTTTTAGGTGAACTGTGTTATCACTCTCGAGTTTCACAATTAATCATTTTTAAACATTTTTGCTTTTATTCTTTACTAATGCAGTCTCCTCCATATAAGTCTGTCTTTCTTTTCACTCCAGAAAAAGGGATTCGATTCGTTCAGGAGGGCCAGTACACACAAGCTGTTAGTCTGTTTACAGAGGCCATCAAATGTGACCCGAAAGACTACAGGTGAGTCTTTGATTTGACTGAAACCATATCACATGTATTTCCATTTTTGTTGTTTTCATGAATTCACTCTGATATTTTGATAACAGGTTTTTTGGGAATCGCTCCTACTGCTACTGTTGTCTGGAGCAGTACCCTCTGGCCCTCGCAGATGCCGAGAAGTCCATTCACATGGCTCCTGATTGGCCCAAAGGCTATTACCGTAGGGGAAGTGCACTTATGGGGCTTAAGGTGCGACCCATTGGCATATTTATTTTTTCTCCATTTGGAGTGAATCTGCATTTAGATGAGTCAATAACTTTGCATGTGGGTTTGTTTGAAATAGAGGTACAGTGAAGCTGAGAAAGCCATGGAACAGGTGCTAAAACTAGATCGAGATTGTGAAGAAGCCGTCAATGACCTCTTGTACTCTAAAGTGCAACAACTTACGGTAAGGACTGGATCTCTTATTGTATCTCAATTGGTATACCATTGAGCTATTAGTAAGGTTTTTGGATCGATTCCCATGGAACACACTACCAAACGTATTGAAGAAATGTGTATTTTGAATGCACAAAGTTGTAGATCATTGTCATGAGAAAGCACATAAAAGCGCAAGATAATTAGTCCTAAATCATTTACTTATTTTAGTTTTTTCTTATTTTAAGTGGAACACCAATGGAAAAATTTAGCGTTTCAGTATGACTCATCCAAATGTTATTTTTAGAGCTGCATAACTTTGGTTGGAATAAAAACAACTTTTGTTCCATGGAAGAAAATGAGTCAAACAGGTTTTGAATAACAACAGGATGAGTAAATCATTATAATTTTTAAGGGAATTATTCCTTTGATCTTCCGTTTAGAGCTTTAAAAATACTTCTTTGGAAGCTAAAATAATGCAATCCAGGAATAATGCAAAAGAAACGAATATCATTTCAGGCTTTTTCTTTCCTTTCTTCTTATTAGGATCTTGGATATGATGAGGAGCAGAGTATTCAATTACTGGAAAAATACAATACAGTGCAGGCTGTTGTTGCAGCGAAGGGTAAGAGTTCCTCGTCTTCCTGTCTGATTTTTCATTGAAATGAACCACTTGAGGGTGCTGTTGCTACAAGCCAATTTAGTTTAAAAATAATGGGCCATGAATGACCAGAATTCACAGTACAAGTCATTTTATCACACACAGTACTGTAGAAACGGTTGAGTTATATTACAATTTAAACTAATGTTTTCTGTTTTAATATTTTAAAAGGTAATTTATTTATGTTGGCAAAGTAGAATTTTCAGCATCATTACTTAAGCTACTTAATCATTACATTACTACATTACATCTTTTCTTATTATTAATATTAAACAGTTGTGCTGCTTTTTTTTTTTTTTGTGGAAACCATGATGTATTTTTTTCAGGGTTCTCTGATGAAAATAAATTTGAATTGTTCAAAAGAAAAACATTCATTTGAAATGGAAATATTTTTTAATATTATAAAAGTCTTTACTTTTGATCAATTTAATGTGTCCTTGCTAAATAAAAGTATTAATTTCATTAAAACATAAAAACAATATACAATTAAAAAGTGTATATTATGTTTTATACAGTACTGTGTATAGTAAATACTGTAAATAATAATAAAAAAATCTTTATAAATAAAAGCTGCTTTATCTGATTTATTTTCTCTTTTTATTTCAAACCCGATGGATATAAACCAAAAGATAATTATTCATAACAAATTATTAATTAGTCTGGCTTTAATGCAAAAGAAGCTTAACTTTGTGCAACTTGAGTACAAAGAGTACATGAGTACACTTGAGTACATGTTCAAATCAATTATTTTATAAATCAGTTTAAGTCTATATTATTGAGCATGTTGCTCTGCCAACACAAACAACTAAACTTTGCTTCACATTATACATTATAACACCCCTCTGATAACTCGGCAGTTAAATGGTTAATTTCTCATAGCTAATTTATCATGTTGTAATAAACAAATCTATATATTTTACAGCTTCAAATCAGGACTGTGCTCTCCTCCTGCCGAGGTAAGCTGATTGCAGTGTTTATTTTCATATTTGTTTTTGTTGTTCTTTCCCTCTAATCCTATCTTCATATTTCTCTTTTTCATTCTCTCACTCGCCTCCACAAGTCCTTGTAATTCCCTGTGGGTGGGCAACGTGACCACAGAACTGACAGAGAAACATCTGCGGGACCTGTTCAAATCGTGAGATCTGATGCTTTTGCAATATTTTAGTTCTAAAATGATTTCTCATGAATTTGGTTTTAATTTTTGATGATGATGTTTGCCAGTTACGGAGAAATTGACAGCATTCGGGTTCTGCATGAACGTTTCTGTGCATTTGTTAACTTTAAGAATGCCAACATGGCCTCCCGTGCAATGGAGAACCTCAATGTGAGTGAAACACTTATAATTCATTATTATTTATTGTTTGTTGTTGTTAGTATTATTGTTAGTATTGTTTGTTGTTGTTAGTATTATAGTTAGTATTGTTTGTAGTTGTAGTAAAAGCCATTTTTGATTTCGAATTTGTTTAAAATACTATTACAAATAATAATATAGTAAATAAAATTGTAAACAAGCCTTTTTTAGCTGTATATTTTATAAAAATGTAGTAGTAGTATTATTAGTAGTAGTATTTTAATCAAGCCATTTTTGAGCCCTATGTATTGTTTATATACTTGAATGCAAAACCTTTTGTAAAACAGGGACATTTTATTGAGAATACCCGGCTAGTGGTTAGATATCCAGATCGACGGATTCAGAAAGTCCTCCCGACACCTGCCATTCAACAACCTGCAGGGGCTGCTGGGTAATTCAGTCTCTATGCTATTAAAGGGATAGTTCACCCAAAAATGAAAATTCTGTCCTCATTTACTCACCCTCATGTTGTTGCAAACCTGTACAAGTTTATTTCTTCTGCTGAACACAAAAGAAGATATTTTGAAGAATATGTGTATCCAAACAGTTGATGGTCCCCATTGACTTCAATAGTATTTTCTTTTCTTTCCATACTATGGAAGTCAATGGGGCCCAATAACCGTTTGGTTACACATATTCTTCAAAAGAGATTTTGTGTGTGTACAGCAGAAGAAAGAAATTCATACAGGTTTGAGGGTGAGTAAATGATGACAGAATTTTCATTTTTGGGTGAACTTTCCATTCAATGAGAAAAGTAATTGAGGTTTCAAAAGTTGTAATATATTTTGATGCAGTTATTTTCTTCTTCAAGAAGATTTGAAAGAAATGTCCACACCACTCTGTACTACTTCCAGGCCAAGACGCAGAGGTCCTGTCAACGGAGATGAGTGTTACTTCTGGAGGACCACCGGCTGTCATTTTGGAGATAGGTGTCGCTACAAGCACATTCCCTATCATCGAGGCAAAGACTGGCAACCTTGAGTCCACACTAGCCTCTCTTCCTCTCCCTAAGAACTCTGGGAGTTGACTGCATGACTGTAGGGACTCTAATCTTCACTTTGATAATCTGTAGGTCAGGACCAGTATTGTGGATCAGCATCTTACGAACGCTCTCTTGAGGCCAGAGTGCTTTGAACCTCACGGGGTTTCAAAGCAGACGGGACTATGGGAAAAGTGTCTCTTTTGAGGTGAGGTTTGGGTGGTGCAGAGTGCCAGAGATTCGCTGCGCCGCATCACCGTCTGCTGAGGTTTACACGGCCTCTCATATCATACGCTCTCTTCTCTCTTCCTGTGCCAACACCACCAACCCCAAAGAAGAGCCGTAGATCTGGTCTGACATTTGAGTTCATCCTGAGAGAATGACTGTCACACTGCATTTGAGGTCACAAACCCTCAAAATGAGGATGGGAGAATCGTACCAAAGAATAATACTATGCCATATGTGGATTTTTACATAGAGAGAGAGAGAGAGAGAGAAAAGGGCATTCAGGGAAAATTAGCTCCTTAATTTTGCGTGTGTGTTTTGATTTGATTCCACCACCTCAAACACACTCCAACTGTTCATTCATCATGTTTGTAGTCATTTCTAATCGGACTAATGATGTTTTTCCCGGCTGCTTCTCTCAAACGGCCCTAATTTCAAGACCTGTGAGGGCATATCAGTATTGCAAAGGGTTAGAGCAATTGTTTGAATCTTTCACAAACTCATGATAAATTATTTTCAGTTCTCCTTTTTGATTTTCTTGCAGTCTTGCACTTTATTATGGTGGATGTTGTCCCCCCTCCCCAAGAGTAGATGTTTGATGAGTAGAGTCAGTGTCGTGTTGCTAAAAGTGTTGATGATTCATGGTATTTTCTAATGGCCTGTCATTGTCATATAGATATTATTTACATTTATCTATAAATATGAACATGGTTTTACATTCATGTGATCGCAAACGCAGGTTTCAGTTGTAGATTGTGTCATGCTGCTCCACATAAAGCAGAACATCACGTGGTTTTCTGTGTATATTCTGCAAGAGCTCTGAGACACAAGAAACTCTTGCCTTGGCTTTGGCACTTTTCATGCCGTCAGCTCAAAGTTGATCGGCTCATCACTTCCTCTTTTATTTAACGTTCTTGCTCTTGGTTCAGTGGACGAGAAGGAAGTTGGCTGTTTGAGACGGTTCGTCATATCTTCCACCTCATGACATTTTCTTGTAGGACAGCATGCACATTTTTGTTTATTTTATTATAAGTATGATAATGAATTGATCAAGCAATATTCTCGTTGCAATGCATTTGAAAACTCGTATGACCTCGTTGTGCTGTTCTGACACACTTAACCAAAGAAACACTAATGTTTACCTAGTGTACCCCAGACAAACACATCTGCTACTTTTGTGCATTACACTATTTAGGACTTTTTCCTCAGTTTTTAGTTAAGACTGCATAGGCTTTTATGCAGACTATAGTCACACTAGTGCTGTATCGGGCTTTAAACTTCATTACTTTTGGTACCTTGACAGTCCAGAGTGCCTTAAAAGCATTTGCTTTCTTATCAGACGGGTTATTTTAGCATTAATATTTAAGCTGAGGTCCCCCATGAACAAAAAGGAGGTGTTTTTTTAATTTTATTTTAGGCTGTGAAATAGGGGACGAACTAAATAATGGCGAAGTTACGTGTGTCTGTCACATTTTGATTTGGGATTGAAGATTACAGCTGTAGTTATTCTTGTTTTTTTCATCTTTTTTTTTAATACCTTGTTCAAATTAGTCTGACAGTGACAATTTCTCATTGTTATGCTGCTCAAAGAGCAGTTAATAACTCAGTCATGCGTTAAAGGACATTTATCACTCAAATGGAGGATTTTCTGTCATTTTGCTTAAGAGTTTTGCTGATCTCCACATAATTAAGTTGAAGATCACATTCTCCATTTTCTCTCTCTTCGTTCCAACTTTTAAGTCACATTCTTGCTTCATATTCTAAGCATGTTTTCTTTTTACCCCTATTTAGCACGGCAATGGAAAGAAAGTCATTGTAATAAATGTATTGAAACTTGATTTTCTTCTCTTTTTTTGGGTGCAATTCAATAAGAGAGTTTGTAGCTTGCTGCATGTGAAAAGAAATGCCATGTTCATGTTTAATTCAGAACTCAGAACATTGTTTTGGTTGGTTCGGCTCAGTGTGAATGGGCAGATAAATTGGTTTACGGCACCTGTGAAAACATTGAAAAACAAATATTCATCTTGGCATAAGTGCAATATTTTTTGCTGTTGTTTTGACTAATTGGAAACACTGCTATTAAAGGGTTAGGTCACCCAAATTATCCCATCATTTACTCACCCTCAAGCAATCCTAGGTGTGTATGACTTTCTTCTTTCAGCCAAACACAATCGGTTATAGGCTATTAAAAAATAACCTGGTATATAAAACAATATCCTCTCTCACCTTTGAATAATAACTCCAAAATCAAGTGTATCAGTCGACACTAGGGGGAGTTCTTGCGCAGGATTCACAATACATTTTAAGTAGGCTACACTCAAAAAAAATAAGCTCCAATTTCCAACATAAATCTTGATATAATGTGACTGAATATTACCGTCTTAATTTCTGTAAATATTTAGTATCTCTAGAGCGTCAGACTATAAATATCCAAAATAACTGTAGCATCACAAAATGCTTTTCTTTCATCAGAAGCACTTGAAAGTGACCTGTGGTTTGTGTGATCACAGGCGTTCCATATGAGCACATTGCAAATGAGAATCATTAGAATCAGGGAAAATTCTACTGTGTCTAAAAGTAAGTTTCAACTCAGGAAAAAAAAAAAATGACATGTGACCTACAGCATATTTAACCAACCACCAGCCTGCTGTTGTGGCCTGGAGAGCCAGTGGTTTGTGGTCTGTATGTATGTATGAATTGTTTATGAAAGTCTTCTGATAATACAGTTGTTGGTTAGAGGCCTCCGTGACCCAAGTCAGACCTTTCCAGGAAATGTGTGTTTCTTATACTGAATTGACATTTATTGAGCATTACATGTAAAGCATTTCATCTGTTAACTTGAATGTCAGTTGCATTGAGCAACAGCCTCAATGAATACCCATTTATTTCATTTTATTTATTTCGTTTTGTGTCGCTCTTCTCAAAAAAAAAAAAAAAAAAAATTGGGCATTGTTTTAAAGGCATCATGAAAACAAAATTTACCTTATTTACCCAATTATATTTTTCTCATATTTGCTCTTAATGTTCCTGTGTTATCATACATGGTTTGTCAGCCTGAATCATGCACGATTAAAAAATAGTTTGTCTTTATAATCTTAAATCAAAATATGATAACTTGCAATCCTGCGGGTGCCTCACAATTTTTCTTGTTAAATGTGTTTCTCTCTGAAATACAATTGAGACTTCAGAATTTTGATTGCAGGCTTGAGTTAAGTCAAACTTGAGAGAAGACATTGTTGAGATCTTTTTAGCCGAGTGTCAGTCATTTACATTTTGAGAGCGAATCCCCTATTTATTTGCGGCTGGGTCTATGCTATGTAGCCTATTGAAATGTGTGGTCTCTTGTCAAGCATGGCAAAAAATAGTTTTATTCAAATTATGAATATATTATATTAATTATTATCCTATGGCCTAGACAGCGCACAAAGAACACTCCTTTTATAATCACTAAAATGCTGTCACTCATTCAATGAATGCTGTCTCAAAAAGTTTCGTTATATTAATCAGTGAAGCTGACTACATAGTGAATCTCTTATTTGTGTAATGTCTACACTTTGTTAGAGATGATGGTCCATTGTCCTATGCCCTTTGTGCATCACTGCCATGTTACTATGAAGAAAACGAGAGTATGGATGTGCATTCATTAATGTCCGCTTTAAAATATTAGCCTAGTTCACCTCAAAATGAAAATTTCCTGATAATTTACTCACCCCAATGCCATCCAAGATGTTCATGTCTTTCTTTCTTCAGTGGAAAATAAATTAAGTTTCTTGAGGAAAACATTTCAGGATTTTTCTCCACACAATGGACTTCAACAGTACCCAAATTGTTGAAGTCCAAATCAATGCAGTTTCAAAGGGCTTTGAAGTGCTTCAAAGGGCTCTGCATGATCCCAGCTGAGGAATAGGGTCTTATCTAGCGAAACGATCGTTCATTTTCTAAATACAATAACAATGTAGATACTTTTTAACCACAATTGTTCATTTTGTGCTGGTCTGCGACGCGCCAGGCATTACGTAATCACGTTGGAAAGGTCACGCTGGACGTAGGCAGAAGTACCGCTCCATTGTTTACAAAGCGAACATGCGAAGACTAATACCAGAGCCCATCTCAGGAGAGCCTGCCCACTCCCTATTAAGTCCTATTGTACCGAATTTTGGTTGTAATTCCAGTTCCACTGGGGGCGATCGCCCATAAGTGCAAAATGAATGGGAGTCTATGGGGCTAGACGGCTAAATTTGTCTCTTTCACCCGATTGCCGTTGAGAAATCTCAGATTTGATTGTAGGTTTTGCAAGTTCAACATGGGTTATAGGTCGAAAGTTGAATGAACGAGTACGTATGTCCTTTCGATTTCTTACAGGTTGAGTTGTTGTTGCCCATAACACGCTAGCATTCTGCTAATGAACGCTGATTGGTCAGTGAAGGACTGATTACGACCAGAGATACCGCTTGATGTCATCGTGGCATCCGAAGCAGGACCAGAAAAAAACAAACCAAAAACTCATCTAGCAATGGACTTCAACGGTACCCAAATTGTTGAAGTCCTGTGTCAGCTGTGTTGTCGATGCCTCGAGAGAAAAGAAAGTGGAGAGCGCGAAAGCACTAAAGTGACTGAAGGATTGCCGTAAAGCAGTATCTCTCGTCGTACGATGTATGACGTCATTGACACTTTAAAAGACTTTTTAAAGCAAATAAGTGACTCTAAAAAATCTAACACCCAGCAATGTGTAATTTCTTTGCATCTCCTTTCGAATACAACATTCAAATTACTAGACAAAAAATTATATCCTGAGAAAAGTGGATTTTGATGGATATCGCGCCATTGACCTCCATTCATTCTGCACTCGTCCTGTGAGCGCCCTCATATGGAATCAGAGTGGAACTGCAACCGGTTCAGAAGCCGGAAGTGTACTGAGAGTGAAACTTCTCGCCTTTATTAGACATATTCTCCCAATACAAAACCCCTCTCACAAAAAAGGTACAACAATGATGTCGGACGATTTTGAAGTTGGACGAGAAAATGAGATGGAGTTTTTCGCCCTACCCTACCTTTTTTAACCGGAGTACACAGATGAAGACCTTTGGCAGATGAAGGAGACCGCTACGTCCAGCGTGACCGTTCCAACGTGATCAAGTAACTTAATGCCTGGCACGTCGCAGACCAGCACAAGACGAACAATTGTGGTTAAAAAGTATATAAATTTTCATTTGATTTAGAAAATGACCGACCGTTTCGCTAGATAAGACCCTATCCCTCAGCTGGGATCGTGCAGAGCCCTTTGAAGCACTTCAAAGCCCTTTTGAAAATGCATTAATTTGGACTTCAACAATTTGGTTACGTTACCGTTGAAGTCCATTGTGTGGAGAAAAATCCTGAAATGTTTTCTTCAAAAAACTTAATTCCTTTTCCACTGAAGAAAGAAAGACATGAACATCTTGGATGGCATTGGGGTAATTATTAGGACATTTTCATTTTGAGGTGAACTAATCCTTTAACGAATTTAACTCTGTGGCAGCTGAGAAACCACGCCGTGAAATGGGCTGATGAATCAATTCCTCATAGTTAAATGGCGGTGACGGACAAAGGACCCATTGTAACCCATGTTACCATAGTATTATTATTTTTTCCTACTATGGTAGTCAATGGGACCTGGGATCTGTTTGGTTACAAACATTGTTCCAAATATCTTTCCTTGTGTTCAGCAGAACACATACATTTAAGGCCCGTTCACACCAAGGACGATAACTATAAAGATAACGATAAAGATATAATTCTAAAAATCGTTCTCCAAGAATAACAGAGTTCACACCACAACTATAACGATAAAGATATGAGGAACGATATCGTTGGGATCACTTTCAGAACGATTTTTTTCCAGCTGTCAAACGATGAAACACTGACAGCCAATCAGAATCCATTCTAATTTAAAGGTCTCGCGCATTTAAAATGGATCTGGATCATCCGGGCGCGCGTGCTTAGAATAAAAAGACCGTTATCGGTCGTTGGTGTGGACGCATATATAGTTATCTTTATCGTTATCTTTATAGTTATCGTGCTGGTGTGAACGGGCCTTAAGTGAACTATCCCTTTAAAGGCCCACTGACGTGCCTTGAAACATTATTCAATGTGTTGACCTAATTTCCACTCAAACAGGAAGACAGGGCGGGACACAACGAACAGCTCCTCCCCTTTTTTAAAATAGCCAATAGTTTTTAGTTTAGTTTATATCACAGCTCGGCCATAGCCGTTGAGCTTGGTAAAGCTGCAGTTTCCTCCTAATCTTCTCCATATCGCTTTACAATATAGAATTCTGCAAAATTCGAATGGGTCCGATACGTTTTCTGTACTATGTGCCTGTGCCATTCACCATGTAGAAAATATTAAATGTGTGAACATGTGACCGATTTTAGCCTCAGCTTCAGCGTCTATTTACAATGGTGGGGGCTGGACACTTAAGATTCTAGAGAGCTTTTGATTGGACAGAAAATCTGATGAGAAGCTGAAGTGCAGAGTGATGTCATCAAAATATTGATCCATATTGGTGGAGGTGAGAAAGAATTTAATAAGAAATATTTGGGTTCTTATTGAGATAGAGAATTTTGTAAGTTTTGTAAAATTTCTTAAGTTTTGAATGCTTAAATCTTCTAAATGTGAATTTTGTCATTGTTTTGGAGCACACCAGCTTATAGATAACAGTAAGGATAACATATTCATACTAAAAGCCAAACAACTTCAATTTTGATTTCATGGGGACTTTAAATTCGCAACTTCGGATGGAAACCGAAACAATAGATGTTTTAAAGTAGTGACATGATCTCTAAAAAACTTTTTTTTTTTTTTAAACAACTAAAATTGTGTACTTGTGCAATATTGTAATTTACCACTTTGCTCTGAAGTCTGGCAGTACATTTACAAAACAAACTCCAGTGCTTTATGCAGCGTTTCGTGAACACCATGGCAGTATTTTGTCAGACAGTGGTGCCCTTCATGGACGTGCGAGGCCTGCGTTATGAAACTTGCGACTCATGAGAAGAGAGAGAAAACAGTGGGGGTAAACCGGAGGAGGTGCTATAATTTGAAAAGGCAGTTGTTTATTGTTGAAGAGCATGTATTTATTTCATGGCACCGCAAATTGTGGCTAAGGGCAGAGCCGGGTCTCGGTGGGTAATTACAGAGCTTGAGGCAGCGCCCCACCACAGCAGCGTCTCTTAAGAGCCTCTGCTTTCCCTTCACACACACACACACACACACAGCGAGGACTTGCCATCTATGTCCATTAGACATATGTCCATTCATCATGCTGAAGATGCCACCTGTGTTCTAAGCGAATGATGCTTATACTAGCATTGTATTATATTAAAGGTGCAGTATGCTAACAGTCAAAGTTTGGATGCATTTGTCTGAATTTGTTTCTCATGGTCTTATAAACATTACTGATCAAAAAGTTTTATACTTTAAATGCTTGAAAGTACATAGCAGACAAACGTTTGGGGTCAGTAAAATTTTTAATAAAAAAAAGGCTGCATTTAGTTGATCAGAAATACAGTAAAACAGTAATATTGTAAAATAATATTACAATTTAAACTGTTTCTATCTTCATATATTTTATAATGTAATTTATTACTGTAATTGCAAAGCAAAATTTTCAGCATCATTACTCCAGGCTTCAGTGTCACATGATTTTCTGCTCAATAAATATTTCTGATTATTATCAGTATTGAAAACGGTTGTGCTGCTTAATGTTTTTGTGGGAATTTTCCAGGATGTTTTATTTGAAATATAATTTTTGTCAAGTTTGGTCAATTTACTGAGCACTTGCTTATTAGTTAAAATAAAATCAATTTCTTTAGAAAACAAAAAAGTTTATTATTATTTTTTGAATAGTTGATCCAGATGACTTTTAATTAGAGTTAAAAAAAATGTAATTGCCACCTAATCTCACAATTGTCGTTTTATATTCTGTGTAATTGTGACTTTATAATTACCAGACTGTTTTTTTTTTTAATATCTTTATTATATATAATAGCGAATCTATATCTCAATGCTACTAAAATCACAGTTGGGACTATGTAACTCACAATGTAACTTTTAATTTTGTAAATTCTCATGAAGTTGATTGAGTGAGCACAGCTATAATCTGTATGAATATATATATACACACATTATAAACTATAAATCATCACATTATTCAGTTTGTGCTATTTTATAGTTTTTATGACTTTACCATTATTATAAAATGTGGAAAAACAGTAATAACAAGGAATGAGTGGGTGTGTCCAAACTTTTGGCTGCCAGTGTATGTCACGTATGCCACCCATGATGAGTCACATATAATGTATATGTATATAGGTAGAAATAGCAATCTTGTTGATTTGAGGTGCTGATGCATATTTTTGGCTCTGTTTCTCTCTCTTCCAGTCAGTTGGCAAGATTTCTCTTTGAGAAATCCCCCCCCCCCCCCCCCCCCCCTTCCTGTCTTGGTTTACCCAGTGGGAAGGACCTGCATTCAAGCACATAGTCACACCAACTTTGGCACAAAAAAACCCCTAAATTGCTAGTTTTCAATTGACAGCGAATATGTGAACAGAGGTTAGGTAATTAAGGAAATTGTTAAATATTTTCTCTTGATGGTAGGGCATTTTTCCATGTGGGCGTTTTAAAATTTCTCTTGTTTGTTTCTAAATCTGTGCCTGGAAGTTACGGTAATTGTTTCTGAGGTGCAGCCCACCTTGCGCACAGTTATGGATGTGATTTGCTAGAAATATGCCGGTGAATCTAAAACAGTCCTTCTGAGGTAAAACTGAAATACACTATCAACAGAACATGCTAATTTTGTCACAAACTTTTCTCTCATAAAGCTCACAGACATGTAAACATTTAAAGTATGTACAAATAAAAACAAGTAGCTGTCCGGTTTATCTATAGAGTGACCGAACCGAGTGTGGATGGGGTGAAAATGAGTCTTGAGATATTTAAGAGAATCCTTACTGTGGTTTAAAGAGAAGGATGTCTTGCTTTTTTGGGAGTGAGGTTTGTGGTCAGCTCACTGAAGAAACATCTATGTGGTTATGCAGCTTCTTTTAGTTACTTGGAATTGTGACATATGGAGTTATTCAGGACTCGAGATCTTCCTGTGGCTTTGTGTAACAAAGTTGGCCATAAAAAGTTGTGAAATGATAAAAATTTAAAACGATAATAGCAGCTTCTTATTTGATGCGTTACATAAAACCCTTTGTTAAATGTATGTTTTTTTTATGAAAGTATAATAGAATGTAGTTCAGATGAGTCTCCTTGACATAAAAAGCAACATGCATATGCTCTATAACAAACTTAAACGCTGTAGTCAAATAATTACAAATGCCTGGTTTATTTACTAATAATGAGTTATTTAGAAGAAAATTATCAGACACTTGTATATGTAAAAGGTTCAAAAGCTGCAGGGGCGGTACATTAATGTTATATATTAGAACCTTTTAAAAGGTAAATTGTCATATGAATGTATGTAGTGTATAAAATTGAGTGCAAGTATACTACAATACGAACAACTGCTAAAAAATTCACAATTCTGCTGGAGAGGCATTGATGTGAAACGCATTGAGATAAAGATGGAGACATCTGTGGGAGGGATGTAGAAGTGATAGAGAGAGAGAGGGAGAGAGGGAGAGGGACAGAGTGTGTGTTCAACTTTCTCCTTCATTCATTTTCATCCAGTCCGTGACTGACGTGACTTGCGTGTGGCTGCCAGGTGAGTGAAATTTGACTTTTAACTCTTTGGTGCGTCTGCTTGGGCTCCTAATGATATGATTGAATATGTGTTTCTTCTTCTTCTCTTAGTGCATGCTTTATGTTATATATATTAGGTTTTATTGACTGATTCATGAATTAAGCCCATGATTTCTGGCCACTTACCTGGATGAGGTTGAAATGTTATGTGCATTTGATATACATTGATATCTATTTGTATATACATTGATATCTATTTCTATCTCTGATAATGTGTCTCCATATAGATATTGAGAAATAATAGCTTATTATTCCTGTTTGTTGTTTGGATACTTATAAAATCATGTTTCTTCTTAGGCCTGCATAGACAAGGTTACTGTTATCACACCTCTACTGAAACTTTTCGTCCATCTAACATGCCTCAATGCAACATGTACAAATCTGTTGGGTGAACCTCACTAAACCTGTAAAGTCATAATTAACTCCAAAATGAAACAAGAAAGAAATCAGAAATAATATTTGGGATATTAAAGGTGTGTCCCAATTCACTTACTTATGTGTTATTCTATGATGTTTTGTAGTATAAATAGTCCGAGTAGTGTTTTCACACACAAAATCCCCAAAAGAAAAAATGCACTTTAAATATCCTGAAGATGCACTTAATTAACCGAAAAAGCAAAGGTTGGAATGTTGGACGCTTCGCGCATTCACCTGACACAGCTTTAGTTACGTAGCGGAGGGGGAGGGGCTATCAGACCTCGAAGTTGATTGACAAAATAACCTTATAAAATTCACACACTACACGGTTGAGTACATAGTTGCATCAAATTTCCTACTTCCCACTTCTGAAGTTGTGATTACGAGCTTGTCGCATTCAAGTGCTTTGTTGTCGGAAAGAACGGAAATCATGGAGGACACCGGGTTTATTCTTGCCTATCTATTGGGAAAATTGTATTGAAGCCAAAATGATATTTAGCTCCCATTCACTGACAACCATATAAACATTCACCATGCTATGTATATAGTCAGCTTGCTGACAATTCTGGAATTTCAGTCAAATATTAAAAATTTTCGTTGTGTATAAAACATACAATATGCTTCAAATGGTTATTCATATTGTAAATATGCACTACTTTAACGACAAGACAAGGCGATAGCTGTTGTAGAAAAAACGAATAAATAATTCCAGTCACAGCAGCAAAAGTCCTCCCCTCCGCCATGTTTAAAGTTTGTGGCCCGCCAAACTTGTGAATTTGGCTGTTAAAATTATTCCCAAGCTTCCCAGTGATATGACTTGAGAGAGCGTAATGTTAAATGTTTAACTAGAAAACTTGTATTTGCGATAATTCTGATTGCACGTGAAGGCAGCATAAATTCGCTGTGTTTAGTGCGTCATTTGGGATGCAACTTAAGATTTAAATTTTTATTTTTTTTATTTTATTAGTTTAGTTGTCATAATGCAAAAAATCCTAATGGTCTTCAAATAGGTTTGTCTTTATACAAAATATAATTTGTTACATTTTTGTTTTGATGTTGAAGTGAAATGTGGCCTAGCACACTAAGTCTAAAATTTTCATATGCATTTTTTCGTATTCGTCATTCGGTGGCTCTGAATTTTCAAAACGCCCCTCAAAATGCTTGCTAGTAGCTACGGATGTGAAAAACACAGAAAATCGAACCCGATCCCATTTTTTTATGACGGATGAAAGTTTCGGAGGCAGTGTGTAACGTGATTGACACAACGTGAGGTCATATTTATTTTTTAACGTGCGAAAATTTCGGACTCGGTGTGCATCTTATTAACGGAGTTGTTTAATGTTCTGCTAATTCTTTAAAAATTGCTTTTGCAAAACATGTTTAGACAAAGACTCCAGTCATATCAGTAGCTTAATAAAAGCAGTTTCATTTTACATGTAGTGGGTCACCTCATGGAGGCTGCCATATTGAGGTCACATGACCAGCCGAATAGCTACTACTCAATTTATCTCTATCACTCACTAATATTACTGTTAATTTAATTTAGTAGTTAATTTTCTAACATGGACCCCTGTTGTTTTCTATTCCAGAAGCCTCATCTGTGTGTAGTCATGATTCGGGCCATCTTTCCCTTGAGTGTTCTTACCTTCACACTCCTCTTTTTGTGCACGGATGCACGTCCCGAATCGCCTGTCCGGTCAAGGCGTGCTCCCGCTGCCAAAGTGCGACTGGCAGGTATCGGCCACAGAGAAAACGAGGGACGAGTTGAAGTCCTGCACAACGGGACGTGGGGCACCGTTTGCGACGACGAGGTCGACATTAAACTCGCTAATGTGGTTTGCAGGGAACTGGGTTTCCAAAGTGGCATAACATGGGCGCACAGTGCCAAGTACGGAGAGGGAGCGGGTGAGTGAATTTCTCTATTAAAATACATGGCATGTGGGTTATGAATCTCTTTTGACTCAAAAATTAAGATTTTGTCATAATTTACTCACCGTCATTGTTGTCCCAAACCTGTACGCTTTTTTTGAAAGCCTCCATGCTCCAATTTTGAGTTTTTGGGTGAACTATCCCTTTAAGTATTTTAAACACTTGCTGTCTGAGTAGCTGAGGTTTAAGAGTTTTAATCTCTGTTATTTTCACAAGTAACTGTGGATTATGTGAAAGGCTTGAGCGCAATTGCGTATGAAGGCGCATTGCTGTTTTAAATAGCTGTTTCACACTAGTGCAAGTGCACAGAGCTACAGTTCTTTACATCGCCCAAATCGCTCCCTGTAATTTCACTTTAAGGCAGCTATAAAGATAGCCACTAACCCAAAGCATGTATAACACTTAGTTGGCAGGACAACGTTGTCATTAAAACTAAAACAAACCCTTCAGACAGCTTCACCAGAGCTCTTTTGTAATGTTTTTGTTGGTGAAACTTCTTTCCCATATTAAAGAAGTTTTGTGTAAATGAAGTCTGCAGACTTTTGCTGTATACTTATGTACCTTTTCTTAAAAAATGTCTTTTATGACAATAATTGAACTATTGGTAGTGTCTCGCTTAAAAGTAGTTCACCCAAAAATTGTCCTTATTTACTCATCCTCATGTCGTTCCAAACATTTATGACTTTCTTTTGAACACAAAATAAGTTTTAATAGTGATTGCTTTATTTAACGATTTGAGACTGAAGCTTTAAACTTAAAAAAATGTCAAAAGAACCATAAATGTCTCACAGAAGTGGTCGGTGCAACTTGTATGTTGTATTTCAAGTCTTCCAAGCAGATATTATAACTGTATGCTATGAACAGAACAAAATTGAAGTCATTATTCAATGATAATCTTCTCCTTGAATGTTAATCAACTTGAGAACCATACTCTGATTCTTAAGTCTGATACTAAAATGAATAATTCAGGGCAGTTTTGAACTGGATTGTCTGATTAACTGAAAATGTTTTACTTAAAAGAATGATTAGTTTATTTTTCTTATTAACTTTCAAATATCAGGGTTTCCAGTGAATAACGACTTCAATTTTGATCTGTTCATCACACAAAACGTATGACATATGACTTTAGAAGACTTGTAATATATTTGTTACATTTGAAAAATACATTTGAGTTGTATGGACTTATTTTGTCATAATTTTTTTTTTCAAATTCACATTTTGTGTTGAAACGAGAGTTATTCAGGTTTGGAAAGATATAATTCTGTTCCTTTAAAGTGCCTATATTATTCCTACTTTTGTTTCTGGGGTCTCATATTATAGGTTTACATGCATCCAAGGTAAAAAAAAACAACAAATAAAAACACTTTATTTTTCTCTTAATATACATTGCAGCATCACCTTTTTTCTCACAGTGTCCGAAATGATTCGATCAAGAGTCCGGTGTCTCTAAACCCCTCCTTTCCAAGAGATTACTCTGCTCTGATTGGTCAGATGGCCCAGTCTGTTGTGATTGGTCTACCACTTACAGCGCATGTTGGAAACAAAACGTCCTTTACCATAGAATGATACCAGTATTGATGCCATCGATTTTACCATATCAATTCGAACCTGATCCACATACTTTGGAAGTGCATGCAAAGTGGATTGCTTTTGCAGCGCAGAAAACAGTGTCTTCTCGACATGTTGACAACACGAACCAAACTTTTCCAGGCCTCTACTACAACTACAGTGTTTGAGGGCAGATCAAAGTAGACGTTGTTTGTGGCATCCAATGAGGACTAACGGATGGCTTTATGCAAATTTGTTACAAACTTACATTACGTAGGTTCAAGTAAGAAGTAAGGTCCTGCATACACCGGATGTTAAGATGCGTTTTGGTTGATCGGATCACAAGTGGATGATGCTAAATACAGATGTAAACAGGGTCTAAAACATTTTGAGCTTGTCCACTTTCAACCACTTTCAGTGGTAGTCGAAAACGCATTCGACCTCATTGCTTTTGTTGTCTTAACGCTCATGTGGTTAAATGCGTTCGAACAGCCACAAAAGACCGCCTTCTCTCCTTCTACTGACCTAATGCGTAAACATGGGAAGCACGCTAGACAGATAGGATTGAAACTTTGTCGGATGAAGACCCAAGTTTGGTTTAAAAACGAAAAATGTACCAAGCACAATGTTCTCTCACCATTCCTGATTTCGAACACAAACTGTGTTCGGCGTGGGCTTGCGGCTATCAGAGCAGAAACGAAATCGGCTGCCCTCCGTGTTTTTTTCCGTCATCTCCGGTCACATTCATATGTAAATTGCGCAAAAAAACACATACATTTACCTGCCAATAGATCCTCCCCTCGAAGAAATCAGGACAGAAGTGGTTGAAAGTGGAAAAAAGACAGCAGGTGTAAACGGGAATGTGTCTCTCTCATCTACTGATGATCTGATCGATCAAAACCCATCTTAATACCAGGTGTAAACACGACCTAAGACTGGAATCACTGACGACTTGTTTCAGGCAGTTCAGAAATGGTTTGGGAGACAATAACTCCATTTGTTGTGCAGTTTGATCTTTGAAACTTTGCAAGACATTTTACATTCACAACCAGCTATATTACACACTACATGAAAGGTAATATCATAAAGCATAATAAGGGCATTTTAAGACCTATAACTGATGTTTTATTCATCTAGCGCTTTTGTAACCTGTAACATCTGCCACAGGCCCCATTTGGATGGATAATGTGAGGTGTGAAGGAACAGAGAAAACTCTGAAAGACTGCAAGTCGAACGGGTGGGGTGTTAATGACTGCAAACACACTGAGGATCTCGGGGTGGTCTGTAGTCCAGAGAGAAGGCTGGACCAAGTGCATCCTGGAGTCACCAGAAGAGGGCACACCATCGCTCTCAGACCAAACACAGTCACCTCCAACCGTTGGCAGGACATTTACTCACATGCACATCTCAGGCAAGGCAATGGACATTCCCAGGATCATACCGGATGGGATCAATTCTCCAGACAGCAGTTTCATAATCCGGTAAACAGAGAATGAAGTAGATCTGAAATGCTTATGATTAACTCTAAACCGAATCCTGACCTTGACGTTTTAATCCATAAGTAATCTCATCTGCATTTTCTTTAAATTTTGATTTAGCTGGAAATTTAAACAAAGCATTTATTCATCTTTATGTTGTTCCAAACTCATCTTACTTTCCTTCTTCGGTGGAACACAAAATAATACTTTTTAAAGAATATCCTACTTGGAATCTAGTGCACTTGTTGCAATTGGCCACTTTTTCCAATTCTTTTATAGTACTTTTCTGCCATTTTTATGCATGACACATGAAAGAAGGGTTTGAATCAATATGAGATGTTTCATTGTTGGGCAAACTTGCAGGTATGCTCATGAGAAAATGTTGTGTTTTCAATCTTCCTCTAGTCTGCCAGTAGGGTGAGGATTGAGGAAGTCCGTCTCAAGCCAGTCTTGATGGTTACAAAGAGGCACACTCTTGTCACGGAGGGTGTAGTGGAAGTAAAGCATGCTGGGAGATGGAGACAGGTGTGTGATAAAGGCTGGAGTTTGAATAGCAGCAGAGTTGTGTGTGGGATGCTTGGCTTTCCTGACGCGGAGAAGCCCAACATGAACACCTACAAGTGAGTCTTGCACTTCTAATGAAAAATACAACATGTGCACTGGCATTATTCTCTGAGGTTTTGGTCCTGAGATAATTAGTATTATATTAAAATCCAACATTTAGTTCTAATTCCCTGTTATTGGATGATATTAGTTGTGTGAATTGTATTGTGTTAGTACAGGGTTTCCCAGACTTTTGACTAATAACATAAAATCTAGTCCAGACTGCAGCATATTCTGTCCAAAAACTGCCCACTTGGACAGGAAAAGACTGTCTGGTTCACATATAGCAGAACTGTATCAGCCAGCAACAGATTTATTTTAACATGCTGTTTAAGTAAGGGTAAATACAGGTAAAATTTGGTTAAATATTGATGTTGAATCAAAAATTCTAAATTTAGGGTCTGTTTTGTTTTTGAACGTTTTTTAAGTCTCTTATGCTCACCAAGGCTGCATTTGTTTAATAAAAAATACAATTAAAAGAGTAAAATTGTGAAATATTATTAATTATAACTACAGTAACTACATGTAACGTGTAAAAATTACAATGTAAAATAAAGTGTTACCAAATATTTTATAGTATAAAAGTAATTTCTTGAAAAAGGATACTTCTTAATAATTTCAATTTTAGTATAATTTAAGAAAAAATATATATAGAAAGACTGGTACCTGTTATTCAAGGGATCCTATCTTTATTTCTTTTTTTCCTCTTGTTTTGTTTGTTTTTGGATTTGCTATGTTTGTTGGACCACACAGGATGATGTGAGGATGATATTGCAAGTAGAAAAAGTTCATTTCTAAGCACAAAAAGATGTTTGTCTCTGCATGTAGTGGAAAGTCAAGTCAAGTCACCTTTATTTATATGGTGCTTTTTACTATACAGATTGTATCAAAGCTGCTTCACAGTGAAAACATGAAAATAATACAACAATACTAGTTTGTTTCTAGAAGAAAATTGCGTCATCGTCCACCTTAAGTAAGGCAGATCAGTAATATTGTTGAATAATAAATGTCCCCAACTAAGCAAGCCAAAAGCCAAGGCAACAGTGGCAAGGTACCAAAACTACATCAGGTGACAGAATGGAGAAAAAAAAAAACCTTGGGAGAAACCAGGCTCAGCCGGGGGCCAGTTCTCCTCTGGCCAACGAGCAGTGAATGATTATGATTCGGGCAGCATTACAGGTCAGAAGTCAGATTGGATCAGAACATTCAGAATATTTATCTAGTTCCATCTGGTTGGAAGTCGGAGTCATCACGGCGGTATGGGGACGACTTTGTTGAGGATCAGTGCTGATGGCTGTCGTGTCGATGAGGCCTTCACAAGGCTGATGAGGCTGGCACCTCAGGGATGCGTCATGGATGGGTCCAGGCGCAGGTCCACCCCACCATCTGATCTGGATACGGCCCGGATTCAGCTGACTTCAGTAAACCGTGAAATAAACAGAAAGACTAACATTAGCATAGATGCCATTCTTCTTATGATGTAACGAGCACATCAGCTGTTATAGGAAGTGTACCCGGTTCCAGCTGACCTAATCTATGCAGCCTAATAATCATTTAACTTATTTGAATAATAGAAATGTATAATGTTCTATACGAATGCCAGGTAAAATAGATCCGTTTTTAGTCTAGCTTTGAACTGACAGAGTGTGTCTGCTTCCCGGACAATGTTAGGAAGTCTGTTCCAAAGTTTTGGTGCTAAAAAGGAGAAGGATCTACCGCCTGCAGTTGATTTTGATATTCTAGGTATTATCAACTGGCCAGAAATTTGAGATGGCAGTAGACGTGAAGGACTATAATGCGTTAAGAGCTCGCTCAAGTACTGGAGAGCTAAACATTTATACAGTGTTTAATAGGGAGCCAATGCAGTGATGACAGAATGGGGCTAATACAGTCATACTTTCTGGTTCTAGTAAGAACTCGAGCTGCTGCGCTTTGGACCAAATGGACTTTGTTTATTAAGCGTTCAGGGCAACCACCCAGTAGAGCATTACAATAATCTAGCCTTGAGGTCATGAACGCATGAACTAACTGTTCTGCATTTTTCATTGAAAGCATATGTCGTAATTTAGATATATTTTTAAGATGGAAGAATGCGGTTTTACAGATGCTAGAAACGTGGCATTCAAATGAAAGATTGGTATCAAAAAGCACACCCAGGTTGTTCCTAACCGACGACGAATCATCCATCAATTGTTAGACAGTATTCTGGGTTAATACGTGCAGAGGTTTTTTGCCCAATAATTAGAAACTCTGTTTTTTCAGAATTAAGTTGTAGGAAATTACTAGTCATCCAAATTTTTATATCAGCTATGCATTCCGTTAATTTTGTGAATTGGTGCGTTTCGTCGGGGCACGTAGAAATATAGAGCTGAGTATCATCAGCATAACAGTGAAAACGAATTCCATGCTTCCTAATGATATCTCCCAAGGGTAGCATGTACAGGGTGAACAGCAACGGTCCTAGTACTGAGCCTTGTGGTACTCCATACTGAACTTTTGATCGATATGGCATCTCTTCATTTACTGCTACAAACTGATAATGGTCAGATAAGTATGATTTGAACCATGCTAGTGCAATTCCACTAATGGCAACATAATTTTTGAGTCTATTCAAAAGAATGTTGTGGTCGATAGTATCAAATGCAGCACTAAGATCGAGTAACACTAATAGAGAGACACAACCACGATCGGATAATAAGAGCAAATCATTTGTAACTCTAACGAGAGCAGTCGCAGTGCTATGATATGGTCTAAATCCTGACTTGAAATCCTTGCAGATATCATTTCTTTCTAAAAAGGAACATAGTTGTGAGGATACTGCCTTTTCTATTAATTTTGACAGAAAAGGTAGATTCGAGATCGGACTGTAATTGACAAATTCTGTAGGATCAGGTTGCGTTTTTTTAATAAGAGGTTTAATAATAGCCAGCCAAATATGTATAAATAGCCAAAGATGAATTAATGATATTAAGAAGAGGATCTATGACCTCTGGAAGCATCACTTTCAATAGCTTAGTTTAGGATAGGGTTTCAATAGGATAGGGTCTAACATACATGTTGTTGATTTAGATGATTTAATGAGTTTAGACAATTCTTCCTCTCCTATAGCAATGAATGAATGAACAGGGCTCGCAAAATTTCAAAGTCGCTGGTAGGCCTTCGGGCAGGCACTCTTCAGATTTTGGTAGCCCAAAATGAATTTTACTAGCCCAAATAAAAAGAAAAATTTTAATGTAGAAAATTGGTTAGGAGTAAAAACATCAATCAAAAACTTTTTCAAAACACAAATATCAACAATTGGATATAAAATAATCAAATTAGAATCATCAGTACAAATATGCATCTGGTTCTAACTGAACTGAAATTTGTGTGACTAGTATGGAACATGAATCAGTCTGTGTCAGATTTTGAAATCAACTGAAGTGCGCAGCTCCGTTGTTTTAAAGTCTGACAACGTTAAAAGTGTTAATTTTCTGATGGAATAATTCACATATTGAAGTGTAGCAATAAATAATAATAATAACAATAATAACAAAAAAACAGACTTTTTTGAGGCAAGTAAATGGTGCTCTAATTACTTTATGCTGTTTATATTGCAGAATATATGATGGTCAAGTCATCTTTATTTATGTAGCACTTGTTACCATACAGATTTGTTTGTTTCAAAGCAGCTTTACAGCGATAGTGTGTTAGCACATGGATTCAAACATTCTGGCACGCAAATTATTCATGTGAAAGTGGAGCTTTAATTTTTATTGATCATGTGTATAGGTGTAATTTGCGGGTGGGATGGGTGGGACATGTCCCCACCACTTTTTCTAAGGATCGATATTGTCCCCCACCACTTTTTGAAACATCATGAGGCACGGATGTACCTAATACAAATAAATAAAACATCTCCAGTTAACTAGCAGAGCATTAATTTAGTTGCTTGCACTACTTGCGCTAAAATGTGTTGTTTCTTTCAATCAAGCTGAGCCCTCGTTGCCGCTGCTATCAGTTGCATGGATACAGTGTTCCCTTTCGAGAGGTCTCTCGTATTGCGTAAGGCTAGCTTACGCTATGGGAAAACTCCTTTTCTTGAGAATATTGAAGGCAATTTTTTAAAATGCAGTGCAGCTGCATAGCATACACAGATGAGTGACTAGCGCGGTCATTGGCTGTGCTGCTGCAACTGCACAAATCTATGGTGAGGCGGCTCAGACGCCCTAGTGTGTCAGAGCCCGTCAGAATGGGCGTGGCTTATGGCTATATAAGCACCCATTCTTTGCCAAGGAACTCAGATTTTATCTCCTTCAGCGAACACTCCACTTCGCTGATCTCTGGATAGAAGCCTTCGCTGCCATCAACAAACTTTCAGCGGAACAAGCCTTCTGCTTCGCAGCCCTGAGGACGCCGGCTTCCTGGGTTCACCGGACGCCTCCTTCAGCCTGCTGTTCTGCTGTGCCATCCGGCGCGCCATATCCTTTAACGCTAGTGTGCTCACCGTCGCGTCACATTTTTATAAGAGAGCTAAATTTCCGAGGAGTTGCTTCAAATGCCTCGCACCACCCGCGCCTCATGCTGAGGCCCTCTTTGTGAGGCCCTCTCCCGCTCCATCAACACAAGCCAGCACGAGAACGAGCATCGATAGAGAGCTTCTCCGCGTGCTCACCAAGGCCGTTGAAAACCTTGGGTTCGAGTGGTCTTCGCCCGATGAGCCCGCGCGCAACAGGCTTGATGAGTGGTTCCTGCAGGGGCACCGGCAGGCCCCTCAGCAGAGACCCTCCCCCTTCTTCCCAGAAGTGCACGACGAGCTGACGAAATCGTGGAAGGTGCCACACTCAGCTTGATAAAAGCCTTCCTTCTCCTCGACGTTCTCTACCGTAGACGGCGCTCTGGAGAAAGACTATGAGGTGATTCTTCCCCTCGAGGAAGTGGTGGCCGCACACCTTTGCCCGCCCACCGCTACTGGATGGAAAGCTGAAGCGTCGCATCCATCCAAGCCTTGCCGCGCCACATCAGCTCTCGCTGACCGTGCATACGCCGCCGCTGCCCAAGCTGCTTCGGCGCTTCACACCATGGCTATCGTCCAAGTTTTTCAGGCCAAACTTCTCCGCTCTTTGGACGAGTCTGGACCTGAACCGGAAGCTTTCAGGGATCTGCGCAGCGCCACAGACCTGGCCCTGCGAGCCACAAAGTCGTCAGCCCAGGCGATTGGACGAAGCATGGCCAGCTTGATGGTGCTTGAGCGGCACCTATGGCTTCATTTGACTGACATGGACGCAGATAGGACAGCTTTTCTGGACTCCCCTATCTCCACCACTGGTCTGTTCGGCCCAGGGTTCATGGAGCGCTACACTGAGGCTCAGAAAGCGTTGCAAGCTATGCGTCACTTTCTCCCGAAACACTCCAGCTCTGCTTCTGCCTCCTCAGCAGGTAAAATCAGCGCCTCCGGTCTCCCAGCCCCGCCCAGCGACTGAAGTCCGTCACCACTCTCGCTCTGCAAAGCGCCAGCAGTTCCCTGAGAGACGGGGACCCCGACCAAAGATTGTGTTGGACCCCGAGCCTCGTAAGCCTTCCTAGCCTTAGGAAGAAAGAGAGACAGTTTGAGTCCCGCCGAGGCCGGACCACTCTCCAAAAAGCGTTCCACACATTTCCCAGTCCCCTCTTTTCAAGCGGCTGGAAATACCGACGTTGCAGTATATGGGTCTGTTATAAAACACACACACCTGCAAACAAACGCCATTTTTACGGCGACACAAATAAAGCACGAAAAGAGCTCTTTTCTGTCTGTGTCATATGTAGGTCACGTGCCCACGATAAAGTACGCACAAGCACTGTTCCCAAAGTATTAACCTCTCCTCCAGCTCACGCTGGGGATGCAATAAATGCAGGTCATGTGCTCACTATACAGCACCCCTGCACACAAGCACTGCCACCACAGTACCAATTCTCCCCCCAGCTCGTGCGGGAGATGTAATAAATGTAGGTTGTGTGCCCACTATGAAGTACGCACCCCTACACATGAAAACTGTTCCCACAGTTCTCCCTCCGGATTGCGCTGGAGATGTGATGAAAGGTGATGAAAAACTTTTCCACTTGTCTTTAAACCCTATATTATTTTGCGGACACCACTTAGAAAGTGAAAGATTCACCTCCTCTGTTGGTTGGAAAAGCAAGTCTGTTTCCCTTATCTCTGTTCCCCAGGCACCTTTCACAAACTTGAGCACTTAAGCAATGATTAAAAGATCTTTCAAACGTACTGATGCTATCTAGACCCCAGTGCTAGTGAAATGAACGGTCTGTTTCTGAACGCTTAGATTTAAGTAAGAAGTCTAATATTCCTGCTGATTGTTATTGGAAAAGGACATCAGTTTAAAGCCTTCAAAGTGTCTGTTGTTGGAGAAAGAGTTTCAAGTTTGTTTAATGATTTTATTGACATTGTCACCCTTGAACTTTCTCCTGCCTCCTCACAGAGTGTTTCCAACCAAGCTGTACTTTCACAGTCTTGTCTTTTTTGATCAGTTATTTTAAGTATGTAAAGAGCAGATTACTGTTGGGAGTTTCTGGGCTAAATTTCACCTCTTAGCTCTTATTCTAAAAGGGCATTTATACAGGTTGTCTATCTGCATAATGGGTTTATACATAATAACAGTGATGGTACCCTGAATGGTTTCCTACTTTTCTATTAGTTTACTCTCATTGGGTTAGACCTACCTACATAGTCACTGTCACAGTTATGTGCAGTTTGTCTGAGTTATCATAGACTTTTAGTTTGTTTTCATTAATTCTCATGTTCCTTTGTTTGATTTTCCGGCCGCTCCTTTGTTACCATGGTCACCATCATTATGAATTTGTTTGGTTCAGCTGTGTTATATTAATCATCTTGTTTGCGTCACTATATAAATTGTTCCCTCGTGTTCATTCTCTGTCTGGTCTGTCTTATGATTATGTGTGATGCCACCTTCTGTTTACCTTTTAGATAATTGTTATTAAACTCATGTTTGAACTTTATTCTTCTTATTCTTTGGGGTGCGGACTGGTGGGGCAGTGAACCCGAGTCAGTCCTAGAGCTCCTCCTGTCCGATTTTGGGGATAAATCGGGTCTATTGGAGACGTACAATATATTTCTTAGGTGCGCCGAAAGAATACCACAGTGTAATCACCATGGGAAAATCTCAGAGTAAAACTGGGAGCTGTGAAAAATATGATACATGCCAGATGAGAATTTTATCTATGTATCATATCTATGTATTTTTACTGTAATTCCTTTTATAACTGTTTTAATTTTCTTTGTTTTTATTTTGGGATTATTTTAATTCCTTTCTGTGTAAAGCACTTTGAATTACCATAGTGTATGAAATGTGCTATATACATAAACTTGCCTTGTCTTCATCTCTCTGCCTGCAACAACTTGTGACTGTCAGCCTATCATTCACCTACTCGCCTACCTATCTTTTCACCTTCCAACCCCTTTTTTAACCTACTTTACTTATCCATATATCCACCAACCAACTTGCTGTACTTGCCCATCTAAAGTATCTATCTACCTTCCTATATATTTTCTTCCCCTCCTACCTGCTTACTTGGATAACTGCCTATCATTTACCTAATTGCCTACATATCTACCTATTTTTTTAACCTTCCTTTGTACTTACCTACCTACCTTTTTACTTGCCTAACTACTTATAAACCTATCCACATTATCCATCTGCCTGCATACATATACACCCCTGCAACCTAGTTACCTACCTATTAATCTTTTTACCATCCTAGTTATCTACCTACTTACCTCTTAGTCAACTACCTATCATTTACGTAGCTACCTATCTTTTAACTGTACCTACCTGCCTACTTAGTCTACTTCCTACTTACCTACCTATTTTTTTACCCTCCTATGTACCTACCTACCTCTCTACCAACCTATTTTTTACACTCCTGCCAAACTGCCTACCTACCTTTTTACCTACCTAAATACTTATCCTCCTATCTACCTTCATTCTTATTTTCATCCCTCTCCTGTCTACCTACCTTCTTGGTTAACTATCTATCATTTACCTACTTTCTACATATTTACCAGTTTTATCTACCTACCTACCTTTACCCAAACTACTTATCCACCTATCCACCAAATCTACAGTATTTGCCTACCTCCCTTCTTATTTTCTACCCCTCCTTCCTTCCTACCTACCTACCAATCAACCTTCTTATTTGTCTGTTGCACAAGCACATTTTTATTTCATGACCATGCAAATCCATTTAACTCTGAGCAGGTTTTCTTAGTTTAGTTAATAATTTGGTTTGAAATAGAGGCATTCAGAGGCATTTTTTTGAGTTACCACACTCGCAGCACAACTATTTTATTCCCATCTTGTGAATGGACTTTGGCCGTGCTGGCATGCCATCCCATGTGTTCATTATAAAAAGCACCACCTTAATCTTATGGGTCTGCGGCCTAAAAGCTTTTTTAGGTTTGTGCTGGGGCGTTATAAGTGTTGTAAGTGCTTTTTGCTGATGATTCTTCTAAGGTCTGTCTGCTGCTGCATTACAAAATGCCCCGATAAATGTGCTTTTAAATTTGTTATGCTCTAAAAAAAAAAAAATCTTACCCAGCAGAAAAGATCGTTGACAGGTTTTTGCTATCTTTTTTTTTTTTTTTGGGCTTTGTGCCTTTTTTCCTGAGAATCCTAATCTTGAGGTCACAGGAACACCTAAGCAAGCTTTTGTTTATGCATGACTCAAAGACATGCCACAAACAGCAACTTGAAGATGCTGTTTGAACTTAAATTAGAGCTTATAGAGCTAGCTGTGGTTTTTGTGGCTTACGTCCTAGAGAATCTCCATTTGGCTCTTCCTCGTCTGTGAGCGTGCCCAGTACCTGACCTCACCATGTATTACGTGCATTTTGTTAAGTCTCCAAAGAGCACCAGACTTGGCAGATGTACTGAAGAGCGATCCCTCACGCTCCCACTCAGCGTCTCAGAGATCGCGAGTCACCCCGCCCTGACACTGCTTCTTCTGGATCCTCAGCTGAAGATGCTGTAATTAAATGTTGGGTCCCTCAGAAGATTTCCACGTTTCTGGCGAGTAAGGGAAAGACAGATTACAATTATAGCTGCGCCCCATAGGCTGCTGTGTCAGCAGGACACACTCTGTCACCGAGGAAACTGAAAGACTTAAACCACAATAAGGAAATATCCTTAGACGAGCATCTCAAGAAATGAAATACAATATTTTAATGGTTTGGATTCTGGTCGTCGGTCTAAAGCAGTGGCCCAGTCAGACTGTGTTCAGAAAGAAAAATGACCTTCTATATTTATGGAGTTTGTACTGTAAATTTTGGCTCAGTCATTTAATTGCAGGATTTAAACTTATTTTAAACAAATTTTCAGTTCATTGAGAATCACCTTTGAGGGTCAAGCACAATAATCAGTTTAGGCATTCAACATTCGGTGTTATATGTTAAATATATGACCTGCACTTAGGAAATAATTGCTAAGGCAATTTAGTTTCATGTTTAGTTTCAAGTAGGCAAGTTTCACACTTTATATATATATATATATATATATATATATATATATATATATATATATATATATATATATATATATATATATATATATATATATATATATATATATATATATATATATATATATATATAAGTGGATTTTTAATAACAATCAACCCTGGAGACACCCTGGCTGGTGTTATCGAAACCTTTTCATGAAAACTTGCGTCCTTGTATTGTATTATGTCATGACTGTTGAGATTGGTCCTTAAGATGTACTATATTATTTAGAATGTTCTCAATATATCAGAGATTTGAGTGCCCTATTGCTTAAATAAATGCTTAAACAGCATTTCAGAGAGAGAGAGAGAGAGAAAGAGAGAGAGTGAGTTTTGTGTGTATGTAGACTAATGCTTAAAACAGTGGCATGATTGTTGTCTCCAAACAGACCAGCTCTCTCTATCATTAAGTTTTCTTGGTTCAGCAGTAAACCAAGGGTGGAACTCTTGGACTAATTACATGAGCAGGTGGGTATTTCAGTGCCAGCCACTATAAGACTGTATATATATTAGTTATTGTAAAGCATCTCTTCATGTTCAGAGAACTACTTTTGATATATAAAATGACAACTTCATATATAAATTATATGAAATTATTTATTTGAATTCCAGCTGTAAATGATCATTTTTAAGATGGAGTTCTGTAGCTTTAGACACGAGTTACTAGAATGTTACTCGGCTACAGAATGTCATATGGAAGAAACATCCAGAATATTTTATGAGGTCATTGAACTGGAGATTCCACACAGCAGTTGACTTGTTTCTTTTCTGTTGACTGATATTCTCTCATGAATTTTACTCGTTAAGACGCGTCCGTCAGGAAATTGAGATTATTAAATCTGGATTGAATTTACATATTTTGAAAGTCCTTATTAAAGCAGACATTTGATAAACTATTTTGTGTGTGTAGTCAGAAAAACAGATTCTGCTAAATCAGAGTAAAATCCTTTGGGTTATACCAGCACGAATCTTTAATAACTACCACATTTAGTTGGACAGACAGTGGATGATGACAGTGATTATAAAATGTGTCACTGTGATGACAGGTGCATTAGAGGGCAGGTGTTCATGGGTGATTCTCTCTCTCTCTCTCTCTCTCTCTCTCTCTCTCTCTCTCTCTCTCTCTCTCTCTCTCTCTCTCTCTCTCTCTCTCTCTCTCTCTCTCTCTCTCTCCCCCTCTCTCTCTCTCTCTCTCTGAGTTTGTTTTTGGGAAGTCTTACTGTGCCCATTCCGGGATACCAACATGCCAGTGGAAATATCTGTTTATAGAATGTACATATTTGAAAGCCAGTTTAGTGGTATATAAAGTTAAAACACATGTTCTTTGATGTCTGTGTCTGTGGGCCATACATTTTATTATTATAACAGCAATGTAAACAGATGGATCTTTAGTTTAAAGTATATTGAATAAAGACACAATGGTAATGAACCGGTTTTTACTCACTATAACTGCCTCCTAACGACAAAATCTCATGTGGTTTAGGGCTTTCAGTACATTTATTTTGCCTTATTTCCAGTGTAATAAGTTTTATATTATTAATAATATTTTTATATTATTAACAGCATCATGAATTGTATCACATGTCAGATGTTTTCTATTTACAGAAAAATATGGGATAAAAAAGTCAAGGATTCAACAACAAGGTGAATTTAGTTTACTCTTCTTTTCCGAACATCTACATGCACACTAAAGCACGTTTCTTTACATCAGAACATCTTATTACTCTTAATTTAACTTAATATACTAATGCCCTTGTGAACTATGTTGTCTCCTAGATTGAGTCAGATGACCAAGAAGAAGGGATTCTGGGTTGAGAAAGTACATTGTCTGGGTACAGAGCCCAGCCTAGAGAAGTGTCACACCCAGCTGTCAATCCCGCGAAGCCCCGCCCCCTGTAAGAACGGTCGCCATGCTGTGGTCCGCTGTGTCCCAGGACCGCAATTTGCTCGTATGTCCTCTGGCAGACCCCAGGCACCTCACCCTGTGCAGGTAATCCTTGAAACATTTAGACTGTTCAGACTGCCAGCAAAAATCAGATTTTTTGCATTTCCAGATTTAATCCAGATGGGTTTTTGAAAGTCTGGACAGGAAAAAAACACATGAAATCTGAATTTTTCAAACCTTATTCAAAGCACATTTGTAGGTGCTTTGAAATGCGATTTCAACCAGAGTTTTACAGAACGCGTCTCAATCTGGACACTCTGTCAGCTCAAATCGGATTTCAAATTTTCTTTTGCATCACTCTTAATGTGACACAACGATAACGTCAAAGTCGGTGACGGAAATGACGAAAATATTAATACGGTATTCAAACGTTATGTCCAAAGATTTATTATCTAATATTTAAGATATAAAAAAATCTACGTTTTTAATGTTTGTATCAGAATAACCAATTTGTCCCCACTCATCATCATTACATTTTAATGGTTATACTGAATACATAACTCAAATCACTTAATAACACTAATAATTACTATAATCTGGAACCTCATTATGCCATTATTGAAATTAAACTTTCTATTCATCAAATAGTCCTGAACAAAATGTATCAAGGTTTCCACTAAAACATTAAGCAGCACAACCGTTTTCAATGTTGATAATAAGAAATTTTACTTGAGAAAAAATCAGCATATTAGAATGATTTCTGAAGGATCATGTGACACTGAAGACTGGAGTAATGATGCTGAAAATTCAGCTTTGCTATCACATGAGTAAATTACATTTTAAAATATATTAGAATAGCAGTGAATTATAATAACATTTCATAATATTACAGTATTATTTTACTGTATTTTTGATCAAATAAATGCAACCTTGGTGAGCGTAACAAACTTTTAAAACGTGTACAGTTGTAATGTACCGTTTTGTCATGGGTTATAAACAGATATTTAGGGTTGGGGCTATTAGAATTAACCATTGAAAAAAAAAAAAACATATTGGTTGACCACTAATCTGAAGATTTGGGAAGGCAGTCCCACTGGTGGTCCTCAAACGTCTATTGTGGTTATAATAACCCTGGTATTTTGGGACTGAGGTGGAAAATTATGATTTCCTGAAAGTAACCTTGTCAATCTCTTTTCTCCTCTCATAGCTGTCAGTGCGCCTGAAGTCAGGGCCACGTCTGGGAGAAGGCAGAGTCGAGGTTCTACGCGAGGGGAAGTGGGGAACTGTGGTTGACCACCAGTGGGACCGTATCTCAGCCAGCGTGGTGTGCAGAGAGCTGGGCTTCGGCTCTGCCAAAGAGGCTCTTTCCGGAGCATACATGGGTCAAGGTGAGAATTACAGTAGTTTAAGCTTAAAGAAATAGTTGACCCAAAAAAAATGATTTGTTATTATTTACGTACCCTCATTCTGATCCCAGTTGGAACTACTTGAGGGTAAGTAAATGACAGATTTTTCATTTTTTCCTTCAATCTGCCAATATGGTGTTTTTGGGAAGAAGGTGATTCATAACTACAAACATGGTTATTATACTGAGTTTGGCACATGATTCCAACGAAGTCTGAGTCTGAGCTTAATTGGAAAGCTCTGCTTATCTGCGGGATACGCCTGTCTGCAGCTGAATATGAAAGCAGTCTATGACGTGACATGAGGATGTCTCGCATTATGTGAAATCACACTCTCCAGACGCAAAGCATGAATGTACCGTACGGGAATGACGATTCTTTAAGCCAAGGAACTTTCCCTGAACTTTCTCTGCCTCAGATCCACACTGCATGTGAGTTTATTTAAGATGACTGAGACAAAACTCAACGCTGATCTGTATTCCGAGCGGCATCTCTTCTCTTTGGCAGAGCAATTATCTCATCCGGTCAGAGCGGAGCGATGACAGTAGCAATCTATTGAAGACTTCCAGATATCACACTGATGAAAAACACAGCCAGTAATGTTGTGCAGATTTTTTTTTTGTTAGTTTTTTTTAAAGGAAGGAAGTGAAATGACGTTTGACTCATAATGATGTTTTATCAGGTGCTACCATTCAAAGAACTGAAATGATGAAATGTTGATTTATGGATTATGATAATTTTAGGGGTCTGTTACTTTAAAAATATAAGCTGTAATGCACCAGTAGTGACTCATATGAAAATACAGACTTGAAATGAATCTGCCTAAGGTTGAGTACTTTCATCTAATGAAAATAATCCAATCAAGGTTTTAATTTAACATTCGCCAAGTGCCAAATTCTGTAAGTACAAATAGGCTATGTAATGTGTTACTTGTCTGTTACTGGCTGATTTTCTTTTTTAGGAATGGCAACTTCAAAATTAAATTCAAAGCAAGTTAAGTACCTGTTAAGTGGTACCACTTTAGGCTTATTTATACACATGGATGGAATATTTCTTGCAGCACCCTTACAAAAAATAAGTATACTTCAAGTTCATTTTATTAAGTATTTTTAAGTAAAGTTCAAGTATATTTTTAAGTATACTAATATCAGTGTACTAGAAGTATACTTGTAAGTGTACTATTTCATTACTACTTGGGACTAAATTGGCCCACTTTTTAGTGTATAAATTATACTTTTAAGCTTTAAATATAACAGTAGTAAATGTTGAATACACAGTTTACAACTACATTTTTCGTTTGTACTGCAACTATCCTACAGTACAAGTTAACTTATAGGTATACTGATAGTTTACTAGTTAAATACTTGTAGAACACTTTTTAGTTTATGAAAGTACACTTTGAAGTATACTCTCAGTAAACTAGTAGTTTAGTAGTTTTATACTGCAAGTATAATTGTAAGTTTTCTTTAAGTGAACTTATCATACTTATAGTTTACTATATATATATTAATTTTGCACTGAGTATACTACTATGTTCCTATTCGTATACATTTTTATACTTGAAATTTTCTTAACTGTACTTTAAGAAGATCTGAAGTAAATTTCTATGTACACTTCCAGTGGACTAAACAAAAATTCACATCACATTCACTCAGAATTAAGAACATGTATGTTTTCATATTGATTCATAATGCAAGTTTATAAGACCGTATAAAACTGTGAAAGAAGTATTTAATAGGCTACTCAAACAAAAGAGTAAACACAACTACAAGCCAAGTATACTTAGAAAACTTAAATAATACTTTTGTGTATATCTCGATCAAAAGATTGAGTAAAAGTAGAGGCCAAATATCTGTATAGGTCAAATATACTGAATTTGCTGTCAGTATAAGTCAAGTATACTTATATACTTCATGTTTTAAGTATATTTCTGATAAATACATAACATTATTTTTAGTTTAAAAAAGTAATAGCACACTTAATAAACATCTTTTCTTTGTAAGGGTAAGTAAGCTAATATACACTACTGTTAAAGTAGAAAACAGTTATTTTAAATTGTAATACAGTATTACTGTTTTTACTGTATTTTAGTTTAAATAAATGCAGCCTTTGTGAGCATAAGTGACTTTAATATATCAGATTTTATGATTGCTATAACACAAAGAAAAACAGCTTAATCTCATTGTCATTGAGACAAAAATACATACATTTGAAATAAAACAATAATGTAAATTATAGTTTAATGTTGGTTAATAAATATTTTTTGTTGGTACATTTTCTTAATCACCCTTCATCGGCAGGTGTGGCAAAAAAAAAAAAAAGAAAGAAGCTATTTTAGAAAGTGACTACACTTGCTGATTTTTGAACTCACCCATTCGGATGTAAGACCACTTGAGATCAAATCTTATGATTTCTGTCCATCTGTAGCATCGAGGTCTTTAGGTATTTAGATGTCATGTATAATTTTCCCATTGCAGCCGAGGCCACAAAAACATATAGTGAGTGAAAAGAGACACAAATTAGTGTTTCAATGACAGAACAGAGTTGGACTGTTTGGGACAGGCAGTAAAAATAGGAAATCTGTTGAGATGGGCTACATGTACCAGACTGTGGTTACCACATTTAGAAATGATCCTGAATAATAGTGTTGTTACAGTGCTTATTGCACTGCCAGATTTTTCCAGACATTTAATATAACATACAGGGATAGTTCACCCAAAAATGAAAATTCTGTCGTCATTTACATCATTTTGGGGTGAACTATCCCTTTAATGTGCTTTGTGGTGGAAACAAGTTTGAAAATTGGATGTCATTGTGGCTGCATTGTGGAGCACATTCTTTCTGTGGATTTTTTTGTTCAGAAATGTTTTTATGGTGGAGTTAGCATGAACCCTGTATGACAGTGTAGATCTTTTAAGGCCAATGCGGCGTGAAGCAACAAATTCTGTTGAGGCGTTCTCTAAGTCTGACCTCCCAGTAAGTAGTAAGTAAGCGTTTCTGAAGTCCCTCGATGACTTTATGTTTTGAGATTTGTTTGAATGCAGTATCAGCTGCTTTTACTTCAGTCAGACACTATAGACAAGGGATTTAAAGTCACGTTCACCGGTTCACCTTTTGCTTTACTGGCAAAATGTATAAGGTGAGAATATATTTTTGTATGCAGTACAACACTGAGTTTTTCCTCTGGCTTGGAACTGATGCTGACACATGCACTTGGCTAAGAGGAAATATTTCTTATATAGCAATTTAATCTGCTCTTAAAATAGGGCTTATAGTCATTCCATGAAAGGAAAACACCATTAATGCGGAATATATATATGTTGTTTTATTCTAGGGAGAAGAAAATTTGCCGTAAACCACACTCCAGTGAAACTATTCACTGCAGTCAGTCACAGAACCACTCCCTTTCCTTCAGCCACTTCTGGAATACTTACTTATTTACTTGCCTTTTTGTGCATACACGGTTTTATATTTATGCTAAGATTTTTAAAAAAAGTAAAAAACAAAAAAACAAAAAATTTTTTTTTTTATTTCAACAAGGAAGCATTCAATTGATTAAAATTAACCGTAAATCCAATCACAGTATAATGTTCATAATTTTTTTTTAAATGTCCACAAAAATATTTAGTTTTCAGCACTGATAATAATAACAATAAATATATTTTTGAGCACCAAATCAGATTATTAGAATGATTTCTGAAGGATCATGTGACACTGCAGACTAGAGTAATGATGCTGAAAATGAATCTTTGCATCAGAGGAATAAATTAAAATATAGTGACATAGAAAACAGCTATTTGAGGTTGTAATAATATTTTACAGTATTACTGTTTTTGTTTTGTTTTTCTGTATTTTTGATTAAATAAATGCAGCCTTGGTGAGCATTAGAGGCTTACTTTAAAAACATTAACAATCTTAGTAATCCCAAACTTTTATGGTAGTGTTAGTGTATATTTATTTTGTAACAATATATTATTCTTTATTTATATGTATATCTATATTTATATAGTAGCACATGACACAAAGAAAATTTTTTGATTGAGCCATTTGAGTCTAAATTATGATGTCATCATACTGGAGAAATTACATGAACAATAATTAGACGTCTCTTGCATTTCTTCTTTTTTTCTGTAGTCGATCAATGGGTTTTTCAATGACTCTTAACTTTTACTTTTGGTCTCCACTCTTTGCTTAAATCCTTGATTATATATAATATTCTCCTTGAGGGAACATTTCCATATTAATCCTCATGGTTTTAGCCAATCTATAGCAATTTGCTTCAGAAGCGAGGCCAAATAGGGTGCTGTGTTTGCTTTTGTGCTCTATCATTTTTGCTTCAAAACTAAACAGCTGGTCATTATTTCTACTTCATTTACCCAGCATGTATTTCTGAGATGGGGACAAACTTTACAATTACTCTTCCACTAATGTTTCTGTGGTACAGTTATGCTGCAGATTTCACATGCTTGTGAGATTCATATCTGAAGTTTTAGCACACTGCTCACATTGGACTCTGATTTCGACCGTCGTCACAGTAAACAAAGAGGGAAATGAACTGTGACATCTGATACTTTTTATCAAGCTTTTTATCTCCATAGAACCTCAAGAATGTGATGATAATGATTTCACATGAACAAATCCACTCCTCTGTATCTGATCAGACTCATGTGTGGCCCTCTGGTGTGTGAGGAATATTGCTTTAACACACAACTTTTAGAACGTCCCCATTTTGTGGAAAGTTACTTTTAGAAGTAATGTGTTACAATATTGCGTTACTCCCTAAAAAGTATCAAATTGCGTTACTTTTCTCATCTTTCTCATTTCAAAAATGAAATGAATAAGCCTCAGGTTGAAGGAAATGTAAATGCACGTCTGTACAGTAGAGGGCTCGGCTCAAACAAACCTTTCAGCTGTGCTGTCATTCTGGTCTGGATTGCAGAAGAATGGGACGCAGGAGAAAGTTCGACACTTACCTCAGCAATAAAAACAAAAAAATAAAACACAAATGTGACCCTGGATCACAAAACCAGTCTTAAGTCGCACGGGTATATCTGTGGCAATAGCCAACAAAACATTGTATGGGTCAAAATTATCGATTTTTCTTTTATGCCAAAAATCATTAGGATATTAAGTAAAGATCATGTTCCATGAAGATATTTTGTAATTTTCCCACCTTAAATATATAAAAAAAATATTTTTGTGAGTGGATGCAGCACAATCGCCAATAGAAATGGACAACTTTAAAGGTGATTTGTTTAATATTTCAATTTTTCTGCACCCTCAGATTCCAGATGTTCAATAGTTGTATCTCGGCCATATATTGTCCTATCCTATTCCTAACAAACCATACATCAATGGAAAGATTATGTATTCAGCTTTCAGATGATGTATAAATCTCAATTTTAAAAAAATTACTCATAAGAATGGTTTTGTGGTCCAGGGTCACAAATGTGATGTTTATCTAAAATAGTTTTTGCTTATTAGTATTAGTATTGAATCATCGAAGGTCAGCAGCAGAGACATTGGTTAATAAAGTGAGATTAAATACATTATTAACAACTGGTTTGCAGAGTTTCTCTCAACATGGGGACAAGAGAGGTGTCCGTTTATAAATGGAAAAACAAAGTAACATGCGTTACTTGTTTGACTAAGTAACTCTGATATTTTGTTGTAAATTTAAAAGTAATGTGTTACTTTACTAGTTACTTGAAAGTAATCTGATTACATAATCAGAGTACTCACATTACTTGTATGCGTACACTGCCCATAAGAATGAATCCACTTACAACATGGTTTTCGGTAATAATTAATTGATATTCTTACATGGGCTGGATGAATTGTGACGATGCAAATCTTATTTATCTGCCATTTTTATAACAATGAATTGTTCAGTTACTCAGAAATGATCCTCAATAGATTTACATCAGTAAAGATCAAAGATTAGTTTGAGAAAGTGACAAATGGCAGCAGTTGGTCAGTAATGTTTTAAGGCCGTTTTTGGAAAGGGTCGGTTAGAAAGTATCTAGTGTTCTCTGTGGCAGAAAGAACTCAAACAGGCCGAGTGTTTGTTATTTTGTTTTATATTTGAGACTTTTAACTTGTGATTCCCCAGTGACATTTACTGTTTGTTTGTTCTACAGGGACGGGGCCAATCCACATTAACTCTGTGCGGTGCACTGGCACAGAGCGCTCCATTTTGGATTGTTTCTTCCAGGAAGTCCCTCCCTGGACATTCAAACACAGCCAGGATGCTTCTGTCAAATGCTATGTTCCTAAGACAGGCGTGGACACCACGGTGAGCAAAACGATCACAGGTTATTTCAGATAGCTCATATCAGTCATGTTATCTGCACAGTAGTCCCCCAAAATATTTGGACACTTAAAGTGTAGCTTTGTAGATTTTCAACCCGCTTTGTATTGTTACAATGTCGGTTGGTAGTATACAGTATGTAAATGAATAATGTTGATTTGTTCTCCATGTTACCTGGAGAGATACATTTATGTTTATTCGTCAGCAAAAGGACCTTTTACAGATCCAGAGCTTTTGTGAAAACTACAGATTATTTTTCTGCATTTTTTGTATACCTGGCCACAGACAGTCGGATCCACAGATGATTATTAACAAAACCATTATTGTAAGGGTATTGTGTTACTACTCTTTATTGTATTGTCTTACTTTATGTTGCATTATGGTAAAAATGAAACACTGACAACAGCTTTCTTACCTGTATGCGACAGCATTTTGCCTTGGCGGGTTGGGCATTCTTTCAGTTTTCCCCTCCGTTTGGCCTAAAACACAGTGTTCGTGCTCATCAAGTTTGAAATGTTGACTACAAACATTGAGGTTTTACAAATTTTCCGTCACGCCGTTCTCTCCATATTCACGATTCTTTGCAGCCTTAAAGGAGAACTCCGGTCAATTTTAACATTGAGCTCATTTTTTTGTACATTTGGAGTGCTGTCAGTACAGAGAACAATGACAAAAATCGGTGTTGCCTACACCGTGTTATCCTCTTTTTAAAATTTGCACCCTGTTGACTTCAATGGGGCAAGTTTTAAACCTGCGTTTAGCCTCTTAACATCCTTGATGTGTCATTACAAGTGCAAAGCCATGTGAGTGAGTTTATTTAGAGTGAACACGGTGAATCTGACTGCAGTAGATGTGAAAGAAATGAATAAAAGTGATGTTAATTCAGCCAGCGAAAATACCTGTATTTACTTCCTGTTTTCGGTCGAAGCCCACAGTAGTCGATTGTCGAGTTCACGCGCATAGGTTTAGTATATATGATCACGCGCGTGAACTCGACAATCGACTAATGTAGACTTCGACTGAAAACAGGAAGTAAATACAGGTATTTTCGCTGGCTGAATTAACATCACTTTTATTCATTTCTTTCACATCTACTGCAGTCAGATTCACCGTGTTCACTCTAAATAAACTCACTCACAGGTTTAAAACCTGCCCCATTGAAGTCAACAGGGTGCAAATTTTAAAAAGAGGATAACACGGTGTAGGCAACACCGATTTTTGTCGTTGTTCTCTGTACTGACAGCACTCCAAATTTACAAAAAAATGAGCTCAATGTTAAAATTGACCGGAGTTCTCCTTTAAATTAGCCACGGCCTACAACACGCTGGATCTTTCACTGGAATCTGAAAATAACTCACTCCTACTAAATGTTTACTCTTTGAATTCTTGCATCCGGGAGCAATACAAGGCAAAGTTTGCTAAAAAGTATTTCCTACTAAAGTAAAGCGGTATTTGACTTTCGTAAGCAAATTCATAGCAGACTGGTGGAAGTGGCCTTGGTCGCCAACATGCACAGTGTATTATGGGTGTTAAAAGTTTTCCTAGCTATTTGGCAAAAGGGAAGACAATAGCATTTTTTTTTCTCTGTTTTCTATAGTCAGTAAGTAAAATTAAAAAAATCAAAATCATACATTTTTATTGAAAGGCCATTTTGCCAGTGGTGAAGTACCCCCTTTGGCCACACTTAAAATGTCTTTGCATTATATAATGCACAAATATACGTTATTTAAAATTTCGTTGCATTTAGTGCATTAAATGACATTTATTTTAAATAAATATACAGACTTTGCTATTTTATATAATGTATTATATTGTAGTTATTCATTCCTGTATTTTAAACAGTAGAACATGGCGTTGGCAACACCAAGGTCATGGGTTTGTCTCCCAGGGAATACACAAACTGATAAATACTGTAGATAAGCTTTTAATGAAAGTTTCTGCCAAATGCTACATGTAAATATGTACATTTAAATGCATTATGGCATTTATTTTAAATATACGCACTTAATCCTCTAAACATCCCCTAGGAAAGTGACGTTAGTTCTGAGAAAAGTTCTAGCATCATCTGTTTGCAAAAGTGTTTGTTTATTCTTTGAGGCCACTGTGTGTGTGTGTAGTTTTCACTCCTGTGAGCATGTTTGTGTTTCAGGTGCGGTTGGCAGGCGGCAGGGATTCGGCTGAGGGTCGTGTGGAGGTGCTCATGGAGGTGGGGGGCAGAAAACGTTGGGGGACGATTTGCAGTGAAAACTGGGGAATAAATGAAGCTATGGTGGTGTGCAGGCAACTGGGCTTTGGTTTCGCCTCCCGTGCCCATCAGGTGAGACTGCTGAAAAGAATGTTGTGTTTTCCAGTAATCGCTCTTAATATGTTGCTTTGGTTGCCTCAGGCTGTGTGCATTTGAGAGCTTCCTGTGCATGTTTAGGGGTTAGGATACTTCTGGGAAACATGAGTGTTATACAGTAGCTGTTTTGTGAAGATGAAGAGGTGGGACAAGTTTAGAAATAGTTGAGAACAGGAATCAAGGCAGTTATTACACGTGCAGAACTAAACTGTTTTACGAAATCTCATAAAGAAATGTCCAGGTCATATCGCAACCCCAAATGAATGAATGAATGAATGAATGAATGAATGAATGAATGAATGAATTAATTAATTAATTAATGAATTGAATGAATGAATGAATTAATTAATTAATTAATTAAGGGTTATTTATATTCAGTTACTTCATCAATCTTTCTTCCCCCAAAAAATTTGCATTAAATAAATTCAGGATTAGTGTGTGTTTTCAGTACAAATTCAGTATAATTTATACTATATTTGATATAGTAATCATTCATTATTTGATATAGAAATCATACATTTCCCGTCAAAAAATGGAAGAAGGGTAAAATTGCATTATTTCTGGTAATAAGGAATAATGACTAAGTTCTGGACCCATAAATAAGTAGCTTAACATCATCATGTAGATTTTAAGTTAAAATGAATATGAATTAATATAGGTGTGTGTATCCTAAGTCTTGTAGAAGTTAATTCTTTCATTTTCTTTTGGTTAACTTGTTGGCTTCACCTTGTTACTTCACTTAACTAGTAAATGGTGCATGCATACAGTATAATCATATTAATTAAGTACAAAGCATAATTAGGTATAAACAAGTACTGTAGGAAGTGCTGAATTAAAATAGTTAAGATTATTCATAACTTGTAAAACTAGAGGGCATATCATCTTCCCAAAAGTACTTCATGTCAACTACCTTGCATATTAAGCATAGCATACGATATGCAGACAAATAAGATTTGGCCTTCCTGTGTATAGGACACATATTATTGGCAAGGAGACCCTTCGGCACAAGAAGTGACATTGAGTGGGACTCACTGTGTGGGAACAGAAATGTCCATCCAGCAGTGCCGTCGGAATAATCACGTCCACTGCCCTCGAGGAGGCGGGGCTAAAGCAGCAGGTGTCACCTGTTCTGAAAGTAAGTGATTGGAATGACAAAATCTGATGCATATTATAATTTTATCTGCGCTGAATGATCCCAATGAATGAATCAACATCTTGTTTTAGCGGCACCTGACCTGGTTTTGGATGCACAGCTCGTGCAGGAGAGCGCTTACCTGGAAGACAGGCCTCTGCACCTGCTCACCTGTGCTCATGAGGAGAACTGTCTCTCCTCCTCTGCCAACCGGATACAGTGGCCCTACGGACACCGCCGGCTTCTGCGTTTCTCCTCTCGTATTATGAACTTGGGCAGAGCCGACTTCCGTCCACGCTCCTCAAGAGAGTCCTGGACCTGGCACCAGTGCCACAGGTGAGGGTTTCCTTCTTTCATCTGTTTTAATGTCTATTCAGAATGAAACAGCAGCCCGAGAGCTGCTGGGAAAACATAGTTTGGTCATCTTGTTTTATAAAAAGCTCCCCTTGCTGAGAATACAGTACAATACAACTGGACCCCAAGACCAAGAAACATTTGCACAGATGCTTCAGTGACAAAAACTGAATCTTACTCATTAGCTACCTGCAATCCAGTTTGCAATGAGTACTTACATTTTTATTTTAGTTAAAGTAAAAGGTATTTTATTATCTTTAGATTATTATTATTATTAATAATTTTATATTATATTTTTTACTTTTTCTTTTCTGTTTCACTTTTTCTTTTCCTGTCTATTACTTTTATTTCTTTTTATATTGCTTTTTTTGCATATTCTTTTTAATAGTTCAATAAAATTGATTTTTATATGCATTTTATATTTCATCTTTATCATGACGTAATCATTTCAGCAGTGGCGTGTAACGCATTCACTCGTACTAGCCACTTAGGCGGGTTGAATTTTACATATAATATATACATTTTTAAATTGTAGTCTTTTAAAAAAGGTATCTGAAATTATAAACCACGTGCAATGTAGTGTTATCAAATATATTAATTTTTAAATACATATCGATACTGAAATATCTGAAACGCTTCCAATACAAATTTTCCACAGAAAAGATACACGATACCAGCTGCGTTTTCTAGTTCTCCCATCTCTCCGACAGCTAGATGACACACAAACCCGCCTCCCCTCACTCACTCTGGACGAATATTGTTGGTGTTACAGGGCTTGAATTTCGTCATGGGATTGCGCGTATTTACCATAATTTTACTCATTCACGCAGATTTTGTGCTCACACCCAAAGGTGGCACATAAAGCCACCTCTCTGTGCTACATTGCATTCTTTTTTCGCTGCTTATTGCTCTTCAACAGTCAAATAAACAGAAAATTAATGTCAAAATGCCGGTCTTGATGAGTATTCACATAAACACAATCCTTTATGTTTTAAGTGAATGTAAACAGTTGAGAAAGAAAATGCATGTGTAACAGTATAATGGATCCGTGCGTCAGGTCTTAAAGTGACAGCAGTCTAATATATCTGCTGCCAAAATATGAGATAATATTAAGAATGTCTAAACGGCAGTTTATCCCCATGGTGTTCATGTCAAAATTGTGGCCATTCGCACAGACATTTACACCCACCTCCACCCCTTCACCTCCTAGCATCTTCATAATAGAGCAGTGGATTCTGTATAGAAACTCTATGTACGTGATCATTGTATTTCCTTCTGTAAACATATGCTAAGAAACATTTGCTTATTAAAAGGCTTGGGGGATTTGTGTCTCAAGGATGTATCTCAAACTGTCTAGTATGGCAGCTCGCGCAACTTAGAGCCTAAGCCTCTCGCCAAATCCAAAGATTGTCAATAAATTTCATTCTCAAAGTGGTCCTGACTGAAATAATGTAGGAATAACCCTGACATATGACTAGAAGAGTATTTGTGGGTACATTTCCTTTCAGTTGAGTTCACTCAGTTATTTCAATGTGCAATGAATGGAACGTACACTCCTGTTTATAAAACCGGTCATGGGTGGTCAGAAAGCTTGCCGTCATCTTTCAGATTTATTAGTTGCTTTGAGCACCTTCACTCCCTTTACATGTGTTCTGAAAATAATTGCAAACCCATTCTGTGGGAACAAGGCACTCTGTTGTGGAGGAGTCGTGGGCTTTGCGTGTTCACAGGCCAAACCTGTTTTATTAATCTTTTAAAAACACCAGAGAAGTTGGCATTTGAAAGCAGTCTATTCAGACGAGCTGAATAAACAACTCTTCTAGCGTAACCCTGTCAGCATAACAACAACTTCCTGTAAAGGGTGTTACGGTAGCAGCCAACACCTTCATGTAGGAGCAATGAGGTCATCAGACAGTGGTCCATAGTGAACCTTTGTTCTGCCCATGTTCACAAGCCAGCGTGAAATATAAGTCAACTACATTTTAACATATTCTGGAATAGAGTCATGGAAAACTCCTGCCATTTTTCTAGGGTGTTGTGGGTGAGTGGTATCAAAGTCTCTTTCAAGGAAAGTCTCTTCACTCTGCGCCAATATTTGCAACGCCTCCGGGCAGCTACTGTATTTCGGGCATCCAAGAGCAAGTCCTATCTACTTGAATGGGGGAATCCTGAAATCTCAAAAACTGTTTGCTGAATCAGCAAAAAAAGGAACATTTGAGACATGAACTGTCCCATAAAGGTTGTTTCTTATGCTTAAATGGCGTTAAAAAAGCTTATTTTCCAGGCTTGACCAGCCAAAGCACGTGCAGTTCTAAACGCGCAATGAATTTACCAATTAGCTTTTGGCTCTTTTATTTAGAAGGCAGGACTTATTCCGCCATATTGTGCTTTGCACTTTCTTCAAGTAATATGAGTGCACTGTCTTTGTATATCTAAAGTCTTTGGTGGTATTTAGCATATTTAACATGATTATACTGTGTTGCTAGAACATTACTATGTACTATGTACAGTTGCTAATGAATTCGGAGTGGTATATAACACATTTAATACTAGGCAGTTTCTCAAATCCAAGAACACAAAGAACAGACTTGTTTTGCCAGGTTGCCTTGAAAGAACAAACTCGGAAGGACGCGAGGGCACAGAACGCATCCTTGTGAGAATGGAGATGTGCTGCGATCTTGTTGCTCAACTGACCGTCTTATTATAAGTAGCGTCCAATACACAATAAATACAACATACAGTAACATCACAAACAAATTTAATAACCTATTGAAACATTTCTTTCATATTATTATAGACATTATTTTCATATTATTTTAGATCGTTTTATTTTAACGACGCATATGTGAAAATCAGTATGCATGTTTAACATCACCTATGCTGACGATGTTAAGATTCTTTTTAAAGTCGTCATGAAATCACAATTGACCCTATTTACTTTGTTAGTGCACATTACTAGTCGTGTGGTGAACAATTAATTTGTGTTAATTAAGTTAAGTTAATTAAGTTAATACACAAAGTTTTTTTAGTTTTTCATGGTGATCTTTAATCAAAATCTGTAAATTTGCTTCCGCTCTGGAATGGCGCTCTGTCTCTGATGACGTCAGTTTGATGGCTTGGGTTGAATATCTTTAACCATTCCCTCCAACCGTCAGTCTTCATTGAGCGAGGGATGGAGAGGAGGTGCGCTAAAATAAAACCCCGCCCTCTATTCAATATTCCGTTTCACTTGGAAATACGTCACAACACGGAAGTAAAGTCAGTTGCAACTTCCGGTTCATGGGGACTTTAATGTGCCCAAAAAAATCTTACGTAAAAGTCTTTACATTATTAAAATTAGGCAAAACAAACAGACAAATGTTTGTGTTCACGAGCCATCACGTATTTGCGAGCTTGCAGCAAGAATCTCTTATGCCTGGGACACATTGTCCGATTTTGGGCTGTCCCAGATGAAAGATGTAGCCTGGCTAACGTCAGACCTCTTTGTCATTGAGACGTGGTCTGGGAACCATATGTTCATTTTCTCGTATTTGAGGCGTGGTTTACGAATGCCCAGAGCCGTTTATTGGGCGCTACGAATGTCTATCAAATGCGCCTGCATGTAGCTCATAGCCAATCGTTTCAATTATACCAGATGACGTATGTAGAGCGGCAGAAATTCGACGAGGAAGACAACGAAATAAACTTGCGTTCTAAACTACTTAGAACACTATCTAAGCTTGCATCGAAAGGTAACTTCGCGTCTGATGCCATGTTGGATCCATAGATATAAACAAACTGCTTCGGTGTGTCGCATTGATGTCGTCATCGTCTTGCTGCTCCCTCCCCGTTCTGTGATTGGTTCCCTTTTTGAGGGGAAAATCTGGTCCATGGTATCCAGGCTGCCTAGCAGCGTGAATAAAATCGCGCTGCGTGCAAGGCAGCATGGGGAAACCCAGGCTATGAAAGATGACTAATCGTTGTGATTTCTGTGGTCGTGGCTCCTAAACGTCGTACAGTGAGAGAGGTTGTCACTGTCTTGCGGCCTGCGATAATTTTCTGACAGTGACAGAAATTTAGCATGATCATCTCACAGTGTGTTTGTTGCTACGACCTATACGTTTATAACTAACTAACCCCAAAAAAAAAGCAACACAAAATGGCGTTGTAACAAGGTATGATGTTATGGGAAGAAGGAGGCGGGAACCGGCGAACACTTAAACATTTTAATAACCAAATAAACAAATACAAAAATGAAAGTAAAAGCCAGCAGCCCCTCACGGACGACTGCTGGCAACACACAAAACAGAAACAACACATCCAAATAAAAATCAGGCCTGTCCTCTCTCGCTCTTCACTGTCGTCGCTCCTCCTTTATGCTTCCGCTCCTCCGTGAGAGATCCGAGACCGGTGCGTCTCGCAGGTGTAGCTCATCACTGATCACGCCACCGGCCTCGCGCCCCTCCCACGGCCCTCGGCCTCGTCCTGCTCGCCACATACCCCCATCGCCCCTCGCAGGCCGGGGGGTACCTCCGAGGCTGCGCCTACTCCCCCCCTCCCCCCCTCCCCGGGGGGACCGATCACGGCGGCTGCGGTACCTGGGGGTATGGATAGACGAGGCGAGAGAAAAGGAGGCGGAAGCATGAGGAGCAACAGAGACGAGAGAGGGGAGAGAGGAAGAAAAAAAAAAAAAAAAAAAAAAATTCCTGGTCCGGTCCCCAGACACACTGCCGCTCGGTCCTCAACCAGCTGAGACTCACTCGCGGTGCCATGCGATGGTACTGGACATCCGTTGGGGGACGGCTCGACACTCGTCCGCCTCCTGGCGGACGGCGATGGCTCCTCCTTCCGAGGGCAGCCGGCAGCGAGCCTCCCGTCCCCTGCTCCGCCCCCATCATGGCCGACGGCAACAGGCTCCGGCCCACGGCGAACGGGAGCGACTCCTCCGCTCCCTCGCGGACGGCAGCCACCCCTCCTCGGCCCAGGAGTACGGCAGCGAAGCGTCCGTCCCTCCTGATCTTCTATCGCTCCAGCACCATCGCCTCGGGCAGCAATCGGCGGCCACGGCTCCCTCGTGCTGCCCGACCTCCTCAGCACCGCGATCTCTCCCAGCAGCGAGGGCTCTCTGACAGTGCGTCCCTCCTTCCTCCCGGGTTTCGGCACCAATGTAACAAGGTATGATGTTATGGGAAGAAGGAGGCGGGAACCGGCGAACACTTAAACATTTTAATAACCAAATAAACAAATACAAAAATGAAAGTAAAAGCCAGCAGCCCCTCACGGACGACTGCTGGCAACACACAAAACAGAAACAACACATCCAAATAAAAATCAGGCCTGTCCTCTCTCGCTCTTCACTGTCGTCGCTCCTCCTTTATGCTTCCGCTCCTCCGTGAGAGATCCGAGACCGGTGCGTCTCGCAGGTGTAGCTCATCACTGATCACGCCACCGGCCTCGCGCCCCTCCCACGGCCCTCGGCCTCGTCCTGCTCGCCACAGGCGTATTGATCATTGCGACATGGCGCTAAAACTTAAAATTGCTTGCCTCAAGCTCCATTTGCAAAATTGGCATGCCAATTTGCCAACTCTTTTCCCTAGCCATGACCGCATCCATATTCTCCTTTTTCCTTCCTCCTCTTTTTTTGAGCACACATAAAAACCATAATTGCCAAAGTGTGATTAATCTTGCTCTATTTGTTTACCACTAGCGCATGCTGATGACGTTCTGATGATATTAACTTGTGTCGTAGCCTATGATTCAATAGGTGTCATCATCGTATAATCTACATACATGTTGTACAAAGTTTATTAGATCCATTTTGTACAGTGTGATTTGTAATGATCTTACAGGATTGACAAAATCGTACAGTCAATACAAGAAGTTTAAAGCTTACATCTTACGTTTTTCTCTCAAGTTTGCATTCGATGCATTCTCAATATCGTCCTCAAACAAGTTGCCTGATTTAAATGATCTTTTATGTGCTTAGCATGAGCAGTAAAGGGTCACCGTGATTTTGCCAAGTAAGACATGTTCCTGGATCAACATATTTTGTTGATCCTGGAATAACATTCCTGCCCCAAAATTTAGTCCTAACCCTATCCCTACCCCTAAACCTAAACCTACCCAAACTTTCCCCTAAAATCAGAGGGAAATGATAGGTGAATAACACTGATGTTGAAGCACCTCACCCTGGTTTTAAGCCTAAACTTGACATAAACTGTAAACTTGTTCCTCAAATCTGATTGGTTGATTGGAAAGTTGTTCCAGGATCAACAAAGATGTTGATCCAGGAACATGTGGTACTTGGTGAAATCACGTTCACCAGCAGTAAAGGTATGTACAGTCAGTACGGGCAATAGTAATTGTGGTGCTTGCCTTGGCAATCACTTAATTATACAATGCTACTTGTACTTACATTCTTTTTTTTTTTTTGATTCAGGCATTATCACAGCATTGAAGTGTTCACGCATTATGACCTCCTCACACTCAACGGAAGCAGAGTGGCTGAAGGACACAAAGCCAGTTTCTGTCTGGAAGACACCTTCTGTCCTGAGGGTAAAAGACTAGTTATGTTAAACCTTATTCTAATGCAAATTGGTTTACGAGAGCAAATAAAACAGTTTTTGTGTTTATCTCCAGGACTTCACAAACGCTTTTCATGCTACAATTATGGAGATCAAGGCATTTCAGTGGGTTGCTGGGACACGTACCGCCACGACATCGACTGCCAGTGGATAGACATCACCGATGTGAGACCTGGAGACTACATCATGCAGGTGAAATGATTCAGAACATCTGAACGGTGGAAGACGGGAGTCACGCACAAAACATTTTTCACTATTCTTTCAAGAGTAGATTCTCTTTTCAGGATGCAGTTTTTCCACTTTTTCTCTGTCATTAACTTTGGAAACGTGTTAATCATCCAAATCACTGTGGGCACTTCCGCAGCTGAGCTTCACATGCAGAACCAGCCAATCAAAGAGCCGCTTTAGGGGCCAATCAAGAGGCCTTTTATACATCCCAGTTGTAAAATATAGGTTGATGTGAAGCTTTGTTTTAATTACAGTGTACCTTCGTGCTCTGACCTTTTTGAAGATTTATTTGCTCGATGATAGATTTGCATGTATTTTAAGCACGTTTGGCAGATGCTAATTACAAACCGGCATCGGGCTGCTGCTATATATGGCACAGCAATGAGCCGTGGTGATAGTCAAAAGGTCAGAGCTACCATCTCCATGTAGAATGAGGCCAGCTATCCCATGCCAACCCCGTCTGAGCAAAGACGCCGTGTAAATGAAGCATCTATACTTCATGAACCAGACAAACTTGTTGATCTTTCCTTGAGTTGCTTGTCTTTAATTTTACACCAAAAATAACCCAATGCTAAGCTTTCCCTGCTGGAGGAGAAAAACATGCTATATCCCCCTCTATTAGACATGGTCAATTACGTTCAGAGTAATTTACGCCCGCCAGTTTTACAGGCGCTTTCTCGCTCAAACATATGCTCAGACAGACCCAGATCTCTACAGTCCAGAGTTAAAGTTGCACAATGTTAATAAAAGTGAAAAAAAAAAAAAAAAGATAAGTGAGACTTGAATGTGCTCACAGAATAATTACCTTTGGCTACTAGGAACAATATCTTAACAGTGTTGAAAATAAAAGAACTGTTGTATCAGCGTTTAAAAAGTTCTCAAGCCTAGTAGGCACAATCACATTCAATTTATAACGTACTGTTGCTCAAAGCTGCTCTTTTGACTTCTTACCCTGCTTACAGCATCTTTTTGGACTATTAAACTATTATATTGCGATTTTATAACAGTAATTTGAGAGTCTGGTTTGGTGGAGCCAATTTGTAAAGTGGTTTGTTGAGCAATCTGTTTGCAAAACATTTCCTTACAAGCTCCACGTCCTTATTGGTTCTGCATGTCTGCAACTGATACTAATAGTATTATTTCAGGCTGGCATTGTAAAAAAAAACAAAAAAACATCTATATTTAATACTGTTCATCTTTAATTCATTATATAATTATTAGGCAAGTAGATATTTTTTATCATATTTTTTTTCCCCAAGTACATTTTACCAATTCCAAACCCAATAACTCTCAATAACTTTTGAAGCATGTTGGCAATTAAACATTTGACAGAAGCCATTGACTGCCATAGTAGGAAAAAAATACTATGGAAGTCATTTGTCTGGTTACCAACGTTCTTTAAAATATCTTCTTTTGTGTTCAACAGAAGAAAGAAATTCATACAGGTTTGGAAAATGAGGACAGCAATTTCATTTTTTGGTGAACTATCCCTTTAAGTTATGTCTGTTGCAAAGAAATGCTCATTGGGGGGCACAAAAAACAGGTTGAGAAGAAAATATATTAATTTGAAAGATATTATCCCTATAGTCTCCAGTGCCACCATTTTCCAGAACTGCAAACCACCTGGAGTCTCTAGAAGTACAAGGTGTAGAAGTACAAGACCATAAACTGCTTTAAAAAAAAATAAATCCAGAGGGAACCCATGGTAAATTGTCTTTCTGGGTTGCCCTACAAATTAACCTAATTACTGACCGGTTCTATTCATTCTTGTTTGTGTTTTGTCAGGTTGAGGTAAATCCGTCCCTGGATATGGCCGAATCAGACTTTATGAACAACGTCATGCGTTGTCGATGTAAATATGATGGACACAGAGTGTTTATGTACGGCTGCCATGCAGGTATGATCCCCATATCAATGAATGATTCACAACATGCATGCATGCTCAAACGCACTAGTATCTAAATTCCCTGTCTGACGCACTCTTCTTTCACAGGTGATGCCTACAGCGCTGAAATCGAGGATTTATTTGAACATCAGCGTCAGATCAGCAATAACTTCATCTGAGCCTATAGTAAAGATAGGTGAGAGGAGGGGATGGGTCCTGGAAATGTGGCTTTCTGGACAATAAACTGTGTGAAAGAGAAAGAGATCTTGTCAACTGATCTCAGAACAGTCTACCAGTAGCACCACAGTGGAAGAGATCTGCTACATTTTTAAAGGGGTCATGACATGGATTTATTTTTTTATTTTTTTCTTAGGTTTCTTGAGGTTCACTTATAATGTTAATAAAGTTGTGTTGCGCATACACACACAAAAACAAATATATATTTCCACCTTTATTCAGTTTTTAAGGGGCGGCTCCTTTAAGGTTTGTCAGTAAATGGCCACTGTTATGATTGGCTAATGTCATTGCATAGGAAACAGTATCAACGTCCACTCGCTATTACAAGCGTGTAAGTGTTTTGAAAACTTTATCCACATAAAACCGTAATTTACAGACAAAGCATTATGAAATAATTTACTTACGGTTTGTGCAGCTGCTGTCAATTTCAAAACAGTTGGCCGCTTCATCTTTCAACGAACGTACTAAACAAAATGCTCCGGACAAACGTATAGCCACTGAGCGACTGAACGCCGGTTGCTGGGGCCTATGGTGTGATGATGTATAACTATATCAAGGTCTTCCTCTGGAGTCAGGCATATGCACATGTATTTGCTTGTGGTGTGATGCAACAAATCCCACAATATCCAAATGAGCCGTTTTCAGAACTTGATTAAATAAATGCTTTGTTTTTTAACTATGAAACTTGCAGGACCTTTTAATGGTAACAATACCTCTTATATCTCAAAAGATCAAAGCAAATTTGATTTCTCATATCATGACCCCTTTAAATGGTTTTCTCCATGGAATTGAATTCAGTCTAGCAGATGTTTGAAAATCAAGCGAAAGAATAGAACTTAGATTAGTTCACCCTAAAATGAAAATTCTGTCATAATTTGTCTTAGTCTTTTGTATTTGATTTGATTTTTTGAATAGCATACTGGTTGTTCTTTTCCACCCAGTTGCAGTCGCAGATGTCAAAATTTTCATTGAATAATAGCTTAATTTTCAGTCTGTTCCTGGCTTATATATACTTTTATAGTGCATTATTTGTCATTTTAGAGCTTGATAGCCGTGCACAGTCTTTTCCCACTTTCATTACTCAAAAGAGTAGAATCCAATAATAAATAAAGTCAGAATTTGTATTTTTGGGTGAACTGATGCTTTAGTTATTATCCATTGAACTGGGACATTGTTTTCAGAGACTAAGTTGCAATTGTTGCGAGTTTAAAATAAAACATGCAAAATTTGTAATTCTTGGGACCATAAGACTATTAGAAAATAACTTTTTTTTTATTGTTGTCTACATGTACACATATTTATTTCCTGACATTACAGAATAATTATAGAATAATAAATATGTTGTTATAGAATAAATGCATCTGTATAATGTTTAATTTTTCATTACATTTCACCCCCATTATATTTGATTACAATATGATCTATTTTGTATGACATCCAAATGCAGCGTGTTCACTTTTTCTGCTCATGACTTTTATATCTTGAGTTTTATAACTTTAATTCTTCTGTTTGAGTTAAGCACTTTATTGAAGAACCGTCAGTATTCTGGTAGAAATGGGTCATTCACTACCTATTTCAACACACATCTCTTTGTTTGTTTATTAACAAATTAAGTGTTTTATACCCTCTTTCTCAGTGACTTTAAGATCCTAAAAGATAATAAAGGATGTTGTATGCAAAAGATTAATTTATTTAATACAATGTTAAAAACAAAATTTCTGGATGAGAGTTTTATTAGTTTGACAATTCATAGTATTAACTAAATGGTTGACTGCTTTAATAGTCATTTAACATCATGGAGATTTGATTTGTGGATGAATGGAACTTGTTTTCTTAGTCTAGCGTGTACTTGAAGCTTTTTTTTAACATCTATGAGTATAAAGGAGTATGTTGTCACAGTGTCCTGAAAAAAAAAAAAAAAAAAAAAGTAGTGTAAAGCATAAAAGGGATGCTGGGAATACTATGAAGAGCTCACTACAGCATTTAATGATGAGTTCAAATCTAGCTTGAATATTTATGGGCTAGAGCATTACATATAGTCTTAGTCTAAACATCTAAAAAGGTTTTTTTTTTTTTGAGCTGTATTGTATCAGTCTTTTTGTTTGTAATTATTTGCACAGTACAAGACGCTGTTAAACAATGGTTACTGTGCATGTAATGAACTGATATGTAATTTGTTCCTACTGTTTATCCTCAAATCCTCATGTTATTTATCTTAAAGTATAATCCATAATGGTTGATTTCATAAACACACGAGTGATTTTTCTTAAGTGAATCATCTGTGCCCATTGTATGTGCATAGATCAACTTTATGTACTTTCCTTTTTCACGAAATAGTGTTTTTGTAAGATCATCGACTTATTCTGTGCCTCAATTGTGTACCTTTATGTTCACCATGTTTCTCTTGAACTGTTACTTCATCTATACTTTTATTTATGATTTGCATGTTACCATATGATCTTAATATTATTAGTGCATAAATTGATTTCAGTCCATAATTCACAGCAAACTGTTTTTATATTATTATCTTCTGGTGCTAATTGTGCACTTTTCTGGGATTTCTTTTCATGGAGTAGTTGAGAGTTTAAGCTCTTATTGTAATTTGCAATACTCTCAGGGATGAAATATGTGTGTTCAAAATTCTTTGAGATCATTTGGACAGCCAAGACACAAATAAATGGGAAAGTAATACCAAAATCATTCCAGAAACTCAAACGTGATGTAAAACTCTTGTTACTGTTCTGTGATGAGTGTTACAGTGGTCAATGCAAACAACTGATCTCAAATGTGAATAAATATGGCGTATCGGGTCTCATTTAGCTACCTATACTCTGTTTTTCTGCTCATTGTGTACCGTGATCCATTGCACAGGGACTCCATTATCAATAAATGTGTGTTTGTGAAAGACTGTTTTTGTTTTCAAATAAAAATAAATGTAATACACTTAAGTGGCTGCTTCAGATGAGGGGAAAAAAGTTGAAACCATTGTAGCAAAAAAGACGGCATATATGGAAGCATTTTACTTTGACAAAGCAATATTTTATAATTCTACTATATTGTAATTGTAATTAATTATATAATCTCTGTAACTGTTATATAATCAGTTATATAATAGTAAACACGACCAACTTTTATTTTAAAAAGTGACATTAAAGGGATAGTTCACCCAAAAATGAAAATTAGCCCATGATTTACTCACCCTGAAGCCCTCCTAGGTGTATATGACATTCTTCTTTCAGACGAATACAATCGGAGTTCTATTAAAAAATGTCCTGGCTCTTCCAAGCTTTATACAGGGAGTGAATAGGTATATTTTTTTGGAAGTCCATCAAAGTGCATCCATCCATGATAAAAGTGCTCCACACTGCTCTGGGGGGTTAATAAAAGCCTTCTGAATTGAAGCGATGCGTTTGTGTAAGTATTCATATTTAAAACTTTATCGACTAAAATAACTAGCTTCCAGCAGTGAATGGGAAACTTGGAAGAGAGCCAGGACATGTTTTAATATATCTCTGATTGTATTCGTCTGAAAGAAGAATGTCATATACACCTAGGATGGCTTGAGGGTGAGTAAATCATGGGCTAATTTTCCTTTTGGGGGGAACTATATCGTTTTTAAAGGCATTTATAATGTTACAAAAGAGATCTATTTCAAACAAATGCTGTTCTTTTGAACTTCCTATTCATTAAAGAATCCTTACATGCGTCTCAGTTTTCAAATTAAAAACTGTTTTCAACATTGATAAGAAATTTTTCTTAAGCATCAAATCAGCATTAGAATGATTTGGATCATGTGACCCTGAAGACTGGAGTAATTATGCTGAAAATTCATTTTGGCCATTCATTTACACAGCAGCGTTTTGGTTGCCTGAAAATGCTAACTTTTTAGTTCATTGTTGTCATGTAAACGTACCCTAAATTTTCCCTGTAGGGTCACCTAGTTTCTGCAAGAGCTATGGAAAATGCTCATCCAAAGTTACAACCGCCACTTATATTAGGACATTGCGCACATTCAACATGTCTGTCTTACTGAAAGCATTGGACACTCCTGAGACATCCCACATTTCAGCCCTCATTTCAATGCATTTGTCTATTCTGTACATGGTGACACATTGTATTTGATCAACAGATGTGTGACATTTTTATGAGAGCGTATGGCAGTTCTACAGTCATTTGTGTATGGCTTTGTTATGTTCACTGGGAAGAAACTATTGTATCGAAGAGGAAAGCAATAAAACCAGTGCAGCTGAAGTCAAGAATATGTTACGAGCTATTATACATTCAGTTTCAGACTAGTTTATGAAGCCCAAGTTATTTTGTTAAATCTGAACTCAATCATTATGAAAGTCTGTCAGGAAAAGCTAAGAAATGACCACAAATTAAATACAACTTTTTATCCGTCACAATTTGTGTGTGTGTGTGTGTGTGTGTTTGAGTAAATTTGTCTGGTTCCTCACAGTTTTGCTCTGAAATTTACTGCCGAACATATGCATTGCAATGGGAGTATTGCCTGACAATTACAGTTATATATACAGCAGAAAATGAGAGCTGTTAAAAGCACTGATTATAGGGTGGGATCGGGACAGAGCCGTTTTTCTGCCCATGCCACAGAGACGAGCCAGGAGGCTTCCTCTGAGAGCTCCACAGACCCACACGGCACAGATGGATTGTGGGATAGTACGCGCAAGGACTGAATACTCTAAAGATGTGCTAATAACCTAGCATTGTTGGTATAGCTAGGTGGATTTTGCAACACCATTAGGGGGCATGAGAAAGAAGAGAAGCTCTGTAAAAAGGTATATAATGGCCCTGTCCCAAATGGCACCCTAAACACTCACTCGAACAAAATGTCAAAGTATCGTCAAGTTATGTTTACCACAGACCTAGTTTACTCATAAATGGAAAAAAATCCATTTTAAAACCCCATAATCTCAAGGGAACCAGTGGCGAATTTGTCTTCTGGGTTTTGACGTCATCCCTACCACTATTTGGGACAGGGCCAGCATCTGATATTACCCATTAATATCAATGAACTTAGAGACACCAATTCTTTTTTGGCTACATATGTAGTAGGGAATTCGTTTGAATAAGTAATTACTTTATGACCGATAAAAAAAAAATGTATGTTCTACATCGTACGTACAGTATGAATGTGTGTAGTATGAATTTAATTCAGATATAATAAATGTCAACGTATCAGTTGCGTCGCCTCACTGACATTTACAAATTATTTCCTGTGGCCTCATGGTGGGATAATAAAGTATCCATCAGGAAGTAGTATGTGCCATTATTAGCTATTCTTTTTTGCCTAAAATATTCACTATAAAGGTTCCAAAAAGGGGTTTCCGAAGCAATGCCATAGAAGAACGATTCTTCCCTGAAGGATCTTTCAGTGAACAGTTCTATTCAGTGAACTATTTTTCTTAGTGTAAAGAATGTTTTAATAATCCACAGAAACTTTTTCCACTATAAAGAACCGTTTGTGGAATGTAGAGGTTCCATGGATGATAAAGGCTCATCAATGGGCATCAATGCCAATAAAGAACGTTTATTTTTAAGAGTGAGTAGGGAAGTATGCATATTTGGATGTAGCCAATGATATCTGGATGCTGGTGTTTTTGAGCCAATCACATGAGCCGTAAATTGCCATGTGACTAATCACTGGAAGAAAATGGCAGCCTGACAATGCTGGATTGTAGTAGTGGTTAAATTAAGCTTTCCTCTCAATATCACAAAATGCTTCATTGCTTGAAGCTTTTCAACACAGTGTATGTTGTGGCCATAATTACCACAGTCCCATTACAGCCGCTGGTTCTGCAACCGATTCATTTTATTGTATATAAATAATGGAGATTGTTGAAGTGAGTAATTCATTTGTGTCGGTGTACTGGCACTAAATTAAGTTAAATAAATTAAGCAAATTCTAAAATTAAATCTGTGATTTGTCTATTTTAACTCTGCCTAGTCATATATGAATAACGATTCGCTTCTTTTGAACCAGATACTGAAGCAGTCATGTAGTTTTCAGGCGAAGGCTTGGGTGAAGAAAGCTTCGGACGTCATAGATCACACGCTTTTGGCAAAACGAATCAAGCGCCGATACAGTAGCCCACTTTAATGTGAAATGTGTTTTTTTTTTTGACAAGCTGCGGAGTTCAGTGTCGAACGTAACATCACTAGATGGCACCAAAAGAACATGAATTGTCCAGAGCCCTACACTAGTGACTGTCCATTTAATTTGTTTGAAGAAAATTATACTATTTATGTAGCTTGCATTTAAACTGCTTTTTAGCATAGTATTGTGATCTCAATATGGCGGCCAGCATGAGGTGGGTATATACACAACATCCTTATGCAAAAACTTAATTTATCTTTAAAAAAGTATTTATCTTCACAATATATTTTTCAAAGGTACTCTTCTTTAAAACTTTTTTATTTGGAAAAAAATAACAGATTAAGTGCACGAGCCAACTGATGGTTCTATTTAGACCAGTGGTTCGGACCCAGGAGGACGAGCCCCATAGGGGCCTCAACACACTTTCGAGGGAGTCTTAAGATTACTTAAAATTTTTAAATAAGTCAAAATAAGCATTCAACTTAGCTAAAACTACTAAAACTCAAGACATTGCTTAGTATTTGGTTATTTTTAGATACAGTCAAACCAAAATTTATTCAGACACCTTCAACATTTCTCACATTATCACAGTGTATTCGCTATAGTTTAGAAAATGATAATTCAATATTGACAAGAACTTGATATTTGAAGTATTGACAAGAACTTGATATTTCACTGGTTTTGGCCATCCTTAGCTGTCAGCTGTTAATTAATTAGATAATACCAATTTAGCTCAACCAATTACCAATCAATGCTTAATTTTGTTCAGTCTGTGGTGTAAAAAGGTCGCATTAGCAATTAAAGAAAAACACTTAAACAAAACGGTCAGGTCTAAGTGTTTGTGGAAATAATGTCACAGTTTCCTTTATTGTTCTATCCTCACTTACATATATGAACTAGTGTCCTACACCCACTAGTAAAAATATCAAAAATTATATCTGGTGTCTGAATAATTTTTGGTTTGTCTAAACATATTTCTAGTTACACCAAGCAAAATATATTTGAGTGTGTGGTGTGGATTAGGATCCACTGATTTAGAAAATTCTAGTGTAGATAACGATCACTATCCCTCTGAGCAAGACACTTAACTTCTGGTTCCTTTCTTTTAGTTTGCATTTACCATGGTTTAAGTCATTGCTACAGTACTTGGTTTGCATACTGAGAATCAATACTTCTTCAGATGTGATTGCTGGTGATCTGACAGTGAGGCATAAATTAAAAGTACGATTATTACAAATATGTCTCCACCTAGTGGTCAATTATTCAAAATTCAAGCACCTGAGGGCAAGCAAAGATGCGTTGTGCTGGATGCACATGCCATGCACATAAACCCTTATTAAACTATTAGATTTCTATATGTTATGAATGTAAGGGTATTTTAGTGGTTGTCAAAACAAACCTATGCAGTTGCTACATAAATGGTGTTCAGAGTGATTTTCATGTCATTGCTATGCAGTTAGGCTGTTCTGCTTGGTTGCCAAATGGGTGTTCTAAACAATATTCTGATGTGACTAAATGTTCCCTAAAATGACAGATTTCACCACTATCACACATTTTGAGACATTATTTGAAAAGAAAAAGAAACACCCAAATAGCCTACACAAGTGTAAAGAGAATAGTGGGTGGTATTTCCTTTAGTCACGGTCTGTCACCTCCAAAGCATCACTACAGCAATATGAAATGACATATTCTCTCTCGCAGGCTTCCAAAAGTCCTGTCTCATAACCCTACTTCATCTCCGAACCTCACTCAGTGAAAGGTAATGGAAGCGGCAGCAGTGGAGAGATTTCCCCTTTAACCATCTCTCAAGTGTGAAACTGTTCCCTCTAGGGTCCTGTAGGAACACGTTTTGTATAGGCTGGGCTTAAACTTTGGAAACGTCACACTCTGTCTCCCTCCACTGGCCTGCATAATTGAAAGTGCCTATGCATGAAGATATAGCCAAGATGGCATATCGATGGCAAATTATTTCAAGGGCAGATTTCTTAGAAAAGGGCTTTTCAACTTAACACTTGATGTTAAAGGTGAAGTGTGCATTTTTTGATGATAGAATTCTTTTTCTTATTCCAGTTTAATGTAAAAGACAGCTTTAAAAGAAGCCATTCATAAAGATCTTGACCAGCCCAGTGAAGTTATGTGCCTAAGTTTGAGCAGAAAGCATTTTGAGAATCCTGTTTGAAAAAATAATACATCCTGTGAGTTTATTAGGTACACTTGTAAAACTGCTTGTTAACGCAAATATCTAATCAGCCAATCACATGGCAGCGACTCAATTCTTTTAGGTACATACATATGGTCAAGACTATCTGCTGAAGTTCAAACTGAGCATCAGAATGGGGAAGAAATATGATTTATGTGACTTTGAAGATGGCATGGTGCCAGACGAACTGGTCTGAGTATTTCAGAAACTGCTGATCTACTGGGATTTCCACGCACAACCAAGGTGGTATCTTTACAGAGAAGGGTCCGTAAAAGAGAAAACAAGTCCAGTGAGCTGCAGTTCTGCATGTGGGAAAATGCCTTGTTGAATCCAGAGATCAGAGGGGAATTGCCAGACTGGTTCGAGCTGATAGAAAGGCAACAGTAACTCATAACCACTTGTTACAACCGAGGTCTGAAGAAAAGCATCTCTGAACGCACAACATGTTGAACCTTGAAGCAGATGGACCACAGCAGCAGAAGAACACACCAGGTGCTACTCCTGTCAGATATAAGAACAGGAAACTGAGGCAACAATTCGCACAGGCTCAGCGTTGCCTGGTCAGGTGAGTCTCGATTTCTTCTGTGACATTCAGATGTTAGGGTCAGAATTTGGCTTAAACAACATGAAAGCATGGATCCATCTTACCTTGCAGCAATGGTTCAGGCTGCTAGTGGTGTAATGTGTGTTATTTTGTTGGCACACTTAGTGCCAATTGAGCATTGTTTAAACGCCAGTATTGTTGCTGGCAATGTCCATCCCTTTAAGACCACAGTGTACCCATCTTCTGATGGCTACAAACAGTAGGATAACGTGCCATTTCACAAAGCTCAAATAATCTCAAACTGGTTTCTTGAACATGACAATGAGTTCACCATACTCAAATTGCCTCAACAATCACCAGATCTCAATCCAATAGAGCACCATAGTGATGTGCTGGAACGAGAGATTCGTATCATGGATGTGCAGCCGACAAATATGCAGCAACTGCGTGATGCTATCATGTCAATATGGACCAAAACCTCTGAGAAATGTTTCCAGCACCTTGTTAAATCTATGCCATGAAAATCAAAGGTAATCATTTTAAAGTAAACAAACAAGGATGCCAACTGAAGCCAGGAAATTAATCCAGGAAGTTTCTACAGTTTACACATTCATCAGACATCTCAAGTATATGATTTACTGTTATTGCCTTGTAATTTCCAGCTGTGCATTTACTGTATGATTGAGAATTATGGAGCTGTCACTTAAACCCTGAGAGGGCGGGGTCTTCTTAGCCCCTCCCCTGCTCTTTGGAATGGTTGTGAGATCGAGTTGTGTTCTGCCCTGCTGCCAGACTGACCTCTCCCACATTAAAATAAAACTCATCACCACACAGCTTTAAAACCCTCCATCCTTGCCAAATGACTTATATCAATATTTTATTGTCGGGATCCTGTCACTGCCCCCACCTGCCTCAGATTACTCCTGCTGTTTCCTCTTCCTTTCAATTAACTTTGCAATGTGCCCACCAGCCCAAACATATTACAATTACATTAACTACACTGGGTACAAACATTATTATAACTCACTATACCAAAGGTCATTCAGGCCTGATAAGGTTTAGGCCTTTATTATAGTTTCAGTCACAAAATGGCCTGTCCACAGACCATGCATAATCTGTTCACTGATTGTATGGTGCATATCATGTATGCATATCACAAAAATAGCAAGAACAACTAACCACTGGGTTTACCAAAGTTTTCCAGTGGCATTACATCTTTACAAGATTTTTTTGCATGAGAATTAACCATGCAAGAATATAATACAATATTTTTTTCTTAAATAGCTCTACAAATATGAACATTTCCAATTAAAGGTGCAGTAAGCGATTTTGAGAAACACTGTTGATATTTTGAATCAGTCCGAACAAACACACCCCTCCCTTCATTGCTCTGCCCCCAAAATGCACGAACACATAACGCAAGAGTGGATGTCTCTATCATAGCGAAAATCAAATGAACGACAAGGAAGAACAAAAATTAACTTACAGTAGTCCTACACAAGAGTTGGGATATACAAGCAAGAGTTGGTCATTATTCGCCAGCAGCACACCAGCTTCAGACAAACAATGACACTCAAAACTGTCCAGTTACTATACATTTACAACAACAGCATATCTTGGTTCTGTGAAAAAACAAACAAAAAAAACAAACAAAAACAAAACAACCAATGTTACTGGTTAATGAAGCAGAAGCAAAAACCTCAGCATCCATTATCAGACCTTCCCACTTAGGTCTCTCCAGCACTGGAAAGCTTTTCTAATTTTGAAGGAGAACTCCGGTCAATTTTAACATTGAGCTCATTTTTTTGTAAATTTGGAGTGCTGTCAGTACAGAGAACAACGACAAAAATCGGTGTTGCCTACATCGTGTTATCTTCTTTTTAAAATGTGCACCCTGTTGACTTAAATGGGGCAAGTTTTAAACCTGCTTTTAGCCTCTTAACATCCTGATGTGTCATTACAAGTGCACCAGCCATGTGAGTGATTCCTTCAGAGTGAACACGGTGAATCTGACTGCAGTAGATGTGAAAGATATGGATAAAAATTATGTTTATTCAGCCAGCGCAAATACCTCTATTTACTTTCCGTTTTCGGTCGAAGACCACAGTAGTCGATTGTCGAGTTCTCCACTATTGCTTAGTTAGGGGAGACCGGGGACAGTTGCAACACTTTTTGCATTTCTCTCAGTTACTCGGAGACTATTTGGACTAGACCAACCAAATTTGTATATATTAAACTTGCATCTGTCTGCTAATTACCCATACCATTTAAAGATGATTATATATGACATATCGTTCACAGTATTTATTTGAATGGAAGAAGTCAGATGTTGCAACTGACCCCGACCCAGGGGACAGTTGCAACACAACCCAGGGACGGTTGCAACATGTTAAAAATACCTTAAATTTCTCTAATTAACTTTAGCTTTTTGTCTCAATGAGCATAGAATTCTGAAAATATGAACTGTTTTAGGCCTACTATAATATTATAGTATTATTTATTTAAATAATATTATTGTAGCCTATAATTTATTTATTTAGTCATATTTATCAAATAACAGTTATTGAGTTTTGTTAGTTTATGTGTATAACATAGGCCTACATAGATTCAGTGATCAGGTGTTACAGATGCTATTCAATCTCTCCATATTTCAGTGTCAGACAGGAAGAACTGAACACTTTGCAATGCAACAAAGTTTTATTAAACATGCAATTTATAACTTGTTGCAACCGTCCCCAACCCTATCAGCCATGACAGAACATCATATTCCTGCTAGACACACTGACTTTGACACATGCTAACCATGTCACTTAGAAGTCAACAAAACAATAATTCAAACTAAGTAGGTTTTGATTAATTCATACAAAATGTCAGGACAGTATGACACAAATATATCTCATGAAAAAATTTACTTTCATACCTCCAAAAGTTTTGTTCAATAAATGCAGCAGCAGATGTTGAATATGTCTACTGTCTTTTTGGTGGGGGGAGGGTCTAACTGTGCATGTTCAGTATGAGTGTCATTACTCTAGCTTGTTTATGATTGGAGAAAAATGACATGTTGCAACCATCCCCTGTTACAACTGTCCCCGGTCTCCCCCTACCTATGATCACGCGCGATCAACTCGACAATCAACTACTGTGGTCTTCGACCGAAAACGGGAAGTAAATACAGGTATTTGCGCTGGCTGAATAAACATAATTTTTATCCATATCTTTCACATCTACTGCAGATTCACCCGCGTTCACTCTGAAGGAATCACTCACATGGCTGTGCACTTGTAATGACACATCAAGGATGTTAAGAGGCTAAAAGCAGGTTTAAAACTTGCCCCATTTAAGTCAACAGGGTGCACATTTTAAAAAGAAGATAACACGATGTAGGCAACACCGATTTTTGTCGTTGTTCTCTGTACTGACAGCACTCCAAATTTACAAAAAAATTAGCTCAATGTTAAAATTGACCGGAGTTCTCCTTTAACTTGGTCCTTAAAGCTCTTGCCTGATCATAGCTCTTCTTTTTCCTGTGATATGATATTCCTCTGATCTTTTCTCTTTTGTAATGTCTCTCAGCCATCTCTCTTTCTACAGTCTTTCTTCAAATCTCCCTCCTGCTCACTCTCTCTCCTCGCTCATCATGAGTGGACACGCCTCCTACAGCTGATTGGCTACAAGTATGTTGTGGTGCTCGGTCCATGCCACTTTCAACAGTCTTTCTAAGGGGCTGTTTACACGACACCGTTTTCAACAAAAAACGTAAAAAACTTTTTCTATGCGTTTTGGCTGTTCGTTTACACGACAACAGCATTTTGGGGTGGGGGGGGGTGACGACAAAGTTTTGAAAACGGGTTTCAAACGATGACGTCATGCACATGCATATTACGTGTTCAGTCTAGTGTTTCATCGCCATCTAATGGCCTGGCAGAAGAATACAGGGTTTTTGCGGATCCGTGTGAATGGGGATCGTTTTGACAATGGTGTCGTCTGTACATGGAAAACCCAAAGGAAAAACGTATCCGTTTTAAGCACATCGTTGTCGTGTAAAAGTACCCTCAGAAATCGCTTAAGGGTATGTATATATTCTTGAGTATTTAACTATAAAATTACTTTAGCGTACTAAAAATAGCTCAAGCAGTCATTGTTTTATAGACACTGTGTAAAAGGAACCTGTTCTTGAAACCTAAATGTTTTAAGATGGGGTTGATGCTATGTCTTCTATCCTGCAAAGATAAGCGTGCCCTCCTGACCAAGATAAAGTACTGTTGCCCTGCGTCTCAATTCATCTTAAGCACTGATAAGCTTAACTGTATGCAAACACTGAGCATAGTGACACATGGCTTCCTGCAGCCAGTATTTTCTGCATACCAACTAAACAGGGAGCAGAAACCCTCTGCAGGCTACTGTGAGCAGAGAGTGGAAAACAGATCCGGCAGGTTACTCTTTGGAAGGCTTCCCTTCAGTTTATGAGCTAGCATTTTACAAGCAAGCTGAAGATGACCTCTTACACTTTTCGGGTATGAATTAGTCATCTCTGCATATTAACCTGGAATAGAAGAAATTTCATTTGCGAAGAGAAAGGCTACAGGTCAGCCACTCCCTTTTGTTCAGCATGTTTATATTTCTATACAAACTTAAATTACTGCATTTTTATAATTGAAAAAAAAAAAAAAAAAAAAAACCTGTAATTACCTGACTAATTTATGAAATTATATCAGTAGTTTTGAATTGTAGATGCTTTAAGTGCATGGCACAATAGCTTGCACTGTGTCAGGATAATACTCACTGAGCAAAAGAATAGTTATTCCAAACAAACTTCATTGGATCACACAGTGGATGCAGGAAACAAACAGGTGATGATATTGGTTGTGACAGTTGATGGATGGTTGAATGATGTAAATGAAAGTCTTTGTCTCACAGATGTGATGGTTGGCAGTCTAGCGGAGCACACACCTCAGTATATTGGTGGAGTATGGACAGCAGGTTGGTAACGCTGTGGAGAACAACAAACTTGGAGAAACACTAGGGAGAAAGTACACTGGAGATCACATAAATAGGTCCATATTCCTTGTTTAAGGCCAGACGCTGAGGGAACTGAGGTGGTGATTTGCATAGAAGATGGGGATCAGGTGAGGGCAGGTCAGGAACATGAGGGATGATGGGAAATGTAGTGTGCTAAGGTGACTGGGCTGGTGACTGTAGTTCGTGACACACTGATTCCCTTATTTTAACTTCAGGAATAATCATATTAATGATTTTAACAAGCAGTCAACTGATTAATTTAAACTGCGGCAAATCCCCACAATCTAATGTGTTCTTAAACAAACAGATATCACGCGAGAAAAAAAAAAAAAAGAGGCAAATTTATGGCTGATGGAGTGGAATCCATCAAGATCAGGGAAATGTGTAATTAAAGCGAGGTTATGAGAGATGGACTCGAGTTCCCCTCCCTCGCTCCCCTTCCTTCCTCCTGCTGTCTTATTAATCTCCACTGTCGGTCTGTTGTTCTGATTATGGATGTCATACAGCAATAAAGCGAGTCGAGATCAATAATCCTGAAATTAAAAAATGAAAGTAAATTTCCCCAGCAGGCCACACTGCTGCTGTTACGGTGCATGAATATTCACGTAGAGCAAAGCGAAGCAAAATACATACGGAAAGCTGATAATTCCCTGCAGGCAGGTGGCAGGAATCTGGAGGTATCACTAATGATAGCATGCGTACTTGTAAACATAGTGGAAAATAATTATCAGATCCATTACAAGGTTCTGTCTGCTTCTATTTACATGTATGCTTGTTTTTTTATGTTTCTGATGTCTTTCACCTTTATTCTATTCTACTTGTATTTATCAAATTTTGTAATAGGTATATTGTCAATACTCTGTTTAAAACTGTTTTATGACCTTATTTATTGCCCATAATCTAAAAGAAGAACTAAAGAAGTTTGAAGGACAGATTTGCACGAGTAAAATCAATGCAATGTTTGATTTCTTGTCAATTAGAATATACTAGATGAAACTTGTAATGTATTAATTGCATGTCCTCTCACAAGAAACTTGTGCTGATATAAAAAGGTCAGCAAAGGTCTCTGTAGACACTCTTGCTTTTCTACTCATCTTCTGTGAAAGACATATATTACAATGATTCATCATTGTCATGGATTCCCTCCTCCAGACTTCACATCCCTTGGTATCCGTACGGATATCTAGCCTGCTACCGCACCGCACTCCCCTTTCCCCGGAGATGGACATCATCCCCCCGTTTCCTCTCCGAGACCTCTGCAAATCGATGGAAAATTAATTTGCAGGCATCAGTAGAGAGATGACATGCTAGAAAGTTCTTTACCTCACGCTGACAGCCCGCTTTGTCTAAACACAACAAGTTATGTTTGGTTTAGCAGAGGGCGGGTCCATCGGTACGAGTTCCCATCAGTAATTGCACTGATTTATCTGTCCTGTCCCGCCCACCTGTTCATGTCCTGCACGTGAGCGAGTCTTCCAAACATGTGCTGTGTAAAAAGATTTTACGCTCATACTTCCCTTTTTAAATGCATTACATATTATGCTAACTCATGTTTAATTTATACACCACCAAAAGTGCAACAATATAAAATACAGATGGCATGAAACGGAAGTTGCAATAGTCTTTTTTTTCCATAGCGTGACGTATAGTAAAGTAATCACACTTCATCACTGACTGGCGTTACTGTGAGATTTCACTGTAACAGTAGTCAAATAGCTGGAACATTAAGCATTAATATAAAAACAAATCACTTGAGATTAAATGTTATGATGATCTATTATTGTTATTATTATTATCAGTAATTCATTTCATTAATTTATCTTTATTTAACTGGGTGAACTATTTATTACTCTTGTTTTTCTACTCATCTTCTACTCTTACTCACCCTCAAGCCATCCTAGCCATATGACTTTCTTATTTCAGACGAACACAATCAGATATATATATATATATATATAAATGTACTGGCTCTTCCAAGCTTTATAATGGCAGTGAATTGAGGACGAGATTTTGAAGCCCAAAAATGTGCATCAATCCATCATAAAAGTGCTCCACATGGCTCCGGGAGGTTAATAAAAGCATTCTGAAGCAGAGCGATGTGTTTGTGTAAGAAAAAAATATTTAAAACTTTAAAAACTAAAATAACTAGCTTCCGGCAGACGGTACGTTTATGATGGATGGATGGATGCACTTTTTTGGGGTTCAAAATCTCATCCTCCATTCACTGCCATTATAAAGCTTGGAAGAGCCAGGACATTTTTAATATAACTTATAAATATATTTTTTAATGAATTCGTCCGAACGAAAAAAGCCATATACACCTAGGATGACTTGAGGGTGAGTAGCCTATATCATGGGGTAATTTTCATTTTTGGGTGAACTATCCCTTTAAGGCCAAAGTAAACTTCGAGTTTTACTCGTATGCAAGGGTCCGTACAGTGCATGTGACACAAATTTCGTCACCAGAATAGTAGGCGCACCGCCCGATTCTTGTAACCCTGCGTACTTTGTATGCGTAGGTCGCATTATGCGCATTGAATTTGTTTTGCACTAATTGGTTGCACTAAGGTGGCAACACTGGCCGGGCTATAGTTTTACAGTAGAAAACAAAGCTATAAGACAACAAAAAATACCGGAGATGATCCCTGCATTGACAATCACTTGAGTTGAAGTGGAAGTAGCAGCAACTTTAGTATAAAAGAATACAAAGGCATTTTTACCGATCATAACTTCTAGAGAGAACTTTGTCATGGATTCTCTTTGTCATGGAACTTTGCAGAGCACGTGTCAACCGCCTGCGTTCGCGCACACTCTCAAATGGAGTATGCTTTGAAAAGCTACGTGTTCGCTTTGAAAAGTATTAATTCATACCCTAGCATACGCGTAAAAAAAAAAAAAAAAACGATACTGCGGCCTTTACTGAGGAATATTGCGAACGTTCCTTTGCCATCTGGTGTTGATTTCGCAAACAAATGTCACACGTGACTGCGTTGTATTTAACGGCCTGTCATTGCGGTGGCGTTACACATGGTGATAATAAGCATTTATACCTACTGAACATATCCGAGTGAAACGGCTTCTCGAACGAGAAATAATGTGGGGCGGGCCTTGATTTTGTCCATCGGGAATTGATTAGATGGTTGTGGTTTGCTATTAATCGATCTAATATGAGTGACAGGTTGTCCCGCCCTCACGCCAGTAAACACATCATCAGAGAAGAGATATCATTACAGAGTGAGGGAAAGTTGTGAAAGTTAAGGGCACACAAATTTAAAATAAATAAATAATGATGTGCATGGATAAATCAGTTATAATAAATACTACAATACTCCATGAAAAAAAAAAAAAAAAAAAAAAAAACCAAGAATTGTGTCAATGAATTTTGATTTCACGGTGACTTTAACAATCCTTCTTCCACTGGTCAGCAGCAAACAGACAGTTTATTATTATTTTATTTAAAAAAATATTTGGTATTATTATATATTAAAAATGTAGGCCTATTGTGTTGGGCTTTGGTCAGGATGCTCTAACCAACAGATCTGGTGTTAATCTTTTTGGGGCAATTATATGAATAGCAGTTATAGTCTCTGCATATTAAGCTGTGATTGTATTAATATAGAACAAAAATGACACATCACCTTTAGGGCATTTCACACAGGGTTTATCTGTGATGCTGATGTGCTGAGACATCTGGAACATTTCTATTCGTCACCAGCTTGCTTGTGCCATGACTGTGGGAATCACTCTTTGATTTCTCTTATTGATTTGACAGATCCTCAGGCCACGAAGCACCGGCATGGAGAGCAGAGTGATGGCCTTGTGTGTTTTATTTGCTCAACAAGCAGGATTTCAGGCAATATAGCCAATGCAACAAACACTGAGAAAAATAATTAGGAAAGTTAAGAAGCTTGTAGGCCAATGGCAGAAAATCTTCTTCATCCATTTATCAAGCGCATGATGGTATAACACTACAGTGATAGATACAGTGTTCAATGGAGCAGGTATCTCCCCTGAAATAAAGTATTTGTCAAAGACTATTTTTCAGATTTAGAGATAACGGAACACACAGAAGAGGTTGCTATTTCATAGCTTCAGGAGACTAGAGCTATCATGCACTCGTTTTTTTCTTTCTTTTTCTGTAGTTCAAATCCTGAACTTTTTTCCTTCAAATAATTCAAGAAAAATTCCAACTGAACTTGACATTGAGCAATCATAAAGCATTTCCATTGTACTATATATATATATATATATATATATATATATATATATATATATATATATATATATATATATATATATATATAAAACATAGACGTAGATTTTAAACTGATCTGTAGGAAATTTTGAAAAACATGACCAAATTTAGACATGTGAATAGGTGATTCCTGACACGTTTTAGACAAATACTTTTTTGACAGTTGCATTTAAAATCAACTAACACATTCTCCTTGTCAGTTTGAAGGGGAAATTATAAAAAAAATAATTGGATATTTCAAAATTTCAAGTTCTATGTTATACTTGCCATTCCTTTATAATTAATTTTGGAATTTACTAGCGATTTATTAGAGAAAAGGATTTCTTAGATATGTTTCAAGATAAAAATAGACTTCATTTTAAATAAAACTGAAACATTTGTTGGGACACATTAACCCTCCGTTTCACAGACAAAGCTTAAGCTAGTCCTAGACTGTTTTGAGCTGTTTTAACAGAAATCTTAACAAATCTTAAAATATCTCACTGAAATTTCTTTTGTTTCAAGATGCACATCAGTAATGTTTTTTTTCTAAGGCACGTTTATAAAAGTTTCTTAAATGTCCTATTTGAACTAAAGACTAATCCTGGCTTAATCTAAGTCCTGTCTGTGAAAAGAGGCCTAAGAGTAGAGAATATCCAAGATTAGGTTTTGGAAGAATTTGTTAAGGAATTTTACATACTCATATTAAAATCTCTGACTTTTGATTGCAGACTTTAGTATTTTGGCAAATCTTAAATTTGAGACATTGTTGAGATTTTGAAACTCTCCGAGATTACTGGAGTCTTATCATTTTTTTATTTTGTTTATGAAAAATACTCCTTAGTGTTTGCTACTTTGAACCAAAGTCACCTCTCTGAGGTTTCGATGCAGTGCTGTCATATATTAGTGTGTGTTGTTCCATTGTAGCTCCATACCATGAGAAAGTTCATTCAAAACTGTATATTCCCCTTATTTCCTGAGATCAGCTATAAAGAACAAACACTATTATGCTCCTGATCAATATAGGGGACATCACCTCTGTTATCACACAGCAAAGTAGATTTATGCTCCATGCCATCGGAAAATAAATCACATATTCATACTTTAAATTAAAACAGTGAATGATGGTGTTTAGACAGAGAGAGTGGAACGAAATGGCAGATTAAATATTAGTGCAAGAGACAGGAATGAGTATTAAAAACATGTCTAAACCCATTTTTGGAGTTTTGTGATCTTTGGCAATTAAAGGGCATTCCTCATTTCATTGTCCACTTTAGAGTGCTTTACTTGCTGAAATACTATAAAATAAGAATCTAATCAGTGCTTTTGTATTAAGAAGACTGAAGGGCAAACAAGGTGAGCAAAATACGTAAAGGGATAGTTCGCCATAAAATGGAAATTCGGACATTATTTACACACCATCATGTCGTTGTAGACCTGCATGACTTTCTGTCCTCCTTGTAACATTGAGTAAGGTAATTTTTTAAAGAATATCCTGGCCGTACTTTAGTGACAAAAAGAACCATAAAAGTATCATAAAAGTATGTCTTATATTTCATGCCTTGAAATTCATTATGAAAAATGAAGCTGTTATTTAGTAAAGATCATCCTCTCCATTGAACTGTTAACCAACGCAACCTTTTCATCGAGTCAGTGAGTTGAACTCAACGAATCGTTCAGACCATTTTATGAACTGGATCAACTGATTCATTGAAAAAATTTGTCTTAAAAGAATGATTCATCCACAAACCATGAATTCTGATGAACACACTATTGTCATGAGAGATATTTAGAAAATTATTGGTAACACTTTATTTTACAGTGTCCTTACCATAACAGTAAATTATGCATAATTACATGCAACTAACCCTCAACCAAATCCTAATCCTACCCTAACCCTATAGAAAGTACATGTGGTTGCCTAATATTACTCAATATTTAAATATATAATCACACTGTAACAATGACACCTTAAAAGAAAGTGTAACCAAATTATTTTGATCCACAGAAGAAAGAAAGACATATAGGTTTGCAACAACATATTGACAAAATTTAAATTTAAATTTTATTTTAGGTGAACTGTTCCTTTAAATGAGTAGTTTGTTCAATTGATATGCAATAGCTTGTGGTACACACATCAAATACTTGAGTAAAATACAGATACCCTATTAAAATAATACTCCAATAAAAGTAATAAGTCCTCCTTTTCAATTTTACTTGAGTAAATGTGTAAAAGTACTTTAATGTATGATAAAGTACGATATTGTGCTTTGGAATGAATTGAAGTAAAAGTCAAAGTTTCCCAAAATAAAAATCCTCAGATAAAGTGCAGATGAAAAATATTCTACTTCGTATACTGTCTACCACTGCTTGTGAACAACACAATGTACTTAAATCACTAAAATCGCCTTCTGAAAATCAATCGCATCTCATTCAAATAAAACAAATGCATTAATTGCTTTTTAGCACAGTTTAGTTGCAGCTTACAGTGCACTAATTAACTTAAAAGGCTTTGTCACATTTCCTGGTTTTGACCCGGCGGGACTCATTTTGCCTGTATAGATTCGGCCTGTAGTGTCATGCATTACGAGAGCCAATGATGATTGTGCGTTTTGGGAGAGCAGGAGACACACGATGGCATCCATCAGCTGTTTGGTACACTGAAAGCCCACGAGAATCTGCCAAGGACATTGTATTGTGCTGTCAGAAGAAGGTGATGCATGGATTTGCTAAAGGTTAAACCGAATGCTAGATCCAAGCAGGTGCTTTTCTCATTTTGAATCTCAAATTCATGCTAATCTACAGAGAGCAAATCCTAATGGAGCAGATAAACCCTGCTGCAGAAAATCAGAACAGCAGTAAAGGACACTTTACACCACAAACTAACCCTGAGCTTGCAAGCAAGGTCAAATGGGGCACATGGGGGAAAGGGTTATGGCAATGCATGCCACATCTAATCGCTGTGATCTAACTTTGAATTTCATTGGCGATGGGATCACATCAGGTGTCTTCAGAAAGGTAATTGGCTTCGTTCAAGGATGGCTGAGCCATTGTGGATCGTTTCTTGTAGGGGTTGAGAAGTTCTTCTATGAGAAAGAATGGGTCTCGACATGTATGCAGTGCCTGTAGTGACAGATGATGTTGTGCAGGTCAAAGTGTACACTGAAGTGTAGAGCCAACAAATGAACAATGAAATGTAAAGAAAGAAAGAACATCTGGGAGCCTTAATTGAAGTTTAATGAATTGAAAAGCCTTGCTTTGTTCAGGGAACAAGATACTTAACCTGAGAGTGTTTTACTGTTACCAGTCTTCTCAGCTGTAAGTGACGCTCTTTTTATGTACTGAAATATACGGCAATTCGTACGAATTCTACGAGGTGGCTAATTCGTACGAATTCATACGATCTCACTCGTACGAATTAGTGCGATTTTTGCTAAATCGTACATATTTTACGAATTGCCCAATTCGTATGAATTCATACGAATGACCTTTTTACTCAAACCATTTGTGCTGAGATTACAGAAATACTGTTATTGACATTAACTTAAAGTGGTTCCTAATGTTTCGCGTGGGGCTGTTTGGGGGTCTGTGGCCGAAATCACAAACTCTCTTGAGTAGGTACTTATTTTGAATAAGTAATTACTTAACGACAACAAAAAAAGTTTGTTTTAGTATGAATGTGTGTAGTATGTAGTATGTGTAGTATGAATGTAATCTGGACGTACTACATTCGCCATGTTGTCACTGTCATGTGACCTACCAGCGTTAGTTGCGTCGCATCACTGCCATTCACAAATCCTCTCCTGTGGTCTCATGGGATAGTAAAGTGTACATTGTATGCACACTTCAGAATCTCGCCGGAAGTAGTAGGTCACTTTTTTATTAGTAGGCCTACTGTGAATTTGTTTTTTTTCGCCTTCCTTATGGTAGGGATTAGGGAAGTATGCAATTTCAGAATCAGCCTAAGGTGCTGTTTACACGACACCGTTTTCAACTAAAAAAGTGTTTTGGCTGTTCGTTTACACGACAACAGCGTTTTGGGTGCCTGAGAACGCAAACTTTTGAAAACGAGTTTCAAAGTGCACGTTTTTGAAAACGGTCTCCCTGTGAACAACAAAAACGTGTATCTCTGAAGACGATGACATCATGCACATGCGTATTACGTGTTCAGTCTATAGTGTTTCTTTGCCATCTAATGGCCTGGCAGCAGAATACAGGGGTTTTTAGTCGTTTTTTCGCGGATCCATGTAAATGGGGATAGTTTTGACAATGGTGTCGTCTGTACATGGAAAACTCAAAGGAAACACTTCTCCGTTTTAAGCATATTGTTGTTGCGTAAACGTACCCTAAATGTTGAAATTAGAGTATATTTTGTGTGATTTTGGGCTAAATTAAATATTATTTTGTTTTTATGCAAGATGACAAAGGGCAAGACTTGGACTAGTGTTTAATTTGTTCTTTTATATTATGATTGAAAACCGTTTGTGCTACTTTGGAGTTTTGTAGGTTACCATTTTTGGTAACACAATTTGTTCTTTTATGCAAAAATCTATTACTTTACAAATGCCACTGGAATTATATTTTCTCTTTCTTGCACTTTCTACCAGTGGAACAGCTGCATTTTTCTAGAATGCTAACAACACGCGCTTGCTAGCATAAAATTTGCCACACAAACTGATAAAATTGGAGTGAAATGATTGTGGGTCTTGTATAAAACAAACTTCAAGCTTCAGATCAGATCAATATTTCATGTCTGTGTATTATTTATTTGTTAAGTAGATGTGTAATAAGAGGGACAATGTACAGTCAATTAGTGCTTATCGCAGAATATCGCCCCTTCAGGGTAAAACAAGTACTGTCCACTCTGCTTTGCATGGAAGTTTAGTTAGTGGCTGTACTGTAATGACAGACTACTTAATCCAGTAAATAATATCTGTCTGTCTGAATATCAGATGATTGGGAATCACTGACATGTGGGCAGTCATAACTTAATATTTCAGATTTCTAAAATCGGAAATCCAGGGATTTCATAGCGAGAGGTTTTTCAGCGCTGTAAATAATTAGCTTTTTTGGACTAAGGACTACGGTTTGAGATCTGTAAAGTGCAGTGTGCTTTCATTGAAACATTATATCAAGGAACATTTAATTTTGATTTAACCCCACTCAAAGATGTATTTAAGCCATAATTGTGAGATTGTACGTTTGAATGTGAGCTTGAGTTTTCTGTCTTGCTGTAAAAGGTTATGCTGGAGAATTTTTTTTTTAAAGCAGTAAAAAAAAAAAAAAGATTTAGAAGGTGGAATTCTGCCAACATCCTAAAGACAGCAGATGAGCCGTTACTTTTCTATAAATGGCATGGATCCATAAAATGTTCTCATAAAATGGTTATATGATCATAAGTCTAGCAATCAGCACTTTAATTAAGAAAATGGCTTTTTCACATTTAAATAATATGCAAGAAAGCACACAATGTAAGATGGCTTATTTCTCAAAGTAACAGATTATTTAAGTGCAATTGTTATTTAAATATAAATGATTTTGAATATTAAACTTATTCAAAATTGTGTCAAATTCCTCTTCTGTGTGTCAGACCCGTGCTTTTGAATTATTAAGTAGGAAGCCTCATCTAAGCGTCTTTACGCACGCATAGCTCCGCCCTCCAACGCAGTCATTGGCTGCCTCTTTTAAATATTCACCGCAGGGGCTTGTAATAGGATAGATTCTTACACAGCTGATTTCATAAAGCAAATTCTTGGGAAGTTGAGTAAAATCACTAAGACACAAACTCAAGGTCCACAGGGAATCTCTTAATCTATGAGGAGGGAAGTCGTTTATGAGCGGCGCTGGACTTTCATTCATGTAAGTACCGATGCTTTCATGTCTGCCGCAGCGGCTTTGAAGTTAGAAGCGGCTCCTTTGATCTGATCTTACACTGCGCATCTAATTAAGTGTTCTCAGCCGATCAGATGAGATGTGATAACTGTATGGATAAAGGTTCGGGAGATCGCAAGAGAATGGTCAGTTTCTGGTCGATTTGCTTTTTCATTTAGCTTTATTTACTTCTATTTTCACTTGTTCTGCTCATCGGACTTTTTAAACAAAAATGAAACAACATCAAAATAATGTTTTTCATTTTGTTTATATCACCAATATTTTCGCTTGATAATAATAATAATAATTATTAGTTTATTTTCAAATACATTTATTTATTTATTTTTTTATTTTTTTACAAAACCACATCATGAAACTTTATTCAATTCAGGGCACCTCCATCACCTTCATTTAGACCCAGATTTTTGTTCTTTCTTTTTATCATCAGGGATGAGAAGCTGTCTATTTTCTCTAAGTTTACTTTAAAGCAGTGTCTTGTCGTAAGATGAAAGATGCTTGAGGGACTGACTGTGCTGGTGTTTGTCGCAGTCCGATCAGAGTCCAGAAATGCATGAACACACTCAAGATGAGAGTAATATAGACTATAATTTACGAGGTGAAGGTCACAGGCAAAAAATGCAAAGAAAGAGAGTTTATGGTTCCACACTGATAGGTCACAGGCAAAAAATGCAAAGAAAGAGAGTTTATTGTTCCACATTATTAATTTCTGTAATTATTGTATCATTTGAATAATACAGATACATTACAAACTTTGATTCAATAGTTGTATGAAACATAGCGGGGGAGGTTTTCATAAAGATCATAATGCATATCATCTAACATCTCAGTTGTAACCGTATTGTGTGATAGCTGCAGTGAGATGGAGCTGATCGCATTATTTAGTCAAACTGCCTCTTCGAGATGAAGAGCTGGTGCAAGGACAGATTCACCTCTTCTTGTGGTTCCTCTGCCTGTCTTTCTCTGGATTTATGACCCCGTAGATATGAAGACTTTTTTTACTTTGGAACACATCCAGCCCTCACCTCATCCGAGAAGCTTTTACATCACCGTATTACGATGAGAGATGACAGTACATAAGGTACTCTCAGAGCACTGGTGTTCCACTGCCCTTATCCATTCCATTCGCAGTGTTAAACACTAAATAAATAACAATAAAATGACATGTTTACTCTGCTTTTACTGTTTCTGCCCTGGCTGTTTTGCACTGAGTTATTAATATGAAAGGGGTAAAATAATGCTATAATATAGGACAGTAAAGAAGAACAAAGTGACAACCTCTGCTGAGGCCTTTAATCAGTCTATGTACATTCTGTCATCAACACTCAAATTATCACTGTGCTCAAACCTTTGGTCCAGTAATATGACTAATACAATACTTATTTGGATGCTTTGATTACACTTTCATCTCAAACAGAGGAGCGTATATTAAGACAACCTTAATCTAAATTAATTACATGGCTTTGATGTTAGAGTTCAATGGGTTGATTAGAGGAGTTGGGGCATGCATATTTTTTGAAATCGTTACTGCAAACACATACACTCATCTCTCTCCTCTTTGTGTTTCTCACCAGCTTGAGCATGTCATCTCTCTTTCCTTGCCATACTGCACAAATGCCATTGTTTGAATCCAGATTTTGTCTTCCCCTATACTCTGAGAAGTACATACAAATGGGGCCAAAGGTAGTGTGTTAATATGAATGAACTTTCCATATTGATTTTTCTCAGGTGTTTTACCTGTATTTCCAAATATTATTAGTGTTGTGTTTTAGGGTAAAAGGAAAAATCCGTAAATTAATGGATTATATCTTGGCAGCACATTACCGGTACCTTTATGTTGTTCTATTGATATTTTTCTTACAGCGTATAATTAACATTATTGTCATTGTTTACTCACCCTTATGTCATTTCAACCTGTATGGCTGACTTTCCTATACAGTACGTGGAACACCAAAGGAGATCTTTAGTAGAATGTTCGAGCTGTTCTCTTACAATGAAATTGGATGAAGACCCGGACTGTCAAGCTCCAAAAAAGACTAAAAGCCCCATTTTCCATATTCCAAATCTTCTGAAACCGGAAGTGTTTCAATGCTTCTGCATGATAGCTTTGTGTGAAGAAAAAACTAATTTTTTAAGTTGCTATTCAATGAAAATCTCACCTTGAAAATGTTGCTTGTTCACCATTTTCATTGTATCAATAAAACCAGCTTGGATATTCTGTAAAAAACTACTACTGTGTTCCACTGGGGGGAAAAAAAGGAAAATTATTACAAGTTATTACAGAATTTTCACTTTTGGATGGACTTGTCATTTTACAATTATAGCTATAAGCAGGGGTGCACATACTGTAACCTTTTCGGTCTGGTTCTCAAGGGAGCACCTGGAGATGCTGTTTGGTACTCAAACTTTACGCGGCACACTTATCCTTCACACTGTCATCATTTTCTTGTCTCTCGAACTTGAGATGATGATGATGATGTTTTTTTTTTTTTTTTTATTATTAATATTAAATGAATAGTTCACCCAAAAATGAAAATTATCCCATGATTTACTCACCCTCAAGGTATACCAGGTGTATATGATATTCTTCTTTCAGGCAAATACAATCGGAGTTATATAAAAAAATGCATCCAAGCTTTATAATGGCAGTGAATGGCCGCTTATGTTTTGAAGTCCATCAAAGTGCATCCATCCATGATTAAAGTGCTCCACGCGGCTTCGGGGGGTTAATAAAGGCCTTCTTAAGCGAAGCGATGCGTTCGTGTAAGAAAAATATCCATATTTTTACGACGGCCGTACGCATTGTTTTACGGCAAAAGAGTAACCTTTGACATGACGCATGACACATTGACGAACGCGGAAGCGCAGAGGATAGACAATACACCAGTCACGAATTAGAAGTCTAAAACGAGAATTTTTAAAGAGAAATGTCGGAGGAGCTTGCCCAGCCCTGTTTGTTTGAACTGCGAGAGGCGTCAAAGCTTACGCTACTCCTACATCCTACGTCATGCATCGTCAAGTGTTACTCTTTTGACGTAAGTCGACTTGCGTAGGCCGTCTGCCGGAGGCTAGTTATTTTAGTCGATAAAGTTTTAAAAATGGATATTTTTCTTACACGAACGCATCGCTTTTATTAACCCCTCAGGGCCGCGTGGATCACTTTTATCATGAATGAATGCACTTTTATGGACTTCAAAACATAAATGATGTTTTATTAACAAGTTTCGGGAGGAGCACGTTCAGATAATTAACACAAGTGGAGAGCACTCAGCAATCAATGGTAAGAGGTGTATATATACTCAGCAGTCTCACCTCATTCCATTGAAAGTTTTTTGCAGCATCCCTCCACCACCCCTTCTCCACGCTTCTAGTCCTAAACACTTACATACGGGGGAAGTACTCTGGGTTCGGGCCGAACTCCGAGCTCGGAGCCCTCCCTCCGGACAGCACGCCAAATACGCTTTAAACTTTACCCCTTCAAATTATATGTAAGTGTGAACTCGTGAAACGGCCATTCATTGCCATTATAAAGCTTGGAAGAGCCAGGACATTTTTGTATTAACTCCGATTGTATTTGTCTGAAAGAAGAATGTCATATACACTTAGGATGGCTTGAGGGTGAATAAATCATGGGGTAATTTTAATTTTTGGGTGAACTATCCCTTTAATGACACAGACAACAGCAGGAATATTAGGCTGTTGTCACTTTAAGATCAAATGCACAGACCGTATATACTGACACACATCTGGTTTCTTTCTCAACTGTTCACTTAAGACAAATATGAGAGAATACTTGCTGAGACAGGCATTTTGACAAAATTTTGACATAAGTTTATGTGTCTGTTCAAGCACAAGTGAACACAAAAGAGGAATCAATTTGGTGTTTGAGCGTGTCTCTCTCTCTCTCTCTGCGTGCACGCGCTTCGGGTGTGGCTGATAACATCACAGATGACATCGCACGAGTCCTGATTTTTGTCTCTTCTAACGTGTTTAAAATCGTTTGAATGTGTAAATTCGCAAGACTAAACAAGTCCAAATGAAACTTTCACTCTATGATGATTAAACTTAGCAGTTAATCACGTGTGCCGAAATGTGGGGCCTGATAAATACGGATCAACTGCGATCCATTGCACCCCTATTAATCTAATGATCTAATTAATGAACACACATCATCATGATTGCTATCTTACCAGAGATGGAGAAAAATGGAAAAAAAAAAAAACCCACCAGAGATGGAGTCCCTGTCCCCAAAAAAGTTGGTACTCAAAAGCGTTTTCCTCCACGTTTTCTGCTGCGCATCATTTATTTTTTACCAGGCATGTGCACCGGTTATGTGCACCCCTGGCTATAAGACCTTATGTCAATGGCTTTGTTTGCATTCACTTATTTATGTTCACACGTGGACTTTGCTATGTATTCAACGGTGGACAACTGAGCAGTTTTGGGAACAACATAAATGTTCAAGTCAGTTTTACATTGTCTTAAAAGATTCAGATACATAAATATATAATAAATTATATTTTGTATTTTTACATTAACTATGTAATTAATGTTCTATCTATTTATTAAAACCAAGTAAAACATCTCAAGGTAGTGTTTTTAAGAATTTTTTTTTTTTTTACATTTAGTCCAAAAATAATAACTAAAGGCAGTACAATTTAAACAATATTTTATTTGTGAGCTGATGTTCAGTTGTACTTTTTAATAATCAACTTATTTTCGGATCATCAAAGCTCGGTAAACAGCGGTCACAGACATGTAGATGAACCTTTAATTTCATGATGCTGATTTCTCTCTAAAAAAAACCTAGTCCTGCTGTTTTCAGGCCATTTCACATTTGATTTTTATGTGACATAATGCAGTGATATCTAAGTGGGTGAGTTGTTTACTTACTTTTTAATTAGTCTTCCCAACGGCATAATTTTGTTCATTCAGACCGATCCGCGAACAAGCACGTGCACAAAAACAAAAGGCTGGAATTATAGTACGAACCAGTCATAACCAATCATAACCAATCATAACCAATCTTAGCGCGATGGAGGCATTGCCTCCTCTCATTTGACTTTCCCCCATTCATTCTCAATTACCCCCCTCCATACCCCCTCCAAAAGTCAATGGGCTCAGGGGAGGCAAGAGAGCCTCTGACTCCCACTATAACTTTATCTGCTGGTGTCGCTGTTGGACAGTGTTACTTTAGAAATACAAGTGATTTATGCACCTTTTAATGTCACATTTTGTATTGTTTGCTTTGTTTTATTTTTGTAATATTTATAATTTTCTCATCCCATGTTTTGAGGAGGCACTCCCTTGCTTCCTTGGAGGAAATGCCCCTGAACATAGATTGACAGAAAGATCACGTCCTTCTCTGTCACATATGGATTTTGCCGTCCTAAATGTCTGTCTCATGTGCAGTGAAATGGCTTCTACTCTCAGATCTTAATTTGGTCCATTCTGACCTGTCACATGTCTGCAGTTTCTGTATTTATGTCTCTGTCCGGTGAGTGTAATGCTGGGAAGGTAATTGCCTCTTAACACTGTAGAAAGCAATTCAGTCTCCCAAAACTCAATGAAAGTGGAATATCTCGACTGTGTGGCTCAGTTCAGGATGTTTTACAGTTCCTCTCTCTTGAGTGAGTCATAACCTCAATGAAAGAGTTTTTCACAGATCAACAGGTAAGTATAATGGTGATCTTGTCATAGTTTCATTCTAGAGAGTGATTTATTCTTTATAAAACTTGATGAATTTCACAGATAACAATGTCGGTGTGGATATTACTACTCACTGTGGGTGTGTCTGGACTGTCCTGGGGTCAGCGGACTGAACCCATGTTTGCCTCAGTAACTCAGAGTGTTTTCCCCCCGGACTATGAGAATAACCCAACGCAGCTCAACTACGGCGTGGCTGTCACTGACGTGGATGGAGACGGAGATCTGGAGATGTTTGTCTCAGGGTGAGTGTTCTGGTCCTCTCATGATTGGATTCCCAATCACATGGGAACGTGAAGCGTTTATGACATTACGTTTCTTTAGAGAAAATACTTAATCAGTGTCTAGAAGTTAAATGGTCCTTTTGTGCCGTTTGAGTGAACGTACATTTTTGGAATATTGACACAGAACAGAGACTGGCCAAGAACATTACCTCAGTTTGGGGCTTGAAAGTAATATTTTCTAGGAGAAACAGAAATGTCAAAGCAATTAATTGGGATTATTTGTAAACCATTTGTGAAATGGTTTGGATCTCAGCGGATTTATGTTGATGATAATAGATGTAATTGGAGAGTTCATTGTTTTGTTTGAATTGTGCTCAAGACTAAAACGAAGTGCAACTGACAGAATTGTATCTCTAGGGAAACTAGAATTTGTTTTTCCTTCTATTAAATGACAGCTGAGGTTGAATTGTGGGATTACAGGTCAGTGAAATGCACCAACAAGGATGTGCCTTGTTGGAAACAGGAGACTAAATGAATGGAATATGGTTTTATAATAATCCTTCAAGGCATGTTTTTCTTTGAGTTGAGTTTTCAGAGAATGAATCTCGAATTAAGTTTACTTTTCCAATGCCAATATCATTTTTTCTTGTTTTAAACATAAATCTAACAACAATCAGGCTTGAAGAAGAAAAGAAAAAAGCCAATGGGGTATATAATATAGGCCTATAATGTTTTTTTAGTAAATCTTACTATATTCAATATTACATTTTAATTTAAAATATTTATATAATACACTATTTATATAGTATTAAATATGTAAACACACATACGACATAACTACTGAGTAAGAGTTCTTTGTTAGTCAGGTTTAAATATCTAATGTATATGTGTTCTCTACTTTTTTCTCTTTAGCTACAATGGCCCAAATCTGGTGTTAAAGTACGACAAGTTTAAGAAGAGGCTTTTAAACATTGCAGTTGACAACCGCAGTTCTCCATATTATGCACTCAGAGATCGACACGGCAATGCCATCGGAGTGACAGCATGTGACATAGATGGTGATGGCAGGGAGGAAATTTACGTCCTTAACACTAATAATGCCTTCTCAGGTATGAAACGGTTTAATGAACGAGGCTCTGGAGATAATGGTAAAGTAAATGGATGTTAGTTTCATGTAATTGTTCTTGTCATTTCATGCAGGTAGAGCAACGTACACTGACAAGCTCTTTAAGTTCCGTAACGGACGGTTTGAGGATCTCCTCAACGATGACATAAATGAACACAGAGACGTTGCCAATCGTGTGGCTGGCCGGTCAGTCGCATGTGTGGACAGGAAGGTAACACCTCTACTAAAGTTTGTGTTAAATGAAAGCTTTTGCCACTTCATCCAGAGCGAAAATGTTTTCCTCAAGTAAAACCAGCCAGGTGGAAAAAGGAATCATTTGTATGTTTTCCTACAAAATCTTGTGGATCATCTCAGATCAAGATTCCTATCGTTTTCAGGGATTTTTACATAGATTTCTAATGGAAGAGTTATGGGAAATTTGATAGTGCCATGGTTAACTGGTTTAAGTGGGACATCAAGTGGTGACACAATTTAAACGCATTGGGTCTCATTCATGAAACATTCGTAAATATACGAGTAAATATGTGAGTGATTTGCGCGTAAAGAGACCTTCCCAAAAACTCTTCTCCTGATTCACAAATACTTCGTAAACGTCAGATGTGATAGTGAAATGTGTGTGTGTGTTAATGAATTCCAATCAGTCGTAAATGGGACGCGCGTGTACGCTCATTCTCAATTACCATAAATCCCGCCCATTAAATCCGACTGACAACTTTAAATGGCCATCATATTATGACACCAAACGAAGGATTTCCACATGTCTTCTCAAAAGCGAATGAAAAAGAGAAATTTCTCAGATGCAGAGATTGAAGTTTTATTATTAGAAGTTCATTCAAAACGCCACATTTTTGAATGAGGGATGTCAAGCAACCTGCCCATCTTCCTAATTTGGCTAGTTTCAAGTGACAGATGAATTAATAATACAAATGTGGATTTCTCCTCCCTTTTAAAAGTTGATAAGCTGATTTATTTTTCGTTTCTACTTGTGCATTAATACGTGGTCAGACATGTCTCATTTTTGTTTGAGAACCACTGCTGCAGTGAATATAAACTTTTCTGGTTATGCTCGGCTCTAAAACATTTCATAGATTAGAAATTGCTCTTCCTGAGTGCAGCATGAATAAAATGCTTTTTAGAAACCCAGTAATCATGAATGACTGAAAATCATGGAAATTCCTAGGTCGAAATGTATGGGAAGAAAATGTGAATAGTAAGTTGCAGCCAGAGGTACTATATGTATTGATCATCAACAGAATTGCAGAAGAGCAGCATGTTGAATCTGAGGGAAAGTGAGTTCTTGAGGGTGTTGAGTGTCTGTTTACATCTCATTACTGATCGTTTCACCCTCACAGACCCAAAATCTTCTACGGCCATCATTTACTGTCCGCCATCAGCGTTGAGTCCTGCCCCTCTCAGCCAACCAATGTTCATTTCCAGCGATCTGCGATATTTGTCTCTGTCATTAAATCATGTGCTGTGATAATTAGAAAACTCAAGGCCTCATTTGTTTCTTTTTGTAAGGAGACATATTAGGTGGGAAGTGCAGCCTTAATTTGTCTCTCTGCACGCATGTTATCAAAGCTCCCACCGTCTGACCGCGCTTCACCTAATCCCAGACGGCATGATGAATGGCCAAACATGTCAATGATTTGTATTTAGTCCAAAACACAATAAGCTGAACAGCATATTTTCGCAATTACTTCTGGACGCCATGCTGTTGTGTGGAGCAGTCAGCAGTGAAGGATGCTCAGTAATCCTGGGGTAGAGCTGCGAGGGATTGAAATGGATTTTTTTCACCCGCAGTCATTTGACTGGGCTGATAATAGTGAGACGATGCTGCTTAAAAGTATTTCACCAATAATTTTATGATTTAAATGATTTAGGATCAGGCTTATAATAGGTTTGGAAAGAAAAAATAAAAACAAAATGTGTTTGCTCTTCATGGGACTGAATTGGCCGGGAAAAAAATCGCCCTGTCATTGGATGCTATGCAGTCGATCCCCTTAGTGACTTCGCAAAGTTGAAATTAACTGCTGATGCAGATGGTTGAGTTTGCCTAATTTATTCCCAACTGCATTCATACAAGGTCACAGATGTGTCAAATGTACTCTAAAAAGTAATTCAGGAGACCTGTTATCACAACTTAAATAAATGCATGGCTGCAAGTAAAAAATAAAAAAATAAAAAAATCGCATTTATTGTTTTAAGTTGCAAATATTATTTTGTTGAGTTAATTACAACTTAATATCATCTGTTATTTAAGCTCAAATTTCTCCATTAATTAGTTATTTAAAAACATTTAGCTGTAGTAACTTAATGAAATTATCTTGATAACTTCGGAAATTAGGCAGTGGATTTCTATTTGCCAGCATACCTTGCATAGGACTGGATAAGGAGCATAAATGTTGAAATTAAATGTTAATTTATTTGTTTTTAGTGAAGGGTTTTAGTGAAGGGAAATACCTGTTAATGCTGTTATGTTTGACATTTAAAAGAGTTTCTGTAATCTTGAGGTTTTTGTGGTTACCACTGAAGAGTAGAGAAGGTAAACACTACATTGACTACGCTAATACTATGTGGCAAGTAATATCTTTCTTGATCATTAAATATATGTGTTAAATAAGTTATGTTAGCATGTGCTATGATAGCTGTTTGAACTGGAATAGATGAGATTAATTGGTTCCACGGCTACAACTCAAGTAGTTGGAGCGACTTATTTTTTTGAGTAATCAACAAAAATGTGTGTTTATGCTACAAATTAAGTTCCTCTAACTCAATGCTTGTTAAAGGGTAACTCTCGCCAAAATGCAACCTAGGGTCTTTTTGTTAATCTACTCGAGGCAAACTTTAGTTTAAAAGCATAATTAGAATGGAAACGCCACTTTTAAGTTTGACCGTATTTTTGTTTTAGGTTAAATGCCTTGTGAATGGGAGTGAATGGGGCACTTTTATGATATAGCATAAAAAATCGCTATTTTTAAAACACTAAGAAGGTTCGACACAACATGAAACTTTGCTGAAAGTATCACCAGGGGCTCTACACATGAACCCGAGCATTGAGAACATTGTTTGTGCACACAGAGTTCCAAATGACTTAAGCAGTGTCTCAAAGCATACTGTAGGCTACTATATGTTTACCCCTGTGAATACATCAATGAAGTACATTGAAGTTTGACTTTTTCTATAAATGCAAATGACAGCATCTGCCACCACAGTTATAGAACAATACACACCCCTGTGTATTCCCTTCAGCTTCAGAGACATTAATATTCAAATGTAATGTGTAGTTTTTCTCTGCTTGAAACTGAAGCAGTCATTTGTCACTTCAAAGTGGATTGGAAGACACATGGGCCTGTTTCTGTAGGGAGATGGATTGGTCCTCTCTTTTGCCTATCTGCATGGGTTAGTGATTACCTGCATTATGTGCTTATTGAGGTTTTCTCCCCCAATAGCACATAAAAAGGGCAAACATTTACAGTTGAGACTGCAACAAAATAGCTTTCTCAGTTTAAAATTGGTTTAATAGGGCTCAGATGCGTTAAAACAGAGGTGCCCCATATATACCTGCATTTATGCATTTATGTATTTATTTATGCACAAATTAGGCTATTAAATATTGACTAAAACTCAATATTGGTAAAACAATGTAAATTAGGCTATTAAATATTGACTAAAACTCAATATTGGTAAAACAATGTTGTGTGGTAACTTTTCCTAAATAATTATTTTCAGTTCATGGAGTGGAGAGTCAATAGTACAAAAATGAGTTGGAACAAAATATTAATTCAAAATATTAATATTAATTTCAAATTCTCTGCTGGCCCTTGTTACTGGCTGAATTTCTCCATTTTGTATTGATAAACAGAGCAAGAAAATTAAACCAAAGCAAAAACATGGAAATCATGACATTAAAACCTAAAACTGCTAATACATACTGGGGCAGCATGCGTTTTAACTCCATTATGCTATAATCTGTATTTTCTGACCTGAAGTGGCAGTTATGTAGAAACCAGAGAGCGTTTGACATTTTCATTGTTGTGCCTCATTAGGATTCTGGTCACGAGCTACTAATATTTATACACTTATGTATATATTTCTTTATTTCACCATTTCCATGCTGTTGGATCGTAGGTGTCTTTATTGAAACTGTGTGCGTAAGTTCATTTGCTTGGCTACTTCACTGACTTCATGTCCACAGGGAATCTTTCTGATAATGGGGTGTGAAATTAATATCCAAGGGGAGGCAGCTGAAATATGTGTGTGGTGTGTCCGTGTGTATGCTCTATGAATGAGTGCTCCAGCTTGTTTCTTATATGTTCTGTGAAGATCACATCAAAAATGTCTTGGAAACTCTTTTGCTTATCAACCTTGTCCCAGACCCAGACAGACGGACTTTTGTATATATATATATATATACACTCACCTAAAGATTATTAGGAACACCATACTAATACTGTGTTTGACCCCCTTTAGCCTTCAGAACTGCCTTAATTCCACGTGGCATTGATTCAACAAGGTGCTGAAAGCATTCTTTAGAAATGTTGGCCCATATTGATAGGATAGCATCTTGCAGTTGATGGAGATTTGTGGGATGCACATCCAGGGCACGAAGCTCCCGTTCCACCACATCCCAAAGATGCTCTATTGGGTTGAGATCTGGTGACTGTGGGGGCCATTTTAGTACAGTGAACTCATTGTCATGTTCAAGAAACCAATTTAAAATGATTCGAGCTTTGTGACATGGTGCATTATCCTGCTGGAAGTAGCCATCAGAGGATGGGTACATGGTGGTCATAAAGGGATGGACATGGTCAGAAACAATGCTCAGGTAGGCCGTGGCATTTAAACGATGCCCAATTGGCACTAAGGGGCCTAAAGTGTGCCAAGAAAACATCCCCCACACCACAGTCACCATCCCAGTAACTGAGCATATTGTGAAATACTCAGACCGGCCCGTCTGGCACCAACAACCATGCCACGCTCAAAATTGCTTAAATCACCTTTCTTTCCCATTCTGACATTCAGTTTGGAGTTCAGGAGATTGTCTTGACCAGGACCACACCCCTAAATGCATTGAAGCAACTGCCATGTGATTGGTTGATTAGATAATTGCATTAATGAGAAATTGAACAGGTGTTCCTAATAATCCTTTAGGTGAGTGTATATATATATATATATATATATATATATATATATATATATATATATATATATATATATATATATATATAATGTTTTATATAATTTTATATATATAAGTTTTATGTAATACATTTTTATATATATGTTTTTAATTAATTAAATGATGATATATTGTATAACATTTTTGTTTACTGTAAATACTGAAATGATTTATGTTCATGTATTAATTAATATTTTCATGATATATAAGCTGATATATATATATATATATATATATATATATATATATATATATATATATATATATATATATATATATATATATATATATATATATACAGTGCTATGCATAAGTTTAGACACCCATGCTAAAGTTGACTAAAAAGAGGAATAAAAAATCATCTTTTGGAAATTGAACTTAATGCCTTAATTAAAAAAATTAGGAAAAATCCAACCTTTAAGGACACCAATTTTCTTTGTGAATGAATAGTGTATCGTAAATAAATAAATGTTCTTCCTTAAAATACAGGGTGCATAAGTTTGGACACCCCTTTTTTAAATTCCCATAGAGGCAGGCAGATTTTTATTTTTATAGGCCAGTTACTTCATGGATCCAGGATACTATGCATCCTGATAAAGTTCCCTTGGCCTTTGGAATTAAAATAGCCCCACATCATCACATAGCCTTCACCATACCTAGAGATTGGCATGGTTTTATTTCAGTTAGCCTAATAGCTGGTTTGATTTGCATTGAGAGATGATCTTATGGAAAGTACTCCATGCCAATCTCTTTTTAGTCAACTTTAGCATGGGTGTCTAAACTTATGCATAGCACTGTATATATATTTATCCATCATTTAATTAATTATATCAGATTTGATTTAATTAAAAGTCACTTTCACCATTGCAGTGCAGAATGAATCACTATTGAATACAACATTTGAGAAGTGGTGGAAATGGCACTGTTGTGGAAATGTTTATGACATTCAGAGAAAAATAAAAAAAATATACTGTGATGCATGTATATTCACTGTTGGACATGATTATATATTGAGAGTGTGAAAAGGGTTAGTTAAAGTTAATATCAAGTTTATTAAAGGGTTAGTTCACCTGAAAATGAAAAACGTATCATTAAATACTCACCCTCATGTCGTTCCAAACCCATAAAACTTAAGTTCATCTTTGAAACACAAATGAAGACATTTTGAATTCAATCTGAGAGATTTCTGTCCCTTCATTGACATTCTATGCAACTACCACTTTTTTGCTTCAAAAAGTTCATAAAGAGATTGTAAAACTAATTCATATGAATCAAATGGTTCACAATTAATGAATTATTATTATTTTTTTTCATTTTTGGGTGAACTAACCCATTAACTCTTTCCTCGCCATCGTTTATTTTAAAAAGTTGGAGCCACCGCCATTTTCACAAAAATGTCATGGCCCCCAGAATACTTTGTTGTATGAATATCTGAACATGCAATATAGCAATAGAAAAAAAAAGAGATGCTTTAAAAAAAAAAAAAACCCCAAAAAACCTGTTTTATTCTGGCTTTATGCATTCTTTTTTATCAACACTTGAATGTGGGTAAGTTTCATAAAAAGAAGAACATTTTGAGCAAAAGCTGAGAAAAAGACTACATCTGGATCGGATTCAGAATGATGATCGAAACATTGATGGAGTAAATTGAGTTTCCAAAAACCCCCAGAAAAACAAGAATTCTGCTTGATTTTCTACCTCACAACGAAAAACAAAAAATCAAGCAGAATTCTTTTTTTCTGGGGTTTTTTGGAAAAATTGAAAAAACGAAAAAGGAACTGTTTTCTCATTTTTCTACTTTCAATGTTAAATCAAAAAACGACTGAACAAATGATAAGCCGAAGATCCCTGGTACGGGTTGTGTCGAGCCATTCGTTAGACATTAGCCATTCGTCGTTAGCCATTCGTTAGTCTGGTTGTTTGATGAGAAAAAGATGAAATGTAGTTGCAATAAACACGTTAAGAATCCGCACAACTGCAGCAGCGGATGACTAATGTTCAGGGGCCGTATTCACAAAGAATTTTAAGGCTAAAAGTAGCTCCTAACTGGCGAATTTAGGAGCAACTCCTAAAAATAATGGGCGTGTCACTCGTAACTTTAGGACTCCTAATTTTTTTTGACTAAGAGTAATTCACAAAGCATTTTAGCCCTAAAAGTAGCACCTAAGCCTGGGACAGCTTAAAAGAAGTCGAGAGGACTCCTAACTCACTAAGACCTATTCACAAACCGCTTTTTGTGGCATTTCACGTTGCGATGTTTTGAAATGCGCATGCGGCGGTACAGGAGCTTCCAATCGCGAGGGAACAATTTTGCATTGTAGGCATAACTAGGGATGCAATAACGCCACCAACAACAACCAAAACTAGGCTACTCATTGCATGTAAACTAATTGTAATGTTTCATTGTGAATCAAATTAAAATGTTCTTCTCTTTGCAAACGTAGGCAGAGGCATATAGTGACAGATTAATTCAATAATGTTGCAAAGATATTGCATCAATCCATATGTTTCATTAGGCTACTAGGCTATTTGTTTTGCCTTACTCTTTATTCATTTAGGCTATTTATTCAGTTATTAATCATCTTCCGTCCTTCGCACTACTTGTGTAGTGCACGCATTCTCAGACCTGTCACCTGTCACTCATCATCGTAGGGGAGGTGTTTGGAATCATTCCCACGTTACAATCATCAGCCAATCAAGGTGGTCACTTCAGTCAAGCTCGTGCATGAGTAATGACGTCATCCATAGCAACGAAGACTCACTCTTAGTTTAGGAGTTGTCATTTTTCTTTACTAAGAGTAGGTCTGAAAGGTGTTGTGAATAACTTTTAAGAGAAAACTCCTAGCTAAAATCTTTTAGTGCGATTTAGGAGTACTCCTAGTGGTAAGATAAAATGCTTTGTGAATACGGCCCCTGGTCAGCGGAACTGAGAAAGAACTGATGATGGAACAGTTTGATCTTTGGCTGACAAATCAGAGGAAAGGGGCATTTCATTCCCGCCCACGTGAATGTTCAAGCTGTTAATTAATTTTTCTACATCAGAACGAAAAACGAAAAATCAAGCAGAATTCTTGTTTTTCTGGAAAAAATAAAAAAAGCGAAAAAGGAACTGTTTTCTCATTTTTCTACTTTCAATGTTAAATCAAAAAATCTTCTCTTTCAGAAGATGCATAATAGTACCCCCTACCATATAACAATGAAAACACGGAAAGATTCCTTCAATGGTGGGGAAGCGTTTTCTCACACATGAGTCATGATGGAAATGTCCATCAATGGCAGGGAAATAGTTAAGTTCACAGTGTCAGAAGTCACCCCAGAAACATTTGTATATTGTGTTAGCATAATGTAGAATTGTGAGAAATTTTCAAAAAGTTTAATGTACTGTATTTTTCATGAAATCGTCTTGGGTTACGACTGTAACGCTTGTTCCCTGAGAAGGGAATGAGACACTGCGTCGATACGATACTTTGGGGAATGCCCCCAGCGTAGCGTGTCTGAAGCATGAATGAAACTATTCTAATCCTTATTGGCGTTACGTCATGATTTAACATGTGGCGGCATACACGGAAGCTACAAAGGTACGCCACACACAACAGAGTTAGCTTTTGTGATGAAGCATGTCGCTCCCAGGCAGAGGAAGGCCTGGTGAAGGGACGCAGTGTCTTGTTCCCTTCGCAGGGAACAAGGGTTACAGTCGTAACCCGAGACGTTCCCTTTCGAGGGAACTCGATCTGCATCGATATGACACTTTGGGGAACGAGTACCCACTATGTTTTTAGAATCTGATAAAAATATGAGTGGTGGCCCATCCTGCTGGACCGCACACTTCTTGGATCGGGGCCCCTGAAAGGAGTGCTCTAGAGGACGCCATGCCTCTCGATGAATGAGCCCTCATGGCCAAAGGTGAAGGCAAGCTGCACACCTGATAGGCCATAGAGATAGCCTGAACGATCCAGTTACTGATGGTCTGTTTGGATGCGGGAAGCCCCTTCTTGGGTGACCCGAAGCACACCAGCAACTGGTCTGACTTCCACCATGAAGAAGACTTCTGGACATAAATCTCTTTCTTCATCCGCCGTCACGTGAGATGGAGGATGAAAAGATATAGAGAGTGCCTGAAGATCTCCTACTCTCCTTAGAGAAGTAATGGCTTATAAAAAAGCTACCTTGAGGGAAATATTCTTGGCCTCAGCCGACTCCAGAGGTTCGAAGGGGGCCTCGACCAGTCCTTCGAGAACCACTGCCAGGTCCCATGTGGGAACTCTGGTACGAGCTGCAGGTCTCATCCTCCAAGCCCCACAGAGGAAACGTGCGACCAGCTGATGTCTCCCCAGAGGCCCATCACCCAGAGGAGCATGGAAAGCCGTAATGGCAGCCACGTACACCTTGAGTGACCAGCCGAGAAGCGATCCTGGAGGAGCTCCAGCACTGAAGCCAACCCTTCAGTTAACTGGGTCCACCTCACGCTCTCTACACCAAGTGGAAACACATTCCACTTTAGGGCGTACAATCTCCTAAGGAGTAAGGAGCTCTGGAACTGGTCTCAACCACTCCAGCCGACAGGCCAGCCTCTAGATATTGAGCCCCCTCAGGGGCCAGGCCCAAAGTTTCCACAGGTCTGGTCGAGGGTGAATATTGAGCGCCCGGCCTGCGGAAGCAGGTCCCTCCCCAGAGGGATCTACCAAGGCTGGTCCCATCTCAACGGACCCTCTCCAGAACTCCTGGGAGCAGAGCGATCAGGGGAAAAGCGTACAGGCGTAGCCTTGGCCACATCTTTAAATGTACTATCTGTACCATGGCATCCAAACCCCAGTGGTGCCGGATGGGTGAGAGAAAACCACAGTGGACAGTGGGACGTCCCTCGAGATGTGAACAAATCCACTTCCACTGGGCCGAACCTCTCGCATATCGACTTCACCACCTCAGTGTGAAGTCTCCATTCCCGGGCCTCAGCCCCTGCCTCAACAGGATTTCTGCTCTCTGATTCTGGTCCCATGAGATGTGCATTGCTCTGAGAGATAACAGTTTCCCCTGGGACCACAGGAGGATCTGGTGCGCCAATCTGGATAGAGGGTGCGATCTCAGACCCCCCTGATGAATCAAATAGGAGACCACCGGCACATTGTCTGACCATATCAGAACGCGGTGACCCCTTAGGTCTGGGAGGAAGCTCCTCAGAGCCTTCAAGACCGGCAGCATTTCCAGGCAATTTATATGCCAAGAATGGTGCCAGTCCTGCCACAGACCTCTCGAAAAGCGGCCGTTCATGACCGCGCCCCAGCCAATGAGGGATGCGTCTGTCAAAACGGTTTTCCGGCGACATGGCACCCCCCACTCTGGGCCTTGGGACAGGAACCAAGGTTTCTTCCATATGGACAGGGAATGAAGGCATCTGCGCGTATCCCTGATCATACGGAACGGATTTAGGAAGTAGGATCTCTTTCCTGACGCCTTCCAGGCCTTAATGACGATCCTTAGAGCCGTCTTCTCAGGAGGCTGTGGGCGAGAGCGCCGCCCAGAGTCCCAAGCTCTCTGAGGTGGACCTCTAGAAGCAACACTCTCCTTCTGTTCTGGATGGTAGGCTGAATTAAAATATCTAACTTCTCAAAGTCAGATAATATCCCCCTCAGGAGCTGACTGTGCATGCCCCGCACCCAAACAGTATCACACTCACACACCGATTTCCTTATTTGCGCTGCCTCGGCAAACGCGAGATCTGAGCCACTTGATTCTCTATTGCAATGCAGACCTTAAATCTACGTGCTGCCTCTGCAAACGCGAGATCCCAGCCACAGAATCTTTATTGCAAAGTAGACCCGTAATCTACGCGCTGCCTCGACAAACGCGAGATCCGAGCCACTAGATTCTGTATTGCAATGCAGACCTTAAATCTACGCACTGCCTCAGCAAACGCAAGATCCCAGCCACAGAATCTTTATTTGAAGTTCTTACGGGACAAACAACACCAAATAGGACAGACAGTTTGACACAGAGCGCTTGTTGAAGAGCAAAAAGCTAACTCTGTTGTGTGCCGGCATCCCTTTGTAGCTTCCGTGTATGCCGTCACATGTTACATCATGACGTAACGCCAATCAGGATTGGAATAGTTTCATTCATGCTTCAGAAGCGCTACGCCGGGGGCATTCCCCAAAGTGTCGTATCGACGCAGTTCGAGTTCCCTCGAAAGGGAACTATTATTAGTTATCTCTGTACAACTGAATGCTTTTGTCTTCTCCTTTTTTTTTAAGGGAACAGGTCGTTATTCCATCTACATTGCCAATTATGCCAGCGGGACTGTAGGTCCTCATGCTCTGATTGAAATGGATGAAAGTTCAAGTGACCTGTCCAAGGGAATCATTGCGCTGTCAAACGTGGCCGAGCAGGCAGGAGTCAACAAGTTCACAGGTGCATGTCCGCTTATTTATGAATGCGTGAGCGGGAGTGTGTAAGTGTATGATGATGTCAGACAGTGAATATATTACTCAGGACTCTTTAAAGGCCATGAGCTGTAGGATCCAGGTTTTTTGCCTTGTGGCTGATTTACAGTAGACCTCAGTGCTCATATCAGCTTTGAATCACTGAGTTATAGACAGTGTTTATCAGCTAAAGCAGCCAGTAATAGAGAGAACAGGGCCCTGGAAGGCAGCGCTGAATAAAGAGATGGGAGTTTTGGCCCACTCAGCTGTTTACTGCACTGAAAGTCATGTGAAGGAACAAGGACAAGTGAGCCGTATTTCAGCTCTGACTTACTCAATGAAGCAACCATTCCATTAATCTCTATGGGGAGAGCAGGGCTTTGGACGACTGTTCAGAGCTGTTTCGAGGGAGGCACTCTTGTATGAGCAAGAGTGAAATGTCACTATAGCAACAAAATTAAGATGTTCTCACCTCAGCATGGAGGATTCTGTCAAAACTTTGGCAAGCTTCACATATTATCACATGTTTGAATGACAAAACATGGAATGGCTTAAACTAAAATATATTTTATTTCATTTATATTAAAAATGCATTATTTATTTTATTTTATTCACATATTTAATATTTTACATATTTTATTAACATATTTTCACATTTTATTCCAAGGCCTATTCACATATTGTCACGTTTAAAAGACAAAAAAAAAAAAAAAAAAGAATGGTTTTAACCGTAGTATGTTTTAAAATAATTTATTAAGTTAAGTAAATTAAGTTTTTAAATGCATTTTATTTTATTCACATATTTATTTTTTTACATATTTTACACTATTCACATATCACATTTAAATGACAGAAAATATGGTATGGTTTCAACCGCAATATATTTTATTTAATTTCTATTATAAAAGTAGTTTTTATTTTATTTCATTTTATAACCATCTACAACAATGTCACAAGTACTTAATCAGTACCTAATGTTACAATAATTTAACCAGAAATCTTGCAAAAAAAAAAAAAAAAAAAAAAAAATATATATATATATATGTATATCATAAAAGAACTCCTAAAGTTCTGCTCCAGTGTTATTCAAAAGAGAGTAAGAGCCATTAAACCTGTTAATGTGATGCTCATATTTAGCATAAAATAAAAAGCTTGGTAGAGCTGGGCTTATAGACATTACGGCATGATTTTCTTTAAAGCTGTTTTGAAACATTGTGCATTGTGAAAAGTGCTATACAAATAAAATTGACTTGCTGCTGCAATTCAACTAGAGGTCAAAGCTGTAGAATAGTGATCGCCAGGCAAGATGTGTTGAAGGAAAGCTTTTTAAATGCACATGTTCACACTCCTTGTAATGTGATTATGGGCAGCCAGAGTCTGTGTCAGCAAAAGCAGCAGTGAGCAGGGGCCGGGGAAATGAGCTGGAAAGCCACTAACGATTTCTGCTGTGCTTTTGGTGATGATGGCCGTCTCTGCTTTGTGTTATAGGGGGACGGGGGGTCGTGGTTGGTCCGATCCTCAGTCAGACCCTACCTGATATATTCTGTGACAATGAGTACAGTCCTAACTTCCTGTTTCGCAACAACGGAGACGGTACCTTTACAGAAGTTGCGGCACAAGCGGGTAAGCAAGAGCTGTCACTTTTCTTTTTCTTGATGATTTTGTTTTGAATGGTGAATTTGTTAACCTTTTACAGCAATTATGAAATGAAATATTAGCTTTTTTGTTGTTGCAGGGGTGGATGACCCAATGCAGCATGGCCGTGGAGTAGCGTTAGCCGATTTTAATCGAGATGGGAAGACAGACATTGTCTATGGAAACTGGAATGGGCCTCATCGTCTGTTTCTACAGCTCAGTAACAATCGCAAGCAAAGGTTTAAGGTGCAGATTTTAAAATCTCTATTTTCTTATGCTTTTAGCTGTAATGGAGGACACTAAAAGTTTATTACAGTGCTTGCGAGGCCTGAGATTCTTTAGCTGCTCTGCAAGCACTGGTATTTCCTTCAGGAAATGCAAATCTAGTTTTGTTTTTATTAGATGTGAATATATTCTGAATGGTAGGCTTCATCTTTGTAATGCAGAACAAAACATGATCCCTACATTTTAAGCTGCATAATTAAATCCTTATGACAGAATACAGAGGATAAAATAATAACATCTGCTGTCTGAATAGAGTATTCAATTATTCTCTAATCATTGTTCTATTGTTTGCGCAGCAACCTGGTCTTCATTTCAGCTGGTAAAGCACAGTGATTGTAATTAGTCACAGTAAGATCGAAGACCCTCTTTTTTTCCTGAGACTCACACAGGAAGTTTTATAATCTGCTGAGAGCTTGACTGAATCAAGTCTGAATGTTGTGATAAATGTCTGTTCATTTATACATTTTTTGAATACAATATTGTTCAAAAGTTTGGAGTCAGTATTATTTTTGAAAGAGATTAATACTTTTACTCAGAAAGGATGCATTAAATTGATTCAAATGGCGGTGTACGCTCATGTCGCATGTCCCAACTCACCCGCCATCTCCTCCTCTGGAGTCAGCAGCGGCTCAGGTCACTCCGCAACATTTACATTCCGGGTGAAGAATTTACATCTACATGATTGTGGCTTCTGGACGGGACATGGAAGACTTGAGTGGCCTACCACCAACAGTGGTAGACAATAACACTCAAGTCAGAGCTCTCTCTATCAAACGTGCTTATGCTTTGAAGTGGAGTCTGTTCACTGAGTGGTGCTATTCCCATCAGGAAGACCCCGGAGATGCCCGATCGGTTCTGTGCTTTCCTTCCTGGAAGAAGGGTTGGCGCGGAGGCTGTCCCCTCCAACTTGATGGTGTATGTTGCCACCATTGCACCACATCATGTTGCAGTTGACAGTAAGTCGCTAGGGAAGTACTACCTGGTCATCAGGTTCCTGAGAGGCACCAGGAGGTTAAATCATTCCAGACTGTACCTTATCCCCTCCTGAGTTCTCTCTGTGGTCCTTTCTGGTCTGCAGAGAGCTCCCTTTGAGCCACTGAAGTCACTTGAGTCAGTTGAGCTTAAGATCTTGTCTCTAAAGACAGTGCTCCTGACCGCACTCACTTCCATCAAGACGATGGGGGACCTGCAAGCATTTCCAGTCAGCGAATCCTGCATTGAGTTCAGGTCAGCTTCTTTTCACACCTTCCTGAGACCCCGGCCCAGATACGGCCCACTCCCTTCTGGGACCAGGTAGTGAACTTGCAAACGCTGACCCCGGAAGAGGCCGACCAAGCCCTGGAATTGCTGTGTCCCATTTACGTGGAACACATGCAGAGTTTCAAAAGCTCTGAGCAGCTCTTTGTCTGGTCAGCTTTGGAGGTTAGCAGATGGGAAAGGCTGTCTCCAAGCATAGGTTGGCCCACTGGAAAGTGGATACCATCGCCTTGGCGTACCAATCCCAAGGCAAGCCGTGCCCCCTCGTAGTCGGGGCTCACTTCACTCAGTGTGTTGCCTTCTCCTGGCCATTAGAGCTGTAGGCTTGGCGACACCTATTAACTTTGCGAGATTCTACAATCTCTATGTGGAGCCTGTTTCTTCCCTTGTGTTGAGTACACACAGCTAATGTGTGGGAACGCTGGTTTGGTGTTTAGAGTGCAGCCCCATTCCCCTCTATGGGTGAGGATATGAGCTCCTTCTTGGCTCTCCAGGTAAATTCCTCACTTATTGAATCCTGAATTGAGTTCCTCTGAGCATCCTTCGGCAGTCAGATGCGGCGGAGTCGTCCGACGCCAGGCCCTGTACTCGAGTACCTATACTGGGCTAGTGTTGTGATTCCCCCGGGTTATCCCATATGTGTATTCTTCCACGGCACGGTTTCCCTGTCAGTAAATCTGTGTCTTTTCCTTTGCTCTGCCCTGCTTCTGTGTCTGACTGTAGTAGGGCTGAAAAAATGGAATTGTGAACCGAAGCCTTTCTGTGAAATAACAATGTAAAGTAACAGCTACGACCATCTCCATGGTAAGCCCTGTCCCTTCCATCCCGTTGGCATGGAGGACTATCATTCTGGGCTTACATGGGGCGCTGGGTAGGTTATGACTCAACGGGAGCTTGGCATGTCAATTCCACTCTCAAATTCCTTTGGCCTTTTTTTCTAAGACTCAAAGGTGATTGGGGCTTCCCATCTGTCAGTCGACATAACATCTCTGTTCCCTACCTCAGGGAATGAGGGTTACATCAGTAACCAAGACGTTTTTTATTACTTTTATTCGTTTTAGACCTTTTACTCATCAAAGAATCCCCACAAAAAACAAAAAATTAAGAAGTACAACATTGATAATAATGTGTTGAATGATAATGATAATGTTGAATATTCAGCAATAAGTGACATTAAAATATATATAATTTAAAGATATCAAAATAAAACAGTTATTTTAATGGTATAATGGATAATATATTTCACAATATCAATTTTATTTTATGCAATGCAGCCTTGGTGAGCCGAAGAGACTTTTGACACTGCCATCTGATATGCAGAAGTCTTAAAGAATTTCAATCTGCTCTCTTTAATCTTATTTTTGTCTAAGAGAAAAATTTGTCCTATGAGGCCAATCAATTTGGAAGTCTGCTAATCTTGAACTAATGGTTTAATTAGGCTATGTAAGCAAGCTTTTCCTTAAAAAAATAACACACAAAAAGGAATGAACATAAAATTGAATCTATTTTCCAGCAATAGTAAGTCATGGAGCTCTGTTTTACCAGAGTGTCTCAGACAATTGTGTTTGACTGGACTGTTGTGTGTGTAAGCCTTCCTTGGCTTTAGTTTGATCCCAGTCTTAGCACCAGTGATTGGCTTCTTTAGCACAGTGATAAATGTCAGCAGGAAGCTGTTTAATGGGGGTCAGTTGTTGGGTTAATGTATCATGGGAGAGCTTACAGAAGGATTTGTGCATCAGTGTAGGGTATTGTGACCTTTGCCATGTATAATTGCATTGTGATTAAGATGCTCTGTTATTCCATGTGGTAATTAAACTTTGGCTGAACAAGGCCAACAGCTAGTGTAAGTGCATGTTTTAGTTATAATAAGGGTTTAAGTTATAAACATCTTTCTGTCTATCTGTCTGTCTGTCGGCCGTTCTATCTCTCAATGAAAATAATTACCCGTCCGTCCGTCCATCCACCCGCCCATCTATCCATCCATGGGATGATCAGTATCCTCTCATGCTCAGCTGTACCTCCTCTTCTGGGTCCTGTCCAGAGATGGCCATCACCTCTCCTTCAACCAGACAGCAGAAGGTCACATCACGGGCTTTCACCTGCAGGTTTTATGAGCCCTATAATTAAAATTGGGGTTAATACTTGAGAGAGTGCCGGCATGCTCAATAACTCTTCCATGACTCGTTGCTGCACTATTGAAGCGCGACGATAGCAGTTACTTTTTTTCTGCTCCCACTCCCTTAAGTTTTTAGACTGTGATTTACCTGCAGCTTAGATCTTTATGTCATCATAGATATCATACATCTGACTCTCCAAATATTAAAGCTGACATTCTCCTGTCAGAGAAGGGGGAAAACACATTATTGTCCCAGTTTAATCTGCAGAGACAGATACTCTGATACTAATGATACTAATGGCTCACATTATAAGTGAGCCATTAGTTGGTGGATTGATCCCAAGTGTAAAGAATATAAACAGCGTGCTTTTTAATCTCTGTAACAGGACATTGCCACACAGAAGTTTTCCATGCCATCTCCTGTTCGCACTGTCATCGTAGCTGACTTTGATAATGACAATGAACTGGAGGTTTTTTTCAACAACATTGCCTACAGAGGACCATCAGCCAACAGACTGTTTAGGTATGTACAAAAATACTATACTGGCATGCGTAGGCTCTTAGAGGAAAGAACACATAAGGAGATGTTTAGCAGAATATACATAAAGATTGTTTCTATACAGTGTAAGTGAATGGTGATTAAGTACTGTCAAGCTCCAAAAATGGCAATAAAGTGCTTTAAAAATACATAACAGTAGTCCATATGACTTGTGCTATATTTTAAGTCTTCAGGGGGCGTATTCACAAAGCATTTTATCTTACCACTAGGAGTACTCCTAAATCGCACTAAAAGATTTTAGCTAGGAGTTTTCTCTTAAAAGTTATTCACAACGCCTTTCATATCTACTCTTAGTAAAGAAAAATGACAACTCCTAAACTAAGAGTGAGTCTTCGTTGCTATGGATGACATCATTACTCACGCACGAGCTTGACTGAAGTGACCACCTTGATTGGCTGATGATTGTAATGCGGGAATGATTCCTAACACCTCCCCTACGATGATGAGTGACAGGTGACAGGTCTGAGAATGCGTGCGCTACACAAGTAGTGCGAAGGACGGAAGATGATGAATAACTGAATAAATAGCCTAAATGAATAAAGAGTAAGGCAAAACAAGTAGCCTAGTAGCCTAATGAAACATATGGATTGATGCAATATCTTTGCAACATTATTGAATTAATCTGTCACTATATGCCTCTGCCTACGTTTGCAAAGAGAAGAACATTTTAATTTGATTTACAATGAAACGTTACAATTAGTTTACAATTTACAATTAGCAATGAGTAGCCTAGTTTTGGTTGTTGTTGGTGGCGTTATTGCATCCCTAGTTAAGCCTACAATGCAAAATTGTTCCCTCGCGATTGGAAGCTCCTGTAGCCGCCGCATACGCATTTCAAAACAACAGCCAATCAGCCAGCAGCCATATCACCCTGTAGCCCAAGACTGGTTGCCCACTGAAGCTAAGCAGGGCTGAGCCTGGTCAGTACCTGGATGGGAGACCTCCTGAGAAAACCAGGTTGCTGCTGGAAGAGGTGTCAGTGAGGCCAGCAGGGGGTGCTCACCCTGTGGTCTGTGTGGGTCCTAATGCCCCAGTGTAGTGACGGGGACACTATACTGCCAAAAGAGCACCGTCCTTCGGATGAGACGTTAAACCGAGGTCCTGACTCTCTGTGGTCATTAAAAATCCCAGGATGCCCTTCGAAAAAGAGTGGGGGTATAACCCCGGCATCCTGGCCAAATTTGCCCCTTGGCCTCTGTCCATCATGGCCTCCTAATCATCCCCATATACTGATTGGCTTCATCACTGTCTCCTCTCCACCAGTAAGCTGGTGTGTGGTGGGCGTTCTGGCGCAATATGGCTGCCGTCGCATCATCCAGGTGGATGCTGCACATCGGTGGTGGTTGAAGAGATTCCCCCCTTCTATGTAAAGCGCTTTGAGGTCTCAGATAAAGCGCTATATAAATGTAACGAATTATTATTATTATTAAAACATCGCAACGTGAAATGCCACAAAAAGCGGTTTGTGAATAGGTCTTAGTGAGTTAGGAGTCCTCTCGACTTCTTTTAAGCTGTCCCAGACTTAGGTGCTACTTTTAGGGCTAAAATGCTTCGTGAATTACTCTTAGTCAAAAAAATTAGGAGTCCTAAAGTTACGAGTGACACGCCCATTATTTTTAGGAGTTGCTCCTAAATTCGCCAGTTAGGACCTACTTTTAGCCTTAAAATTCTTTGTGAATACGGCCCCAGAAGTCTTTCAATAGCTTTGTCTGAGGGACAGACAGAACATTTTGGTCGTTATTCACTAAAAACATCCCTCCTTTATAGTTCTGAAATCTAATAAGGAATCTATAAATATCGTTTCCTGTAGTTTTTGTTGTTTTTGGAATGTTACATCTCATCACCAGTGTTATTTTAGTATTAATTATAAATGATTAGAGGATTTATTAATATTTTGAATTGGCTTTTAATGTTATATTTTCATTTGTTGAACTTTTTGAGATTTTGTTTTGTACTTTTTTTTTTAATTAATAGTTCTTGTTTTTTATTTTCTATTTTATTTAGCTTTAATTTATTATTTTTATTTCAGTTCTAGTTCTATTAATTTTACTATTTATTATATTTTAACTTATTTATTTTATTTTAAATAGTTGTCAGGGCAAAATTGGTAATTTTCTCTTAATTTATATTCTGTTTTATTTCAGCTTTAATTTCAATTAATGAAAACGAGTTTTAGTTATCAGTAACAATACTGTTGGTCAAAAAAAGAAAATCATCTTATTCTTCTTTTATTTATTTATTTATTTTTTCATAAAATATATCAGTAAGATTTAATTTTGAAAAAAATCAAAATAAATTAAATAATAAGTAACCTCCCAGGCATCTTTTGTGTTTCTGGAATAATTTATTTCTTCATGTATCTATACAGTTGCCTGCTAGATCAACATGACCTCACAAAACAGTATTTTCATTATGTAACAGAATTATTTCTTTAACATTTACATTGTAAGGTAGGAAATAATTATGGAAACTCTTTCTCTATTTTGGGGATTTGGTGGTAAGCCCAGGCGGGAGGGCAAGCCAGAAAGTCCAACCACCAGACCACAAATACAACCCAGTCCAACCACAACTTTACCTGATGGGAAATTCCCCCTACATCCGACCTCTTTATGAGAGTGCTTTCTAATGAGAAGACTGGATGTAGCATTAAACAGAACATTGTTTCAAATTTGTTCCTAATCCCAAACTCAAACAATCTTGACCTTAGTTCTCAGAAAGCAAAGACTTAAGCTTTTTGTATAAAGAACCCTCTTCGTTAGCACTATTAGTCATCAAAATACAAAGTAGGAACTACCAGCCCCAGAAATGTTTTAACTGAATCAATATTGCCGGGATTTCATGAGCCTGTAAATGAATATCTCCTTTGAGACATGTTGTATAACATGCAGCTGACAAGGTACATTTATCTTTGACTGTTCCATTGTGTGGAGCTCTCTCAAGCCAAAAGGCAAAGTCAGTAAGTAATTAATCTCTACCATGGCAGAGTTTCTCGGAGAGAACACGGAGATCCACAGATCGAGGAGCTGAACATCGGGGAGGCCGCGGAACCGGAGGGACGTGGAACCGGTATGAAGGGTTTGGCTCTTTCATTCCATCAAAATTAAAGACTGTTTATTTTGTAAATCCATTCCATGAGTTTTACAAATCGTAAATTTTAGATTTTCCCCTTAAAATAACTGGGTAATTTACCCAAAGCTTGTTTAAAAATACTCACTTCTTAATAAAAAATTGAGGAGCGTGTTCTGTCAAAAACTTATTAAAAAGACAATGTTAATATATTCACATTTGTGTTGTTTTACTGCACATCACCACATCATATTTCTTGTGTAAACTCTAATCCATCTTGATGCATTTTGGACAGTATCAAAGGACCACCTACTCGCTGGTAAACCAATGTCATCCACTGTGCAACCCCCCCCCCCCCCCCCACACACACACACACACTCACACTCATTTTTAAAATTAGCTTAAAACAGTCTCTTCAGCCTTTAGTTCAATACTCTGAAAGTATTGCAGCTTGTCTATTTTTCATCATGGACCATAAAACTGTGCCCTTAACATCCATTTGGACATTGTGAGTTTAGTCACCATGTCAAGCTAAAGAAACAGTTTATCACGCTGAGGTTTATTATTATTCAGTTGAGGTAGTTTAACCTTAAATGGTTAGTCCATCGACACACACAAAAAAAAAAAAACGGTTTGAATTCCCATTTGTTAGGAGTGGTGAAAAAATGCCACTACCATTCAGAAATTCGGCAATTTATTCAGCAAGGATGCTTTAAATTGAATAAATGTGACAGTAAAGACATTTATAATGTCACAAAATATTTCTGTTTCAAATAAATGCTGCTCTTTTGAACTTTCTATTCATAAAATAATTCTCACAGTTTCCACAAAAATATTAAGCAGTACAACTGTTTTCAACATTGAAAATAATAAGACATATTCCTTGAGCACAAAATCACCATATTTGAATGATTTCTGAAGAATCATGTGACACTGAAGACTGGAGTAATGATGCTGAAAATTCAGCTTTGTCATCACAGGAATAAATTAAATTTTAAAATATATTAAAATAGAAAAAAGTTATATTTCGCTATATTAGTGTTTTACTGCATTTTAATCAAATAAATGCTGACCCCAAGCTTTTGAACAGTAATGTATATTAATTAGGCACACTCAGTTCAGGTAATGAAGAGATGATGAGTTTTACGTGTGTTAGATGAACAAAACACTTAAACTGTGCAGTAATGGAATGGTTCAGTGTCTCTTCAAACCTTTATCTTGGTTATCCTCTACCACTAGATGGCATTATAAATCCAGGCTTCTATGTTACTGTAGTCATGAGTTGCACCCTGGTCATTTACTGACATTTGCAGTCACCACTCACAGCTGAATCATCATTATTAGAAAACCACAGTATTAATACTGAGATGTTGAAACAACATTTGTTACAGCTGTTTCTGAGCAGAATGATCTGTAATTTCAGGAGCAGCTGTGACTGATTTTGATGGAGATGGACAGCTGGATCTTCTGGTTACACACGGGGAAAGTGCGGCTCAACCCATTTCATTGTATCGAGTCACTCAGGTGAGAACATGGCTGAATCCAAAATTGCCCCCTATACCCTCATTCACTATACCCTACTTTAGTCTACTAATACAGTTCACTTGAAGGAGTGAATGAAAACGAGTGAGTGAGTTCGGACAGCTGTTGAGCATACATTGGTTGTACACTCATTATTGCAGTGCAATGTGGGATAGAATGAGTGCACTCGATAACATTCACTATGGTTTCGGAAGCCACTACAAATGGTTGCCCCCTGAAATAGTGCACTATTTGAGGGTGTAGGGGGGCGACTTCTTATTCAGAAAATCAGTGAAATCACTAACACTCAACTTTGTCTCAACTTTGTCACCTAAAATTCCTTAGGTACAAATGAGACAACTGTATAAAAGAGTATAGAGATACAGTATAACATGAATGTGGATAGCATAGAGCAGATAATATGGTCTAGAAAGAATGTGATGGAACTATTTGTGTTCATTTTGAAATCATTGACTTATTATCTTGGAATAATTTCTCAGACAAAATATCTCCTTTTGATCTTGAGGAGAGACATTTAAAGTCAGCATGAAACGAAAGTTGTGTTTGTCTTCCCTATTATGACGTTCATATGTCAGAGTAACATGGCTTTTTAAATAAGGAAAAATGTAGGGCAGGACTTGATTTTTTTTATCCATTGGGAATTGATTGTATTGTTGATAGTAAGTTGATCTCCTGTGAGTGACAGGTTATCACGCCCTCACGCCAGTAAACACTTCATCAGAGAAGAGATGTTGTTACAAGAGGGAGGGGAAGTTACTTTATAAAAAAAATGCCCTCATCTTTATTCAGATACATCATTTATAATAAATACTGCAATACTCCATAAAACGAGAATTGTCAATTTTGATTTCATAGGGACTTTAAGAGATCTAATTTGTACTTTTTTCACAGGTCTATTTGGTCCAAATAGGCATGCATCATGATACAGTATTTGTTAGTTTATTGAAAGTGTTTTGCATTTTTGGTTCATTTTAACATCTGAAAGTTTTTACATTGTTGTTCTGACACTGAGTTTATAACTTGTTGATATCTCATTGCAGGGCTCATCTAATAAATGGCTCCGTGTGATTCCACGCACACAGTTTGGGGCTTTTGCTCGTGGGGCAAAGGTGATCGTCTACACCAAGAGAAACGGCCCTCACACACGCATTATAGACGGAGGATCAGGGTACTTGTGCGAGATGGAGCCAGTGGCTCACTTTGGACTAGGTATGTGTTTCTTTTCCACTCTCTTTCCCTAAAAAGTCTGCCTAAACAATCTTTGCGGGAAAATGACATTAAGAAAGAAACAGCTATGAAAATGACCAGACCTGTAATATATCTATTTCATAAGTACATCCACCGTCTCGGAAATGTTCAGGGTCGCCGAGCAGCGGGAAAACAAAAATTCGCTCTGCTGACTCATTACAGAGAAACAATTATGATGTAACTCCAGGTCATGTTCAGTGGGGGGCTTCAGGTCTCAGTAACATTATCCTCCGCGTGGAGGCCGGCTCCTTAAATATCCTCATAGACTGGAGACCCGGAGAGAAGCCTGCAGGTGCAGCAGCCAGTGGCAGCGGACCGGGACCTTTTCCCCACGGCTCGGCCGTGTTACAGATGCTTCGAGGCACATGGCTTCATCTGGGAGCTCTCGGATGGATTTGTGGCAGGAATAGGCTGCCAGCTGGAAGCTCGAATTGTTCTGAATGTGCTGTGAAAAACAAAACGATAGCCATCAGCGGTCACAGGATCACCCACAGGATCACCCCGAGGGCTCGTAAATATGTGTGTACGTGTTCAGGCCTCTCATCAATGTTTCTATCAGTAAGAGTGTTTGTAAATTGATGTCAAATGTCTACACTATAAAGTGAATCCATAATACAGTTTATGCTATCAGATTATAGAAATCCGTTTTCTGCCTTAGAGTGTTTTACTTTATTTCTTGCAATGGTGACTTTGTCTCAAATTATGACTTTATATCTTACAGTTGCATCTTTATTTATCACGATTGCGACTGTATGTCACATTTGAGACTTTATATCTCACAATGGGATTTTGGTTCTTAATGAATTTCCTAGTTATGTTTTTGTATTTGTCATACTTTACAGCAGTGGTTCTCAACTCCAGTCCTCGGGACCCGCTGCTCTGCACATTTTGTATGTCTCCCTTATTTAACATACCTGAATCAGATCATCAGCTCGTTAAGAGAGACTCCATGAACTGAACTGAGTGTGTCAGATAAGAGAGACATACAAAATGTGCAGAGCAACGGGTCCCGAGGACTGGAGTTGAGAACCACTGCTTTACAGTATGGTGTCTCAAATTAGTCACAAATGCATGTCTTAGAAATCCTAAAATTTTAAATGTACATTAATTCATTAAATACCATGGTACTTTTTGTTAGTGAACCTTTACAATAAGCTTTCAGTAAACTATATTAGCTAACATGAAATTCCAAGTTCTGTCATGAAACTCTAGATGACACAACCTGATGATATTTACATTGTGTACTACATGGCACAAGCTAGTTCCTGTCACATCTGCAGCCAATGAGATTTTTGCTCAACATTTAAATAGCTGGTTAGAGTCAGTTTGCAGCATGCTTCAGAATCCATCTGAAACCCTCCACCTTCCCCTGCTCCACCTGTATAGATCTGCTAGAAATAATTGTATATATGCTATTTGTGCGGCAGCAGCATGTCTTACATGCCACAGCAGCGTATCAGTGTTTGTATTGGCAGTAGCAAGTCCCTGTACTTGCTCTGCAGTGACAACAATAATCTACAACAACAGAAATAATCAACAGCAGCAGCAGTGTAGCAGAGTGGTTATGATAGAACTAACAATTAACAATATTTCTACAGCATTTATTAATCTTAGTTAATGTTAATCCCAGCATTTACTAATACATTTTTAAGATCAAAAGTTGTATCTGTTAACTTTAGTTAATACACTGTGAACTAACATGAACATGAGCCTTTTTATTAAAAGGTGCAGTAAGTGATTTTTGAAAAACACTGTTGAAAGTGGGTCGGACCGAGCACCACAACAAACTTGTAGCCAATCAGCTGTAGGGGGCGTGTCCACTCATGATGGGGGAGGAGCGAGAGTGAGCTAGAGGGAAATTTCAAGAAAGACTTTAGAAAGAGAGATAGCTGAGAGACATTACAAAAGGTCTTAGGAATTTCATTGCCAAAAGGAGGGCTATGACAAGGCAAGAGCTTTAGGACCCATGTTAATATTAGAAAAGTTTTCCAGTGCTGGGAAGTCCTAAAAGTGCTAAGGTTAGCGTTGTTTCTGCTCCATACGTGAGTAACATTGGTTTTGAGTGTCATGTCTGGAGCTTGTGTGGTGCGGGCGATTATCACTCTTGCATTGAAAAGAAGACACTCTTGCATTGAGTGTACGTGCATTTTGGGGGCGGAGCAATGAAGGGAGGGGTGTGTTTGCTTGGGTTGATTTAAAAAATCAACAGTGTTCAACAGCAGTTTTGAGAAATCGCTTACTGCACCTTTAACATTAACAAAGGTGATACATGCTGTAAGAATGTCGCTCATTGTTAGTTCATGTTTGTTAATGCATTAAATAATGTTAATAAATGAGATCTTATTGCAAAGTGTTACCCCTTCATTAAATAAAACCCAACAGATGCCCAATGTGTCTTCCCCAGCTAAACTGTGTCTTTCAATAAGCACTGGTGAAAATGTCATGCTTTTTGTCTTGAAGAGACACCTGTGCCAGTCCGGCCATGCCAGGAGCCCAGTGGATCTGTTTACCTAAGAAATGTCACTTTAATTAAGAACTGGGAAGGCGGTCAGCTTCTCTCCTGCTTGACTAAAGACTATAATGGAAGGAAAGTCTAGAGCCCACCCTGTCCCTCCTCATCTCTGCTCCTTTGAACTTCTGCCTTCCTCCTCCACCACATTCATTTCTAATGGATGATCTCTCCATTCATGATCACTATGACAGTCTCCTCTAACTGCCTTGTTAATTGCTGTCGCCCTGTCTCTGAGAAAGTGTCTTCGACAATCAGATTGAAGTCAGTAAATGGATGCCGCTGTAAACCTTCTTAAATGAAGTGCTTTCCAACCACCGTGCCATTTATATGGCTCCTTATTTCATCCACTGAACAACAGACAGATTTCATCGGTCTGGCATATGAGAGCCTCATTGCTGTAATGCCTCAGTGTCTGCTATGCCAGAAACTCTCTGGCCTGTGAACCCCACACACCGGCAGTCATGAGAAACCGGGTTTGCCGACATCAAATGAGACGTATTCAGGCCTCGCTGCTCACGTTGCTGCCCACAGCTGAGACTGAACACATTCTTGTGCATTTGTTTAAGAGTCTACATGGCATGTGCCAAACCAGAGCCTATTCCAACCTGGCTTTTGCCGAGAAACTTCTTGGGAGGGCCCTTTCTCCAGAATGGTATTTTTCCATGGAGAGCTGTACATTAAGAAAATAAATCATTCATTATGTCTCCTAAGCCTGAGGGGAAGTTATAAAGGCAGACTGTTCATAAAATATTAAAAGGATTGCTTCTTTGCCGCCCTGACAGGGAAAGATGTGGCCACCAGTGTGGAAGTCTTCTGGCCAGATGGACGTTCTGTGGCTAGGCATCTGGAGCCCAGTGATATGAACAAAGTGATGGAGATCTATTACCCTGAGAATGAGGAGGAGGCGACCCCAGCGCTGGAGATCGAGGTGCATACCTGTCATACTCAAGTCAAGTCAAGTCACCTCTATTTATATAGCGCTTTATACAATACAGATCCTTTCAAAGCAGCTTTACAGTGATAAACAGGAAAATAATTCAATGATGTAAACAGAATTCAATTTGCTGTAAAGCAGCTCTAAAAGACAATACAAAACAATCATTATTCAGTTGAAATCAGTTCAGTGTTGATTCGGTTCGGTTCAATAACTGTGTAAAGTTCTTTAGTATGGAATGAGTTCAATTCAGCTATAAAGCAGCTCTGGAGAAAACAATGATGTGTTCTTTCTTTCTTTGAGAAGTGTCATTGTTGTATTCAATAAATGCTTTTTATTTTCACAGTGTGGACCAGGATTTGAGGTCAACGAAAATGGGCGTTGCACTGGTAAGTATTTGAGCTCTGTGACTTTTAACCTCCCGTAAAGCCTAAATCCCATAATGGATTCCAACAAGATGACAAAATGAAAGATGGTGGACAAAGCAAGAGTAATGTCAATTACAAAATATGTAAATCAGCATGTTAGAATGGTTTATAGAGCATCATGTGACACTGAAGGCTGGATTAATGGATGCTGAATATTCAGATTTGCCATCAAAGGAATACATGATATTTAAAATATATTCAAACAGATAACAGTTATTTTAAATTGTAAGGATATCTCACAATATTACTGTATTTCAATATTTTTAATGCAGCCTTGGTGAGCAAAAAGCAAAATTATAGAATTATTGCAAACTTTGACTTTTGATTTGAAGTTAGGAATAATTTTGCTCTTTTTAAATGTTTTTATTTTTATTTTATTTTTTTATGTTTTTCTTTTGCAAAAATAATGGCAAAAAAAAAAAAAAAAAGTTATTGGGTTTTTAGCTTAGCAACATACTAATGGCAAAAGTTATTGAAATTGTGAGTCAGTTCTTCTATGTGATTCACAATGAAATCCCTGTTTGCATAATGTGGTGCAGAGCAGTCCAAATCAATCACTCGAGTTATGAATTTCCATTTCAGTTAGGATGTTGTCTTAATGGGAAGCTACCTATGTAGGCAACAGACAGCAAGACAGCTCAGCAGGTGTTGGTACAGAAGCTATGTCAGCCATCATTTGTTTGATAGAAGCTAAACTTGTAGAAGCGACTCCTATACTGATAACTATACTGACACATATAATGATAACTTGAAGCATCCACTTTCACAATTAAATGTGGCTGTCACCATAGCAGCATGTATAAGACCTCATATTTATTCCACTCCTCTTCACTCCCTAGACCGAGACGAGTGCACACAGTTCCCGTCTGTCTGTCCCTCTGAGCGCCCCGTCTGCACGAACACTTACGGGAGCTTCAAGTGCCGTGCAAACAAGAGGTGTAACCAGGGATATGAGCCTAATGATGAAGGGACAGCATGTGTAGGTGAGTTGAGACTAAAGCCAGGGTGGGTTGATGCAATACGAAGCCCTGGAGAAAAGCTGTTTTCTCACATTTCACATAGGTAGACTTTCACTTCAGCTTTGGGACTAGGGGTGTAGTTGAGAAAATACTAAGGGCCAGATTTACTAACAGCTTTTGCCAGCGGAAACCCTCTTTTGGCGTCAAAAAACTACTGTCAGGATTTACGGAAGAAAAATTTGCGCTAAAAATGCGTGGACACAGTTATTTTTGAGGCTGACCGTATTGCATATGCATTTGTTGGAGTTTCCATGTCAGACGCAAAATTTATGGGAGGAGAGTATTTAAATGAATCCCGCAAGGCGATTTACTAAGGTTTGCGCTAGTCAATTTACTGGTATTTATGCCATTATTTACCACCCAAAAAAAGCACGTCTTAAACCAGATGCAAATTTGTGCTGCTCTTGGTAGATTGTGTTGTCATTCTGGAAATTATACTCTCAATACTCTCTCAAAAATCTCAGATTTGCAAAGATACCAGAGTCTGCAAGTCAGTTATTTCAATATAAACTCAAACATTTTTCACTTACAAGACCAAATGATTCAAATTAATTCTCTATCTCTATATTCTTACTTTACATTGACTATATCTTTCTAGTCCTCCCAATTAATTTTATGTTTGAAAATTGGTGTTGTTTTAGTTTATTTGAAACAATATTTACAAAGAAACGGCAAGTATTATAGACTTTCCTAAGTACAAGTACTTGAAATATGTCAGGGTTTAATTTCAGTTTTGATTGTTGCTCTGGTTGGTTGTGTTTATTTCGTTAGTTACTTAGTTTGCTTGCCATGACCATGAGATCTCAATAATGTCTCAAAACTGTGCTCAGATTTGCAAAGATATCAAAATCTGCATTATTTCAATATGAACTCAAAACATTTCTAAGACCAAATGAGGCCAATTCATTTTATAACTATATATTCTTACTTTACATCAACAATTGTCTAATATTTTCCTATTTTCATTGCAATTAATTTTAAGTTGAAAATAGTAAGTGCACCTAAAAAAGGTTTAGGATGTATTTGAAACAGTTTTCACTTCGAAAGTGCCAGTAAATGTACTTCAAAAAAATCATTTTAAACAGTGTAGTTTGTGTAATTTCTACAGTTATTTGTGTAATTTTATACTCTTCCCTCTTCTCTGCAGCTCAGGTGGCTTATTTCGGAGGAAACAGGTCCTCAGCCTCCAAACTCTTCGAGTCTCGTCTTTGGCCTCTACTAACTCTCTTCGCTACCTTTACTGCTTTCTTTGGGGCATAAAGGGCAGTGCCTCCCCTCTCCTGACATCTCTGCCACCCTGCTTGGTCTCTGATTCTCTGCTTTCCCTTCGTTTTCGCACTGAGGTGTTTGGACGTAAGCTGTAAACTGAACTCTTCATGGATCTGTCGCTCCTGCAATGTTGTCACTAACAGACCTGTATAAATAATGCTTCGCTTTGCAGTTGGGAACCACAAAAAAAATCCCTGTTTTTAGGACAGAACAAACATTCTGACTCCATCTAGATTTAGGGAAACTTAATGACCTTCATGTCCGTCAACTATGATGTGGGATAAGATTGTAATTTTAGTGATCTTTATAAAAGGCCGTGTCCCAGCGTGTTACAGGCACATAAACAGGCGATGGGTTCTAGCGAGTAGTCTCATATGGGCTGGATTTTCAGGAGAGCATATGCCCGGCCATCTGTTTCACGCAAGGTTACATTCCTTGTTCTCTGAATAATACATTCACATGAGATTTGTACGTTACACTTTTGACCCTCACCAGATCTCACGACTTCCCTTCGGGATTGGTGCATGTTTTTGGCATGGATGAGTGTCGCAAAACTCTGTTTCATTTAGCAAAATGTTGTTCAGATTTACACACATGGGATTTCACAGCAATCTAGCTGCAGAAACATAGACCCAGATCTTGTCATGAGGTAAAACTTGTATTATTTTTGATTTAAGCATACTGTTATAGAAGTTGTCAGGTTCAAGTTCACTCTTAAAAATAAAGGTTCCAAAAGGTTTTTTTTTTTTTTTAGCAATGCCACAGAAGAAACATTTTTAGTGAACCTTTCAGTGAACAGTTCTTAAAAGAATCATTTTATTTTCTAAGTGTGAAGAACATTTTAATAATATAAATAAACTTTTTCTACTTAAGAACCTTTTGTGGAATGGAAAGATTCCATTGATTTTAAAGGTTCTTCATGGAAATTCCGATGCCAATAAAGAACCTTTATTTTTAAGACTAGAGTATGTCAAGGTTTCATTTGAGTCTTCGTTGTTGTTTTATTTTATTTATTTATTTATTTATTTATTTATGGCCATTAACAATTTTTTTTTTATGTTTTAAAGTTATAATATTTTAAAGCTCTGTAAAGAGATCTTTTCTACTAAAGTAAAACATATCCATAGCCAATGTCCAAAATATATAAAATGTAAAAACACCTGGAACTTCTGTGCAATGTTACAAGCCAAATAGTAGTTTTCTGTGGGAAATAGGTGGAAATTTAAAGGAATAGTTCACTCAAGCATGACATTTGTCATTACTTATCTTCATTTTGTTTCAAACCTGTACGCTGTTATTTTTTTTTCTGTACATGGTAAAGAATCTTCACACGTCGTTTGCTCAGAAAAGGATCCCAAAACCCATAAAAGCACCATAAAATAGTCTGCCTGTAGTCCGCAGTCTTCCTAGGCCATGTGATAGTTTTATCTGAAGAGTTATGACCAAAGTTTAGGTCATTATTCAATGAAAATGTGTCTGTTTCTCACACAGAGCTTGTAAGTGGCTTAAGAAGTCTGCAAAGATAGCACACAAGTCATATGGACCACATTTATGGTGTTTTGTTTTGAGTAAATATGACGGAATTTTAGTTTTAGATGAACTAATGCTTTAGATCATTATTTACTGGTAATAGTTACCAGTTTATATATATATATATATATATATATATATATATATATATATATATATATATATATATATATATATATATATATATAATGGTTACAACCCCCCCCCCTTTTTTTTCTAAACCAGTAGGCTCATTAGTAAATTCACCACTATGTACTCTAGACATTTTTATTTTTTTTAATGATTTTTTTATAAATTGATTTAATTTTGCCTTTCAACCCTAGTTATCGGGAATATTAGCATTTGCTATGCAGAAGATTCACCAAAGGTTAATGAACCATGTGTGGTTCAATGAAAAGGCATTTTAAAATGAAGAGCGAGCTCCGTTTGCATAGTCGTTAGCTTTGGATGTAAATGTTATTTCCTACAGAATGTCCTTTACTGAAATGAGTCTGCTTAGACAAGATGTCAGTTCATCCCTGTTGTTACAGAGTTCAGAATCCACATTTGTTGCATTTTTTAAACATTGTGCGCTGTCATAACTGTCATAACCTCAGAAACATTTGACATGAATCCACTGTGTTCTGGAGGTGTTAAATAACTTCTAAACTGACTCATGATGTATGCATTGGCTAAAGACCCTTCAGTCTCTGGGGGAGAATAGATTCTTTTTATTTTTTTACACTGTTCTAATGTTCCATGTCGAGTCTCACGCGGAATGTCAGATCTCACGTGAGCTGACAGATGCCACCTATAATTATTGTTAAAATGATAGTGATATGTAGTTACAGAGCAGATTAAATCAATCTCACCTCAGTGTCATGGCTACAAGGAAAGGCACAGTGTAGAATCTCAAGAAATGCATGTTAAAGGGATATGTGAGACCGATCAGTCTTCGTATTTTCTGCCATAGCAATTTCTGTTGAAAATACCAGCATGAATTTCTATGCTAGTCCAGACTGGTTGGAGCTGTTTAACCAGCATGGGTTTCCTGTAAAAAAGGTGGGCAGAATAGCATGTTAAGGCTGGTTAAGGTGGGCAGAATAGCATGCAAAACACATGTGTTTTCAACAGGGTTGGCAAAGTACTGAATGATCGATCAGATTATATGAAGAGCTGCTCCTGATGGTGATCTCATCTCTACTTTTATGTGAAAATGGTTTATTTGGAAATAGCACCCCGAAGTCATAAGCATTTTGTGAACTCTATTACGTTCAAAGAAAAGATGGCAATTTTGACTTAAAAACAGGTTAGATCCAGTGAATCCAATGAATACTTGCTCCTTTCTTTTGCAGAATTCACTATCATTTGGGATCCATGTGTAAAATAAAGTCAAGATCTTTTTCTTGGTGTTTGTCTTGTTTTTTCTCGCAGCAATGTTCACCATTCATTAACCTCCCAGACTGACTATAGAAGCCTGTTTCCACCTTAAAGTAAAAAATACAAAGCTAGATTTCTTAGTAACAATTCATCTCAGGTACTTGCATTATGAATTAGAAATAACATTATTACATTAAATACTTAGCAGCTTTTTAGTTTGAAAGTTCAAAATTACTTATAACATTTTATATAGTCAAATTGATTCATCGTGATTAATCGCATCTAACATAAGTTTGTGTTTAATATATGTGTGACTCAAATACACATATGTATTTGTGTGTGTGTATACATACACACATTATATAAACACATACTTTTAAAGTGTTATGTAAACACAAACTTTTATGTTAGATGAGATTAATCGATTTGACAGCACTAACAGTAAGTTTTTTTCAAACAATCATCTTTTGAACTTTCTATTTTTAAAAGAATCCTGTTTTTTTATTTATTTTTTACCACATTTCCACAAAAATATTAAGCAGCACAACGTAACTGCTTTCAAAATTGATGATAATAAGAAATGTTTCTTGAGAACCAACTTATTAGAATGATTTCTGAAGGATCATTTGACACTGATGATGGGGAAAAATTATTTCTGAAAATTCAGCTTCATATCACAGGAATAAATTACGGCGGCGGCTATTTAGCATATTTTCTTAGATATATATTTACACTAAGTGAAAATAGCAGTATTTTCTTAGTGATATGCTGTGTACACTAAGTGCAAATATATTATATTAACAGTAAAAATAGCAGTGTTTTCTTTGCAATAAGGAATAGTAGTTAGATACTATTTGCACCTCAGTATATTAGTACATTATAAAACAGTATACAATAATAACATAGAGTGTTAAATTATCATATTTATTAAATATTATGTCGCCTTATTTGGACAATAAAGACCTCCCTATACACCTACCCTATTATTAAATAACCGTTCGGCATTTTAATTCCATTTTTCCCATATTTTCTTCATATTTATTGAAAATAAATGCCTTTACAATCTGATACGCGATGGGAAAAGGGAGAACGAGTTCGTCAAAAGGCAGATTCAAACTCTGGTTGATCGCATCAAAATTATCTGCAATACGCCTTACTCCCTATGCCACTGATGCTAATAGGTTACAGGCGTTTTTTGTACTTTTGTCTGGCCCAGCCAGACATTGGTGGGCAGTTAGTGTAAATAACCTCAGCCAACAAGTCAGGCTATTTGCACTTAGTGTAAATAGACACTCCAAACTTTTAAATGTTGGTATGAATCCTAATGATGAAGTGCCTTCAGGGATGCCTGGTTGAAGCTTTATTTATAATGATTCTTACGAAACCATCCATTTTAAAGAAAACTAATACATTCATGAACCGAGTGGTTTGTATGTTTATTTAGTCGCTCATCATCTCCAAAGCAAACACTAACTTCAGCAGGTGTATGGAGGGGTCACATTAAAGAGAGCAGCGCTGTGTATGTTGGGTTACCCGAGGCTACTACAGCTCTCTTTCTTGTAGGGGCTCGCTCAGGTTTTCAGGACATATTTCAGATTTTCAGACTCCCAAGTTAGCCCAAGAGATAAATACTGTAGATGAAGAAATATAATTAAAAAACTGAAAACTGGAGTGAGATCAAATTTTCGAGGAAAGAGGAAAGCAAACAGTCGTAATCTGTCGAGATCGCTGTGTGTTTGTTGTCTCTGTATGCGACATTAGATTCCAAAGGCTGGGTCTGGGTTTAAAAGGGTGAAGGGTATGACGGGCAGCAAGGTAGTAGCCATATCATCATGTTTTTTTGAGGAATGACCTTTACCACGAATACATCTTTCTTTTTTTTCACATTGGGAGACCTGGTTTTGAGCCAGTAGTAAAAAGTATGATTTAGTGAAAGTGAGTCATCTTCAACTGAATAGGTATATGGCCCTTTAATTCCAGTGAAAACAAGCTGTTAGGGAGTACTGACTCTATATATTCATATAGCCATGTTATGATATTTAATGTTTAAAATCACATATGTGTGCTGTTTGGGTGTCCACATACTTTTGGCCATACTATATTTGATGGGTTTAGTGAAAGCAAGAATAGAGTCATATTTAAATTCAAATCTATTATTAATCTCCTGCCCAGCTCTTCAGCTCCTCTTCCTTGAGTACTGTGCTGCTCTGATAAACTATCGATGGGGTTGAAAAAGAGTGGAGAATTTAGATGTTGAAGGGAATGGGATTAAAATTGGTGCTGATAGCTTGTATTCTGTAGGAATTCTGTTGCTCAGTTTGGGAGGTCTGAACATCACTGACTGCCATTGTTTGCTGCCATTGGCATTCCTCACATAGCAAATAGGCCAAACCAAAATGGCTCATTCTCATAAATAAAGCACTTGAGGACACTTGGCTATGATGGATTAAAGAATTAAAACTTCTGGACTTTTTCTTCTACACTTTGATCTCGGTTGATTTGTTTGGGCGTTTATGAAACACATCGGCTTGAATAAGTTCAAAACACGGATAGTTTTGGTCGGCTTTCAAGTAATTCTCTTGCTTGATGGTTTTGGATATTAATAAATCATATTTTATTTATTTTTTTAAATTTTGGCCAATATTTATATTATTATACCATTTTACACTAGTCAAGTCAAGTCACCTTTATTTATATAGCACTTTTTACAATACAGATTGTATCAAAGCAGCTTCACAGTGATAACATGAAAATAATAAGATATCAAACACAAAACAACGTTTGTTTCTAGAAGAAAATTGCATCATCGTCCACCTAAAGTAAGGCAGATCAATAATATTGTTGAATATTAAATGTCCCCAACGAAGCAAGCCAAAAGCCAAGGCAAACATGGGCAAGGAATCAAAACTCCATCAGGTGACAGAATGGAGAAAAAGAACCTTGTGAGAAACCAGGCTTAGTCGGGGGCCAGTTGTCCTCTGGCCAACGAACGAACAGTGTATGATTATGATTCAGGCAGCATTACAGTTAAGATGAACATTTTGTGCAAAGTCTTGGTGTGTGGCTGAAAGGTTATTTTTGTCACTGAACAGAGCAACAGCTTCCTTAGGTCTAAATTAGACTCGTACAGAGCTCCTAAAGGGACATGGTGATGGATAAAAATGGGAGATGGGAGGAAAATATATATTTCAATGATTTTAATTTCTCAAGCAAAAACTTTGCGTTTGCTCGCAAATAACTTAATTATTTCCCTGCCAGTGTTTTTTTGGCCTATTTGGCCCTATTATGGATTTTTGAAAATGACCTTTCATGTAGTGTGTAACATAGCTCTACGTGAATGAAAACAACCTGCAAAGTTTTAAATCTGAAAGTGCACCGTATATAAAGTTATGGTCTTTCAAAAGTAAGAGTTGACTCTGAGTCAATGAAATGAATTGTTTTTCAAACGAGTCATAAGCCGTTTCGTTGTGACGTCAAGACGAAACATTAGCATATTTCCCGCCCACTTATTGCGTGCGCAGACACCAGGAAAAACTTGAACCTCAAACCTGCTGCTGATTCCTGTGGATACTGGATAGCATCATGTTGAGAAGACGCTGTGCTCTATGTGAAGGTAAAGCCAGTTTTTTTTTTTTCACTGCCCAAGGACGAGCATGTGAAGAATCAGTGGTTAAAGGGGTGGTATAATGCCCTTTTCACAAGATGTAAAATAAGTCTTTGATGTCCCCAGAGTGTGTATGTGAAGTTTTAGCTCAAAATACCCCACAGATATTTGTATATAGCATGTTAAAGTTGTCACTTTTTGAGGGTGAGCAAAAACACCGTTTTGTATCTGTTCCTTTAAAGGCAAATGAGCTGTTACACCCGGCACAGAGGGCGGAGCTTCAACAGCTTGTGTCATTTTACCTCACACAGACATACACTGAAAATTTCTAAAACTTTTAGCCTTTTTAGCCTCTTCTGACTCTAAACCGGAGTCAGATGATTTCAACGGAGTCAATGATTGAGAGACTCAAGAAGTGACAACATGTAGAAGGACATTTCTGAATGGTTAGTTGATGAATTTATGTAGCTTATGTGTGGTTATCTTCTAGTCATTGATTAGCATATTCTGTCTTGATAATCTATAAATCGTGTTCAGGGGGTGGGGTTTGTGTAAATTTTAGGGTTAGTGATGTCACTATTAATGCATATTGTCTGTCATTCTCACTACTTTGCTATATGGGGAGGCTGCAGACCTGGAGCCGGTAGATATACGCCCCAGGCAGTTTTACGCCCCTGTTGTTCCTGATGCGTCCAGTAGGGGGATATATTGTGAAATAACATCATTAAATCTACGCTCGAAACTTACACATTAAAGGAGTCATATAATGCCATTTTTGTACAAGCTAATATGATTCTTTAGGGTCTAAATTAAAAGTTTGTAATATACTTTAATTAAAAATTCTCATTAGTATTGTAAGAAAACACTAATTTTACCTGGTCAAAAACAGCTCTGTTTTCAGCACGCCGTTTAAGTGCATGTGTCTTTAAATGATAATGAGCTTTGCTCACCCCGCCCCTCTGTTCTGTGGGGCGTTTTTCCACAACAACACACGTGGAGTGTTGCATTGACAACAGTTGAGGGTAACGATATATTTTAAATGGTACGAGAAATAAATTTCGTACTATAGATAAGCACTTTCACGAGAGTCTGGCAGAGTGGATTCTCATTTTCACCTCACGATGACGGTAAGATAATATTTCTTTATGAAGTTTTATGTAACAAAGTTCGGGAGGAGCATGTTCAGGTAATCATCCAATCAGCACAAGAAGAAGCCAGTATAAATAAAGCCTTCCCTTACCTCCTGTCTCATGACAAATTTCTCAGCATCGGACTCCGCCTTCATGCCGTCATGTCCGAGTTAGAGCTCTTCCCCTCCGACGATGAGTCTTTCATCACGGAGGTGTCTCTATCGCAAACCGCTGATCCAGCGACCTTTTCCTCTCCAGCAGCTAACAACATCGAGCCTCCATCCTCAAACAGGGGACGCCGGCCCTCTAGATCCTCTCCGCATACTCCAAGACGCCGAAGACTCCCCTCACCACCGCCAGCAAGGAACTCATCATTTTCCTCATCATCTTCCTCCGCGCCTTCCCACCTTTCAGTGCACCCAAACATCCCTCCCATAGGGAAGTGGACAGTTAAGGGGCTGAGACAAGCCTTAATTAATTCAGATGCAAATTTTTCCCGCAGGATGAAAAAAGCAGAGTTGTTTGATTTATATGTCACCTTACAATCTTCTCACCCTTCTGTTTCAGCTACAATCCCATCGGCTCGAACGAGCAAGGCCCGCCGGGCCCCGATCGCTCGTCCCGCAGTGTTTACACCTTCCTCACCCGCAGCGCCGGGCCCCGCCGCGCCCCGGATCCAGTCGCGGAAGGGCGCCAACCTTTTCCGGGTCAACTCCTTTCCTCAGCCAAATGTTTTTCTTCCCTTCTACTTCTTTCAGTTTTCCTCCTTCCCAAGCGCCAGGTGCTCACTCTAACGTGAGGATGCCTCCGTTAGCCGGTCAATTGCCGGCACATTTCCTTCCCCTTCCCCTTCCACACTATGCTCTTCCTATTCCTCCTCCTTCTATCCCGGGGGCCGATCTCTGCGCGAGGATGCCTCCGCAATCGGCCACAGCCCCGACTTTTCCTCCCTTTAACCCACTCCAAGTGCATTCTCCTTTCTCTCTCTTCTCAGCCACTCCTCAACCAGCCCCTCTGAATGCAGTTGCCGCAGAACCTTCTCCAGTGACGAACAACATCAGAGCCCAGACGTAGATTTGGGTTCTCTCCTGTCCCTGTTTCCCCCAGTCGAGTCCAATCGCCAAGTGGACTGTGGCGATATCTCAGTCACTCTAAAAAATAATTCACGGGTTACATCACGCACATTATCACTGGCCGAATTCTGTATCGCTTTCAGCCGCTATACAGAAATTATATGCTCGACTTTCCCCCATAGACGGCGCGAGCTAAACGATTATCTTGCTATCATAGCGGAGCTCGCGTTGTCTTATGGGGGTAGTCATTTCTATACTTACCATAAATTGTTTTCCGCAAAATGCGCCGTCCGCGTTTCCCAATGGAATCAGTGTCCCTATTGGGGAGCGTTGGACACTGATCTCCATAACCGAGTCTTCCTCGGGTGCAGAAACATCTCCTGCGCAATCTGCAGATCCACAAGCCATGTCACCACGGCATGCCCCCAAATCAATCCATCGATCCCTCCCTGCTCAGAGCAGAATGCCATAAAATCCACAAGTTATGTTCCGCGACCCGCAAGAGAAGATTGTTCGATCAGAGCACCATACACGGCACCCGACAGACAAGTTTGTAGAAACTTCAATGAAGGGAGATGCCCAAGACAACGTTGTCGTTTTCTCCACGTCTGTGATTACTGTGGCGGTGCACACGCCCGCGTGGTATGCCCAGTCAAAAAATCTGTTAATAAAAATGCAAAAAACTATCTCTCGACTCCTGTGAATGTTTTCCGCCTGGCCGAGGAATTATCACACCACCCAGATGTCAACTTCACAAATTATTTGCTGACAGGTCTCAATCAAGGCTTTAAAACCGGCGTAGAAAGTCATCCCACGCAAAACATTATCTGCGCTAATCTTCAGTCCTCCTTAGCGGAGCCTGAAGTAGTAGATAAACTAATTAAAAAAGAAATTGAATCCGGTTTTATGATAGGCCCTTTCGAGGCTCCCCTGTTCGACAAATTTCGCATCAGCCCTATAGGCGTGGCTACCAGGAAATTCTCGGGAAAAAAGCGGTTGATAATAGACCTTTCAGCCCCCCATAATTCTCCATATCCGAGCATGGCGCATGGCTTGCAAAAGTAGATATCTCCTCTGCTTTCAAAGTAATGCCAATCCACCCTGATTCGTGGCACTTATTCGGTGTAAACTGGCGGAAAAAGTTTTATTTCGCCGTGCGCCTAACTTTCGGCTGCAAAAGCAGCCCGAAAATTTTTGACACTCTCTGAAGCTACAGTGAGGAAAATAAGTATTTGAACACCCTGCTATTTTGCAAGTTCTCCCACTTGGAAATCATGGAGGGGTCTGAAATTGTCATCGTAGGTGCATGTCCACTGTGAGAGACATAATCTAAAAAAAAAAATCCTGAAATCACAATATATGATTTTTTAACTATTTATTTGTATGATACAGCTGCAAATAAGTATTTGAACACCTGTCTATCAGCTAGAATTCTGACCCTCAAAGACCTTTTAGTCTGCCTTTAAAATTTCCACCTCCACTCCATTTATTATCCTAAATTAGATGCACCTGTTTGAGGTCGTTAGCTGCATAAAGACACCTGTCCACCCCATACAATCAGTAAGAATCCAACTAATAACATGGCCAAGACCAAAGAGCTGTCCAAAGACACTAGAGACAAAATTGTACACCTCCACAAGGCTGGAAAGGGCTACGGGGAAATTGCCAAGCAGCTTGGTGAAAAAAGGTCCACTGTTGGAGCAATCATTAGAAAATGGAAGAAGCTAAACATGACTGTCAATCTCCCTCGGACTGGGGCTCCATGCAAGATCTCACCTCGTGGGGTCTCAATGATCCTAAGAAAGGTGAGAAATCAGCCCAGAACTACACGGGAGGAGCTGGTCAATGACCTGAAAAGAGCTGGGACCACCGTTTCCAAGGTTACTGTTGGTAATACACTAAGACGTCATGGTTTGAAATCATGCATGGCACGGAAGGTTCCCCTGCTTAAGCCAGCACATGTCAAGGCCCGTCTTAAGTTTGCCAATGACCATTTGGATGATCCAGAGGAGTCATGGGAGAAAGTCATGTGGTCAGATGAGACCAAAATAGAACTTTTTGGTCATAATTCCACTAAACGTGTTTGGAGGAAGAAGAATGATGAGTACCATCCCAAGAACACCATCCCTACTGTGAAGCATGGGGGTGGTAGCATCATGCTTTGGGGGTGTTTTTCTGCACATGGGACAGGGCGACTGCACTGTATTAAGGAGAGGATGACTGGGGCCATGTACTGCGAGACTTTGGGGAACAACCTCCTTCCCTCAGTTAGAGCATTGAAGATGGGTCGAGGCTGGGTCTTCCAACATGACAATGACCCGAAGCACACAGCCAGGATAACCAAGGAGTGGCTCTGTAAGAAGCATATCAAGGTTCTGGCGTGGCCTAGCCAGTCTCCAGACCTAAACCCAATAGAGAATCTTTGGAGGGAGCTCAAACTCCGTGTTTCTCAGCGACAGCCCAGAAACCTGACTGATCTAGAGAAGATCTGTGTGGAGGAGTGGGCCAAAATCCCTCCTGCAGTGTGTGCAAACCTGGTGAAAAACTACAGGAAACGTTTGACCTCTGTAATTGCAAACAAAGGCTACTGTACCAAATATTAACATTGATTTTCTCAGGTGTTCAAATACTTATTTGCAGCTGTATCATACAAATAAATAGTTAAAAAATCATACATTGTGATTTCTGGATTTTTTTTTTTAGATTATGTCTCTCACAGTGGACATGCACCTACAATGACAATTTCAGACCCCTCCATGATTTCTAAGTGGGAGAACTTGCAAAATAGCAGGGTGTTCAAATACTTATTTTCCTCACTGTATATGTTGGATTCTTTCCAATAATTATGCAATTCCTCATCTCCATTCTCCATCTGCTCGACGATTTCCTAATAATTTCACCATACAACGCCATCCCCGAGGCTCACCTCCTCACAGTGCAAAAAGTTTTCGCCAAGCTAGGGATTCCGTTAGCCCAGGAGAAAACATCGGGTCCAACTACATCCATCGAGTTCCTAGGCATCAATCTGGACTCAGTTAAATTCCAGGCCTCACTGCCTAAGGAAAAAATCAATCGTATCATCTTAATCGCATCCAATTTTACAGACAGCACAGATTGTTCAAAACGCGAACTTCTCTCGCTGCTGGGCCACCTAAATTATGCCATACGCATTATTCCACAGGGCCGCCCCTTTATCGCGCATCTTCTCGCCCTCTCTTCATCCGTTCATGCTCTGGAAGATCGGATCATCCTTTCTGATGAGTCCAAAAACGAGCTAAAATTATGGATTAATTTCCTTAACCAGTGGAACGGCTTAACTTTTTTTTACGACGACTTTATCTCTCTCCCCCTCGATATCAAACTGTTTACAGACGCAGCTCCCTCGATCAGCTTCGGCGGCTATTACCAAGGACGCTGGTTCGCGTCTCCCTGGCCCCCTCAGCTACTAGACACACCCCAGTCTTCAGCCTCCTCGGCCCTTTTCGAGCTCTACCCGATCGTTGTCGCAGCTTCCCTATGGGGGAAAGAGTGGTCAACCAAAAGCATCCAAGTCCATTGCGACAACGAAGCAACCGTACACTGTATTAACAAAGGTCGTTCTCGCTCACCTGCGCTAATGCCACTCCTCAGACGCCTCATCTGGATCTCCGCATGTGACCAGTTCTTAATAACTGCAAAACACGTCCCAGGGGCTCAAAATCAAATAGCTGACTCTCTCTCCCGTTTCTCTTTTCAGAAATTCAGGACGCTGGCACCAGAAGCAGACCCCACTCCAATCCCAGTACCTCCTTATTCTCAGCTGATCTTCCCGTAAACCATCCGCTAAAATCCCTCCTGGACACGTCCATCGATTCCATCCTCCAAGCAGTTTCTCCCAGAACCCTGCAAACATATTACACCGCGTGGAAATCGTTCAAATCATTCCACCTCTCTCACAACCTGTCGTTTCCCGAATTTTCTCTTTTAACAGTTACCTCATTCATATCTCATCTTCATAAAGTCAAAGGTCTCCAAGCCGGATCCATAAAAAGCTATCTAAGCGGCATTCAATTCTTCTATAAATTAATCCACGGTAAACCTGCAATTAATAACTCCCAAACGCCCCTTCTAATTAAGGGAATACAAAGAACCCGCCCCACTCGCCCAGACACCAGACAACCAATCACAATCGATATACTCACCAAATGCATTTCATCACTCCGTCTTGGATACCACTCCACCAACACCACCTATACTGTACATTAGAAGCTATGTTCATCCTAGCATTCTTCGGTTTCCTCCGCTGCTCCGAACTGACCATCACTTCCTTATTCGACCCAAACATTCATCCTACAATTTCAGACCTACAGATCGTAGATCATGAAACCATATCATTCTTCATTAAACAAAGTAAAACTGACAGAGCTAAAAAAGGTCACTTCGTTTATATTTTCAATTTACAAACTCCCATCCAACCGTACCATGCTCTTTTTAACTACCTGCAGTACAAACGTTCCACGTCCAAATCCCCACTCGACCCACTCTTCACTAACGACTCCAATCATCCAGCTACGAGATTCTGGTTCCAAAAGCACCTTAAAGCAGTCCTCATCAAATCCGGCGTCACAGCAGATAATTTCTCTAGCCACTCATTCCGTATCGGAGCAGCTACCACAGCCGCACAAAAAGGTCTCTCCCATCCAGTGGCGATTTCTTTAAGACTGCAAGGGAAGCTCGGCTTCCCTTATAATGTCAAAAAATGAATGGTCAAATATGTACTATTGTATTAACATTTTATTGACTAAAATGCGTTAGAAAACGTTCGTCTCAAAGACAAGTTCGTTCAGAATCAGTTACAGGTCGGCTGACTCGATTTCCTTCTCATACATTCCCGTAGCGTCACAGTGCATTTCCTCGTTGAAGCCCAGCTTCCATTGACTTCAATGGGGCTGCTTCGAACAGTTTTTTTCAGCGCTTCGAAACTAGACGGTCATTGGATAAATGCTGCGATTATGTCCCGCCCATGGAAGCTCAGCTTCTCTGGGGGTGAACGGGGAGTGGGCTGGCCTGGACTCCGAGCTTCCACGTGATGATTGGAGGGTCTGTCGAAAGGCTGCGTCTCCTTTTGATTGACAGCGATTTCATTCAATAAAAAGTCGCTGATGTTGAAGCTGTTCGAGCTCAGTCCCATCGCGGATTTTTCAAAGACAAACTGCTGCAACCTATTTCTTGGTATTTGCTTGTCGAAATTGCTAGCCAATTTTTATAATACATTTCACACAATTATACATTTATACCTTTATTACATTATTACTTATTATATTTTTTATATTATTATTATTAGTAATAATTCAAAAATAATTATTAAAATAATTAAAAATATATATTATTATTAGTAGCATTATTATTATACTTTATTATATTATTATTTATACCTTTATTATATTATTACATTCATTTTTCACAGAGCATTTTCTTGAAAAGGAACGTAGAATTTACGTATAAATAAATGAATAATTTTTATGATGTAGGGCGAAAATGAGCTTCCCCTCTTTGAAAGACCAGCAGCCGCCACTGCTCCCATCAACAAATTCAAACCCTCGGTCGCTGGTCATCTGAAGCTTTCAAAACCTATATTAGATCCAGCCGCTTCCACATCAGAAACGCTCACCCAGCCCTAACTAATTAGATCATTCATTTCCATCACCTGCGACGCCACATCCTTCGTCACTTTCCGCACCGATACCAGTACAAACCCACTTTTCGAATCTATTTTGCTCGCCGTATTTACACTCGCTTCAATAAATATATCTATAATATAGCATTTTTTCAAACAATTGCAGGCTCCCACGTTCGCACGCAGTGACGGCTCCCCGTTCGTGGGCCGGGCTCAGTCCCCCTTCCGAAGCGCCGGTCGAGCCCTCCCGTTCGAATTGCAGTGAGAGCCCTCCCCCCGGACAGCAAGCCAAATACGCATTATAATATCAGATTTCATTAACACGTGAACTCGTGAAATTAAGTTTTATGTCACAAAGTTCGGGAGGAGCATGTTCAGGTAATCATCCAATCAGCACAAGAAGAAGCCAGTATAAATAAAGCCTTCCCTTACCTCCTGTCTCATGACAAATTTCTCAGCATCCCGCCACCACCCAATCACCTCACATTCAGATGGGTCTGCTCATAGATACCCATGATCTATACATTCATAGGAGGGAGTACTCTCGGGTCGGCCTGAATTCCGAGCTCGGAGCCCTCCCCCCGGACAGCAAGCCAAATACGCATTATAATATTACATCAGATTTCATTAACATGTGAACTCGTGAACTTTTATGATTGTTTGGTAATTTACTGATCTGAATAGAATTTCGACATTAACGCTTATCCGGGACACGTGCGTGTGTTTTTTAAGGGACAAGTGAAAGAGAATTGTACTTGCCCAACCGGACAATTGCCCTGATTAAAACAATTTTCAATATCAAAAAAATAAAATAAGAAATAACGTATTCGGTTACTAACGTAACCTCAGTTCCCTGAGAGTAGGGAAGGAGTATAGAGAGTAAAAATTAGGGAAAGAAATGCCCTTTATAAAGCTAAAAAAAAAATATTCTGATAAGAGTGTTTTCCAACAGTGATGTAATGAAACATTGACAATTTAAGTTTGAAGGGAGTAAAGTCTCTGTTTAGGCTGGAAATGTAATTTTGACAAAAGAACTTTTATTTTAAATAAATCTTAAGTTTAAATCAGCCTACTTCAGTGTGATATTTTATCATATTATCATGCATAACACTGAGAATTTGAATAATTGAAATGAGATGATCAGATGCAGATATCTAAATCAGAGAATATCATATAGGTTCGGGAGGTTGGCGGGTGGATTATTTATTTTTAACAGCAGATTCGGGGAACTCAAAGTGCACCAATTAATGAATTTATCTTTAAAATGTACAAAATTTTCTTACGGGGGGGCATGCCCCCGGACCCCCCTAGATGTACCGAGCTCAACCCACAAAAATACTGTGAAACACAGTAGGCTATATGAAGGTCTACGAAAAACACACATTTAATTATCTTATTAAAATACATGATCGGGATTTTAGCACCTACGCCTCATTTTGAGCCAGGAAAAACCCGGATTATTACATAGATTTTGGGTGGAGAAAAGTCTTTGTTCATCAATTATGCACAGAGTTAATGCTCAGCTGCAAAAACATGCTCTGAACACTGAAAGTTAAGTAAATGAAAGATTAAGCATGGAGCAAGATTTGTTTTACCAACGTTTATGTTACATCAGTCATTCACATCAGTCATTCACGCTAGAGCTCGGCTAATGTATACATTGCATACATGCAGTTATTGATACAGTTTCCACGTGTTCACCTCAATATATTACAAAAATACTCTGTAAATAAATTAGTACAAGTAAAATAATCGGTTTGTTGATGGACATGCACTTGTTAATGCTGATGGTGAGGAATTACAGTTGCAACATCTCATAATGTACCTCAAACTGAGTAGTGTATCACTGAGAAACGTCCTGCTCTAGTCCTCCTTGCGATGGAGGTTTGAGTTGAATAACTAGTTCTTCCAGTGTTTCATCATCGGACTCGCGCTCGCATTGATATGGTAAAATCGACGTCATTGTTTGTTACTGTCTTTAGTTTACGTTGTAGGAAGCCTCAGGACAGCTGACGTTGTTATGGCAATGGCCGTTTTTGTTTTCGACGCGTGCGGTGTGCGCGGTAAACCAATCACAACAGACTGAGCTGTCTGGCCAATCAGAGCAGAGTAGCTCGCGGAAAGGCGGGATTTAGAGAGATTGATTCATCTGACGAGTCGTTTGAGAATCATTGAAAATGTGGTGATGTGCAAATGTATATTACGAGGAAATTAATCCGTTTTTTGACCTTTGATGCATGTAAACCTGTTGTAGGAGACTCCAAAACAACATTAGGAAACTTTAAAATAGCATAATAGGGGGACTTTAAAGTTCCCAGCCTCCACCAGCGTTTTTGATAATTTTCACAAAAAATTCATGGCCGCCAAAATATTTTGTTGTATGAATATCTGAACATGCAATACATCAAAAGAAAGAACAGAGCCTCTGCTTTAAAAAACGTTTAATTCTAGCTTCATGCATTTTTTTTTTTTGACACTTGATTGTGGGTAAGTTTCATAAAAAAGCAACATTTGGATCAAAAAGCTGAGAAAATTGTGTTTTCTACAACATGCATTGGCAATGCTTTTATCACTTGTTTTGATCCGGATATTCTCTGCTCTTTCAGAAGCTACGTAATAGCGCCCCCTACCATATAACAGTTTAAACACGGAAAGCTGGAAAATTCCATCAATGACGGGAAGCGTTATGTCATCAATGACGGAAAAATTCGGTCAATGGCGGGGAAAGGATTAAAAGTTTTGCGAGCGAATGCGATTTTCCTGGGGGGAACGCAAACATTTTGCCAGCGAATGCAAAGTTTCTCGGGGGAAGGCAAAATATATGCTAGAGAATGCAAAACCATTGACATATTTTTCCTCCCATTTCATATTTTTTTTCCCTTCACCATGTCCCTTTAGGAGCTCTATAGACCATTGCTAAATATATCTGACAACAAAGCTTATTGCAACAGCACATATTTAGATTCAGCTTACACTAGATATTACATCCTACAACAGACACCACACATTCAGTGCTAGTCTTTGAGGTTGATCACCATTAGCCAAAGCCAACAAGGTTGGCTCTTGAAAAGAGAGATCCAAATGCAGTCAAACAATAATATTTGCAGACACTAAATCCAGCCAGAAATGAAAGAGAAATTTCATGAAGACTGTATTGTGTTCATCCTGTCTTATGAAAGCTCTGCAGCCTGAGTGTTTAAATAATACATTAAATGTGCCATGAAGATTGAAAGGATCATGTTCACAATTAAACTGCCATGTAACAATCAGAAGCGTGAAGAATTGGAGTTTTCCCTCTGTTAGGATCTCATTCACACTGTGTACTGAGTGTAATTGGATCACAATTGGCCACTTTAAAAGCCATGTGAAAATGACATATTGAGGTGAGATCACTGGATTTGAAGATGGCGTAAATGCAAATGTGTGTAGAGTTGCGCAGCAAATAATCATTGTCATTTGCTTTTCAATGTAATGTATACATATAAAATGAATATTTATAAAAAAAAGAGAAATATATATGAAAAATAAAAACTCTTTTTAAATGTATAATAATATTTATAAATAAAATATTATTGTTAATAAAAATATTTCAGAAGATTTAAAGAACCAAAATCATGGAAAAGTCAATTGTTCAGTATTGTAACACTATGTATTTTTAAAGAGACTTTTCACAAATGAAAATATTGTCATCATTTCTTCATCCTCAATGAGTTTGATCTTAATGAATTCAGTCATAAAGGTTTTGTTTATTCAGGCAAAACTTTGATTTTAGATCATTTATACTAAAAAACAACGAGAACGAAAAAGAATAATTGCAGTGCACTCCATTGGCTCATCTATCTGTGTTCCTGTCAGAAACTGGAATATTTTTAAAAGAACATTTCCCGGTAGTTTCAAAATGATTGTCACTTTATTTAAAGCAATCTTACAAGACTGTATAACAACATCTGATCTATTTAGCATATATGATGACATCTGCTTCTCAGACAACAATAACTCTTTCAGCCTCTGCCTGCTTTAGTCCTTCAATTTCATTCCTCTTTTTGTTTTTAAAAGTCCAGAACGCAAAGCTGGCCTGTGTTCTAACGCTGGAGTGATTTTAATTTTCCCCTTGGTTGACAAATAGGATGACGTTTGCTCTTTAAATGTGAAATCAACTGTATTTCAATAACTCTCTCTCATCTGCTGACCCTGACCTGCGTATTTACTGCTGTGAGGAATATAAGTAAATACATGGAAAAACCCACACTGGCCTTGAATTCATTATACTGAAGCTGCTTAGTTTGTTGTCTTTTATCATGGTCCAAAACAATATGACTCTAGGGGGTTTTGAGTAACCTTTCTTTAAATGACCATGCTATCTGTTTTTCCTTAGAGATGTTGCAGCAATAACAAAAATATATGAACGTCTGTGAACGTAAAGGTGAAGTGTGTAATTTGTGCACTACTAGCATCACAAAACAGAATTGCAAAAATGACTTTTTTTTATTTTTATTAGTTGCCCGAACACTTCCTTATCACACACTCCTCATCAAAACAGAACGTTCCCCCCACTCCATAGCAGAACTTTGTACTGGATGTGTTACACTGTTTCACCATGAAAGCTGTTATTATTTATAGAAAGCTAAAATTATTCTCAGAGAAACCAACCCAGGCAGCAACAGTGTCGGCCCAGATCCGGCTCACATCTGGTTCATGTGGATTCCATGTGTACCAGATGTGGGCCGGGTCTGGGCCGACATATGTTGCGATCTGGGAAACATTTACTGTGAGATTTCAATTGTCGCATTTGGAGCAAATCATTTTTCCTCTCCGTTGCCCAATTACCGATTCAAGTGTTCAAGTACTGAATACCAATTTTGAAATAAATTTGACATGATTTGTAAGTGATAAACAATTTATCAACTAATAACTTATGAACCATCTACTAATGATCTATTTGATTTATTTCATGATTTACAATTGTTTTTTTTTTAAGATAACACAACACATTTGTAAATCGTTAGCATACCACTTATTAACAATTCATGAACACAATTATAACTAACTGAAAGAACAAAACATTTATAAAATATTAGCATACCACTTATTAATCATTTATAAACATATAGTCATGTTTCGTAAATTATGTTCATCAACTAATAATTTATAAATGACTTATAACTGATTTAACAAAACATTCATAACATGTTAGAATACCACTTATTAATCATTTATTAACATATAGTCATGTTTTGTACATGATTAGTTCATCATTAACTAATCATTTATACAGTAAATGACAAAACTGAATCAACAAAACATTCATAAAATGTTAACTTATCACTTATTAATAATTTATGGTCGTACAGTCATGTTTTGTAAATTATTAGCTCATTAACTAATAACTTATAAGTGACTTATTACTGAACGTTACCCCATTTGAAAATCACAAGGCTTTCATATCAGCAGGTGAATCTGTTCTTCTGCACTTATATCCTGGAGGAAGAACAGACCCAATGCAAATGCTCTATAAAACTGAAGAACCAAAAGCAGCCTTGGGTTGCCAAAGTCATAACTCTAATCCCCCATCTCGGGCGTAGAACACTCGTCTGTCACATCAAGGGCAATACCATTTCCTCTCAAATAAGAATATATGACTTCTTCTCAAGCCAGTAATGCTGCTTAATGTCTTATGGGAGAGAAAGACTTCTGGAGAGTGTGTGAGCTGGACCTTGAATTAGCCTGTTGAGATTTACCAAAATGATGAACCCATGTTTGTTAACCTAGCTCACATGCCCAGAAAACAGTCTGTTTTTATTTCAGCACTGTCTGTGTATGTGCAGGGGGAAAAAACTCATCTGATCTCCGTTTCCAGAGAAACAAAAAAACATTTTATTTCTGTTGGCTTTCTGTATAGAAGCAGAAAACAATACCTCTTTTCAGAATCCTGCTCACATCCAGACATTTTGGGGATAAATACATATTTTATATAAATGGTATAAAACTCTCTCTTGATACATTGAGTTCAACATAACAGTAATAATAAATAACAGCAGAAGAAATACCTGCTACATTTTTATAGATATATTCTCAATTTCAAGGTATATTAGTACAGATAATAAAACACATTTGTCTCTGTTGCAGCAATGAGCCAGAGATTTTATAATATTCCCAACAGAAGTATTAAAGGTAATGGAAAGTTATGCTTCAACATTAGGAAGACATGAACATGTTAGCTTTTTTTTTTTTTTTGTTAAATAATTCTCCAGTGTTTTCTCTATACAATTGGTTCAAAACAATATAATATACAATACAAAACTAGTATTTACATTTTGCCATATCAAAGTACTTTTTAATACACATGTGATGTTTCTTTTTTTCCTGTAACAGATGTGTAGACGATTTTCCATCTTACCTATGCTGACATACCCAATATTTGTTGATATAAATGAAAAGTGAGTATTGTGGAAAACTCATGGCATGACGCTAGACACAGTGCCTGACACTTTATATGAATTATATACGACCTGTCCAAAATAGCAGGCTTGTCCATATAAACACAAGGTAATATATGTCTTTTTAATGTAACTTAAATTTTTATGTCATGTTTTACTGATTTGTATGGATCAGCCCAGGGCCCTTTCAGACTAAATATTGTAAATATCGAAGGGCCCCTCACACTCCATCATTAGAGTCAAAATCAGTCGGTCAAACCATGCCAAGAAATATTTCAGATTTTCAGTCAGCTTTGTCAAAACGTAAAGGCCGTGGGTGAGAGAGGTTTGGCAGATTTACCAGTAAAATCTTTCCTGAGCAACTTGTCAAAAACATGCCTTTCCAGCCCAACAAACAGTCAACATGAAATCACAATGAAAATACACTTTCTTAACTCATGTACCATTATTGTGCACGATTCATTGCTTCTTGCAATTTCAAATAAAATTGTAAAACAAACCATTGTAGAAATGCCCATTTTTCACAATCCAATCAATTCTCAAAGGTCCCACTGTAAACTGGTCTCAAAAATATATCATATGGCAGAAAAACCAAAGGGCTGTGAACAGGTTCACGGTGACTTCATAAACATCAAGAACAGCTTCATCAAAAGAAAACTACAGACATTCACTAACTAATGACTTTAAGTCCACATGTAGACAAAGACTCATGCATTAATAGTGCAAGTCATGTACAATTTACAGAAGTGCTCGGTCCTGATGGATCAGCGCCAGGGTTGGTATCTCCACAGCAGTGAAACATGAAGGCAGCAAGCACAGGAGATCAATGAACGCTACGATACAGATCAGATGAGTGGCTGTCAGAAATGAACTGAGGAGAAACCCTAGAGAAGCTCAAAGGTGGGTTACAGTAACTGTGACCAGGTGGGGAGCTGTTCATTAAAAAGGGGAAACAAATGGGCAGTTAAAGGGGTCAAATGTGGAATCAAATTTACCTTGACTTTTTGTGATAAAATAACTCAAAACTTTCTGCAGTCCAAAAAGAGCATTTACTGAATGCTACAAGTCAAGTCAAGTCAAGTCAAGTTTATTTATATAGCGCTTTTCACAACATAGGTTGTATCAAAGCAGCTTCACAGTATTAAATTAAAACAATACATCAATGTTTGTTTCTAGTGGAACGTCCACGTTTGGTAATGCTGATCAATATTATCGTTGATTGATTAATTAAATTAAATATCCCCAAATATCCCCAACTGAGCAAGCCAAAGGCAACAGTGGCAAGAAACCGAAAAACTCCATCAGGTGACCTAATGGAGAAAAAAAAAAACCTTGGGAGAACCCAGGCTCAGTCGGGGGCCAGTTCTCCTCTGGCGTTTATGAACTAGAGGTCGGATTTAACAGTAAGATTAAAAGTATTACCGTATTTTCCGGACTATAAGTCGCACTTTTTTTCATACCTTGGTTGGTCCTGCGACTTATAGTCAGGTGCGACTTATATATCAACATTACCAAGATTTACTCGTCACAGGATCGCTCACTTGCCGAAATTGGGGGTGACATTACCGTCTACAGCCACGAGAGAGCGCTCTATGCGCTCTAGGCTACAGCTAGTTTTACCCCTGAAAAAAATAAATGAAAACAACTGAAAAACTGTTAAGTGAAATATTAACTTAAAGACAACTAAGAAAGACAGAACGCAAACAAAATGCCCCCAAAAAGAAAATCCTATTCTGCAGATTACAAACTGCAGGTAGTAAAATATGCAGCCGAAAACGGCAATCGAGCAGCAGAAAGAAAGTTTGGAGTGAGTGAGAAACTTGTGAGGGACTGGCGAAAAGCAGAGGTTACTTTAACTGTAATGAAGAAAACAAAGAAAGCTAATCGCGGGCTGAAAGCAAGATGGCCAGAGCTGGAGGAACGAGTCCACAGATGGGTTCTTGAACAACGCGCTGCCGGGAGAGGCTTGTCAACGGTGCAGTTGCGTCTCCACGCCCTGGTAGTTGCCAAGGAGATGAATATAAATGACTTTGCAGGCGGACCTTCTTGGTGTTACCGCTTCATGCAACGCAACCGCCTCTCTATCAGAGCACGGACAACGTTGTGTCAGAAACTGCCAGCAGACTTCCAAGCTAAGGTCGACAGTTTCTGTGAGTTTGTTAAAAAGCAGGTAACTGAACACAACGTGTCACCGGATCATATTATCAACATGGACGAGGTCCCCCTCACATTTGACATCCCCATGGGCCGAAGTGTCGGAGAGAAAGGGCAGAAAAGTGTGAATATAGTGACAACTGGTCATGAGAAATCACATTTCACAGTGGTGCTGGCATGTTGTGGAGATGGATCGAAATTGCCACCGATGGTCATTTTCAAACGGAAAACCATGCCCAAAGACGAATCTCCCCCCACAGTTGTCGTGGCCGTGAATGAGAAAGGGTGGATGAATCAAGAAATGATGAACATTTGGCTTACAAAGTGCTACACTAAGCGTCCTGATGGCTTCTTTAAAACACGCAAAGCTCTGCTTGTGATGGACAGTATGCGAGCGCACATAACGCCACAATTCAAAGATAAAATAAAAGCTTGCAACTCCATTCCTGTCATCATCCCTGGAGGCTTAACCAAAGTACTCCAGCCACTCGACATCTCTGTGAACCGGAGCTTTAAGGCAGTCTTGCGTCGCCTGTGGGAGGAGTGGATGGTGGATGGAGAGCACAGCTTCACGGCAACCGGGAGGATGCGCCATGCAACTTTCCAGCAAGTCCTTGGATGGATCGACACAGCATGGACTTCAGTGACAACCGAAACCATCCTGTCGGGATTCAGAAAGGCAGGAATAACTGTAACTGATGCCGAGTCTGACGACAGCCCCGCAGAAGAGGAGACGGCGCTTCATCTTCCTCCGGAATTGGCGGAGTTGTTCAGAAGCGACACAGAGGATGAAGAATTCAACGGATTCAGTGACGTGGAATGAGATCGCGGGAGCTTGGTGAACTTGCTTTACCGATAACTGTTGGACTCGCTGGCTTGTTATGTTAATTTAGCCTATTCAGCCTCCCAGGTATGTTCTGCTATTGTGTAGCTAACTGTTAATGTGTTACGTTAACATACACCTATTCAGCCTGTTTTTCTGTGTGCTATTGTGTACCGGTAGCTGAATAACTTAAATGTCTGTCTGTTTTAATAACTTAATGTCTGTTTAAATAACTTGTTATTGGTCTTGGATTTTGTTAAATCCATTTCTAAATAAATGCGACTTATAGTCCAGTGCGACTTATAGTCCAGTGCGACTTATATATGTTTTTTTCCTCGTCATGACGCATTTTTGGACTGATGCGACTTATACTCCGGAGCGACTTATAGTCCGGAAAATACGGTATATGAATGCCTGGCTGAAGAGATGCGTCTTTAATCTAGTTTTAAACTGGGAGAGCGAGTCTGAGCAACGAACAGTATCAGGAAGGCTATTCCAGAGTTTTGGAGCTAAATGTGAAACTGCTCTCCCTCCTTTGGTGGATCTGGATATCCTAGGTATGACCAAAAGCCTCGAATTTAGTGACCTTAAAGAGCGCGATGGATTATAGGGCGATAGAAGATCGGTTAAATAGACTGGAGCTAAGCCGTTTAGGGCTTTATAAGTCAGTAGCAATACCTTGTAATTAATACGGAACTTTATAGGTAACCAATGTAGTGATGATAAAATTGGTGTTATATGGTCATATTTTCTTGATCTAGTTAGAACTCTAGCGGCGGCATTTTGGACTAACAGTATCTTGTTTATTGAGGTTGCAGGACAACCAGCTAATAAAGCATTACAGTAATCTAGTCTCGATGTCATGAATGCATGAACTAACTTTTCTGCATCAGAAACAGATAGCATGTTACGTAGCTTAGCAATGTTTCTAAGGTGGAAAAAGGCTGTTCTTGTAACATATGAAATATGATTTTCAAAAGACAGGTTGCAGTCTAATATAACACCCAGGTCTTTTACTGTAGAGGATAAAGTAACAGGACATCCTACTATGTTAAAGTTGTATTGTGAGAGGTTTTGTGGGTGTTTTTTTGAACCGATAAGTAGTACCTCTGTCTTGTCTGGATTTAATAAAAGAAAATTGCGCGTCATCCAATCTTTTATATCTTTAACACACTCTGTCAATTTGGATAATTTAGCGTTTTCATCTGGCCGTGATGAAATATAGATTTGAGTGTCATCAGCATAACAATGGAAACTAATTCCATGTTTCCTTATAATATTTCCAAGTGGCAGCATATATATTGAAAATAACAGAGGGCCTAACACAGATCCTTGCGGCACTTCATAGTTTACTGGAGTTATGATAGATTTTTCTCCATTTAAATAAACAAAATGGTAGCGGTCAGATAAATACGATCTAAACCAGCTTAATGCTTGTCCTTGAACACCAGTATAATTTTGTAGTCGATCTAAGAGTATTGTATGATCTATAGTGTTGAACGCAGCACTAAGATCAAGTAAAACTAATATTGAGATACAGCCTTGGTCAGAAGCTAGAAGTAAATCATTTTTGATTTTAACGAGCGCAGTTTCAGTGCTATGATGCGGCCTGAATCCTGACTGAAACTTTTCATAGATGTCATTTTCATGCAAGAAAGAGCCCAGTTGGGCGGACACAACTTTTTCTAGTATTTTAGACATAAAAGGTAGATTTGAAATGGGTCTATAATTTGCTAGATTATGTGGATCTAATTGTGGTTTCTTAATGAGAGGTTTTATAACTGCCAGTTTAAATGTTCTTGGAACATGACCTAAAGATAAAGATGAGTTAATAATATTGAGGAGAGGCTCTTCCACTACAGGTAACACTTCTTTCAGTAGTTTAGTTGGTATAGGATCTAGTAAACATGTTGTTGTTTTAGATGAAGTGATAAGTTTATTTAACTCTTTTTGTTCTATAGTTGTAAAGCACTGTAATTGTTCTTGCAGGGTGATAATTGAGGCTGAATTATAAGGCGCGATTGAGGATTGAACGTTTACAATTGTGGTTCTGATGTTCTGATTGTGCTACAAGATAAGGAAGATCAAATTCAACAGCTCAAACATGTTTTATGAAAATTACAAATACATTAAACAGTTATGCCACTTTGCATGTGGTATTTTAGTGCAAAAACCGCCATTTGATTCCCTAAAAATAATAATTATGTAAATTGGTCTTATTATATACATACAGGTCATGTGCCTTACAGATACAACTCTATTTTCCTGGCACAATTAATACTGGACCATTACTGCCCACCTTTTTACTTCAACAAACTCATAAACTGAAGGGAAGTCAATCATGGCAGATTATGTTATTTCTTATAAGAGAATAATGAGCATGCATTCTTGCATGAATTATGTCTGAGAGTCTAGCAAATATGCTTAACATGAAACCAACAAGAGCAATGAAAAATCTCACAGCTCATTCTGAACAGCTGGTGAGTCAATCTCCTCTGAACCAGATCAGTCCAAATAAACTTTATCTAAGGCGCATTTACATGTTGGACCTCATCCTGTCTACACTGGCTCCCTCAGCTCCCTGCACAAGCACAAACCAGAGGTAGATTTTATCGTACAAAAAATAATTAAGAAATAAATAATAAAGAAACATGCTGCCAGAAGGGCTGCCATTTGTTATTATCCTCCATGAGCAGAGGGGAGCATTGCCCGGTTTGGGCATATTGTCCACGACACCAAACACTGAACCTCTGAGGTGCAGGTATGTGGTGGAACTAAAAGAAGGAACATGAGCCTGGAACGCTGCAAAGGGTCAAGACTGCCAGTGAACTGAGGCACTGCTGAATTTGGCCCCTGTGGAACATCAGGGGGATGAATAGAGAGAGCTCAGTCACTGTCCAAACTAAATAAGCACCAAAGCCCTGCTGGAAAATCCAGCTTAAGCTGGTTGCTATGTTTTGCAACCATCTTAGACTATGTCTACATTAATCCAGATACATTTTCATTTCAAAACGCTCACGGTCCGCACTAGCATTTTCAAAAAGTTTATCGTCCACGCGGAAAAAAGCTAAAATCATCCTGTGTAAAATGTAATAAAATCTCACTGAGATGATACCCCAGACAGCAACATAGTGTCGGCCCAGATCCGGTCCACATCTGGTACGTGTGGATTTCACATGTAACAGATGTGGGCCAGATCTGGGCCGACACTATGTAGCTATCCGGGACTGAGAGACCTGACATTATAAAGTTCTTATGCTATTCTTCTTGCATGACTATTTTATTTGCAAAACACACTTACTGGTGCGTTCAGGTCGCATTTAATCGCCATTCCACATATTGACTAAAACGCAACTGCCCTCATGTTTTGCTGTAGGACAGCAATTGCGAGTAATTTTTTGCCGTTTTTGCAGGAATGTAATATGAAGATTGTACAAAGTAGCATTTATCTTTAGCAACACTGTGAAAGTGAATAGCACAAAGCAGGCACACCGGTATAAACATAGATATCTATAGGTACAGTATGTGTCACATGACTAAACATGCGCTATACTTTTCAAATAAATAGTTTTTACAGTTTACACTATAAAGTGAAAACTGCATTTTTACTTTTATCCACTTGGCAGAGCGTCTTCAGAAAGCTCTGTTTAAGCAGCACAAAAACGCTGTCTCAGTGTGGATGAAAGGACCACACATAGAAATAAAATATGCATTTTTAAATGTACCCAGATTAGTGTAGACATAGCCTACAGCTATCAGTTGGTCATGCCAGTATAAGGTTTGTTTTGGAACATGGTAAACCAGCTAATTGCCATCTTAGACTACCTAGAAACCAGCTATCACGTTGTTTCAAAACCATCTTAACCTGATTTTCCAGAGCTAAGGCACAGTAAGAAATCTGTAGAAAGCACTCCAACCATTACTATCCCTCTTTATTTCATTATTGAGGGCGTCTGATCAACTTAACGTCTGATATCTGTCACTTAATGGAAATGCAAAGGAGGTTAAATTAAATGAGATGGGGAAGGGGAGTTGTATTTGTGAGTTAAAGCTCCTGGCTTTGCGCTTGTTGTTTGGAAGAAGCGAGTGAGTGAGCAGTACTTATACTTCCTCTCTCTCACTCAGTATTTAAAATCTGGTGCTCTCATGTTTCAACATGCGGATCTTGGGGAGCGTACAGACCCCCCTGTACCCGTATCCCTGGTGCTGCTCCTCCAGTCATTGAGCCGTGCTACTGGTTGGAGAACTTCCACTAGAGCTGGAGCTGGTGGAGCCACTGTCCTCGAAGATGGAGATTTCGATCTGGATGGCCACAGTCAAGGGTTAAAATTTGCAATGTTGAAACATGGTATGAGAAGTCTAAATACTGTATTAAAAATGTGGGAACGGAGCTAGGCCTGTGGAGCGAATGTTATGATAAAAGGAGGAGTGAAGACAATGGAAGATAAGAGAGTAGCAGGCCTGGGACTTAATGTTGTTTTACTATGTTTACATGCGACTGTGAGGGGCTGCTGTTTACTTTCGTCTACTTTATGTTTATTTTGTCATTAAAGTTACACCCATCTTTTGCCAGTTCCTGCCTCCTTCCCATATCTATGAACTTTTGCAATCAGTAGTCTTGTTTTTGTGGTCATGTTTTCATTTGTGGACATTTGGGTGAATATATCAATGCTTTCGAACCTTTTAAAAAAATAGCCAATAGCAGGTGGTGTCATGTTTACATTTATAGATTTGGCAGATGATTTAATCCAAAGTGACTTATATTGCATTCAAATACATTTTATTACTTCATGTGATTGAACTCATTAAATAGTGTTTCTTAAACCCTACTGTTTCATACAAGATAACAAAAAACAAACAAACAGTTCATTTGAGTTGCATCAGCAATGCAGACACATCCACACATAAGATTCAGAACAACCCATCAGATCTAAGTAACATAGTCCTTTAAGCAACTATATAGGCTACTAAACATCATGTTTAGGTCTAGTGGTATAAGTGTGTGTGTGTGTGTGGTGAGCAGTGTTCTTAGGAGATGTTGGTGTCCATGGAAATAGAGTGAGAGGGGAAGCATTCCATGTCATCATTCATTCCATGTCATCACTAAGAATGTATGTACCCACCCCAAATCTTTTGGCAACTGAACTCAGTAAACATTCGGTGTCCCTTAGGAATATGCAAGGGGTTCCATACCCTCACTTTATCCTCCTCCGGAAAACCAGGAGAGCAAATGCCCCGCTTAGCATCAGTGTACTTTTTTATTTTGTGTTGCAGCCATATAAGCCTTCGACAAACAGTCATGTCCGTTAATGACTGCACAGGAGCAGATAGCAAAATAGACAGTTCTGTGCGCATGTTCCTGCTATAGAGTAGCGGAACAGTTGAAGCACCAGTTACAGCATGTGGAGTGGCACGGTACACCTGTGAGAAATCGGTTACCACAGATTTCCATGGCATATTTAGCTGGATGGCCATTTGGACAGTGTGTTTGAACACATGGTTGAACCTCTATACAGCACAATTAGCTGCCGGGTAGTATAGAGAGACGAATGATGGTGACAAATATTCCTTCCTTCCAGACAAGCAACGAAAGCAGCAGATTTAAACTGAACACCATTATCAGTAACTATACTCAATGGATTTCCATGGCGACTGAAGACTGATGACAGAAACTAAACCACAGAATCTGTACAGTGCGAGCAAAGGAGACCTCAGGCCATTGGCTTTAATAGTCTGTTAAGGTTATAGCAAACCTGCAGTCAGATGCAGCAGTGTCAAATGGTCATTGAGCTGACACACGTAGCAGGAACGGACAGCATCATGAACCTGAGCATCCATCCCTAGCCACCAATAGAGATCACAAAGTTGTTGTTTGGCTCTCACCTCTACCCGATGTCCTTTGTGTGCTATGGAGACCAACACAGACCAAAGAGAAGCAGGTGCAATCAGCTGTGAGCCCCGAAAGATGAAGCTGTCCTTAACAGAGAGTTACAGACGCAGTTTATAACACTGCAACAACTCAACGTCCAGTCCCTTTGATGATGGATGCCAACCACTAGTAATCTGTGTACAAAGTTTGGTTAGAGCAGGACAAGAAGCACATGCAGCATCAACATCAGCAGCAGACAGAGAACCACAGGCGGCAGATACAACAAATTCCTCACCAGCATCATCAGCAGGAGCTGGAGCAACAGCACCATCTGCAGGTAAAGTAGGAAAGGGCAAACGTGATAATCAGCAGGGACATTTTGAATCGCCTGTACACGTGATTAATCAAAAAGAAGACCCTCTGCTGATACAGTATGAGCAAAGAACAGCAGGTTGGTTTGCCGGAAGCGACACACAGCTTCTAGTCGTGGTAAGACCGCTTAAAGTGCTTTGTCATGCAGGTAATGCCCTTGGATGATAATGTTGTCCAGGATGACAGTCAGTATGATGGTCATCATCTTCTGAAATGCCGCAGGCACTGAAGCCAATCCATAAGGAGAAAGACAAAAAAAGAACAGTCCGTTGTTGTGAGTAATAAAGGCTGTGAGGTCACGACTGTACTCATGCAACATCACTTGGTAGTAATCATTAGCCAAGTCGATGGAAGAGAAAACAGCTGTGAAAGCCATGTGCTGAACGCATAGCGGGCTCACAGGGGCAATGCTAGTCTTAGCCTCAGACATCACACCCACAGACTGTTGGCTGAACGTCTGATGCATATGGCACACAAAATGGAAAACTCTTCAGAAGTTTCGAAGTCGTCATTTGATTGGTTAAATTCCACAGGATTTCCAGGAGACGTGTGTTCCACTTGTCTTTAACGGTCCGCCTGGAAACAAAGCTGCCGTGACGCCGAACCCCCTCATGGATTTACACAGCATTGACAACGAGCGCTTATCAGGATCAACTAAACACTGGATTTTAAAAAGTATGTGAAGCTTGCGGCTCCATTGCAGTAAACATGCACAACATTCTTGAATGAATCATTTATTAGATGCACGCAATCAGTCATAGGGACATTGACTTTACATTCTCATGGCCCTAAACATGACGCGGAACAAAACAAACTGAGATTTGTTGCTTTACATGTCGGTCAGACGTCCTCTTGGGTGGTCCTTGGCCAATGAAAGCTGCAATGGAGTCTAGAGTCTAGAAAGGCAGGAAAAAACTTGTGAAAGGCACGTTAGCAACAGCCATCTTCATGACCAACGATAGCAAAAAACAAAAACAAAAAAAGAGCCTAATCCTTGTTACCAATTTGGGGTGTCTGGCAGGAGTTAGTAAGCAGCAATAAAGCACGAGAACAGGAGTAGCAAACATCATCCATCTTGTTTATTCTTCACTTTTGTTCTCACAAACACTATGTCATTACACAACACTTTTCAAAATAGTTGTCAACACAATTCATAACAATTTTATAATTTCATTAAACAAAACATATACGCCCATGAGTTCAAGATAAATATTCATCAATATTGTTGGTCTAATTTCCCAGAAGAGAATTAAAATGAGTGCACAACTGTTCAAAGGTGTAAGGTCAATTTGATTTTTAAAGAAATGAATAATTGAAAATAAAAGAAGATAGATTCAGGGTTTCCACAAAAAATATTAAGTAGCACAACTGTTTCTTGTCACGGATACGCCAGGTTCCACCGTCACACCCTCACAACGATCAGTTGCTGCACCCCTCACCAATTCTTCAGCCACCGTTATCACCAGACCCATGGTCACTCCAGCATCCTATTCTGGTTCGGCAGAGGAATGCAATGGATTCCTCCTTCAGTGCTCGCTGGCCCTGTAGATGCAGCCACAGCTATTCCCCACAGAAAAAGCTAAAATATCGTTCATCATTTCTTTGACATGCAGCAAGATCTACTACAAGGTCCACTCTATAACTGGAAAACCCCTCAGCCAGGGTCAAGTTCACCATTACATTGGGCCAATACAACTCCAAGTGGGTCTCCTTCATGTTGAGAACATCAAATTCCTGGTTCTGGAGAATTCCACCGCCGATATCGTTCTTGGACGCCCTTGGCTCATCCAGCATGAACCGGTTCTGTCTTGGGCCACGGGGTGAGAAATGTTTCTCTTCCTGTTTTCCCGAACTACCAATCTCAGCAGGCCAGCCAGTCAAACATTTACCTGTCCTGTCCACCTCGATCGAAACTCCCCAAGAGAAACAATCCTGGATATTCCTTCTGATTATACCCCCTTCAGTGATGTGTTTTGCCCAAGACGAGCCGCACAACTACCACCTCACCGACCATGGGACTGTGCCATCAACCTCATACCGGGTAAGTCAGTGCCCCATGGCAAGATCTATCCTCTCTCCATCCCTGAACAGAAGGCCATGGAGGAGTATATACAGGAGGCACTTCAACAGGGTTATATACTTTCTTCTACCTCCCCTGCTGCTTCGAGTTTTTTCTTTGTGGCCAAGAAGGACGGAGGCTTGAGGCCCTGCATTGACTACCGGGCACTCAACCAGATCACTGTGAAGTTCTGGTATCCACTTCCCCTCGTCCCAACTGCCCATCTTTACCAAGTTGGACCTCCGAAGTTGTCATGCGGATGATGTTGTCATGCTGGCCCCATCAGACCAGGACCTTCGGCATGCACTGGGACGGTTTGCAGCCGAGTGTGAAGCGGCTGGGATGAGAATCTTGGGGTCTTGTTCACGAGTGAGGGAAGGATGGAACGGGAGATTGACAGATGGATCGGTGCAGCTTCTGCAGTAATGCAGTCGATGTACCGGTCTGTCGTGGTGAAGAAAGAGCTGAGCCGCAAGGCGAAGCTCTCGATTTACCGGTCAATCTACGTTCCTACTCTCACCTATGGTCATGAGCTGTGGGTCATGACCGAAAGGACAAGATCCCGGATACAGGAAGCCGAAATGAGCTTTCTCCGCAGGGTGGCTGGGAGATCCCTTAGAGATAGGGTGAGAAGCTCGGTCACCTGGGAGGAGCTCAGAGTAGAGCCACTGCTCCTCCACATCGAGAGGGGCCAGCTGAGGTGGCTCGGGCATCTTTTCCGGATGCCTCCTGGTCGCCTTCCTGGGAAGGTGTTCCGGGCATGTCCCACCGGGAGGAGGCCCCGGGGAAGACCTAGGACACGCTGGAGGGACTATGTCTCCCGGCTGGCCTGGGAACGCCTCTGTGTCCCCCTGGAAGAGCTGGAGGAAGTGTCTAGGGAGAGGGAGGTCTGGGCATCCCTGCTTAGACTGCTGCCCCCGCGACCCGGCCCCAGATAAGCGGAAGAAGATGGATGGATGGATGGACCTCCGAAGTGCCTACAACCTCATCCGGATACGCGAGGGGGATGAATGGAAGACTGCTTTTGTGACTGTCAGCCTATCCTCTGGATATCATCCCCAAACCAACAGGCAGACGGAAAGGACAATACAAGAGATAGGTCACTTCCTGAGAACCTTCTGTCACGGCCACCAGAACTCCTGGAACCGGTTCCTCGCCTGGGCCGAGTATGCCCAGAACTCCCTAAAACAACCTATCACTCTGCCCTACAAAGGCAAAAGACCTTAACTCGCTAGAATGTGGAACTGAGAAAAATGACTTTAAAGATTTTTAGATGTCCCACCAAATTTATTATAGGTAGGACACTGGAAATCTGGCAATTAGATGTTTTAGTAATGAAAATGATCTACATAAAAAATCTTGAGCTCAAACTTGACTTTTGACCACTATTTTAAAGTTACTGTACTCTGCCTTTGTAATGGCAGCAAAAAGTGAGAAGTCATGCCTTGACTCATGCCATGTCTTGAATGTGAAAAAATATCAATAACTCATTTTCACCCAAAAACAAAGTTGCGGTCTTTTGCCTTTGCAAGGTCTTACATATTTTCAATTTGTACTTGGCTTCCAGCCCCCTCTGTTCCCATGGTCCGGGAAACCCTCGGATGTTCCCGCAGTTGATTACTGGTTCCGGGAGAGTGAGAGAGTCTGGGCCTCAGCTCATTACCATCTCCAACGGGCAGTTAGACGCCAGAAGAGCCATGCCGATGCTCGACGGACTGAAGCTCCCACCCAAAAGCCCGGGCAGATGGTATGGCTCTCCACTAGAGACATCAGGCTACGACTGCCAAGTAGGAAGCTGAGTCCCAGGTGCACTGGTCCCTTCACCATCATCCGTGAGGTCAACCCGGTCACCTACGAACTTAAGTTACCTTCACACTACAGGATTCACCCCACATTTCATGTGTCACTATTAAAACCACATTAATCACCTGTTTCTCCCTCTTCCGCAGAACCTGGAGAACCTTCACAGAAGCTTCTCCCGTGGAGAATCCCCCCCTTCCAATGATCATCGAGGAAGGCCCAATTTACGCTGTGCGGGAGATTCTGGTACACCAGGTTCCACCGTCACACCCTCACAACGATCATTGTCACCCGAATACTAATCACCTGCATCTGTTGTTTATCAGCCATGGACTACTTAAGCACACACCTCAGTCACACACATTGTCTCTTCTCCCAAGCGGATACTAGACTGACACTCGAAATGCTACTTACCTGTTGACTACATCTTTATGAAAGATTCCTATACCTTCTCCAGCGTTCCACAATCTCCACTCTGTCACCATCTCCATAGTCGTTTTCCTTCGTCTCCGTGCATTTCCCTGTCACCGTTGTTTCCTTCTGGTCATCGACAACTGAGGTGTGCTTCTCAACCATCATTCTCCCACTCTGTTATATTCAGGAAAGCACTATTACTTTTCTGTTGACATCTCATCATCCCTCATCACGCTGTTTCCGCCTGCTATCAATGTGTGGTCATTCTCTGTGCAATTTCAATAAACTGATGTTAACTGGTCTCCCAGTGTGCTGTCTGAGTCTATATCGTTACATTTCCAACATTGATAATAAAAATAAATGTTTTTTGAGCAGCAAATCAGCATATTAGAATGATTTCGGAAGGATCATGTGACACTGAAAACTGGAGTAATGATGCTGAAAATTCAGCTTTGCAATCAGAAGAATAAATTACATTTTAAAATAATATACAAAACACTTATGTTTACAGTGCAGTGATATTTCAGAATATTACTGTTTCTAAGGGTACATTTTTACTGATGATAAAATAAAAACATCCTTGGTCAGCATAAGACACTTCTTCTATAAACATTTAAGCAATCTTACCGACTCTTTGCAAACTTTTTAACGGTAGTGTAATTCTGATAAATGTTTATTTTGCAAAGTACACATAACCTCAAAGCTGACAGACATACACTAAATGCCACAAGACTCCAATCTGGATCCTAAAATGGATTTAGATGAGAGTTGGACAGCTGTTAAATGCATTCCCTCTCCACAAGAAAGTTAGACCTAATCAGATGTTGAGAATATGCAATATTTTGAAAACTCAGTAGCATAGCAATAATGGAATTTAACCCATCAACTGTTTCATTTAATTTAACTTGAAAATGTCTTTCCTGTGAGCTAAACCAAAGCCCTGCGATGAGTTACTGGTGGTCAGTGTGGTAGGAACTGAATGGCAGCTATTGTTTGCCCATTGCTCCTAAGGTGACAGCTGGTTGGAATCCGCAGGGCTGTGAGCTGACGAAGGCCTGCCAAAGCCAGACGGGCCTGCAGTCAGCGGGAAGGAGAAGAACCAGGATTGCCAAGCTAGCTTGATGGTCCACTGGATAGATTTCCCAAAAGGAATCACCCAAAATTATGGGATCCAAGAATAATATGTTCCTGGATGATCGTTTGAGGGTGCATTTACTGTCATACCTCAACAATACTGACATATATTAGACCTAGAGAGAGAGGAAACACACCCACATCTCTCTACAGCAGGGTTTCCTAAAGTGTGGGCGCTGGTTGCTTGAAAGACACTGAAATTTCATTATATATGATAATTCTTTTGATACATATTCTGGAAAAAGGAAAAAAAAAGTTTAAGCCAAAATAATAATCAAAAAGGGAATGGGTTGCCAAGGCAACTAGTAGGCTATTGGGAAACATGCCGTGTGTTGAGCCTGATATCTGCAAACTGACAAGTATTCAGCTATGCATCAAAAGACTTGACAGGAGCAATGCAGCAACATCTCATTAGGTTAGTTGCTTAGAAACAATTAGTCTAGTTCCCACTGACCCAACAGACAGCAACATTTCAAACACTCCCATGATACCGGTTGGATTTATAATTTTGAGAAACATATGCATCATTTTCAAACTGCTTCAACAAACACAGGTTTTACACACTGATCTGTTGTAATTTGGTGTTTGTCGAAGAACTAGTCCCAAGGTTGCATTTATTTGATTAAAATACAGTAAAAACAGTTATATTGTGAAATATCATTAGAATTTTAAATAACAGTTTTCTATTTTGAAATGTTTTATAATGGAGCTTTAAATCATGTTATGGCAAAGCTGAATTTTCAGCATCCTTACTCCAGTCTTCACTAGCTATCATTCACTAGCTTTCATCCAAAGTTGCGAATTTAACTTGTGTGCAAAATTGGAATATCACAAAAAACATTTGCGAATAAAGCAATTTCCATCCCATGTGTTCAAGGGAACAAACTTGTCTGTAATAAAAATGGAATGAAAAGCCACTGTGGCTCTTTTTGTCCTACATCATAAATGCAGACGAAACGCAATAAACTCTCTCATGTTATCTTGTGTTTCTAATGCATGGTGTTTGTGAACGCAATCATGTGAGACACTTTTGGGATCATTTTGGGACATTTTTATGGCTCCAGCATTTCATTTGATTTGATCCAACCAACATTTGAGATGCTGTGCAATGCGATTGGTCCGCTGATTAGTCCAGTAATCCAATCACATCCACTGTTGAGGCAAAGTCACATGAGTTTTTTTGTTGCGCATTGAGGGATTTATTTGGTAAATGTGTTTCCGTTGTAGTTTATGCCCATGTCTTCTTATCAGATTTAAAAAAAAAAAATGTTTTTTATGCGCGTTTTTAGAATTTATGCTTGTCTTCGCATTTCCATAATCCATAGTGGGTTTTTTTTTATGTGATATACCAAAATGCACATAATATACTATAGCTAGTGTCACACAATCCTTCAGAAATCATTCTAATATGCTTATTTGCTGCTCAAGAAACATTTAATATTATTATCAATGTTGAAAATGTTTTTTTTTTTTTTTTTTTGTGGAAACTTTTTTTCATTAGGATACTTTGACAAAGTTAACGTTCAATCAATTAAATGCATCCTTTCTGAATAAACGTATTAATTTTTGAGACTATTAAAAAAAGAAGAAATTAACTTACTTGCCCAGACTTTAGAAATGGTAGTGTAACTAATTTAATTTAGAAGAAGGGCTTATGGTAATTCCCAAAGCCTCAATTTTGTACTTAATTATTTTGAGTTATTAAATTATAAGTTAAAAATAATGTAGATATTTGAGTTATTATTACAAATACATACATATCAAGTAATATTTAATTAGGACAAATTCCATTAATGACACCATTTGGGTTAAATGTGCACTGGAAGCAATCAGTTTGTTGTGATGCAACAAAACTAGATTGTTCCCTTTTTGATAATATTATTTTCCTTTTTGTTTATATCGATTTGAAATGTTATCCCAATAAATCCCACTGACAGATGTTCAGTTTGGCTTGAAATATGAATGACTTCAAACTCTAGCTGTAAAACACTTTAAGTTGTTTGTCTTGACAAACTTTCCTTATTCTTTAATCACACAGACAAAGTGTTTCCAATCAGGTCTAGCCTCAGGCAGCTTTTTGGTCTCACACAGTTTCCTAGCTACAACCATCGTGCTGGAAAATGGAAAGAAATGCCTACAAAATAAGGACGATTTTCCTCTCTGCTTTATATCAACATATCAAACTGTCACCCCTCCTGAATGGCTGAAGGTGAAGTTATATTCTTTGTATAGTATGTAACTCTTATGAAAGTGTGACTTCCCACTTTGGAACGAATAGAAGGCACACAATCACAACAGTGTTGACTGACATCATGTTGTGCCAAAGCAAATATAAACCATTTTTTTGGGAATATCAGAAGAGAAAGGAAAGCATGGTCATGAGAAAGTATCTTAGCTTGAAGTGACAGCTAAAAGAACAAAGTCTTTTCAGCAAACAAACAGAATAAGTCATCAAAGTTCACAACTAGATCATGCTCAGCTGTTTGTGGCAGTGCCAACACTTCAAAAAAGCATAACATACGACTGAAAACCATCCCGGACTGTTTACAAAGGATACCACTCTCATACCTCTCTCGATGGGGTCTGTGAGGAGCAAACCTCTGGGTGCATAGACCTTCTCATTTTGCTCCTGAATATACATGCTGATCTTTTTCAGTATCTGTGGGAGTCAGAGAAAGGACAGAAGTTAGAGGGACAAAGAGGAAAATAAAGGTTATCATAATTCCCTTACTACTAATAGGCCAATTCATACCAAGGCTGATAACTATAACAATAACAACATAGTTTTATAATTCGTTCTAAATAAAATAAATATTGATTTTTTTTATCCCTCTTCACTTTTCACTTTTCATCCGCTCCCCTCCAATCAGCTGGCTCCTTTTTGGTAAGCAACACCCAAATTCCACAATCCGTTAAATTACGACAGATACAAAGTTACTCCCTAAATTTATTTTCTAATGGAATAGCCTTTATAAATACATTTAAATATTTTTATAACTAGAATTAGTAAAACATTAATAATAATAATAATAATAATAATAATAATAATAAGTATTATTATTACTTTATAATGCCATATAGGCCATATAATGCCCTTGTACAAAGCCTTGATTTAGTTTTTGAGGTCTCCAAGAATGTTTTCATGTTTGAATGTTCAAAAGATACATATTTTACATTATTGCAGAATCTCTCTTCCCAGTCTGTTAGTACCGCTCAGGGGTGTTACTGTTTCCCGAAACAATAGTTCAAATGAACATTCAAACTGCATTGCAAAGTTGTGTGGTTGGAACGACACCTCTTGACCAGTGGTAAGAAGCATAGTTTCTTGTTTGTATGACGTGGACTCAATAAATATTTATCATAAGCCAAATAAGCAAGCTGACATTCAGTACAATCTATATCTTTTATTTATAATACATACATATGTCATTTACGTCTTTTAGTTTGTCAAGAGATTTACAGCGTTGTTTTTGAAGAGTGCGCGTGTGCATAAGTGCTCTAGTATGTAAAAACGAGCCTATGATTGAATCTGGAAGTAAAATAACTGAGAAAAAAAGATAATTACTCCACCACCTGTGTGACATAATTAACCAACGTATTTGAACGACAAATTTGCGACAATGTGGTTACGGGAAACAGTTGTGACTAGCTAGTTAAGCAGCGAGTTATGTTGTTGTATGGGAAATGCACCCCTGTTTAGTTCCTGTCTCTATAAAGCCCCTCCTTCCGAAAAGTGCAGTGTGCTCTGATTGGACAGCTGGACCAGTGTGTTGTGATTGGTCAACCACTCTTGAGTGTGTTTCAGAAATGCCATGCCCCTTACCATAACCAAAATTTTCAACATAAGCTTACTACTAATGCAACTCAACCAGGTCTCGCCCTCTTTTTTTGTGTATGCCTTTGGCGGGAATTTTTTAAATGAGGAATATTGTGATGTGATCATTCCCAGAAAAAACATAAATAAATACAAGACTACAAAAGAGTTCAGCAACAGTGCTTACTGATATAGAGAATAACTCCCTTTGGAGTTATTTTGTGCTTTGTAACTTTGCAGACCCCTTTCATGCTCGAACAGCTACATTATACAATAAAGAATGTTGAAACTGTAAAAAAGCATTTTAAAAAGGTCCTTTAAAAATAAATATAATTCGTTATAATGAGTCATTCCATGTCAAATCAACCAGAGGTCCCCAGCTCAAATTTTTTTTCATTTTTTTTCTATAGAAAGACAAACATGAATAGTGATTAAAGCCATGGATGTATATTTACTGAGTAATCCACTGTTTTGGGATCAAAATGACAGTTTTCACAGATTTGGAGCCAAATTACAGGGGGGTAAAAAATACTTTAGAAAGACAGCAGCATCAAATTTTATTTTTGCACAGAGATTGGTAGTCTATTAATAAAATCTGTTGACTTTAGCCATTTTTGTTGCCAACGGTGACAGTTAAAAAATGTGAGAAAGCACTCAAGTTTGCATGCCTGGCCTGCTCAAGAAGTATTAAAGGTATCTCAATATCCTTCTAGATTCTGGTTCTTAACAAACTTTCCTTTTAATATCTTCACTTTAAAGGCCCTCGATGGTTCAATCCCAGAGATATACAACGTTTTTTATGCGATATCCCAAAATGGGCATAAAAATAGGTGGATGAAAACATAGCTAGTGTTACAAAAATCATTCTAATATGCTGATTTGGTGCCCAAGAAACATTTCTTATTATTGCCAATGTTGAAAGCAGTTGTGCTGCTTAATAATACTGTTCTAATTATATGATATTATATGATATATTATATTACATTTATAAAAGGCATCTAACAGTAGCTTATTTAGATTACTCAAGTTTACTTGTTTGACTTTTCAAGTGAGCATTGCAAAGGCTGCCCGTGTTTCTCTACCCCAGTGGGGTGAAACTGTGCATCACTTTGCTTCGCTTTGCTTTCCACTCTACAGAACCGGCCGTGAAAAGATGTTTGTAATAAGGAGAGAAAACAGATCTGTTCAGTGGAGTTCAGTGGCCATGAACAAACTTCAAGATGAGCAATGACTCATAGGAGTAAATCCAACACATGCTGCTAATATGCTACTTGGCGCAACACAAGGTGAAATACGTTTTTCCAGAACAAAGTGTACAAGCCCACATTTATCCAAAAAATTACATTAATTTATCATGATAAAAATGCCATATAAATATGGAGGGAGGTCCAAAAGCATGAGACCACCAGTGGAAATGAATTTTCATTACAACTTATATCAACATAATAAATTGAGTGGAAAGTTAAAGTGAAAAATTAACATGAATGTCTCAGTGTCTGGTACTGTTGCCCTTTAGCTTTAATGGCAGCAGCACTCAAGCTGCAGGAGCTTGCATTTACATGTACCAAACCTTTTTTTTTTTTTTGCATTTGCTTATTTCATTAGTGACTCAGAAATATTACAGAATGCTTAACTTTTTACCCGGCACAGAGGAAAAGAAAAGAAAATATCTCCCTTTGCTTTGAACTTTGAGCGTTGTAACTTTTATGCTCAAACAGCAACATTACACACTTACTAAAGTTAGAAAAGTGAAATCATAATCAACCACCCCTTTAAATTAAATTTCAAATTGTCAGTATATATACACACACACACACATATATATATATATATATATATATATACAGTATATGCATGTGTGTGCATATATAATGAAAAAACTTTTTGCTGTAATATTTTAGTTAAAACTATGATATATATTTTTTCATAATTCTTTGATGAATAGAAAGTTAAAAAGGTTTATTTGAAATAAAACTATTTTGTATCTATACTGTCACTTTTGATTAATGCATCCTTGTTAAATAAAAGTTTTTTTTTTTTTCTTAAAATCACAGGAATAAATTACATTTTAAAACATATTAAAATAGAAATCATTTATTTTTAAATTTAACTTTAAATTTAACTGTATACATTAGTGTTTTGTTGAGCATATGACACTACTTTCAAAAACATAATAAAAAAGTAATTATTACAAACGTTTGACATGTATATACACACACATTATTAAACTATTATTGATTTATGTTGACTTTACAGTAAAAATGTGAAATGTACTCTTTAAAAAACTAGTGTACCACAGGTTGAAAACTGCTGCTTCTGTTCAAAACGAAAGGTCATTCTGTGATTTACCATCTCGAGCTGACGTGTGACAGTCCAGCACGCTCTAAATCTTTGACTCCGCTGCCCTGACTTGTGTGTGCAATCACTCGACTTTGATGAGGAAGATGCTATCATGCTAGCCCGGGGCATGAGGGAACTCATCCGTGTCCACTCATGTGTGGCCTCCTGTCAGCTGGAGCAACAAACAAAACTGCTCATCATGGGTGGGTGCAGTTTATCAGAGTTCACCATTAAGGTGGGCATTTTTATAGGCTGGAGTTTACAAATAACTCTCTGAAAAAGCCTGATGTGACCTCATAGTTGAATAATGCGGGTTAGGCATGAACGACGTCACTTTTCAAACATGTTAAAGCATGAAGATGACTATAGTATGAGAGAGAGAGAGAGAGATAGCACGGACTTTACATCCGCTCTATCTCAGTGCAGGTGATGCACACCTGTGTGGAGAAATTAGCTGCCCTTTGGAAGTACGCAGCACTGAATGTCATGTTATGATTCGGTCAGGTTTGCCCATTGGTGGACAGGTGCTCGCCACAATGGAACTATTGTCTAAGTAGGGCATGACCACGCATATCAAACCTTATCTCGACTTCGTTTGACTGCTATTCAAAGAAAGTGATTTCCATCTGCCACATGCGAACGTGTGTGGTCAGATTTAAATGGGTCTGCACATCAAAAATGTTCAAACTTTCTAATGTTTTGTTTCTTTGTGAATCCTTGGATGACCAGGCCTGAATGCTCTTCTTTGATCTTCAAAGGCTTCCATGGGTTGCAGTTGTTCTCAATCTTACATATCAGAATTGGCATCTTGATGAATGTTGAGTGTATTGTAAATGAAACAGGAGAAGACTATCTCGATACCTTTTCATAGCGTGTCTCCATGCACAGGAAGATGATGTAGGCCGTAGCACAAGCCAGGCAGCCTTCCAGGTAGGACTGACCGCCAATCTTTTCAGCCTCTGCATAGTAGCAGTTGAGCGTCTTCATCGTAACTTCAAACAGGCTCCTCTCGATCTGTGCACAACAGTAAGTTCAAACCAATGATGTTTTATTCGACGAAAAACTATTATGAAGACAAAAATGATTCCCAGGGAATGGATTAACTGATAAAATGTATAAAAAAAAAAAAAAAAAAAAAGGTTTCGTAAAAATAAAAATAATATTCATTACTGTTCCTAAGTTTGGAGTTGATAAGAAGCCTCTTGTGTTCACCAAGGCTACATTTAGTAAATATGGTAATATTGTTAAACATTATTACAATTTAAAATAACTGTTTTCTATTTTAATATATTGTAAAATGTAATTTAATCATATGATGGAAAAGCTGAATTTTCAGCATCATTACTCCAGGCTTTAGTCACATGATCCTTCAGAAATCATTCGAAAATGCCGATTTGGTCCACAAAAAACATTTCTTATTGTCTTATTATTATTATTGTCAGTTGTGGCGAGCAGGACGAGACCGGTGCGTCACGCAGGTGTCGCTCATCAGCAATCACGCCACCGGCCTCGCGCCTTTCTCCCACGGCCCTCGTCCTGCTCGCCACATCAATGTTAAAAACACTTAATATTTTTTGGTGGAAAATATGTTATTTTTTTTTTTTTAAGATTTAAAAAAAGATTCGGAATTATTTAAAATAGAACATTTTGTAACAATTTAAGTCTTTATTTTCACTTATTGACCCCAAACTTTTGAATGGTAGTATACAATTGGGCAAGTTGCAGAAGTGCTTTTGATGTGTAAACACGGATCGACATGCGTCAATACAGTATTATACAATATCATCTCTATGACGTCAGAAATTTTCCAAAGTTCAGAAGGAGCCATTTTTACAGCTTAGTGTCAGTAAACAAGGGAAGGCATTTTGAGTATGATAAATTACAATATGTTTACATTGACCTTTTCATTTCAAAAGATCAAGGAAAGTTTAATCCCTTTAAGATCGATGCAATCAAAAGTTTTAAGAAAAAAGCAATGCCTCATGGGATGTGCGCCTACATAAAGGGCAGGAACACATCAGATGTCGCCCCAAACCCTCATTTGAAACTTACCCTGCTTTCCAGCTCTGCGGGAAACTTGGTCTGGAATTTGCAGATGGTGCTGTCACTGTAGTCTCTCTGAATGAAGACCTTGGTGGCCAGAGACGCACTGTGACGAAGCTCCTGGAGGTTGTGGAACTACAAAGAGACACAGAATAGACAGTGGTCTCAAAGGTGTCGCTCTTAAGCAAATGACAAATGGTGCAGTCACTATGCCATTGATATAACTAGAGCCTTGTGTGTATCGTTTTATACATTTTCCATGTAAATGCTTTTTTACTTGCACAGTTAAATCATTGTACATGTGGATAAGAATGTCAGATTTGACACTTAAAATTGAGAGGGTCCGGACAGTATGACATTGTGTCAATTAATTTAATGATTTATGGTTTCTATGTCTTCCAAGACACACAGAAAAACTACAGTATAAAATGATAGACCCTGGACCTGCATCAATAGTCTCAGTCTATCAAAATGAATAATGGACAGGGGCCTCTAAAGCAATAATTTTTTAAAATATGAAGGAACATATATGCATGTTTATAAAATTGGGGCCAGAAAGAAGACAGAGCATCAATCAAAAGAACGCAAAAAAACACTCAATGAGTTGTTTTAGGACTCTATGTGTAAAAACCATCTTCACCAGCTCTGGAAACATCATAAATTTAGAGAGCCAAGAGAGAGAATGAAACCTGATGGATCCTCTTTCTCCTGATTCTCTAATTGACAATACAGTCGGACAGAAATATTCCAGAACTCAGTCTATTCACAGTGGCTGGAGGCAAATGTGTTTCAGAAATTTCATTATGAATTAAGAACATACTTTCCTCAGGCTTTCTTTCTTTCTTTCTTTCTTTCTTTCTTTCTTTCTTTCTTTCTTTCTTTCTTTCTTTCTTTCTTTCTTTCTTTCTTTCTTTCTTTCTTTCTTTCGAGACCTTGTTCCGCCTTATAAACAAATCCATATTTTAACAGATCAAGATGTAAGACAAGGCTCACAGCTTTATTTTCAGCAAAAATTAATTGGCCTCACAGTTGTGGTCTCATTAGTGTAATTGCTGAAAGCTTTGATGCCAAAAATAAGTCTATTGTTAATGCTCTATTGCTAACATAGGAAAGTTAACCTACTCTGTATAGGGCCAGTGCTGAAACATACAGAAAGAATTATAAAGGTTAAACAGTCCTTTACAGGCAATATGCTGTATTCGTGTGCATTCACAGAAAATATAGTGCAGAAATTAGATGATGGAAAAATCACTTCATATTAAAAAATCATATTAAAATATCTCCATTGTTTCACCAAGAAAGCATTAGAGTAATTGTAATAGTGTAATTAGCATCTGTCATTAGTGTAAATCAAACAACAAAACATCTCTAACAAAGATTAATCTATATTTAAATTATACAGAATACTATTTTACATTTTGTCCAAATTATTACATTTCTGTCCAATACTACAGTAAGAAATTACTTTACTGTATTTGTTCTTATTTTTTACTGACTGTTCACTTGCCTTTAGTTTGAACTTTATTATTTAGACCAGTAATTTTTGTTAATGAGTATAAATGTAGGTAAAATGTAGTTGAATGTAGTTATGCCTACATCTAATTATGTCAAGCTCAAATATTTTATCAGGTATAAAATTGCTATTTGCGAGTAAAACCTGTAATCCTGTAATCAGTAAATACTGCAAAAGCCATGTAAATTCATTCGTCATTAAATAAGAGTGTGAAACCTAAAGAACATTCAGCTCTGGAATTACGGTATTTAATTCTTTCAATTTTAATTATATAATTAGTGTATTTACTGATTTTAATACAGCACAACTTAAAGGGACAGTTCAGTACGGGGGGGGGAAGGTGGCCTTTTTCATGCATATAGCAATAAATTGAACTACATGTTGTCATTTTGACTTCACAACGCCTAGCACTGGAAAATACACAAAGGAAGTCAGAATTAGCAACCAAAGCTTCATAAGGATGGATGTTAATGATAATTAGTCTTCATTGTTGCCACGACACACAAAGCCTTTTAGTTCATGCCAAATGAGACGAGCCTAATTATCCCTGCACTCCTCCTGGGAGGCATCGCTCAGGGAGAATCAGGTTGAAGATGCTCATAATAGCTGTTCTGCTGTCTGAAATCCCACAGCAGCTGTTAGCATAACCACAAGCAAGTGGCTTATCTGGCCACATGAGTGTCCACAGTTGGATTTTTCCCAGAAGACATGATAAATTATTCACACTTGGGAGGTCATCTAAACTGTCATCTAAAAGTTATATGCAGAGAAGTTTCAATAATACTTTTGACTGCTAAGTCTTGTACAATTTGCAGCTTATTCTGGTCAAGATCGGAAGTTCTGTCTGACCAACATGAAAAGTGACCAATCATTTGACCATTGACAGCTAAGCAACTACCACTTTGACGCTTCAAAAAGTTCATAAAGAGATCGTAAAACTAATTCTTATGAATTGAACGGTTTAGACCAAATTTTCTGAAGAGACACGATCGTTTTATATGATAAACAGATTGAACTTAGGCTTTTATATAAACAGAAGCTCAACCATACTTGCTTGAAGCGCCAGAACAAACTAAATAGACAACTAAGCAAAATAACATGTAATTTACTAGAGGTTCTGACAAAATCTTAATTGCTGGAGTCTAATTAAAAACTATTTAAATATTTTTTTTTAATCGGTTTGAATGAATGATTCGAAAGCCCCTTTCACACATCTTTACTGGTAAATTACCGTTAAGATAACATGTGTGGACAGCATATTTGTGTATTTAACGGCAAAGTCATTCTGGTAATTTTACGGTAATTTACTAGGATTACTGTGTGAAAGAGGGCTACTGACTTCACTTGTTTTATTACTGGATGAATCAGCATTTTTTAACAAATCTATTGAAAGTATGATTCAATGACAAATACATTTTTTAACAGTCATTTGTCACCACCCACTGGTGTAACAATGTAATTTTTACAATCTTTATTAGGTGATTTACTCTATTTTGATCACTACCGTAGACATCAGGGTTTATATCGGAACTATAAACTTTTATTCCAGTACTTCTGCAATAATTTGGATTATTGTAACATAAATAATGATACTGTGTGGTTGAAAAGACTGTTTGCCGAGCTTTCATACCAAGTTTTAATAGACAAATAGACAAATTGTTGTCATTTAAGATTGCATGGGTGTTTTACAATTAATCGTGCAGCTCTATTCTCTATAGGGCCAACAACAAAAATTTTAGCAGCAAATCCGATTGGAAGTGTCAATGTCTGCCAGATATTGCTATTTTTGTGTCCAATTGGCATCAGACAGTCAGTAAACGAACTGTAGGTGGTTAGTGGGCTTAAGCTGAGGCGAGGAAGATAAACCATCCAGTTTCTGTAAGTCCTGAACTGTCAAAGTTAGCAGTAATTGGTGAATAAGTCTGAAAGGTGAGCAAGGGTACAGTGACTTTCCTGAAGTGAGACCATTAGCATCATCGGCCATCACAACCCTCCGCAGAGAGACGGTCACGGCCAATTAAAATTCATCAGTTCAGGAAAAGGATGAATGTTAATGAAACGGCCTGTCCAGCAGAAACATCTGAGAGGGCAAAGGTTGATTCTAGATGCTGCCAACACGGAGACATATTTCATAAGGAGCTGAGCAGATCTGCAGAGGCATATTAGGAAGAAAGATGTGTACCTTCAAGACTTCATAGGCTCTCGGGGCATTTCCTCTTCCTTCCTTTGTGAATGGGGAAGATGATTTTAAACAGATGTGACAGAGGCAGAACATTTCCAGCGCTCGGGTTTCTTCCCACAGAAAAAGAGAAATGCTGATGTGCTCTTAAACCCTTGAGAGACACCGTAGAGGAAGCAAAAATATAGGATTGCTTCAGTTGAATAGTGGTTTATAGGCCTACATGTCATAAGTGAAGGACTCCAATCGACTGAGAGACAAAAAAAAAAAAAAAAAAAAAAACTCTTTTCTGCCCTGCAGGGCTGGGTGTTTAGCAATATTGTGTATCATTACAGAGAGAAAGAGCAAGTCAGATTATATGGGCTCAGTTTTAAGCAGCACATAAAAGGCACTGAAACCATTCAAATGCAATGTAATATATATCAATCATGTCATGTTAGTACTCTGCACAGGCCAGCTGCCCAACATCCCTGAACTCTTCACCGCTAGTGTATTGCAATACTGTATGTAGCCATTTAGGTTCATTATGTAGATCCACATAGACAAGACACTTGTCAAAATGTGATTGTGTACATACAACAGAAACAAAGGAAAACAAATATGGTCTAAGGTGTTAGAGGGGTGAATCTCATGATATTTCAAAACAAATGAAAAAACAAAATAAATTATTTATTTGAAAATTGTGGCTTAAAGTAAATGAAGTATATGAAGAATACAAAATTTTAGCATTTTGGCAAACACACCAAAAAAACATTCTTATTGGTGGTGAAAATGGACTATGGTGTGTAGTTTTATAGGCTATTGACAGTTATGGCTGAGTAAATGTGGTGGGGGAAAAACAATGCAAAAAAAAAGTCCCAAAAAATCTTTCTACAATGCGTGAATTTACTGTTCAATAGTTTGTGGTCAGTACGTGTCAGCATATTAGGATGATTTCTGAAGGATCATGTGACACTGAAGACTGGAGTAATGATGCTGAAAATTCAGCTTTGCTATCACAGGAATAAATTACATTTTATAATAAATTAAAATAGAAAACAGATATTAGTAATTGTAGTAATATTTCACAGTATTACCGTTTTTTTTTTTTTTTTTTTATCAAACAAATGCAGCCTTGGTGAGTATAAGGGACCTTCTTCAAAAACATAAAAAATAATAATATTACAATTAAAAACCGAAACTTTTGAACAATATATATGTATAAGTAGCAAATATTGTAAATGTTTTTATGTAAATTCTAAACTTAAAGGGATAGTTCACCCAAAAATGAAAATTCCTTCATCATTGAGTAAGTGATTAAGATGATCCAAATATGTATGAGTTGTTTCTTCTGCTGAACACAAAACATATTTTGAAGTGTGTCGGAAACCAAACAGTTGATGGGCACCGACTGACTTCCATAGTATGGAGGAAAAAATAATACTATGTAAGTCAGTGTGTGGACCAGAAACAGGGTTGGATCAACAACGTTCCAAACAATTTTGGGACAACTTTTTTTTGGTACTTTGTGCACAAACAGATCAATAGAAATTTGCTGTCTTGTGCACAGATGCCTTTATAATCAAACACTCTGATCTTAAGCACATTCTGTTCTCCATGTTAATTAAATACCAGGAGATTATAAACTGACTTTCCCGTCCCCCAAGAGATTTGCTTTTTAATGGAATGCGGCTGCCTTTTGAAGCTTGTTTATAAGTGAATGATTGTCTAAACAGATTTTCACATAAAATCAGCTGAACAACTCAGGCAAAAAATAAACTCACAGGAATTGCTTTGAATGTATTTAGCATTAAGTACAGAATATTATTTGGACACTTAAAAATATATTAATCTCATTGCAGTAGAAAACAAAATAGCAAACCAAATGGCATCTGACTGCTAAAAGTCTATAATTTGGAATAGGCCAATTTGTGTCAAGTATTCAAAGCACCATTATGAAATGTTATTATTGCATAATTGTGCAGGTTACATTCAGATTGTCAACTTTTAACTGACCTCCTCACATTTGCTAAACATCTGCCACCTACCAGAGGCTGAACAGAAGGAGAACATCAAAACGATTCGTAAGATTCATTGAAAGTAAACAGTGCATGCCATGCCTTTAAAAAATAAGCTCTTGGAAGGGCAGTATGTTGTTCTCTAAACGCTACCAGAGATGCTGAGTGCACATGGCCTCAGGGTCACATGAAACAAATTACAGGTTGCTTTAGCTGTGACACTTTAAAAGGGCAGTTACACAGTAGAACTGCTCTCTGTCGTGTTCATTTCTTCGCTTGTCCACCCTCTCTCGCTCCTTTTTTCTAGATGCAAATATCTTTTCATCAAGCGTTCAGTTAGTCTTATAACTGTAAAACTGTTTCAGAACAGCATAATTTTCCTGGTTAGGTTAATTCAGTTCAATATGAGCAATATGACTGCTTTACTGAAACATTGTTTTACAATCTTGTTCTGCCATGTCTATTCACTTCTAATTAACTCAAGATATTCTGGAGATCACAGTTAACAAGTAACACAAGTAAAAACAGTTCATTGAGTTGTGTATAATTAATTGGGATTGGCACAGGGTGCAAGCGTGTAACCGGAGACAGCTGTGTTTTTATCTGTGTGGATTTACTTAGCTATACTTGGGGGATAAAACTATCCCCAGACGTTTGCTAAATCGGACAAAAGCTTAATTTCATTGCTCTAAATAATATAAATAAATGAATAAATAAAATAATAATAGTAAATGTATTGTTTCACTTTTTCTAAATACTAGGGTATAACGTAGTGTTGCTTTCGTCAACGAAAATTATGACTAAATATCGTCATCAACCAACTTTTATCACTTGACGAAAACGAGACGAGACGCAACGTAAATGCTAACTATAATGAAATGTATAATGCAATATTGTTGATGAATAAAAACGAGACTAAATGTGGTTTACAAAATAAAAACTATGCTAAAATGTCTCTTCATTTTCGTTGACCAAAACGAGACGAGACAAAGTGCATGTCTGTGTGAGGTAATCGAAGCTGCTAAGGACAAGAGCTCTTGAAGCTCCGCCCCCTGTGCTGGGAGCAACAGCTCATTTGCATTTAAAGGGACAGACACAAAACGAGGCGTTTTTGCTCACCCTCAAAAAGTGACAACTTTAACATGCTATATAAAATTATCTGTGGGGTATTTTGAGCTAAAACTTCACATACACATTCTCAGAGATTTATTTTACAATCTTATGAAAAGGGCATTATACCACCCCTTTCAAATATAATTGCATTACTAAAAAGAGACTAAGATACAATTTTCATTGACTAAAACTAGACTAAATGTTATAAGTTTCCGTCGACGAAAACTAGACGAAAATAGTCATGGATAATTCTGACTAAAATAAGACTAAAATGCTCAGACTTTTAGTTGACTGAAACTTGACTAGACTAAAAACAGTATAAACGTGACTAAAACTAATAAAAACTAAAATGACAGCTTGACACAAAGACTAGACTAAAACTAAATTAAAACAGGCTGCCAAAAACAACACTAGTGTAACGGTACACACAAGTCACGGTTACAAGTCCAGTACATTTACATGCCCCCTCTCAAAACTCAGCGTATAGGCTACTAGCAAGTTCTTGGTTGCCATCTGAACTCTTGTTTTGAGTTGGTGCATAGATCATCATTCTGTGTTTTTTCTTGTTGTGGCGATTAACAAAGAAGCATTGCATTACAGTGTGTGCCACTGCCTAGCCTAGAAATCTAGACGCACCCTAGCGGCAGCAAATTTTAATTTGCAGCCAGGGTATAGCAACTCTCCGTTGACTTTCGAGCTGTAAAAAACAAACTCTAGTCAGGCCAATCACATTGTGTATAGAGTTGGTGGGCGGGCTTAACATAATGATGACAGAGTTGTGACGGTTCCGTGTGAATTCCCTGCTACTTGAAAACAAAGAATGGCGGCTGCTGCTGGCTAACAGCGGTCTTTCAAATCGGCTTTGGCCGCGACTCTGGAGGACTTGGAGTTAAGCTGTTCTTTGAGAAAAGAACAAAGAACGGCACTGAAGTCATTCTTAAAAAAGGAAGATGTGTTCGTAGTTTTGCCGACCAGATACGGCAAAAGTTTAATCTATCAACTAGCTCCGCTGGTGGGAAAACGCTCTGGTTGGTTGTAGCACTATCCTATTGCGTGCAGAGAGTTTTTGAAAGACAACCGTTTATCCCGCCCCTCGGATTGAGTCCTGCCAATGGTGAGTTCCCAGACCCAACATCTTGATGTGGGCCTGGCTTGCCAGGCTAGCGTGTGCCCCCTTATGGATTGGAGACTGGATCACCTGTGACTAACTTAAAGCAGCACTCAGTAGCTTCGGGATTTCTTCGCTGTATTCTCGCTTTTTGCTCGCAGGTTTCTCTCTAGAGCTCCCCCCACAGCTTCGGAATAGATATTTGACAACACTGTTGTAAAAACTCGTTGGTGATTCTCAGACACCAGAGGCTATAGATCAACGACATCAAAGCAGATGGGACATTCTTTAAAACGTCTTCTTCATTCGGGTTCGAACAGCGTGAGGGAGCGCAATAATGACAGCATTTTAGCAGATTTCTTTTGGCCGTAAAGCAATTGTTTACATCGCGAGACCTGATATCACGCGAGACTTCCTGACGCGGCGACCGGCGGCCCGCCGGCTCAAAGTTGCAAGTGCGGATTTTCCGCTCACGGGCACCAGGGGGGTGCGAAACGACCACCATTCAACCCGAAATAAGTAATATAACCATTCCAATGACTCCGAAGCTGTTCAGTTAAGGTAAAAAAAGTTACTTAGTTCACCTTTAATAGGGTTAAGACTAACCTATAGTAAATAAGCAAATTAATATATTATACATAGTTAAAATTATAGCTCCCTTGCAGACCCATTGGGACAAAAAATACAACAACTCATAAATACAGTTTTAAAAATCTCTCTCTCTCTCTCTCTCTCTCTCTCTCTCTCTCTCTCTCTCTCTCTCTCTCTCTGTGTGTGTGTGTGTGTGTGTGTGTGTGTGTGTGTGTGTTGCTACCAGGCCCCAGGCCCAAACGCAACAAATCAATGTTGGGAGTATTTTGTTGTGGCCCCTGCACAAGGGTAAAAACATTTTGGAGTCTCATCTAGACAGATAAATAGCAATCAATCCTCTAAAGACTGTCTAATGCAGCAGCTCTGCATTAAAAAAAAGAAACACATCACACATCAGTTGTCACAGTAGCCCCAGAACATAAAACAGCATCATTTATTTTAAGGATTAACTGAACTTGATTTGAGGTGCTTGTCAAAGAAGAAACTACAGATCCATCTAAAGATGCCTCAGAGTTCACTGAATGCTAAACTGACCAGTGAAGCGGAGGAAAGGCACTCGGAGCATTCTTGGAACATTCCAATGACTCATTCCAATATGCTTAAATGAAAAAAAGCCTGATGTAGGACAACAAGACCACAAGATGCCTAGAGCAAGTGCATGACAACTCTTCTTGTGACAGCAAAAACTATTTTTCCCCAGTGAATGTTGGCTAGGTGAGAGTCAACAATCAGTTTTAATAACCAAGTAAAGGTAAAATCTAGGTTGCTGTGGGAAAGAATTCTTTCCCTGAATACATTACAAACTGTGGAATCTCATTGTGTATTCTCACTGGAGGGAGTTGCCTACCTTTTGAATAAATCTGTAAACAAGATGGCTGAGTAAACAGGAAGTGCATGCAATCTAAACAGATGCCTAAATATAAACCATTTATTATGCAGTTTGGATAGGAGTTTATTATGCATTAAGGATAAAGGGCAGATATACAGACATTATTCTTAAAGAGAGAAAATTGATCTGGAAGATATGCCAATAAAACAGGAGAAAAGAGATGTGTATGCTTCAGCATATTAAAAAAGAATGAATTTTTAATTTATGAATAAGTGATGCTTAGCCATGCATAACACCATGATGCTAAACAGCTATTGCAGGTGGTTGTCAGGGCATTGTTGTGCGGGTGCTAACAGTGGTGGTGGTCAGTGAGGGGAATTTTTAGGGAGGCTGATATGTGAAACGGTATTGATTAAAATCAATAAAATTTAGCAGGATTCTCTATTTTTTATTTATTTTTAATAAATTACTAATAATTAAAATTGTATTGATAATTAATGATTTGTTATAATCCACCAATCAGCAACAGTTGTCAATAGGCTAAATCAACAAAACAAATTGAGCACCATCAAGCAAAATGTACACATGAAAGAAGTTATACTCCATCTAACATCTACTCAGTACTCACCAATGCATAGATGAAGATCCTTCATTCATTTGGATTTCATCGATATTTTGCCTAAATGTTTTTCTTCCACAGTTGTCCACAGGCAAGCTTGACGACGCATTAAATTGAACCTGGAAGCTGATTGGCTTGAATTACCAATGATAGCTGCGTTCTCTATTCTGATTGGTCAGATGCTGTCAGTCTCCTCAACTTTTTGTTTTACAGGTTGGCCTATTAACGCGGTTAGCGTTATGAACAATGTAAACCCTATGTAGGCAACACAATCATATTTCATTCATTATTCATTTGTATGCATCTGAGTCACGAACATCTGTTGGTAAACTGATTAAAGAAAATCGTTAACTTTAGATGTGTACCAATTAGCGAAAAGTGCAATTCAAATAACCAGATGATGCATTTTAAATATAGAACCTCGACAAGACAACCAATCAGAATATAGAGTCAATCGCCGCTTGCAGCGCTTTCACCTGTAGGCTACACATTAAAACACGTTGGGTTATTTATAACCCAACATTATTAGGGACTAGCGACGTGTGCGCTTTTTAATACATAGCAAAGCAAATACATTCGTTTTTGCATTATAGTTTAAATATAAGACATAATGTTGCAAAATAAACTCGTGATCATGGTATCACTTGACTATTTATTTTTTATTTTATTTTTAATCTGGTAGAGACAGGAGCACAGGTAGAAACGAAGGATTCCCCGATCAATATTCAGTTACACAGCGTTGCCACGGTTATTAATCGGGAAAAGGGCTATATGAACGGCGCAATTGACCAATCAGAACCAAGTATTCCAGAGAGTCGCACAATAAATACTTTTACTTTATCATGTGTTGGGTTATTCAGTATATCTGTGTCTCTGTCCAGGGTGCTGAATAATACATCAGTCCGTCTGTGTCATTCACTCTTTATTCTGTAGATCCTCTGCTTTTGAACACAAAATAATGATGCTTCACTTTTGGCTGATTTCAAAGGAAAACTGTCATGTCGACGAAATCAGCCTTTAAATAAACAACGTCTCCATTTCTTAATTGGTTTCTTTGAACGTGTCTCATCTAAAGCGTTTACAGGAAACGTCGTGATTCAACCCCACAGCAGGTGTCAAAATAACTTCACACAAACGATACGAATGAAACGGACCCGCTCTCCTGTCTGTTCCTCTCGCATGCAGCTCAAATGAACATGTTAATGATTCTTACCTCTGTCGCCATGATGCCTGAGACGCTGGTGGATGTGTGGTGGATCTGTCCCGGTGCTGAAATCCTCTCCACTCGTGGGACAGTAACGGACGGAGAGATGAACGCACTGGAGAGGGTGGAGTAGCGTCCTACTGATGGAGGAGGAGTGACTAGTACAGATGTGCTTCACTTCATGCCTGTAGAAACAAGATCTTCGTAGAGAATCCGAGGACACAAACACTGGGGTAAAAAAATGTTTCATCAATAATTTTTTTTTCTTTTTTTTTCTTGAGATGTTTTTAGTGCCTACATTACAAAAATGGTTGTTCAGCAGAACATTAACGATATAAGAATGACTGGTCCCACTTTATGATAGGTGTCTTTAACTATAGGCTACTTACATAAAAATATATAATAATTGTTTGGTACAGTGTACTTATTGTGTTGATGTTCTATTGCAAAACAATCTTGCAGCTATTGAGATGTGATATGGGTAAGGTATGTGTAAAAGAGTCTGTCTGTTATGCTAAAAACAATGTTGTTTAATCAAATAAAAAAATTGTTCAAAGATTGTAGGTCAGCCTCTTGAGAAGTTATATGGTTTAGTTTATTACAACAATTTGTTGGGGTTCCGGGTTAGTTCACCCAAAACTGAAAATTATCCCATCATTTACTCACATATGACTTTCTTCTTTCAGCCGAACAGAATCAAAGTTATATTTAAAAAATATCCGGGCTCTTCCCAGCTTTATAATGGGAGTGAATGGTAACAGATTTTGAAGGGCAAAAAAGTGCATCCTTCCATCATAAAAGTAATCCATACGGGGTTAATAAATGCCTTCTGAAAAAGAGCGATGCATTTTTGTAAGACACATATCTATATTTATAACATTATAAACTAGAATCACTGGCTTCCGAATGAAAGTCTAGTTCTACCAGAAAGACTCGGGAGAATAAATACTGTGACAATTATCCATTTATTAGCAACCCAGCAAGCAATAAAGTTCTTTGGCGTAGGCCCCGTCCGTAGCTCGCAATCTGAGGGTCCGGACTCTGCATATCCTGCCTGAAGATCAAGGCAGGGGCACAGCCGACCCCCGTGAGGTATGGAAGGGACCATCCTGGTGGTGGTGGTGAGGAGGATGGAGGGAAGGATTCAATTTGGAGGAGGTGGGGAGGATGGTGGTGAATTGAAGCGTCAGCATCTGCGAACTCAAACATGCGTAAGTACCGATCTTTTATACCACAAGTGTTGGAATGTGATTGGATAGATAAAAAGTGACGTAACAATTAAGTCTTCCTGGCAGAACTTAATGCTAGAGCTTTCATTTCCGGTCTAGTTTATAAAGTTATAATTATGGATATTTTCCTTACAAAAACACATCCTTCTGCTTCAGAAGTCCTTTATTAACCCCCTGGATTACTTTTATGATGGATGGATGCGCTTTTTGGGGGGGCTTCAAAATCTTAGTTACTATTCCCTGAAAACTGCAGTTGTCAAGCCCCTCCTGAAAAAGAGCAATCTGGATAAGACCATATTAAGCAACTATAGGCCGATTTCAAATCTTCCTTTAATAGGCAAGATCATTGAAAAAGTTGTCTTCAATCAGCTGAACAAATTCTTATGCTCGAATGGATACTTTGACAATTTTCAATCTGGTTTCCGACCGCACCACAGCACAGAGACAGCGCTCATAAAGATAATAAACGATATTCGCTTAAATACTGATTAAGGCAAATTATCAGTGCTGGTACTACTCGACCTCAGTGCTGCATTTGACACTGTCGATCATAACATACTTCTTGACAGGCTGGAAAACTGGGTGGGGCTTTCTGGGATAGTCCTAAAATGGTTCAGGTCATACTTAGATGGGAGAGGTTATATGTGAGTATAGGAGACCATAAGTCTGAGTGGACATCCATGACATGCGGAGTCCCTCAAGGCTCAATTCTTGCGCCACTCCTATTCAACCTGTATATGCTCCCAATGAGCCAAATAATGAGAAAGAACCAAATTGCTTACCACAGCTATGCAGACGACACACAGCTCTACTTAGCCCTATCCCTTAACGATTACAGCCCCATTGACTCCCTGTGCCAATGCATTGATGAAGTCAACAGTTGGATGTGCCAAAACTTTCTTCAGTTAAACAAAGACAAAACTGAAGTCATTGCGTTTGGAAACAAAGTTGAAGTTCTCAAGGTGAACGCATACCTTCACTCTAGGGGTCAAACAACAAAAAATCAAGTCAGGAACCTTGGTGTGACACTAGAGTCAGACCTTAGTTTCAGTAGTCATGTCAAAGCAATAACTAAATCAGCATACTATCATCTCAAAAATATTGCAAGAATTAGATGCTTTGTTTCCAGACAAGACTTAGAGAAACTTGTTCATGCTTTCATCACCAGCAGGGTGGATATTGTAATGGACTCCTCACTGGCCTTCCCAAAAAGACCATAAGACAGTTGCAGCTCATACAGAACGCTGCCGCCAGGATTCTGAGCAGAACCAGAAAATATGAACATATCACACCAGTCCTCAGGTCTTTACACTGGCTTCCAGTAAGATTTAGGATTGATTTTAAAGTATTATTACTGGTATATAAATCATTCAATGGCCTAGGACCTCAATACATTGCAGATATGCTCACTGAATATAAACCCAACAGACCACTCAGATCATTAGGATCATATCAGTTAGAAATACCAAGGGTTCACTCTAAGCATGGCGAGTCCGCTTTTAGCTATTATGCCAGCCGCAGCTGGAACCAGCTTCCAGAGGAGATCAGATGTGCTCCTACAGTAGTCACAATCAAATCCAGACTCAAAACACTTCTGTTTAGCTATGCATTTACTGAATGAGCACTGTGCCACTGTTCGTCCGACTGTTTGTACTGTTCTGTATTTTATTTTATTTTTCTAAACTGTTTTAATTATTCTTATTTCTTTTTATTATTTTAATTTCTTCTATGTAAAGCACTTTGAATTGCCATTGTGTATGAAATGTGCTATATAAATAAACTTGCCTTGCCTTGCCTATTCATCCCATTATAAAGTTGGGAAGAGCCAGGATATTTAATATAACTCTGATTGTGTTTGGCTGAAAGAAGAAAGTCATATACACCTATATGGCTTGAGGGTGAGTAAATAATGGGATAATTTTCATATTTTGGGTGAACTATCCCTTTAAGGCTGGCTAATAATATAGTCTCTGACCTCAATCATGCCCTGCATAATTTTACCAATTTTACCAAATTTTTGTATTATTACCATCAAACAGGAGGTACAAGGCATAGGTATATACACAGTTGCCTCATTAGCAGCTGTTTCTATGGGCCGCTGTATGTAAGCCGTCCGCCATATTGGAGCGGTCCATGAACATTCGAGAGCGGGTTGACTGAGCGTCTGCAACTGTAGTTAGACTGATGTATGAATAGAATATCTATATATGAAAAAGACTTCAGCAGATGATTTTGCTAAGCTAACACAAGACAACAAGACAAAGGCGTCAGCTGGCAATAAAAAGTTACCATAGTAAAAGTATAAACTTTAAAATTACCATAGTGAAAACATGTAATATTGAGTTAATACATATAAAACACTAATCAACACATTATCACCAGTTATTCCATTTCTTCAGGAATTTAAATCTTGGCAGTTTCACAACCAGAAGCTGCGCAATGAGGTGGCATCATTGATTCTTACTGTGAGTGACAGCACACTGACCATTACAAGATGGCGAGTGCGCCTACGTGTCTGCAGCGGTCGAACGATGAATCTACGTATGCATATCTACAAGGTTCCAAGGTTCAACAGAGTGAGGCTGAAGCACTTGTTTGTGAATATCTTAGAGTTGAATAAGACACTTAATCAAAAATCAAGAGTATAAGAAACAAAGGTGTTGTAGTGTAGTAAAGGTGTTGATTGTTGTCAACATAGATACTGTCATGCTTAGTCTGACAATAAAGTATCATATAACATATCATATCATATCAGTAATATCATATCATGAATTGAAAGTTTAATGACATTTGTAAGCATTTCAATTTACATTAATTAATGATCTGTTAATCATTATGTAATGTTTAACAAGTTAATTAGTAAACATTAATAAGCACATTATCTCATATTTCTAGCTATGTGAATATATATTAACTTATTATCTGCTAAGCATTATATAATGTTTGTTAATGATTTATTAATGAAAGTTATTATATAGTGCTACCCAAATAAATATGCAAACAAATAAATACATGAATAAATAATACAATTTAAAATGTGCTTGATGTGGTAAAATCTAAATTAAAGGAGAAGTTCACTTTAAAATGAAAATTACCCCATGATTTACTCACCCTCAAGCCATCCTAGGTGTATATGACTTTCTTCTTTCAGACAAATACAATCTGAGTTATATTAATAAACACCCTGATGCTTTCGAGCTTTATAATGGCAGTGGATTGCAACCATCAGCTCAAAAATGTGCATCAATCCATTATAAACGATCTCCACACGGCTCCGGGGGCTTAATAAAGGCCTTCTGAAGCAAGGAGTTTGCGTAAGAAAAATATACATATTTAAAACTTTATAATGTCAAATAACTAGCTTCCAGCCAAACGAACATACAGATCCGACTTAAGTCTAAAGCGCAACTTATGTGAGTAATCCGATGTACTGCTGATATTTACGCTACGCCATGACAAACCACACTACTTCCGACGTCACAAATTGCGCAAGTTGCGCTTTAGGCGTAAGTAGACTGCGTAAGGCCATTTGGCTGGAAGCTAGAATTTTACTTTGTAACGTGTTAAATATGAATATTTTTCTTACACAAACTCATCGATTTGCTTCAGAAGGCCTTTATTAACCCCCCTGGGGCCGTTTGGAGTTCGTTTATGATGGATAAATGCACTTTTTTGAGCTTTAAACTGATGGTTGCAATTCACTGCCATAAAGCTCGGAAGCGTCTGGGTGTTTAGTAATATAACTCCGATTGTGTTCATCTGAAAGAAGAAAGTCATATACACCTGGAATGGCTTGAAGGTGAGTAAATCATGGGGTAATTTTCATTTTAAAGAGAACTACTCCTTTAAATGGTGAGAAATAATGAAAAAATGTAAGTGAAAAATATTAAACTTTATTATATATTACACTGGAACCAGCCAGAATTAATTAGGCTACGCCAACCAAAGTAGGCAATTTTTTAAGAGGCATGTCAGGTAAGAAAGAGCTTCTGAAGGTAACAAATGCCCATACCTACCTCTTTACAGTATACTGTAGATGAAAAATGTACATATAAATGTTTAAGTTTGCAGTATTAGTATGTAAAAGTTAACATTAATACACTGTCATTACTTGACACTGAAGATTAAATATAATTTGTGAAATTATATTTTGTTAAATACATTGTGAGTTTCAGCAACTACCTTCTGGGAGAAGATTCAAATTTCCACAGTGCAGACTGAACAGGTTCAAATATTCTTTCTTTTCCTTAAGATCTCAAAAAAAAACTACGAAAAATAATAAATAAGGGTCCAAGCGGGGTTATGCAATACAGGTGACAAATTAAAATACTCACAATCTATGGTATGCATGCAGATAGAGGGCTGTACTGTATAAACTGGGATGGACTGATGTTGCTGTGTCTGATGTAAATCCACGTTAAAAAAAGAGGTATATTTCATTTTAATTTAATGAACATTTAACATTCCATTTGAAATAAAATTATGACAGATTTATGTTTTGCTGGCATTTCCCTGGCTCTGTTTGTTTCAAAAATATCTTTCTCTGGCAATCATTGTGGTGGCTCAGCCTGAGTCATACATGCATGAAACAGACTGCATAATTCACAGGGAAAGCAAAGACACTTAAAAATGTATTGAATGCGCTGCTGATGTTTGGACGCTCCTGGGCTTTGACCAGTAGCCTATGTGGACTGGAGAACAGTCATGTTTTAACCATGAGCATGTTTAATAATACACATTGCAAGGTGCAGGTATGTTCAACATTTACTCACCCTCATTTGTTCCCAACCTGTGTGAGTTTCTTCTGTTGAACAAAAAAGAAGACATTTTAAAGAATGTTGGTAACCAGAGAGTTGACTTCCATATTACTATTTTGTTTTCCTATGGAAGTCAATGGATGAGTGAACATTTTTGGGTGAACTTTCCCTTTAAAGTTAGTGCTGAGTGAACAATTCTAGAGAGAAATATGCGCTGTGAAAGACTGCTGGTGTTGGAAAGACCTTGAATTAAAAAAAATAAGATATTCTTGAACGAAACACACTCATACTCACTCCAAACTGTCTGAGCATGTCATGTCTTGACAGCCTGAACTCAGAGATAGCTAATCTGAATCACGTTGGACACAGAACAATACCATCTGCTCCTGTCTCTGACTGAAGACTGTAACTGCATGATACATAATCATAGCAAAAGAACTTTGCCTTGCATCCAAACAGCAAAACAATTTGCATTACAGGGCCACGTGGGCTGACATAATCAAATTGCTTATTGCCTAAAGCATGCACGTATTCGCACACACGTTCACCGATTCGGGCATGATACATCCGGGAAAAGACAGAGGAAGTGTATACACTAATCACAGCTTATTTGATAAGACAGCAAAACGCCTTTGGGAATGTGAGATAATAAGGTCAAATTTGAACAAACATGCACAATGTGGGAAGCGAAGCTGCTTTATTTAATTTACAAATAGTTTTCTTCAATATCGAAGGAGATTATAAATGCAGTTATTTAAAGCCTTTTTCATGTATAATATATATTTTTTTTTTCCTGAATGGAAATAGAATTGGAAAGCATGACGAACGAAGAGCATTCGCTTATTCTTGATACTCTAAATTGTGTGAATGAAAATCCAGAGGAATGCCTACGAAGGGGAATCTTCCTCTTGTTTTTCATCTAGGCCAAAAATGTCTTGTGCAGATGCCACCATCCCTTGGCACAGAAACGTCTTGTCTCACAGGAGGGAAACGGGAAAGAGAAAAGAGGGTTTGATCCACGATATAAATAAAACATTAAAACGTCTTTGTTTATTGTGTCTTTTTATAGAGGTGTTAAAAATAAAGCGTGTAATCTCACTGTGCCTCCTTACTAACATTGCAGAAAGGGAGCTATAAATAGAACTCCCTAAATAGATGCACACAGGCAAGAGATTTCTATAGCAGCCAAACAATACTATGCAGTACATCTTCATGCCTCTATCCTACATTGGATAAAACATTAAAGGTACACTATGATTACATCATCAATCCTTCTTTCAAAACATGTTTTTTATTATAAGGCTATTATTATATTTTTGACCTGTCGGGTGGTTTTTGCGGGAAATTGCATAGACCTACATACGTCACTCTCCTGTGCGTGTCTCATCATATCAGTATAAATAGAGAAAAGTTGCTCAGGCTACTTTGTGGTGTGGGAGTGGCAGAGATTAGTTGTCACAGCGAGTGAGAAAGGTTGACTGAGTGCACTAAATCACACATGGAGCACACCGTATCTCAAACCTCTCAAACCATAGAGCACACTAAATGTCAAACCTCCTAGGAAACAAGAGTTTAAAAAAAAAACAAAAAAAAAACTAACAGCTCGTAATGGCTTCTCAGAGATGGTGCGAACTAAGGGATTTGAAATGTTGTAAAAGTGACTCAGAGATGCCATTTTAATTACTCAAAAGGTCAGCAAGGTTTTATTGAACAGATAAATTGACATATGTAGCTCTCTAACAGAGTTTATTGTAAAACAGTATCTATTGTGAAGGGTCATATTCATCCGCACAGTTACAAAGAGCGGAAGCACAACCAAAACAATGTTCTTCTGCAAAATTCATGCAGTTTTGTTTTGTAACCGCTAGATGGCCAAAAGTTACACAGTGAACCTTTAAACTAAGAGAACACAGTGTGAATTTCATGTTATTGCTTGATGAATGAGTCCATCCATCCATCCATATTTTCTTCTCAGAATGGAATGCATCATGAAAACTGATAAAACATGCTGATTTCTGAGAAAATATAGTCTGCACAAAGGAGTTCACATGCTCAATGTCCGATTTTCTTATTCGATTAGTGACTTAGAAATAGGCCTACTGCAAACACTAAATCTTTCTTTTTAATTTAATTTAATGACATTACATTTCTGTAATAGGTTTTTTTTTTTTTTTTTTTTTTTTTCAAAATCCTAAATCCCTCTGTTTTTTTCCAGGTTTAAATTTAAATATGAACCCCAGATTTTCAAAGTGAACTCAGACTTTTGGACCCCACTGTACATACTTTCTTGGAAGTGTCTAAGGACAAGGAGAACGTCACTGTTACTAAGGAAACAGAACAAAATCAGATTCCTTTTTTTTATCATCTAACCACCTGGAATGATGTTTGGATCGCACTAAAATCTCTGTAGGATCCTCAGGCATATTCAGATGGAGAAACGTGTGAGAAAAACGTATTGCAACACTTCACAGGCCGTGGAACTATTGACTTTGGTGCGTGAAGTGCATTCCTATGTTGTTTCCATTCTCTTGGCATATTTTTTATGAAATCTGGCATTTCTTTTTGGTAATATTAGACTGGTGTTGACATGTACGGCCAGTGTTAGTGTCTTGTAGTCAGGGGCACTATCATGTCAAAACACAACTATTGATTTGAAAGAAATTTCACCATATGTCTTAGACTTCTTCCTACGAACTCATACTTGAATTATATATATTATATAAATTATATATATATATATATATATATATATATATATATATATATATATATATATATATATATATATATATATATATATATATAGTGCATTTACTGTTACTGCTCCCATAAATATGATAATGTGTTACATGTAGAATTTTAGCAAAATGTGTATTTTAGACGACTAATATATATATATACTATATAGCCTATATACTATTATATTAGGGTTGCAACAACTAGGCTAATAATCGATTTTATCGATTATTATCCATAATGAATAAATAATCAACATTCGACAACAAATTTGACAATGAATTGCGTCTGCGCGCTGCGCCGGGAAACCGCCAAATGCATATGGAAAATAGGACCCGGAGCGAGCTGTTGAGGGAAAGGTAGGCTACATGATCCAAGTTGTCCGAAACATGAGAATGCATTTTATTTAAGCTTTTTTTTATATATATTTATAAGCGCTTTAAACAAGTAGGACCTATAGCGTTTACAGCGTTTTGCCATGTCGTACTTTGGCAGATGCGCGAGCTGTTTACTGCCTCTGACTGCCTCTGTTCTCCTCAGCGCATAACTTGAATTTTATGGTTATGGGCTATCCGTATCTGTAAATGTTAGAAAGTCCCACACGCATTTCTATTCAGCATATTCTGACAACAAGCGATCTTGTTAAACTTCAGTGTTCAATGAACAATCGCCAGTGGCCGCATGCGAGTTAAACAGGCGACTTAAACATTTTGCTAACATCTTTTTTTGTTACAAATTAAGTTGTAGGTTTAAAATTCTACATTTAACACAAGTTATTATAATTGTGAGCGCAGTAGTAAATGCCCTATTGTTGGTATAGTTCATTAATCTAATATAATTAATTGGGCTACTATGTTCAGAGTGAATCGTGTGCCTCATACAGTTTGTGCTTTTATTTTTGTTTATTAACATTTTAATGTAGTCGTTTTAATTTCTGCTTTAAAATAGTAAGCAATCAGTTGATTTTAGGTTTAGAATGTAATGTTTGTATTTTAACACTTTTTTTTTTTTTTTTTTTGCTTATGTAGGGCCTACCTACAACATACTGGACATAGATACATTCGCTATATTTGTTTTCATAGACTTTATATTACACTTATATTATACTTTATATCATTTGTTTGAAGGATGGCTTTTGGCAGGATGTGGAATAACCAATGCTATCTCACGACCAATTCGTACGAATTCGTACGAGTGATAAAAAAGTGGCTAATTCGTACGAATTCGTACGACCTCACTCGTACGAATTTGTACGATTTGTCTAAACCCACATGATGGGTAGGTTTAGGGGTGGGGTCAGGGGTAGGTCATTCGTATGAATTCATACGAATTGGGCAATTCGTAAAATATGTACGATTTAGCAAAAATCGTACGAATTCGTATGAGTGAGGTCGTACGAATTAGCCACCTCGTAGAATTCGTACGAATTGCCGTGAGATCAGGCTGGAATAACATTGTTTAAAATAATGGATAAAAATACATTTTTAGTTAAAACGATTTTTTAATGTATAATAATGTTCAGTTTTTCCATCCGATTAATCGGAAAAATAATCGACCGATTAATCGATTATGAAAATAACCGCTAGTAATTTTACCTACTGCATAGCTGTCCAGACTGTAAAAACACAAAATTGTAGACAGCATGAAAGTGTGTGGCCAATCAAATGATGCTGTCCAGCACACTTACAGTTTGTTCAAGTTCAAGAAAAACGAAAAATTGCTCCTTTACCATATATGCCTTGTCAGATTTCTTAGGACTCATATGCTCCAATGCAAGGGGACATTTCTGATTTTTGCAAGTCTGTGCAATTACTATTTATGTGTTTGTGTGTGTGCACATGATCTGTATGTCTGTGCTACAGGACTGGTCAGGCTCTTTGCCACATTAAATATCCTTCGCCTGTTGACTTAACAACAGGAGGAGATGACTGGAATGTGATCAGTGTTCCGTTCCAAGAACACAGGAAATGAGAATTCTGAAAACACAGATATAAAATGTTATTAACTTTGAATTGTTAGACAAGCAAATAAAAAAAATGATCAAAGTCAAAACAGAGGTCAAGTGAACTTTGTCACTTTCACCCAGATATACTGGATGTGACAGAACTTGACAAGGCATGTGGTATTGCTTCATCAGAATATTTGACAATACAATCTACACATGATATCAAATTACTCTGGCTGTTAAAAGGTTGTAGAGAAACATGGTGATTAAATGTTTCTCCTAAATTCCAATGACAACATTTTGGAGTTTGTGAGCGAATATGTGATTAAAGTCCTTGTTTGATAAATGGGATTTGATTACTCAAAGTCAAATCTGGCAGAATATACTAGTGTTGCTAAAGTGTAAGATGAAGAGAGACAAATGGAGTAGTAGAAAGATGAGATATTAGAATTGTTATGGCCTTCTTGTCATTAGCTGTATCCCAAATTACGCTCTATACACTATGCACGTATACACTACTTGTGCACTATGTACTCAACCGTGTAGTGTATGAACTTTATACGTTTTTTTTTTTTAGCCCCTCCGTTATGTTATTAAAGCTGCAACAGTTGAGTGCACGAAGTGTCCAACGTTCCACACTTCGTTTTTTTTTTTCGGTTAAATAAGTGCATCATTCGGATACTTTAAGTGCACTTTTTCTTTTTAGAATTTTCAGTGTGAACGCACTACTCACACTATTTATACTACAAAATGGTGTAGAATAGTGCACAAGTACTTGATTTGGGACGCACCTATTGTGTTAACAATCACAAACATGTCGTATTACCATTAGGAGCAGGATTGGGCTTGTGGATTTTGACACCTGATATAAATTACCATTCAAAAGTTTGGTGTCAGTAAGATTTCTTTTGTTGTTGTTGAAAGAAAAACTTTTAGTCAGGCACATTAAATTGATCAGAAATGACAGTAAATATAGTTATAATCTTGCAAAATATTTCTGTCAAATAAATACTGTTCTTTTAAACTTTCTGTTCATCAGATAATCCTAAAAAAAACATATATCAAGGTTTCCACAAATATATTATTAATAATTAGATGCATAATAATTAGACATGTTTCTTGAGCAGAATATACCATGTTGGAATTATTTCTGAAGGATCATATGACACTGAAGACTGGAGTAATTTTAAAATTAATTAATTTTAGATAGTAATTATATTTAACAATATTACTGTTCTTATTATATTTTTGATCAAATAAATGCAGCATTGGTGAGCATATGACTTCTTTCAAAACATTAAAGAAGCTTACCTAACTCAAACTTTTGAAAGGTAGTGTGTATATATACACACATAGTTACTCAGCAACAAAATTACATTCACATGTGTTTTTGTATTGCAACCTTTACAAAATTTAAAACTTCAATTGAGTCATACTTCTAAAAGGAAATAAATATACACAGAGAAAGTGTTTATATGATCTCATGGTGTCCTTTGTCCAGTCTATAGAGAAATTAGACATTTCTGTCATGACCACTCTTAAGAGTGTTTGGCATGGTAATGGATATGACAATGTTGATATGTTTGGTCTTGGCGGAATAGATCTGCCACGCTGCTGCTGCTTTTACTGCAGAGCAAGTACAGGACTTGCTACTGCCAATACATGCATGGCACACTGCTGTGAGCAAGTAAGACAGGCTGTTGCTGTAAAATTGAGCATATTTGAATTAACCGTAGCAGATCTATACAGGTGGAGCTGGGGAAGGTGGAGGGTTTCTGAAAGTGTGCTGCAAATTGCTACTGCAAATGCTGACTCAGTATTTGAAGGTTGAGCATGCTCGCTGAAGCGAGCTCATTGGCTACTGATACAGCAGGAATCAATCAGCTGTGAGAGAATGATGCTATTGTAAGCAGATCTATCAGCCTGTGCCACCTAGAGTTTCATGACAGAACTTTATATTTCATCATTTGCTTTAGACAGTATCGCCCACACAATCATGTGGCTGATTTGTCTAATTAATTTTTTGCATTTTATAAAGGTTTAATACGAATTTTGGCAGACTTGCCGCAAGCAAATTGTATGGCGGCTGTAAACTTAACAAAGTCTGCATTTAAAGGGGTCATGACATGGATTTTTTTAACTAATTATTGTAATGCTCCTTGAGGTTCACTTATAATGTTAACTCTTTCCCTGCCATTGATGGAATTTTCCACCATTTCTGAGGCATGGCTCTCCTGCCATTGATGGAATGTTCCGGCTTTCCATGTTTTCACTGTTATGTAGTAGGAGGCGCTATTATGCATCTTTTGAATCCCCTGATCAAAACAAAGGCGAAAAAGAAGCAGTAACAAGACATATATCAGATTCATATGTAAAATAACATGATCATCAACATTAAACAGCATGTATATCAAAACTGCCTAACTTTACCAAATGAAATGTCGATCCAGGACAAGTTATAAGACTGCAAGCTTTGTTGATGGACTCGATCTACTCCATCTATATTTAAATCCGATCCAGACATAGTCTTTGACAATAACGCAATTTTCTCAGCTTTCTGAGAAAGCTCAGCTCTTTGCTTTTTTGAAAATTACCCACATTCAAATGTTTATTAAAAAAAGGAATGCATGAAGCTAGAATGAAATGTTTTGTTTGTTTGATTGATGTACTGCATGTTCAGATATTCATAAAACAAAATGGAAGTTTTGTGAAAATGATTTTTTTTTAAAATGCTGGCACTGGCTGGCAATGTTTTTTAAGAACGCTGGCAGGGAAAGAGTTAAAGTTTTTTGCACAAAAACAACAGTGTAGGTAAATGTCAGCCATTAAGCGACTGAATGCTAATGGGCGGGGCCTATGGTGCAATGATGTATAGTAAGAATAGTGTGATGTAACAAATATTGCAATATCCAAATGAGCCGTTTTTGGAGCTTGATTAAATAAATGCTTTGTCTGAGGAGGACGCTTTAAGCTATTACACTTAAAGGATGTTTTAATGGTACAAAGACCATATGTCAAAAGAAGGCAAAATATGATTTCTCATATCATGACCCCTTTAACAGACAGTGAAAAAAATATTCAGCAGTACATCTGCTGTGACTGAAAAAAAAAAAAAAAAAAAAAAAAACCCTCAATGAACTGTGAATTCTTTCTGCATAGAAGAGTTGTAGATGGTGAGACAAAGTTGAGGCATCATAAAACTAAAGGCCTTTCACAGGCCCCTGCGGCCCATTTAAAAGAGAACTCAGAACTCCTGAGGAAAGGGTTTAGATTAGAACATCTCCATACTTGTGTGCAGACAGACATCACAGCTCAAATATATTTTGGTTAAGGTACAGTGGAACTCATATTGCTGTTGTACATATTCAGTGATAATGATAATTGCTATTGGTTTAAAACTCAAAATAAAAATGCTTCCATAAGTAGAATAGTGAGCAAATAATTTGTGTAAAATGACATTACAAAAGCCAAAACTGTGCACACACACACTGTTTAGTGATTAAAATCATGCTAATAGCTGGAAAGACAACAAAAATGTGGTTAAAGAAATGACTAATGCTGTTTTGATGAGTTTAGCCGTGGTTTAGCTGTGTTGGGACGCTATTGTGTTTGCTGCGGGTTTTGGCGTGCTGAACGGCTTCTTGTCTGTTTCTGATTAATCGAAACCGATGACTTCAGTACTCTGTCCATTTTAGTTCTCAGACCACAATCTACTCTAGGATGGAAGTTTATGAAATGGCTCAGTTTTTGTTGAGATGGATTTTTTTATGCTTCATTATATAACACATCTTTTATCGATTACATAAGAAAGAACACAAATAATTATTAGGATAAAAGCACATTCAGGTTGCTGCCTTTTCATCAGATTTCAAAATTTCTTCAGAATTCAGTTTAAGTATCAGTATGTTTTTTTTTTTCTTTCTCTGAAATACCAAGGCTCAATTTTACATCAGAATGGACCCATTTGTGCCTCCAAGCTTCTCAGTCTAAGTAGTTCTACATCTTGGCACATGGTAGTTCAAAAGATGTTCACTCGACACATTTATTAAAACAGCCCTTGCTCACAATATGCTTTCATTGCAAGTAAAAGAGAAGCATGAACATGAGTCATACGTTATTCAGGTTTGGGACAACATTAGGATAATAAAATTACTTGAATGAATGCATTTTCAGATAATATATTCCTTCAAAACAGAAGCAAATCTTCAATGCTCAATTTTTCTTTCACGCGTCTTAGAGTCAGGAGCATTTGAATGATTTTGTAGCATGTGTCTCAATCACTAGTGGTATCACCTCTGCAGGACAGACACCTCTGTTACAGAAATCTGGCCATACTTTCTGTATTATGATCTATAAATTGGCTCCTCTAAAAGCCAGTGCACCCCAGGCTCATTTTAGATTAAGAAATCATTATTTCATCAGGAGGCCATTGTGCCAAATGCAGTTCACATGCAACACCACGGAACAATACCCTCGGCAGAACATACTATAAATCAGTCAAAAGCTGGAGTATTTGCACTGAGGCATCAATGCCAACCTGGTAAAGATCACACAAGTGTTCACAAAAGTGTGTGTGTGTTTTGGCCAGTTTAAGAGTCTTTTTTAATGCCACAGCAAGTTACTGTACATCTTACCCCAAAATAAAAAAAATCTCTAATTATTTATTAAACTTCATGTTGTTCCACATCCATGATTTTCTTCAACTTTTCAATGACCGTGAATGACGACTGTACATTTATATTTTACTTTATAAGACACTACAAGCAAAAAATACTCTTAGCAGGAAATATTCTATATATAATCTTAAAGGGTTATGTCAGATATTTCCATCAGGATGGAAAATGTTCTTATAGAATATTTTGGCATAAATGGTTCTTTAAAATTGAGTCAAGAACCCTATAGATTCTACATAGAATTACTTTTTTTTTTTTTTCTAAGAGATGCACTCTTAGAAAAAGTACCATTGAAAAGTTATGAAATACTCATTGTACCGTGACATATAAGACATATTCAGCACACATCTTTCCTTTTCCAAATTTCAATTACCCATGCGGGTGGAAAAGTCATTGAAATACTTTTATTCAGCAATACTGCATTAAATTGATTAAAAGTAAAGACATTTATAATCTTACAAAATATTTCTATTTCAAATAAATTCATATTTTTACCCTTCGCTTGTAGTGTCTCCCAACAGGTGAGACATTACACAAACTTACAGGTCATAGGAAGCAATTGCAGGTGCACAATTCTGAGATATTCTGCCCAAAATTTGAACATGAACACAGTGTATCAACAATAGCATCATTAATTTCCTGTCATCATATGGCAGGGCAGATGGACATGCCCTCCAGGCAAAAACTGCGGACTGTGCTTATCCTGACACAACAATGGCGGGTTTCCAACATCCCACATGGGCACTCTGGCATGTGTGATATTTTCTGTTTAACAAGTCAGTGTGTCAGAGCCACGGTTTGTCCAGTTATATATATTAATGCCAGCAGTGACATAAGGACAACATGACAGAACCCAGGGCGTCACTAAATATAGGACAGATCAAATGATGGGCACAGTGAGGCCTGGAGATTGGTCTATGAGAACAGCACCCTCAAGTGGACTAAAACTATGTTAACAAGCTTAACAGCCAACAGTAAATCACATGCATGTTTAAAGTCCCCCTGTAGTCATTAATTGTATCCCTTAAAACTCCAATTTGATCACCAAAATTACATATTTAAACGTTTTTTCCTTTAAAAAAAAATCTTAAAATAGCTTGAATATAACTCTACACCCTTACCTCATTTAGTATACGCGATTCTATGAATATGCAAATTAGCCCCGCCTCCACTCACTCACACAAGTACAGAGATACACTCACTGATGATCACACGTTGACGTGATTGGTTACAAGGTAGCTTGTGACGTCAGAAACACCAGTTATTTCAAACCAAGTTTTTGAGACTGTCTTTGGTTCACTGCATTTTTAAGGAGAAAATACTCAGCAATAGTGTTGACTTATGAATTTGCACATGGTTTGTCTTAAAGCATATTAAAAACACCACATAGACACATAAACAACATTAAAAGCTTGATTTTCACCACAGGAAAACTTTAAAGGTTCCTTAAGGCATTTGCTAACTTCCGTAAGACTTAGATCAAAACCTGCCCTGTAAAGACATTTCAGCTAATCTGAATGTGTAAAATGATTTGTATTTATTTATTTAAATCACTGTCAATAATTCATACAATGCTTTCAGTATAAGAAACAAATAAGATGATACATGGTTGATAACATAATAATGGTACATTTTAAAAGACGGAAATACAATCAGGCTTCTGAAAAAAAAAGAAAAAAAAAACTTGGGGCAAGGAGGTTTGAGATAAATTGCAAATCTGAGAATAAAACATGTTTATTAAAACCTTTATCACTGTAAATCTCCTGAGAGGCCAGACTATGAATAGAGGTCTTCATGCATGCAACACTGAGGTTGTAACCCCCTGCGTTCTGCCCTGGAACACATCCAAAAATGCCTGCTTAACCTGGGGCGACTAGCAGACAGGGCCTTATTAATCTCATTCAGACTAGGAGAGATTGCCAAAGTAAAAAAAAAAAAAAAAAACACTCACTGTTATATAATGTATAAGTTCAAGCTAATATTCCCAAAGCAGGGGAGTTAAATTGCACCTACGTATATAAATTATGGTCTAAAGTGCAAACTTTCACAGGAACTTGAAATAGCTCCTTCAAGCAGCAAAAGCTTTAGAAAATGCATGCTTAATGACACCTGAGGACATCCATAATCTTTGTGTGAAGCACGTACGTTCAGCCCTCAAGGGGGCTGGATGCGTTCACCGTGACAAGTTCACAGTGAAATAGATCTGCTCATGCTTTGCCCTTTTCTTGAGAAAGGAGGGGCAACACGGTGGATCCTATTTTGGGGCTCACAGATCAAGCTAGCAGTGGAGGGAAAGCCAAACGAAAGAAAAGGGGCTTCGCTTTATCAATCTTCCTTTACCGGCTCGGGTGATCTGCTGAATCTGGAAGCCCATTTTTCTTCCAATCCAGCGGAGAGCATGTTGCTGGCGGCATCTAGCTCTGAGGAGCTTGATGTGGTAGAAGAGGCCAGAAGTGTTAGTTGAACCCTCTCCTTCCGTCAGCCCTGCATATGGGGAATTGTTGGATGTAATGGTCTGGGGCATGGCCAGTTTGAACTTGACCTAGTCTTGCGAAGTCGCTCACGGTAGACTCGACAAGTAATTTCTGGTGGGCCATGATCTTCCCTTCCCCATGAGTCTTCCATTTCCATTTATACTGAAGTGGAGAAGTCCTGAAATAAGACATATTCAGCACACATCTTTCCTTTTCCAAATTTCAATTACCCATGCGGGTGGAAATACGTTCAGATGTCCCCTGTAGAAGAGATGCTGGTTAGCCATCTCTTGCAGACTGAGGCATCCTCATTGAAGGCTCCAGTCTTGCCATCTAAGCAGTTACAGACCACCTAGCAGATGGTGGCCAAGGTGTATGGGGCAGTGCGTCAGACTGGTAGTGCCCTGCTCACAATGGCTGTTTTGCAGGCATATCAAGCTGACCTGCTGAGAGATATGGATCAAGGGGCTTGGCCCTCCATACCACCAAACAGACGATGATGGTTATGGTAATTACGGAGAGGCATCTTTGGATGAACCTTCCTTCTTGTTGCTCTGATTTCACCCTCTGGACTCTTTGGCACTTCCGTCGAGACAGTAGTGGGGAAGAGGTAAATGTGCAGTCAGCAGGAGATGCATCCCACGCCATTCCAATTTACCTCCCACCACCACCAATCCTCCTGACCCTGGGTAACCTGCATCACCTGTATCTCCAGTGTTCCATGTATCTCCAGTGCCATCTCTATCTCCAGTGTTTCCTGTGCCTCCAACGCCCCCTGTACCTTCTTGGCTCACTGTATCACCAGCGCCGCCCTGGTGGTTCCCTGAACAACCGGCACCTCCCTGGCTCCCTGAATCACAGCACCTCCCTCGTATGTTGGTACCACCGTGGAGGCTTCCTGTTCAGCCTAAGTCTTCCCTCATCAGCTTCCAGGTTTCCCACCTTAGCACCACTGTGGATTTATTATGGTGCAGGGACGCGGATCAAGAGGGTTCCCTCTTGGCGTCCACCTTCACACACTTCATCACCCCCACACCTTTCACCAATCACTTCACTCATCAGCACCACATAAAAGCACACACCTCAGTTCACTGTGTCTGGCCTTGAACAAGGAAACTCTCCTATGTTCTCTCAACAATTCCAGTTCTCCAGTGACTATATCCATAAGTAAATCCTTGTGTTTTCTCTGTGTGCTTCCCTGTGTTTCCCATGTGGATTTCTACCTGTGATACTTACCTATTCCAGAGCTGTGAAACTGAGGTGTCTGCTCTGTCTTCCTGCATCATTTGCTCCCTGAGTAGAGAGAAAGAGACTGTTATTCATTTCTACTCACCTGATCACTGTGTTTGCTGTGTGTCCACAATTTAAACGTGCAATTAATAAATAATATTGCCTGCTTTGTGTCACGGTTACCAGCTCAGTCACCATCCAACACTACATTTCCCATCATCCTTCATTCTGCTCACCTGCACGGAATCACCAGGCTCAACCCTCACTCAGTCAAACCGATCGCCATCACCTGAATATTAATCACCACCAGCTGTCCCCCATCCCCTCAGCACAAGGTAAAAGGACTTGCCACACACACAAACATTGTCTAGTCTCATCTTAGACTCAGACTGTATCCATTTGGATTATCTCTTACTTGAAGTATACCTACCTTCTTGTCCATTTCCTCGTTCCTGGTCCCATTCTTCAGTTCCTTGTTCTCCTGCATTTTCCATGTGATCGTTCTGCAAAGATAAAAAGGAAAGTTAATCTGTATCCATCAGTGACTGTTTAAAGTGTGTCTGTGTGGCTACCAGTGTTGGGGGTAACGAGTTACAAAGTAACGAATTACAGTAACGATATTACTTTTTTGGGTAACGAAGTAAAGTAACGCATTACACTAAAAATATCGGTAAATAAACTACTTTACTAGACTATAGGAATGCGCTTTCCTGTGTTACCCAAGCCGTGTTTGCCTGCGTGTAAAGCTCTGATCTGTTTAAGTGGTGCGTGCATGCCTGTGTGTGTGTGTGCTTGCACCATTGTCATAGAGATCGATTTGAGTGACGTAGCTGCTGGTGCGAAGGGGAGCGGGAAATGGAGGCGGAGACGGAGACAGGTGGTTTCGGCCGATTCACATTACTTTCAGTTTATTGCTCGAAAGGACAAAAATATTCACGTGAAATGCACTCTATGCCCAGGCAGCAAGTACTTGCCATCGGGACTACCGGGAGATTCCCAGTGGGCTGACGTGCCTTTTGGGCCAACATCTCATACTTTTTTCTTTTTCTGTTTTTTGTCTTAACGGACCATAAAACTCGGCGGCCCATTCGTTTTGCTTAATTGGCGGCGCTGGGTTAAGTGTGTGCCGGTGTAATGCATTAGTTAAAAAAAGATTGCGTCAGTTTTTTTTTCCTGATAGCTGACCGGCCCATGAAACACCTTGGCCCATTGGATCTTTTCTTGATTGACACTGGGCTGGTCCAATCACATCTTTAAACACCTCCCCCTTTGGGCTTTGAGCGAGCATGCAGTGAGTCAGTGTGTATCTGTCAAAATAGTCTGAGAGATGGAGAAGAAACGCAAGGAATGTGCAGAGAAATAGCGTGAAAAATAGACACAGGCCCTTCAAGCAGACGCTGTAAAATGTGTCAAAATGTTTTCTGCAGCAGCAGGACCTTCATCAGCTCCCGTGGCTGATGATGAGGATAGTGAGGAGGATCAGGACAGAGATGAGAAAGTGTAGGGCCTGCGGTAAGCAGAACTAACAGTTACTTTCAAAACACTTAGACTATGTCATGAGTGTAGGAACCCATTACCCAGTAACGCATTATTTCCACATCTGCATAGTTGACGATTACCGTAATTTACTATAAATTTAATGAGACACGTTTGTAAACCATGTTTTCCGCCAAAATAAAAGCTCGATGCAGTTTCCGTCAAAATAAAAGATCATGTGCTTATATCTCTTTCAAGTATAGAAATTAGTACAAAACTAATTATGAAAGTTTCCTTTATTTTTCAGTGCATTTGTTTTACAATATATGTCTATTAGTGTGCTATTATTATTATGGCCAAAATGCCAGGGCCGATTTATTTTTGTCCCAGTCCAGCCTTGATTATGTGTCTACCACCGCGGACATTTGTCCTCTATCCTGTTTGTGGATTTTACAGTGAGGCATATTTCTTTGTGCAGACATGGATATTGTTCTTTCATATGGTTTTACATGCCATTTTGTATAGGCTACATTATAAACTAACACAGTCTCACCCCAAAACGTCACGTACTGACGGGTCTTGACCATACGGCAACATACGACGAAAAGGGTACCCCTAAAACGTCCATATATGACGATTCGGGTTATGGGTAGGTTTAGGTATGTGTTAGGGTACCGCTAGGAGGCGTTGCTGGTGCGCTTATGTCTTCGTCTCATATGGACGTTTTAGGGGTACCCTTTTCGTCGTATGTTGCCGTATGGTCAAGACCCGTCAGTACGTGACGTTTTGGGGTGAGACCGGGCTGTATAAACACTATGCGGACAGGCTAAGTGATGATAGGTCTATGGTGTTTGTCCATGTATCTACACAGTAAATTAAGAAATGGGAAAGTAAAGTAATAAGTAGTGAAGTTACTTTTCAAATGCAGTAACTAGTAAAGTAATCTCATTACAATTTACAGAAGTAACTAATTACTTTTTTGAGTAACTACCCCAACACTGGTGGCTACTCACCATCCAGTCTCGTATCCTCATCTTCTCCACAGATGCAGAAAAACAGCAGGATGTAACAGTGACAGGCTTATGAAAGAAATATGGAATTAAAACAAAAATATAATGACTTCTAAAGCCTTTTTTTTTGGTATTACTGTATCTGTTACTGTAAATGCATAGTGTGACTTCTAAATATGACTTACTTCTATGAGTAAAAGTTTACTATAAATCTGAAAGTCTTTTGGGGAGGGATCTACATACCAACTTATCACAATCATTAACTGTTACAAATGTATTAACTTTATTTGGGTGCTTTACTTAGAAAATATTAATATATATGTAATGAATTGTGATTAATGTGATCCATTAATTGCATATCATGTAACTAATTCAGTGTAATCACAATAAGTGTTTTATTTACAAAGATTGTATATGGATTGCCAACAGGTGATATGGAAGCTTGTTTCTGCCACAGAATAAAAGATAAAAAAAAGAGTTGTGAGATAAATATTTTTATGAATTTACATACAGTGATATAAAGTCGCAATTGCCAGTTATAAAGTCAGAATTGCGTGATATAAAGTCGCAAGTGTGTGTTATAGTTAGAATTGTGAGATATAAACTCGCAATTGTGAGAAATAAACTCTCAATTCTGACTTTTTTTCTCAGAATTGCATGTTTATATTCTGACTTTATAACACGCAATTGGCAGATATAAAGTTGTAATTGCATGATATAAAGTTGTAATTGCATGATATAAAGTCATTATTGCGTGTTATGAAGTCAGAACTGTGGGTTTATATCTCACAATTTTGAAAAAAAATGAAATATCAAAAATATATTTGTTCCACAGACTGATGCATCTAAACAAAAGGATACAACGAGGTCATTGAAAATTTATGGAAAATACTGCGCTAGAGCATTAGAGCATTTACATCAAACAGTAATACAACCGTTTCAACTCCAACTCAGATGAGACAATAGTGAGTTGAAATTTTCAGTAATGAGGTATCAAGAGATCTTTGTTCTTTGCTCTCGATTCAGATGTCATATCCATTCCATACAAAAAGGTGTAAGTCATGGTTCATTAACTCAGAGCTGGACTTCACATCATGGATTCTAAACACAGAATCCTTACGAGAGCTACACGAGGGCCAAATCTCCTCCCTGTTCTCGGAAGCACCTTTTTTTTTATTCTTTTTTTTTATACCTAATCAAGAGCTGGATATGTTTTGCACACTTCTCTTTAGCTGATCCTTTGCACAAGAAGCTGCATTCTTTCTGCTTTCTACTGTTATGCATTAAAACATTTGAAAAGGAGCTCCGACACCATTTGAATGATGGGAGGGAGGAAGGAATGAAGCAGGAACAGCCAAAATAATAACTCCCCCCTGTTCTGGATTAACTTGTCAGACATTCCCTTTCCTTCTCCCTCTCTCCATCTTATGAAAGATCTGCCAACCTCTTGATTCTTTGAAGTCATGTCTGTTTTCCAAACTGTTATAGCACATCCCACCCTGCTTTGGCCCTTGTCTGCACACAAAGGGCCAAAATCTGTGGGGCCTCATTATAGCGAAATGGATGATAATCATAGCAGTGTGAGTACAGGAAAATAACACCAAGAAACCCTGATCCTGCTCACATGACCATGTCCTATGTACTTGACTGGCTAGAAATGCCCAGAAAGATAGATAAATGTATGTTGTTATCTTAAACATATTCTCTAAACATTCGTCTTTGCCACCGTCTTTCCATTTGGAGGCTACACAGTTATCAATTTCCGGAGAGCTATCACTCACCGATGTCAATGGTCTAAGACTCTCAGTAATATGAGGGGAAGATCCAATGTTTTGCCAGTTTTTATATCTGTTAAACATCTGCTTCAGCACAGCAAATTAGCCTTCTGCAGGAAATAGCCAAGATCTGGATGAGAACGCAAAATAAAACATGAAAAAGTGTTATCAGGCTGTTTCGTTTTCAATCACCACTGCCAAGATTCCAAAGCTGCAGGACTACCTGAGCACCTTTGCAAAGGCTTTCTCCTACTCGCTGGAGAGTTAATGCTCTCAGCAGCAGTGACTTCTTTTGTGATTTACTGAAGGCAACCCCCAGGCCAGTTACACAGGATCGGAGAGAAAGGCTTCTGTGTGGAATGACTGGAAATACTGAAAACTGGAAATCTACAACACTGGAAGACTGAAACATTGAAACAGTGCAACACGGAAAAAGCGACCACTGAAAAACTGGGAACGCTGGCCCTTTTACGAATGGAAACAGGAAAATCCATAAAAAAACACTGGATCCCTAAAACAGTTACTGAAACACTGCAAACATTGGAAATATAAAAATACTGACAGACTGAAAGACATAAAACACTGATCACTAAGAGACTGAGAACAATCGATTCACATGAAACAGAAACAGAAAAACTCTGGATCATTGAAACACTGGAAACATTCAACTACTGAAACTCTGAGGCTGTGTCCAAAATCGGCCCCCTATACCCTATTCCCACTATTTGAGAGGACAGCCATTTTGTAGCGGTGTCCGAAACCATAGTGGATGTTATCAAGTGCACTCTTTAAATCCCATAATGCACAGCAATAACAAGTGTACAACCGATGTACGCTCAACGGCTACAGAATACCCATAATGCACTTTGAGGGTCTTGCTGAATGAATTCCCGTGTCTCACCAGAAGATGGCGCCCGCAGCTGAATCATCCATTCATCCATTTTCCAAACCGCTGGTCCAATGTGGATACAGCGTAATATCATACAGGTATAAATTCCATTTTAATTGATTTTTAAATAGTTTAAATAGATTTATACATATAGTTTCCATTACAGAGTTCCAGATAAATCTTTTCATTACTAATGGAGCTGCCAGTTTGCTAAGTTTCAGATGATTATTAAACAGCAAGCAGTGTCCAAATTCACTCACTCATTTTCATTCTCTCCTTCAAGTGGACTATATTAGGAAATAGTGAATCAGAGTAGGGGGAGATTATGAAGACAGCCTGATAATACATTAATTCAGGACAACTTGTGACACATTAACATTTTGGCAACTTCTAACTGTAAAAAATGATTAACTAACCAGTAGACTTAGCAAACTGAAGAACAAAATGGTTTACTATATGCTAATCAATAATCTCTGAATCATGTTTGCCTCTTGAGAAACTACTTACTGTGTCTCATTTAAAAAAAATCACTGCCAATTAATTACAGTAATCAATCTCTACAATAACTTAAAATGTGTCTTAATGTAAACAGTTATATTCTCTTTATTTAAAACAAAGACATTATCTTCAGATAAGCAGGACAGCATCAGAAGGCTTGTAACAGTAAAATGAACATATTAGTCAATGCTCAAGTGTTAGAATAAAGTCTGTCTTGTTTAAAGCCAGATTTAATGTCCTGTGTCACTCAGCTCCCCTCACGGCACTGCTGTCGGTTTCTCCCATGGATGCAAAACGGCACAGAGACATTAAAATCAACTTTCTATATAATAATACATTTGAACACTCGTATTTTTCAAAACACATTGGAATGCAGAACCATGTGTCTGGAAGACATTTTGCCATGGAAACAAAACATGTCATTAAGTTTCATTGTGTTTGACAGCTTTTGGATGACATGGTTAAATCCCCCTTTTTTGAACAATTATTAAATGGAATTGTAAATGAAGTGCTGAGGAAGACCTAAAGTCTAAATGGAGGTGAAACATAAATATGAGGCTAAAGACTGGATGAACACGGACTCTTGTGCTCATAGAAGTTCAGATTCCCTTCTAATGAGGGAGTCTTTCTTTCAAACAGAAGGCTTATATAATAACTCATGGGGCATTTTAGAAAAAGACAGAATTCAGCACCATCAGATTTAATAAAATCCTTCTAGACGAAAAACGGTTGGTTTTACTCTCCAAAAAACACTGGAAAAGCTCAAGACTAAACTATTCCCTTTTGCCCTTTTTAGCATGTATTAGACCTGATTACTTTTGGACATTTTGTATTCAAACAAGTGATAATTAGTTTAATAAATCAGTCTTCAAAATATATTTGGGATGCTTGAGCAAAACACAGCATTGATTGTCAAAGCCATTCTTGTTCCGCCATAGTCATCCGTCCATGTAGTTTATTTAAATTAGTACTTCTTTCAGGATTCTTTAGTGAATAGACAGTTCAATAGAACGACATTTATTAGAAATATACATTTTTGTAACATTACAAAAATGGCTTTATCACTTTTGATTAATTTAATGAATCCATGCGTATTTTTAAATATTAATTTAAAAGTAATTACAAATTACCAGTAAAAAAAATTACCAACATTTTCTAAATTAAAGGGTATCATGGTTTCTATAAAGATAAGCAGCACAACTGTTTTTATCATTGATAATAATAAGAAATGAGCACCAAATCAGCATATTAGTGTGATTTCTGAAGAATCATGTGACACTGAAGACTGGAGTAATGATGCTGAAAATTCAGCTTTACCATCACATTAATACATTATATTTTAAAGATATTAAAATAGAAAACAGTCAAATTATGAATTATTATATGAATATTTTTCAGGTTTTTTTTCATCAAATAAATGCATCCTTAGTTTTTGTAAAAGACTAACTATTCCATACTTTTGACCTTTTTAAACCCTTCTTCTGAGAGTGTCAACAAGGACATTGGATGATCTTTGCTGTCTCTGGGTTAATTCTTTATCTCAAGATATCTCATGGCCTTCACAGGATTTAAGAAGGACATTTTATGGACTATGTGTCCATTCCCACAGGTCAGAGAGAGAGAGAGAGATCTTTGATAAGATAAGCATACTTCCCAAACATGAACTTCTATATGATTACAATGTTGGGCACAGATCCAGCTCTGATGGGGGGAAGTGTGTTTAGCTTATATTGCAGTGCTCAAGTAATTTTTTCATGAACAGCTCTAAATTAGAACTCCGTTTCAGTCATGGTCCTGCTGAGATACGAGACATTGACTGATGCTCTCACTCAACAATAAGAGATTACATTACAGTTTCAGATCCCAGAAATGCTCCATTCTGTTGGGAATATTTTTTTAAATTTCATCAGATAAGAAAGACCTCAGACCGAGCAGTATGGAATAACCATGTTATTGTGACGAGTGCAAGGCCTCAGCGCAGAGACTAGCTCAGGCTAGAATTCCAAATGTGACACTAAATTTCATCTTGTAGATTTAACAATCTGTCGACAAAATACTTTAACATATTTAGGGTCCAAAACAGAACTACAAACAAATTCAAATGATATTATTTTAACTGCATTTCTCAGAAACAAAGCTAAATGTGTTCTCTTTTTTTTTTCTGAATCTGTGAGTCAGTTCTTTTCAGTTAATTGGTCAAATAGGTTTAGCAGAATGTTCTTAATCGGTTCATGATCTAGAGAGGTTTCTTACTCCGTAAATCAGTAACAGGATATTACAATCCCTGAAAGAAAACCTATGGCTGCCAGCAATGAAGAACACTTGCATGTGCAACTAGTGAACAGTATACTGTGAATATAAAGAAAACTAAAACACAAAACAACACAAAAGCACTTAAAGTATCAAAAATTAACTTTCCAAAATGAATAAATAAATCACAGTATAACAATTTCTTTCAATTTCAGTTCATAATTCCTTACATTCAAATCACTATAATGCATTCTGTTTTATTGTAATTTAAAAGGATATCTCAAATAAATTCCGAATGGCACACCACAACCCTGTTATAAATATATATATAAATAACTTGTTGTTTAAGTACCTACTTTCTCTAAAAAATAACCTTTAGCTTAGCCAACTTTTATGCAGTGGAACAACTAGCTACATTTTTTGAGTAGCACATTCAAAGCTGACTAGCACATAGCAATAGCTTAAAAGCATCATTCTTTGGATAATGTCCACTGAAAGTATTTGATTTTACATGTTTACAGATCATAAAGCATGTCTGTGTTTTAAATATTGCTCAGAGTATTCTCCTCTAAAGGTCCATACATCAACCTCTGCAGTTGCTGCTCTTGGAAAGTGCTGCATTTTGAAAAGGAAACGGATCATTGAAACACAACGAAACACAAGGCCACACATCCTGAAGACAAAAACATCATCCTGAAGGTGGCCAGTTTAACAAAGCAAAGGGAAAAATAAAAGAACATTCACATTTTCATCAATAAGGTCCTGTGTCTTCTGAACAGAAGCTGTTAGAATGGAGCGTAGAACAGCCATTAGAACAGTCTGGTTTGGTTTGAGTCCAGTTTCCTGCTGGTGTTGAAGAAAAACTACACCGAACACTGGCTCTCGGCACACATGATTACACAGCAGCTGTGACTGATCAAATGCTGTATGAAAGCATATTAGGTAATTATACGTCAGAGTTCCTATATTAATGTTCAAGGGGACAGATCCTGTTGCACACCCCTGGATTATGTCAAACTAGCTTTAGTCAGTCTCGGGACATAATAGATTCAGTAGAAGTTTATGACTTCATATGCAGTAACCTGCTCTGGAGCCTGACAAAATTCAATTTCAACTTATGCAAAATATCTGCCCAGCACATGAACCTTGCCATAAGGAGCAGCCGTCTCTTAGTAATGCCAAGAAAGGCCTGCTATATCCATCCTGTTTGCCTGAATACTGTTGACCCTCTCTTGTGGTTGGGACGCGTGTTTGATAATCACACATGGCTAGACGTGTGACGAATGGCACAACGTTTTGTCCAAATTGCATGCTATTGGGCCACTTGTCTACTTCTACATGACGTATTTTTGTCAAAGTGTTCAAGTTGGTGTGAAGACTGCAAGTGTTTAAGACTTTTGTTTACTCAATGGAACACTTAAATTAATAGACGGCACATTTTAGTGATTGTGGTGCTTCGTTTTACAAAATACATATAGTCTCTGCACCAATAAAATGTGCAACAAAATTCTAAATTAATTTAACTTACACTGGAAAGGCATGTCATGAAATCGGGGCACATAAGTTCCTGAACATGAGGAAAGATGGGCAACACTATCTCACGACCAATTCGTACGAATTCGTACGAATGATAAAAAGTTGGCTAATTCGTACGAATTCTTACGACCTCACTCGTACGAATTTGTACGATTTGTCTAAACCCACGTGATGGGTAGGTTTAGGGGCGGGGTCAGGGGTAGGTCATTCGGATGAATTCATACGAATTGGGCAATTCGTAAAATATGTACGATTTTGCAAAACTCGTACTAATTCGTACGAGTGAGGTCGTATGAATTCGTACGAATTAGCCACCTCGTAGAATTTGTACGTTTTCCCGTGAGATCAGGTTGAGATGGGATATGTGTGCATTAAGTGTGCCTAGAACAATTTTGCGCAGTTACTTCATGTCGCGTACATGTGCTCTCAAGTGGCCAATACAACATATGTGGCTATTAGTACAGGCCCTTTCCTGTCCAAGAAATGCAAATTTACATAAGAATTACCAACATGTAGAGTAACCAATCACAGTTCACTTTGTTTTCAGTGCAATTTGGGGGCAGGTTTATCTAAAATGGTTGATACCACAATAGACCAGCATGGGGAAAAAAACATTCAAATAACTACACAGTGTAGTCAATCCGTAGTCAATTGCACCGAAAAAAAAAAAAAAAAAAAAAAAATTTAAAATAAAATGTCTGCCCAAAAGTACAGATTATTTCACAGACATAAGTGGATTTTACATAGTGTTAACTTGCTACTAAGTGCCTCAAAACTAAATATTGGTCAAACATTTTATGCTAATAGTCTGGCAAACTTATCAAAAAGCACTTATTGTATAACTTGTTAACATTGCTTTTCCAGGCAGACTGGACTTCAATTACCAGAAATTGCATAGATGCCAGCCAATCAAATTATAACTGCATATTTCCAGATACTTCTTGCCAGTTTTCTGTAAAAAATTATGCAGAATATGGTTAGTGAACACACTTGTGGGTTTTTCTGTCAGGGGCTGAGTCTATTTGTTCTTGTGTTGAGTGCATGTTTATGACTTAAAATGAAAGTGCAATTTGAAATCTTCCTCACAGCTGCTTTCTGGCTCCTCACGCCACAGGCAACCGCTTGATCTTGTTTCACCTGGCAGCTACAGGAACCCGAAACACTGCACGAAAAATGAGAGAGAAAAAGATGAGGGTGACATTAGTAATACAATAGAAGAAAAGACAACAGATGAGATCTTGCAGACCTCTGGGCATCTTGTTCAGCAAACAGGGAGGTTTAATTGCATTAGAGCGCTTAATTGAATATGACAGCAAAGAATGAGCATGTCTCCCTAAAAATGTTCTAAATGCTCAACACCTTTCGAACAAGGACATGTGAATTCTGTATGAAAATATATAATAATATAAAAAAATCCCAAAAATTCACATGTCATGATCATGTTCTGTTTTGAGTTTCTGTTGGTGACTTTTTCAGTTTGCCGTTTTTCAGTTTTTTCAGTTGTCGTAAAAATATACATATTTAAAACTTTATAAATGAAAATATCTTGCTTCCGGCAACGGTCGACGCGCGTTCACGGCAGATGGATGCCGGTGTATGACGTAGGAAGTAGCGTTTAATTTAGCTGTACTTCGTTCTACGTCACGACGCTTCCTACGCTACGTCCTACGTCATACACCGGCATCCATCTCCCGTGAATGTGCGTCGACCGTTGCCGGAAGCAAGATATTTTAATTTATAAAGTTTTAAATATGTATATTTTTACGACAAAACCACACGGATTACCCTCAGAAGGCCTTCGTTTATCCCCCTGGAGCCGGATTGATTACGTTTGTGAAGGATGCATGCACATTTTGGGACTTGAAGGAGGTGGACCCCATAGCTTCACATTATAACCACTGAAAGATCTAAGACATTTTCTAAAATAACTGAAAATGTGTTCGTCTGAAAAATTATTGACATATGCATCTCGAACGGCTTGAGGGTGAGTAAATCATGGGTTAAATATCATTTTTGGCCGAAATATCCATTTAAGTTTTAAAAAAGCATTCTGACACCAAACAATAAAATCATCAACCACATGACCGTGCATAGAATCCTCCTCGCTCAATAAGCTAACAATTACAGAGTCATCAGAAAATTGTATGATATGCCTATTACTGAACCTACTCTTACAATCATTAGTGTACAGAATAAATAATAAGGGAGAGAGGACACATCCTTGAGGTGACCCAGTAGATGACACCAGCCATTCAGAAAAACAGTCATTTACTTTGACTCTCTGTGTTCTCTGCACAAGGAAATCTAAAATCCAGCCTACCAAATAAAAATCCAACCCAAATTCTTTAATGAGTTTCTCAACTAAAATATGTGACTGAATGGTGTTGAAGGCAGATGAAAAATCAATAAAAGGTAATTTAACAAAAGTTTTCCGCTTCTCTAAATGTTGAAATATTAAATTTCAGAGAGTTGCAACTGCCTCCTCTACACCTCATTTATCCCTGTACGCAAATTGAAGAGGATCAAGAGATCTCTCAGTCCTTTGCATAATTTCTCTCTTAACTCATTTTTCCAAACATTTCATAACTAGGGATGTGAGCGCCACAGGTCTAAATTCATCTAATATCTGTGCATTCTGCTTTTTTTTTGGCAATGGAATCACAATAGACTGCTTCCACCGTGCAGGTACTTGTTGTATTTGTCCTGTTTAAAGTCTATTTGAAGCATTCCCAATCGTTCATATTCCTTATCCCTCAACTATACTAAACGTGACACCATCACTATCAGCAGGCTGCAGGGAAATAAAAAAGGATGCAAATTATAGGGGAGTTGGAGAGTTCTGATGTTTCTTTAAGAAATACAACATATACACAAAAATAAAGTCATTTGTTCATATACTTCCAATTTGATATGACTTATAATGTCTTTGGTGGAACACAAAATTAGTTATTTTGCAGAATGACTTCTGCTGCTGTTTCCCATATAATAACTTTGGACGTTAGCTTTAAAGTTTCAAAAATTGTCAACAAAAACAGTGCATCATGATTAGTGGTTCAATGCTACATATTACATAAAGGACATTTTTAACAGCATTTTCTTGCTGTTAGCAAACATTTTCTTGCTCTTAGAAAAACAGCATTTTTCTAAGCTTATTATTTAATGAAAAAAAAAAAATAGCATATTTTGTAATCATTTCATTAAAATGATTCTATATGTTCTTCTTTTACAGTTATTTTACTTTAGCCATGTGACTCATGTTTGACTGAATGTGACAGTTGCCTCAAAGAAGTGAGATATGAACCTCAAGTTTGCTCTTTAGAAAAGTTTACCCCTCCTGGACGTCATTTTATAATCTGCCCGCTGGAATAGAGGAACGTGTGAAAGTGGTCAGTGTGGATCAGTATGGATATAGGACACATAGGTTACACACAGAGTAAATAATTCACATGGTTTGCACTCTTGTGTGCTGGCATACTCTTAGGAAAACTATGAGTCATATGAGAAGAATCTTGAGGAGATTCATGAAGACCAGTCGCCAAGTTCCTTAACACCTCGTGGAGTCGTTTCTCCACATGGGTAACACCACATACTGAGCAAATGCAAACAGAGAAGAAGCTAGCTGCTGATCTAAAGATATTGAGTGCTGTATAAGGTCACATGAAGACTACATGCGTAAAGAGAAGAAGAAAATGAAGAAAACTGAATGGATAAAGCAATAGCAGAGCAACTTAGCCAAATGCCAAAACAAGACTAGAACCATTCAAAATTACTGACTCACTCTCCCTCTCTTTGCTTTTTAAAATTTTCATATACATTTGATATAATTTACCTTAATTGAATAAAAACTATTCTGTATGCATATTTTATATAATAGCACAGAGAAATAGCAGATAAATCTCCATATTACCTGACATATTGAATAAGGTTTGCTGAAATATCACACCTGTCTCTGTGACAGCGATTTGACATATTCTTTGTTCAGCCAGTCAGAGAGGCGCGTTCTGCCTGTCAATCATCTTGTGCGTTAACAGACCAGCTCACTACAGAAACCGGTGTTCTGAAATATAAACAGTTTCCTGTTTTGTGTTAAAGCGACTCTGAAAATATTAGATCCTCGGCTAACTGTCAGCCTATTTATGTACAATAGTTTATATGTATTGTGACATAATCTAGGCCACATACTTTTGAGCATATGAACCAGTAAAAAAAGAAAAGAAAGCTGAAACAAATGTGTTACCAAAAACAGTTTCTATGTTCTGAGGAGCATGCATTAATTAGGCTAGCAATAGCAAGCTAGGTCTGAAAGCACAAGATCCCACTCTCCCTTCAGAGTGTCTCTAAAGCCACGCCTCCACCAAAACACATGAACGCACAGCAGAGTCTGCAAAGCATCAGGAAATGAGAGATGGAGTTAAATTACTTCTTTTCTCAATCTCTAGTTTTACCAACTGACTGCTGCAGACTAATTTCGGCATGGATAGTGTTGATATAGAAATGCATAAATCCGAGCAGCTCCATGTTAGAACATCACGGGTTGCCATCTTGTAATGAGGGTTATGACATGGCGTGAACGCAGCATGAGCTCATTGTTTTGGTTCAGGATGAACTGTAAAAGGGGGCTGCTGTTTGTTTGCAGCGCTCTGTGACTGTCTGTCTACAACTCTGCATAGCATTACGGAGCACGCTGATGTTGTGTGATGTCTGTGCAAGCAGGGTGCGCGGAGGTTCTATATTAGGTAATATAGTAATATGTAATATGACTATTTTCGGACTGAATGCAATAATTGGACGGACATTTTTTGGTCCTGAGACTTCCACAGAAGAAATATGTACATGTTTTAATATTTAGACCACTTCTAGTATTGATTGCTATCAGGATGTGAAGATAGTTTCAATAAATTCCCTTTCAAAGAAGGTCTGTTGACTTGGCGGCCATATTTGCGATGCCTCCAGTCATCTGTTTCGGGCATTCCAAGACCAAGTTCTATCTATTTGAATGAGGTAATCCTGAAATCTCAAAATCTCAAAATATGCTTGCCGAACTCACAATTAAATAACGTATTTCAATTCAGCAACAAAATCTGTAATTACAAGGTGGCAACCCGTGACGTTCAGACTCAGATTTCACCTTTTTCAAGACGCGTAAAAGAGTGTTGTACTACTGATGGTTTTATGTTTTAGAATAAATATTCTAAAATATTAAGTATTTTAGACTTTGAAAAAAAATAAAAACTGTTCAAAAAACCCTTTGACTTCAGGACGATGGAACTTGAGGTAAAAAAAAAACAAAAAACATTCTCATTTCCGAGTTTTAGGACTCCTTCCTGCTGCAGTCTATTGAGCCTAGAGATCAGTCTGTGACATTTATGTAAATTCTCATTTGGCTGTATAAATTTGCAAAGTCAGAGTTTACCAAACATTAGTATACAGCACAAGTCAAAGTTTTTCCGAATGTACTTTCATTTCTTGTCTCCCACATTCACATGTTTATGGAAGTGAAGGGAGTACTAAGACTAGTGTTAAAGTCTTTTGGTGGAGTTCCTGAATAGCTAACATCGCTTACACCACCTTTAAAGCCCCCTTCGTTCCCCTGCTGTAATGGACTGTTATGGCAGCTGAGCCACGGGCATCCTTGCAGGGCATATAAGATGATTAAGAAAATCCTCTGGAGGGAATTTGAGTCAGCGTGTTCAAAAGCCACATTCTGCAGAAACATTTTGCCAGCGAGACAGTCGAGGAAAGTCTGAAATTGTCTGAATACCCGTTTTGTTTCAACACTGCTGACAGTTGCCATGTGAAAATAAGGCTGAGACATTCATAATTGCACATTAATCAATTGACACATGCTAGACTATTAGATATTAGAGATTTTACCCAACACAAATTGCAATTTGTTTTCCAATAGTTAGTTTGCTTTTATAAGCAGAAGCAACATGCAAACTAGCATTAAAGAGTGATGGATTGATCTGTTGTCATTTGGAAACCCCATTTAATTATGAGAAAATTACATAAATGCTAAATGTGCACAGAAAATATTGTGATTTAGTACAGTACTCCAATTCTTCCAGTATAAGTGCCGACAAAGTAAAACAGATGCCAAGCTGAATTGTGGCATATTTTATTCTATTCAGGATATTCCAGAAAAACTCCTTGTGCGAGTCCACTAAGCCTTTTTATTATTAATTCCTTTGACATTTAAAACTTAAAAATACACAGGATTCTATACCTCATTTTCATCTCTTTCATTGTTTTGTTTCTCATGTGGCAGCTCGGGCATGTCAGTGGAAGTTTCACATCATCGCCTGCATGTGCAGACCCCCAGGACTCCCGGACCCCTCCATCCTCTGTAGAACCTGGCTTTGAGGGCCCTTTATTCTCTGATCTGTCCCTTTGAATTCTTCTCCATGACCACAATCTTTTCAAGGGTCTCTTAAAGACCCGCCTGTGATTGGGGGAAGCGCAATCCAAACTGAAGTGCGTTTCCCGCAAGCATGCCTGACTCCGAGGCTGCCTTGCAAGTGTGGCGTCCCTTCAGCCGTGCCAGGCAGAGAAAACCCAATACAGTGAAAATGTGATCTTGCATTTCCAGGGATAATAAATAAATTGTTTCACAGTCGGGTGTGTCCAAGTGGTTTTTGTGGAACTCATTTGCCAGCGAAAGTACTTATTTTGGTTCTATCCCGAGTCAAATCTGCGGTAAGAAATGTACCCCTGCATTTCATCACATTTCAGCGACTATGTGATTTTATAACAAACTTCCCTTGAAATATAGTGTCATTGGACATGCATTTTGTGATTCAGTCCTTTAACTTTAAGCGGAAATTGTAAAACCAAGAGGCCTACAGGAAGTCAAAGAGAAGAAAACCCAACATCTTTTAAATATTTTTTGTTTCTCTCATTTTAAGGCACAGTGTTCCTTTGTTTTTAATTAGTCAAAAGCACAAAACAAAAATGTTTATTGCTTAAATTAGATTTCGAATCCCAGATTTTTAAAGTGGACCCAACTGTGGAACCCCTGTTCAATCCAGAAACTCCTATAGTTTTCAGATGTATAAACATGTTATGGTTATCTTCGTCTGAAAATATTTACAATTCTTTGATATCCATAAAACACATTGCATCCTTTGTAAAATGTCCCTCTTGAAATATATATACATATGTTACATCAGTTTGTAAAGAATGTGAAGACAAACCAAACGATAAAGTCTCTTGTTAGAGCAGTAATGCATGTGGCATCTGAAGTGCTCCATAAGTTAATGCTTTTATTGGCAGATGTGAACAAACATTCAGCTATCACTGTCATTCTGCCAGGACTGTGTGCCCATCGAAACCAAATGAGATTATAACTCTGTCCAAGAGCAAAGAAATTCCCTCTAAAACAGAAAAACAATCTCCATGGATATTATTGTTCCCATCCTAAATTCAGCCCTGTTTGTACACATATTTCTATTGTGCATTGTGTTAGCATTTACATATTCTTTTAAAATAACATTTACTATGAAGAAATAAACATCCCGTGCCCTCATTTGACCAAAGCTTTCTCTCTATTCTTCAGGGTTTCCTTGCCCGGCTTATCAGGAATTTACTGAGCATATCTGGGCAGTGGGCCACCTCTCCAGAACCCTGAAACCCTTTTTTTTTTAGTCACTTCAAATCCTTTCTTTAAGCATTTGGCTGAAAGTTCACTTCCAGCGGTGCTTGAACTTAATCTCTAAATGCTGAGCCAATCACAAAGTTGGAGAAAGTTGAAGTGTAGAGTTGAATAGCCAATTAACACAGCCCTGCATGCTGATGAAGCCTGAAGGAGGAGTTTGTCTTTTACTGAACTAAAATGAAAAGCTTGTCCATCTAATGAGAACCTGCTCACAAAGCGTGGTAACTACCTACATCTGATAGTAAGGATCTACATTCCACTAGTCCTCATTATTTATTAGTATATTGGAATCAAATCAAGGCCATAAAACTTTCATTGACGTTGATACCTCATTGACCCCAAAAATGGAGAAAGAAAATAAATGGCAATTGATTAAAGTGCTACTAATTAATTAAAATAATCCTAATTCCTTGCATATGCAAATCTAAAAAATGCCCTCAAATGCATGTATGTAAATAAATAAACACATCATTAAAATGCCCAAAATGAAAAACTAAAATATATATAAAATTCCTTAAAGCACTTTCCAAGTCAACTTTTTTAGGGATCTCTTGGTATCAGTTTTATGTGCTGATTCTCTGAAATGCCTCATGGAGACAAAATATCATCAGAATTTTTGCCCCAATAACATTCCTCATCATCACTTTAATCTCATTTCTATCCGCTGTGGAGATTATTGATTTTTTAGGAGCGTAAAATTGTGCCTCTTTCAGTCTTTGACACAGAAGAGAGAGAGAGAGAAAGAGAGATTATTGTTCAGTCCCACAGAGATCAGTCTTGGCTGAAAAATGTTATGAACTTTGTAAAGAACCAACAACGGAGGCCTATATGATAAAATTTCAACAGACTTTCTACAAAAATAAGGATTTCTGTAATTTTTGCAGAATTTATGTAATGGTGTGAAATCCTCTGCCAGCTTGTAAAACTCCAAGAAGTAAACATTCAAAGAGTCTGCTAACCGCATTCTGTTAGCTTTTTAGATTTACTGTAACCACCGTTTGCTATGTCATTTGCATACCGCCTCTCTGATGGACTATTCTTGGCCTGTTTCCTTTTTCTCTCCACTGCACTAAAGATAACTCATCGAAACCTGGCTAACATATTTTAATCCTTTAAATTCCAAAATATATTACAAAACGTACTTTTAGGGCAAGAATATTATATATATATATATAATATATATATATAGATAGATAGATAGATAGATAGATAGATAGATAGCTATATTTATATAATATTTAATACATTTGTCATACAAAAAGAAAAGCAAAACAAAATGCGCCCTCACTAATAAGAATAAATCTTGATAAGTGCTAACAGATCTGTCAGGAAGGCTTCTCAATTTGGGCGGCTGTAATATAGCAGTGCGGCCCCCTGCTGCTGGGTGGCTGTTATGGGTTGAATTTTGGGCCCCACGGTGTGACAGCAAATGATATAAGGAGACAGAGAGAAAGCCAGTTTCTATTCACATCCAGCGGCAACATTAGCATATCTCAAACAGCACATCCCAAATGCCCTGACCACCTGTAGATGAATCTTTTTTCTGCCTTCTGATTATTTCCTAATAAAGTAGAATGTGAAAGGACGGGGCTGATGATATGTGTGGAAAATCTGTGTGTCCTCAGAGCTAAAGAGAAATTGAATGAGCCCAGCACACTCCACGCATGCATTGTGCTTGCAGGACAGCGCGTGGTCTGCCTGTAGAAGTGTCTGCGAGGGGGGTGGGCTACAGGGGTGCCGCCCACTGTGCAGCAGTTGGCTGTTGCTGGGAGGGGGCGGGGCTTATGGTGGACAGGGGAAACCAGTGGGAGGTGGGTGGGCAAGCTTACTCAGGGGTTGTCAGCTCATAGGGCCCTGAGTCCACTGTCTTTTTATACACTAGGTGCACTTGAGTCAAGCTAGAAAAGAGCTCAGCTCTGAGATCTTCCACTATTGCCTGCTACCAGGAGTTTCTAATAAACTGCAGGGCTACCAGAAACAAGAAGGAGGGAAAACCCAGCACAAACCCAGTCTTTTTTTCCTTCTCAAACACAACAAAAAGGATTAAAATTCTTCTTTTTGATCTGCTTCCCCCCATTCCCCTTCTGAATTACAGCAGAGCTTTAGGAGGATGGCAGAGCAGAAGAGGCAGGTGTCTCTGACCCAGGCTGTGACCCTGGCGTTGGTTCTGCTCACCTCAGCTGCTTCGGCAGAGGAGTACGACTACTACAGCTGGCAATCGGACAATTTCCACAACGGCCGCTTCTATGCCAAGCAGCCACAGTGTGTGGATATCCCAGCCGACCTGCGGCTCTGCTACAACGTGGGCTACAAAAAGATGCGTCTGCCAAACCTACTGGACCACGAGACCATGCCTGAGGTCAAGCAGCAGGCGGGCAGCTGGGTGCCACTACTGGCAAAGCGATGCCACGCTGACACGCAGGTGTTCCTCTGCTCCCTTTTTGCTCCAGTATGCCTGGACAGGCCCATCTACCCCTGCAGGTCGCTGTGCGAGGCGGTGCGGGACAGCTGCGCCCCGGTCATGGAGACCTACGGCTTTCCCTGGCCAGAGATGTTACAGTGCGAGAAGTTCCCCATCGACAACGATCTGTGCATTCCCATGCAGTTCTCGCCGGCTCACGCCACTCAGACTCCAGGTAGGACCTGCAAGAACACTGTGGTTTTAGATATAAAGATGACTGTTATTGATTCATTCAGTGAATATCAAAAATGAATTTACATAGGAAATTAATGCAACACAGATGTGACAATCCTGTACCTGTAAACTAAATTTTGGCAAAAGACTAAAAATCTAATTTTACAACAAAATAAATAAATAAATTCACGAGAGATGCATGAACATTTTTTTTTTCTTTTTAGTATTGTTTCTTAAACATTTTGATAACCTATAATAAGCATCAGTACTTTCTGATTTTAAAACCTCCCCTTTTTGCTTAAAAAGTACAAAAATTATAATCACTAAGTCTCCATAGATCTATACAATAAGGCCCATTAGTGGATTTTCTCTTGCTTTGTTTAGCCTAGAGCTCTAGAGAAAGTAAAATTAGGAAAAGCTCTTGGAAGGACAAAAACCTTTCACTATCTAAAGCAAACATCTCATGTGGAATGTGGAGAGGAGCGTTCCTGCTGCGCCCTGCCTCTCTTTGTTTAATCGTGCATTTAGGTTTCCAATTAGCCAGGCAGCCAAACCCTTTGGATCACTAATTAGTTGAAAAAGTTGTACATTACTTTGTCTGACTGAAACGAGAAGGACTATTGTAATAGAGAGAGGAAGGACAAGTGAAGAGAAATAGCCAGGAGTGTAGTTAATGCTCAGTTTGAGGATGGTGTTAAACCATATATACAGAACAATAGATTATCAAAAGATTATTATTCTTTTAATAAAAACATGTGGTGCCAAAGAAAAAAAAATTATAAAAATAACTCAAACAAATCTTATTCTTTGTCAGTTTGTAAAATGCATTCATTTTCTCAACCATTTGTAAAGATTAATGCAAAAATGCAACAAGTGATGCACAAATAAAGTCCCAAAACATTAAGAAATGAATGCATTACTGTATGCTGTGTTCACAATGAATCACATTTACTGTACAATACAGCTTTCCTTTTATTTAAATATAATATATGAATAAAAACTAACATAACACTTAATGATACTTTTCATTCAAAAAAAGTTGGGTAGAATAGAAAACTTATGTTTACTTAACCTATTTTTGGGAACATCTGGGAACATGCTGAAATGTAAAACTGTTTAAAAAATGTGAAATGTTTTTTTTTTTTCATTTCATTTGAAAAATTTCACATTTTCTAATAGGGGTAAGATGAGATGTTTGGGTTAGTCTGTAGTCATACTTAGCTTTATATATATATATATATATATATATATATATATATATATATATATATATATATATATATGTCTCCATTTACAGTAGTAAACATGCACACAAATTCTCTTTTCACTGCTAAGATTTGATGGATTACAATGTTCTCAAAGAAGGAAAAAAAGAGGCTTTTGAAAAAATGTGACTCCACAATACTGTTTTCATACTTCAGAATTAAGTAGCTTGGCTTCTGTTAGAAAAATAAGCTCCTTAAAATTGCAGCAAACTCAAGAGCAAGCAGAGTAAGAGTGGGACCTTCGAGACAATATCAATTACAGCCATAGCTGCACTGAAATTACATGATACTGAGAGTTTGAAAACTAGCAGAACTAAGCAAAAAGCTCTCTGCATCGCAGCTGGATGGGAAAGTAGCTCACGGGCAAGCGTTTACAGCGATGTGTGTTTTGGTGAGCGTGCACATCGACGTGAAACAGGACTCTAGAGATAACATGACAGCACAAACCCTCGTTTGACACGGCAAGTCGCTCCAGCCTGCAGCCGTCAGCTCCGGCACACAGGGACATGAAGAGCTGTTTTTTCCCCTGTGGTTTGAGGTGAAGTCCTGGGACGGGGCCCGTTCACAGCCAGAGCCACAGACATGTTTGACGGGCTGTTTCTGGAGATACATTCCAGTAAAACATTGGACAGTGCAACAAAAAGCCTCTTTAAACAATATTGTTCATTCTACAAATAGAAGACTTGTTCTTAACAGACAAATAGCCAAAATAAGAACCATTTTTATTGGCTCCTCTGAAAAATCCAGCATACGTCCTGTTTTATGACATATTTACCACTTAAAATCTGTGATTATAAAGTTCAAATGAATTTCAACCTGAATTTCAACCGCTTTAATTGTTAAAACATTTTCTCTCATCCCAGTTTAATATGCAGAGACAACTATGAGGTCATCATGATTTTGCCAAATAAGACATGTTCCTGCATCAACATCAGTTGTTGAACCGGGAACAACATTCCTGTTTAAAAACATAGTCCTAACCCTATCCCTACCCCTAAACCTAACCCTACCCATAACATCCCTAAAATCAGAGGGAAATGATAGGTGAATATAAATTGTGTAGAAGCCCTTAAATCTTGTTGTAAGCCTAAACTTGACATTAACTGTAAACCTATCCCTCTAATCTGACTGGTTGATTGGAATGTTGTTCCAGGATCAACAAGCACTACTGCATTGGTTCAGCAGTGGGGCGGGGCTATTTAGCTGACCAATGGCAGATGGGGGGCGTGTCTGTGAAACCTGTTTGAAAATCATATGTTTTGCCACTCTAGATTTTTTTAGGGTCTCCTTTTAATAATAGAACAGAGCAGACACAATTAATTAGGCTAAACATAGAAATGTACAAGATAAAACAAATCTACCAGCTCAGATTAGAGTGAATGTGTGTTCCATTGTTTGCAGGGTTCTGTTGAATCCAGAGGCGCTGCTGCCTGAGGGACGGCTTGGGGAGACATGTAAACCTGTCTCTGTCTCCGCTCACTGCAAATTTAAACAGACATAAATAACGGCAGTTTTTCATCCTGATTAATGTTTTATGTCCAAAGTGTTGCTGCTCATAACTTCATGGGTCCAAATGACCCATAAAATTATGACCTGTGCATAGTTTAAACAGAGCATTTCCCCCATGAACTGTGATACAGAAAGTCAGCGATGCAGAAATCACTCGGATTCAGAAATACCTGTAGGCTCTCTGAAGAAACTGTGAGGACTTAAAAAACTACATTTATATCCATGATGACAAACTGTGGGAAGGTCTTAGTGACAGATTGCATCACTTACGGTTTACTTGTCTTACTAAATATGAGATTTTACTCAAGTACTTTAAATGAATAATAGGGTTGACCGGTGCTAATTGTCTCAATTCACAAAAAACTCTAAATTTGGGTATATTTTTAAACATTAATTTCTGTATAGGTAGACAAACATAAAAAAAATAAAAAATAAAATAATAATAATAATAAAAAAAACACTATAATTGGACACTTTCATTATTATTGCACAGGGGAAAAAAAAAAAACAGTTATTTTTGTGACAGCATAGTGTGTAGTCACAACGAAACCTGACAGTCACACATTATAGGTTTTGTGTCAAATTTAACCTGTAAAACAGTGTAGTGTGGTGTGAACAATTTAAAATGTAGTATACATAATCATTTATGAAAAATAAATTGTTGTGAAAACACTGTTCAGGCTTTCCAGTTTCAAAATATACTTATATGACCCTACAACCAATAACTTAACTGGCTTTATTCAAGTTTTACCCAAAAAAATAATATCAACCTGAGTACAGTAAGTTACATAACTTTTAGGTCATCATTTTTTGGTCAGTACACTTGAATAAAAAACAACTGATGTTACCAAATGAACCACATTTTTAGGTTACCTGACAAAAAGATTTACAATGCAGAAACTGCATTAGAACTAAAGCACTCTTGCTTATTAAAAATATTTCTTTCAGAAGCAGTTCCGTTGAGTCCTTAACACATGTTTCAATGATCACAAGAGAGTATCCAACAGGAAATTTAAGGGAATACATTACAAAAAAAGTATTGCTCTGATATCACTCAATCTCTGAATTGGCGCTTCTTGCAGAAACTCGGTTTGCAGAATTACCCTCGCTCAGTCTCCTGACACATGCTTTGGCTCAGTTTCTACCAGGCATCCTGCCAGCGAGCCACCCTGCAAAACAGAATAAATCGCTCTGCTGTGCAAATAAGACATTTCAGCTTCAAGAATGCAGCTCACGACGGCCTGCGAGTACGAAACAAAAGTTTCCTCCACAGCACGCTCAGTGTGTGCAAGTCGCCGTCCACGTCACGTCTCCGTCCCGCTGAATGCTAAATGTATGGGAATTTCTGCTCAGGGACCAAATGACGGTTAAAATGTACAGAGGGGTTCAACTCCCCACGACCTGTGCACTGAAGCCTGGTGAACTTTGACCCCTCCCCTCATTATCTACCGCTATGTCTGTGCTTGAGGCTGGGGTGATAAACTCTGACCCTTGGTTTTTAACCTGGAAGGGGGAGTCTGGAGACGAGCCATGTAAGCTCTTGTTAACAGATGCTTTTGTTTTGTGAGCTCAAGGGAGAACCTGTGCTGAATAAATGACAAAATCATATTCGTCACCTCAGAAATCAGATATAACAAACTTCATTGTGTGTTTGATTTCAGTGGAGAACTTCAAGCTTTAGCCAATCTGGTCATGGTTTGTTCCATCAGACCCACCCCACAGAGATCGAACAGAGCTTTCTATATTTTTTCTTATATCTTTTCCAAATTTTCAAATGCCACATCCAGCATTCTTCCTCGGTTAAGCAGATTGATGATGTGATAGAAGCCCAGAAGTTTGGAACTGGACAATACACCTGACACTTATACCCGAATGTCAAAAGAACCATTATCAGACATCAAAGAAGAGATGGGGTCAAATTTTCTTCAAAAATGTAATAATAATAATAATAAAACCTTTACAAAAATCATTATATTCTACTGCTCAAACTTTTGGGGTCTTTTGGGGTTTAAGATGTTTTAATAATTCTGAAAGAAGTCATTCGTGCTCACCAAGGCTGCATTTTTTAAAACAGTAATACAGAAATATTGTCAAATATTATTATAACTCCAAGTCATCAGTGTCACATGATCCTTCCAACGCTATCTCACGACCAATTCGTACGAATTCGTACAAGTGATAAAAAAGTGGCTAATTCGTACGAATTCGTACGACCTCACTCGTACGAATTTGTACGATTTGTCTAAACCCACGTGATGGGTAGGTTTAGGGGCGGGGTCAGGGGTAGGTCATTCGTATGAATTCATACGAATTGGGCAATTCGTAAAATATGTACGATTTAGCAAAAATCGTACGAATTCGTACGAGTGAGGTCGTATGAATTCGTACGAATTAGCCACCTCGTATAATTTGTACGAATTGCTGTGAGATCAGGCTGGATCCTTCAGAAATCTTTCTAATATGCTAATTTCGTGATACATTTTTCAGCATTCTTTTATGAATATAAAGTTGAAAAGAATAGCATTTATTTGAAAAATATTTTTTTAAATAATGTAAATTTCTTTACTGTAATTTCTGATCAATTTAATACATAGTGTTGCTGAATAAAAGACTTTTATAAAAAAAAATAAAAAATAACATCCTTTAAAACACTTACAACCAAAGCAAAATTCTGATTTAAATAATGAGTCAATACAAGAGCAATCCTTCTTCCAAAATGTGTTCGTCTTACCCTGATTCACTACGGTAAGCCTATTATATGTGTCTATGTTTTAGACCTGTCGGGATAGTTTTCGCGGGAAATTGCGTACTTGCGTCACTCAACCATGCGTGTCTCGTCATATCCGTAAATAGAGAAAAGTTGCTCCGGCTACTTTGACGCGTGTATGGTGTGGTAGTGGCAGAGGTTAGTTGCTACAGCGAGCGAGAAAGGCTGACATGAACCTGCTATAAATCTCCAATCTCCAGGGAATCACCTGTTTAAAAAAAAAATGCAGAACAGATGACACTCTGCCAGCGAAAAGAGAAAACGACAGAGCTCGTAATAAAACGAGAATAAACTTTGGCTTGGATTTTTGTAGATGGCAAGAATTGATGGGTTTGAAATGTAAAAGTGATGCTGACATGACATTCTTATTACTTTATTTTAAAGGAAGTACCTTGTCTATTAATGGGTGTAGCTACAGCAATGTGTTCAACTAGTCAGCTTGAGATCCTTTCATCAAAATCTTAAGCCTAGAAATGAATGTTCAATAAATAATCAAATCATGTATTTTTAGTAATTAGAGGTATTGTTATTAAATATTATGTATAAATCCTATCAAATCCATGCAAAAATAGCTCGTATAACTTCAATCTGATGAAAATTACACACACACACACACAAAAAAAAAACTCTAATAAGACCCGCTCTAAACCATATATGGTTCGCCTTCACTTCCGGCCTGAGACGTGTGGCCTGGCTTGTGTGTCCTGAAACATGTGGTGCTGCGGGGCTGCAGCTGGATGCAATTAACCCTTTTCACTTTTCCGGGTTTCTCAGAAGCTGAAGTCGTTATAGTTGGGTAAACTTCTATAGTGGTGAATGAGAGACTACATTACTTTTATTTTTTGTGTTCCCATTTGCTCAAATAGCAAAAGAAAAACTCCACAATAGTGTTTTCACAACTTTCAAAACAGAAAAGAGAGAGAGAGTTTTCCCTCCCATATATTGAAAAAAAAAAAAAAAAAAAAAAAAAAACTTAATAATTTAGCTAGTACAAGGTGGTTTTTCAGGCAATTTGAAAAAGGTATAATTTGCAAAACTGCATTAGAAACTGTTTTGTTTTTTTGTTTTTTTGCATTTTCAGGTCACCTGGCATACGTAAATGTCGATCATTCTTTAAAGATGGCGCTGTATGTTTGGACAGAAGACGAGACAGCTCTTAATTAAACTCATAAAAGAAAAGAATAACGGGAATACTTGATTCTAAACAACAAAGAAATACCACAATTTATCAAGACCTCGAAGCAGATAGGAGGGAGAAACACCTCATACAGTACGTGACTGCTCTCAAGTATAAGGGGCTTTCCTAGCCATTAATCTTTGGATAACAGGCTTCCGTCTCCTTCGATTAATAATAGCTAGTGCTGCAACCCGGTCACACTAAATGCGTCTCTAAAGCACGCATTGTGTTTATCGTGCAATTTATACGCCAAAATGAGTTTTTACGTGCATATGATAGGCATGGGTAGGTTTAGGTTTAGTAGTGGTGTAGGGTACGTGCATATGATACGCATGGGTAGGATTAGTCGTGTGGGGTGCGTGTGTATTACACGCAATAAAGTGCATATCAAATGCACGCGAAAACTGCGTATCATATGCACATAAAAACTCATTTTCGCTGGCATGATTTATCGCGAGAGGAAAAAAAAACGTTTTAGTCGGATAACATCGGTTTTTACTAATTTTACCAAATTAAAACAAATTTTACCTAAATTGTAATTTGATGCAAAGGTATTATAATAATTACAAATGTACATACATAAAAAAACTGCTGGATTTATAATTCTGATGACCGTTAAAATGTGTCAGCAACTCATTTGCATTTAAAGATACATGCACGAAAACAGCATCTATTTGCCTTACCATTTTCTACATGCTATAATGATCTGTGGGCTATTTTGAGCTAAAACTTTACAGACACATTCTGGGGACACCTGAGATTTATATTACATCTTGTAAAAATGGAAAAAAGAAATCCCCTTTAACTAAGTTTAAAACTACATTAATTTTCCCATATGAGCATGTGTACAGTATGTGTGTTATACAGTAATTTAAGCCCACTAAACAGAAACCCAGTACCCCAGTAGGTGGCACGATAAACATCTGTATATCTACAGTTAAAAAATAAGAAACTATCAGCTCCAAGAAGGTCATGTAAATCTGTTTGCATGTTCCAGTGAATATTTTCACTGTCAAACTGCTGAGAAGAATGTTTTCACAGTGTCCTATTAAAAGCTCACCCGTACTTTTGCAACGAGTGTAAAATATTCTGGTTGACATTCAAATCCTGTTGTGGAGAGGTCAAAAATATTTTCCCCTTAGACTATAGTCCAGGTATATGCAGAACACACTGTACACACACTATCTGAAGGGATGTGATTTCACAGTGATGAACCACTGAAAGTTTTAATCTTGTTTCCCTTTCCTCTGTGAGGAAATAAAACTAGCAGCTGCCAAACCTCTCCCTCTCATGACTTCAAACACTGTGGATTAAGGTCCATTAGCACTGGCTTGCTGCCCCTACATGAGTCCAGCATTGCAATGAAACAGAGTTATACTCGCTGCACTAAACCAAACACCATATTAGAGCTGTTAGCATAAACAATCACATGAGAGTTTCATTTATTCAAACCAATCATTTTAGTAAATGTGAAACATTCCCACCCTTTATTTGTTTGTTTGAGTCTTCTGTGATTAACTGACTGCACTGAATCTTTCACTGAACTTACTGTATCATTGCTACTGACCTCAGATAACAGTTTATCTCATCAATGAACACCAATAAAATCTCAGCCAATATGACACAGCAGCACTGACTCAACCAATGGCCAAATTTGGGGGCGGGGCTATCTGTTAGTTAGACCAATGACTGACAAAAATACATGGAGTCAGGTTCATTTAATCATAATACAGTTACATTATATTTCTGACTAGAATAAAACCAGTTTTTTTTTTAAGTTACCGTCTGAAGCATACAGTATTTTTAGATTACCTAAAAATGTATTAGTCTACTTTAAATACCAAAAAATGTGTACTTATTGTTAATGGCTGCATTTTATGTTTAATGGTTCTTTATGAGACACTAATTTTTAACCATCTTTCCTTCCTTTACCCTGTAGTTTCGAAAGTGTGTCCACCCTGTGACAACGAATTGAAAGCAGACACCATAATGGAGCACTACTGCGCCAGTGATTTTGGTAAGATATTAACTTTTATTAAGACATCAAATTTGACAACTTAAATAACTCTAGAGTTGTGATCTCTTCATAATGGTAAAAAATTGTAATGAAAAAATTGATGAGAAAGCCTGCGGTTTGCTTGTATGGGAAAGCGGCCACTGTAATACTTAGGGTGAACATAAATGTGACATCATGAGAAAAAGCAGATAGAATATGAGGTTGCTCTGCTATGCATTGCATTAAATATACTGTGCAAATATGTATATAGCAACTCAATGCATTTTCATATTGATGTGTTTGTGTGTGTAGATATGGGCATCTATATATCATGTTTTGTGTTTTTATGTTTTTAGTGGGTGATGCCCAGATCTAGTTAGACTAAGGTTGTACAAAACTAGCCTCAGGTAACTCAGTATCGATACTAAATACCGTAGACTTGAACTAAACTGGCTCAGGAAACTTATTAAATGAAACTAAGGATGTCCATTTTTCAGTAATTCAGTGTTAATATTTGTCATTAATTTCATAATTTATTAGTTCCCAACAGGCGGCAGTGTATCCACAACAGTGCTCACAAAAATTCAAACTGCATCAAAAGACAATATAAATTAAACAAAAATACAACATTTCATGCTTCCATCATACAAAGAGTTGACTTTACTTTTGTTAAACATCCCATCGTGCTTTGTCATTAAATTACAGAAGGAAAGTTAAAATGCAAATTTGACAAATTACAACATATTTTCAAATTAGAGAAGATATCAAATTCCAAATAAATAAGCAAAACACCACAAACATGCAGCAAAGTGACCTGTTTTCAATACATGGGTCACATACATGAGTTCATATGGAATTGACATCCAGATTTAAATGGTGCTGGAGGATTCCTGTTCTAATAGTTTGGGATTTTGTATGGTTCGTATAAAAGTGATGTATTCTGACTAGAGGTCCATTGATCTGTCAAATGTGAATCTCTAGAATGAGTCTCTGGCATTGAATAAAAGAGTTTCAAGGTTAAAAGTCATCTGAAAAGCCTTCCCTATAGAGGGCCGAGGATTATAGCACTGTAGAGTCACACATACGCCTGACTTATCTTTGGCTGTGAGGCCTGTTTCTCTTGGATTTGCATGTATTTTCCTTGATAACTTTGACAGATGACACTAGAAAATATTGTTAGTAGTAGCCTGAGTGTATGTTCTAGATTTTACACATTAAAGTCAGAATATGAAGTGCAGAAATCTCAAAGAGAGTCATAATTTTTTTTTTTTTTCTAGTTCTGGCTTTTGAGAGACTCCACATACTGAAAGCATAATGCATGACAGGATATTACCGCTTGATTAATTTCTTCCCCTGATCTCCATTTTACTGGTACCTGATCACATGACTTGTTGTTTGTTAACTAGTGCTGTACAGTTAATTGTGATAGTAAGTTTAATAGTGTGCTCTATTAATCTTAGTTGGATGTTACGGCCAGTTTCCACAATCTAACAGTAATCAGTGTATTCAACACATACTGGACAGCAGCACACAAATATTTGTATATCAAATGATTTAAGGTTTGTGCATGTGCAGACCGCTGCCGAGAAACCTCTCCATTAGAGTCTATTCACTGGCTCTGAATACAGTTCATTTTAATATTTTATGTAGCGCTAAGGAAATCCATTGTTTTTAAGTTTGGTTTTGGGATTTTAAATGGCTTAGTTTTGTTTATATCTGATTTGTCATTCTCCTTTTTGAAGAACCTTTTGGGAACACAATCATATGAGACTCTTCTGGGAGGGAATTAAAGCAAATAAGTTTTATGACAGACATTGGCTCAGGCATTTCAGAATGATCAAACCAACATTTAAGATGCTGTGCGATGAAACTGAACCGCTGCAAAGTCATGTGAGTTTTTGTTGCGCATTGAGGGATTTATTCGGTAAATGTGTTGCCATCATAGTTTATGCGCATGTCTTCTTATCGGATTGAAAAAAATGTATCTGCCTCAATGGAGTGCATATATTTTTTTTTTTAGTGCACATTTATAGAATTCATGTGCATCTTGGCCTTTTCAAGCGTTTTTTATGCAATATCCCGATTATGCTCATAAGAATAGGTGGATGGAAACATACAGGTCAGGTTAAGAACAAAATTTTAAGAGAATTTTACATCTGGGGGTGAACTGTCTCTTGAAGGTCAGTTCAAAGTAATTTGTTGTCCAGTTCAGGCAATCATCATTGGAAGAAAATGAAAGTAAAAAAAAAAAAAGAAGACCAAATACACAATACACCATTTTATTAGTATTATTATTATTTTTCTTGTTTAAATCAACTTTCCAATTTTCAGCATGTTGGCAAAACTATTTTCATTTTACAGGATAAAAAAATAAAAAATTGACCTCATGGGTTGAGACCATAGACTGTAAAAAATATGGACAAAGCGTCTGTGACGTCACCCATAGACTTTCTGAAGAACGGTTTTGAAGCCGTTTATGGGGGGTATGGGCGGCGCCATCTTGGAAAATCTTGTGAAATCCTAACCCCGCCCACCTTCTGGCCAATCCATATATGGGTAAAGGACGCGAGTCCGGTTATTCTGCAAATGGAACAGCGCGCGTCACTCAGCTCGCTCTGCTACTCCGGTTATCTATGTATATTTTAGGCAACAATAAAACGATATAAGTTATAAAACACCATACTGCCTCTTTTCGTTTTCATTTAAAGAAATCTTAAACATTATAGCCACACAAATGTGGTTCAGGCAACGCATATTGATTCACTGCATATAACGTTAGCCTATTTATAACAAAACGAAATATAAAAATAACCCTGCCTCTTTTCGTTTAAATATAATATAAAAATATTAAACATTTTAATATGGTCCAGGCAATATGTGCATTTGTACTAAACAACAGATGTTGCAGTAAACAACTATATATGTTGCAGTCTAACCATACAACGGTGAAGTTAAATAGCTTATAAAGTTATGAAACTTCACTTAGCCCTCAGCCAAAACGATTGGCCAGGGAACAAATTATAGATTCACGAGACCAAAAATCGCCCGTCAGATATACACAAGACGAATTATATCTCATGTTTAACCACTACAGAGTCGCCAGAGTCAGCAGCAAACGTCAGAAGGACTAGCCGAGGAAAGGCTGTTCCAGGCGGGGTACATGAGCGCCGAGCGCCCGGTGATCGCCTGCATCTCACAACCTGGAAAAAATTTTCATAAATCTTTATAAATAAACCACAGATTTGAGCTTTAAACAACTACATTCTCGCCTGAAAAACTCTTAAAACTACATTTCATGATACAAAAACAGTAGTATTATATTTCAACTGTATATTAAAAAATGGCGCTTCTTATGTTGTCATTCTCCTTGGCGCAGCCAATGCTCGTTATCAGCTGTCAATCAAGCTGTCAATCAAAGTTAACCACGCCCTTATTTGTCATACATTTTATATCTAAATACTATCTAAACTAACGAATTAGAAAAAAAATCACCCCCCTCACAGTTGTCAGGCACTCGGAACCTATTGAAAAATACAATAAAAGTCCACGGGACCAACCTGTAAAAACATGAATTTATGCTGTGAAAACGGACATTTTAACATGGGGTCTATGGACATTTGCTCCCTTTTGTTACCTGCCCCTAGCGGATTTTCGATGTATTGCAGTTTTTCGCACTTCCGGGTAGGCTTCATTTTTCAGATTAGAATGTTGCCCCTTGGTTGAGACTCACTTTTTTCCTCCTCCTAATTGTGATTTTGAGCAGCCTGAATGATCTTTAATCACCATTATATAAGGAAGGCCGATTAGGGTAAAGTTCAGCAATAGAGACTCTTTTCTTTAAAGATTCATCGTAGCTCTGCAGTTTGAAGTTTTGAGTTTAACATAATCCAACAATAATCACAGCATTACCATGGACTGGCTAATTATATAAACAGTGTATATTCCAGAATTGCTTCAGTGTGTATGTTGGTTTGATATTTATTAATAGTTTTCACTGGCTAGGCTAAAAAGTTGATGCAGTTCAGTTATAAAATAGAATAGAAATTATTGTAAAATCATAATGTTCATTGTTGTTTTTGATGCTACTTGCCATTCAGAATATTTTCAACACAACATGCTCAATTGATAAAAACTCCCAAAGCCTTATGGACATATAAGTTTTGGTTTCAGAATTATTGAAAGAAGGCTGCAAATACTCGGCGCAACACTTTTCCTCATTGCCTCACTTCATCTGCTGTCAGACCTACTGCCAGCAATTTAAAGCAGCTCTTGTGGTTTTGGCTTGTCACCACGATATTGCCCAGGCGCGCTCACTCCTCACAAGCATTATGGGTCATGAGCGATCACCTGAATCAGAGAGAAAAACCCCATGTGTAGCTGAACTACACTTAGGTATGTTAGCTGTATGGTTTTTGCTAAATCTCTTCCAATATATTCAATCTATCTGATATGTAAAGAGAGACAATGTCATATGAAAGCTGATTTCTCCAAAAAGCGTAAATAAACACTGTGGCTCTGAGAGCCTTCAGAATTTTGTCCTGACACAGTAACACTATATTTTAAGAAACAAGACTTCACATGGACTTAAACGAGGTACCCACGCCATAATTTAGAAATTATTTGATGTGATCTGGGAAACCCGTCGGATGTCGCGATGGTACGTTTTAAGGTCAATTCAGGTCTAATTTTTTTTTTTTTTTTTTTTTTTTTTTTTGGTCAAAATTGGGTTTTCATTACATTAATATTCTATAACATCTTGTCTATCATCTCTGAATATATCTTGGCAAAATTCACTAGTTTAGTGCAGAAAAATAGTAGCCTGGCAAGCCAGACCTACATCAAGATGTTTGGTCTGGCAACTCACCATAGACACGCTCACTCCGAGGGGCGGGATAAACGGCTGTCTTTCAAATTCCCTCTGCACGCAATAGGGCAGCGCTTCAACTAACCAGAGCGTTTTCCCAACAGCGGAGCTAGTTGATAGATTCAACTTTTGCCATATTTGGCCGGCAAAACGACAAACACATCTTCCTTTTTTAAGAATGACTTAAGTGCCGTTCTTTGCTCTTTTCTCAAAGAAAAACTTAACTCCAAGTCATCCAGAGTCGCGGACAAAGCCGATTCGAAAGACTGTTCTCCAGCAGCCGTCATTCTTTGTTTTCAAGTCGCAGGCAGGTAACCGTCGCAACTCTGTCGTCATATGTTAAGCCCACCCCGCCTACTCTATAAGTGACGTGATTGGCCTGACCCAATTTAGGTTTTTCCAGCTCAAAAGTCTATGGAGAGTTGCTACACTGCCCTGGCTGCAAAATACATTTTGCTGCATAGGGTGCGTCTAGATTTCTAGGCTAGAAAAATAGCGATTTATAGTGGCAAGCTGAAAAGATTGTGTCTTTCTCTTTAAAAACACGCATGGCGGAGCAAGTTTTTTTTATTTTTTTAATCCAACGTTATCGTGAGATGCGGAGCAGCAGAGCACAAGAGAACAACGGAGTCTGAAGTAACTGCTCACTTAAAAGATCTTGCTCGTCTCTCAATTGTCCAATTTCAAAACGGTTTTCATGATGAATTTTGAGTTCGTAAGCTTTCAAATGATACCTATGATGATGATTACTAAAATATGTGATATGAAAAAAAGACAATAAAAAAAGAGTGCCAATCCCACTAGCAGGAAATGACAGTTAATTAAACTTGTTTTTCTCAAAATTCTGTTCCTGAAAATCATAGCGATGCAGCCGACTTAAGATAACCATAACTTTTGTTACCCACAACGATGAAAGAAACATAAAACATGTAATAGGTAAAATTTCACCATGTGATGGGTTTTCCCAGATCGCATCACATTTATAGACTTGGCACTTTTGGCTTGGACCACTAAGCAACCACCAAGCAATGCCCTATCAACCATCCTAAACACCCAAGCAACTACCCACAATGTCTGCAACCATATTGCATTGGCCTAGCTAACACATTCATTAAATTAAAACCTTCTTGTAATTGTGGCATACTCACATTTTCTTTCGATTTTTCCTTCCCTCATTCTCTCAGATTGAGTATAGACCTATTCATTTTCAGTGACTGTGGGATTACACATTAATCATACACACTCTTTTTAATTTGATTTTTTTTTTCTGGTATTTGATTCTTCAGTAAGAAATCTTATAGGATCTCAATTAATATTTATTGCCAACCAACACCAAATATCCCAAAGCAAGTGAACTGAAACGGTTATCAGTGAAACCATTTAAACATACATTCCTGCCCTTCCAGAGATGCATGCATGTTTATGATAGTAGACAAGGAGCCTAGCTCACACTGAAGATGCAGGACAAATGTTGTCATTGATTAATGTGCTCTCAGCACGTTTGGATAAGTTCTGTTTCATAGCATCAATTACAGATTCTACTCGCTACTTTCATGTTTTCAAATGTAACTTAGAAACAAGAGAACCTGGGAATGTGGATAACTTTGACAGTCAAGTTTTTTTTTTTTTTTTTTTTTTAAGCAGGTTTGCTTCTTTATGGTTTCTAAAGGGAAAAAAACCAGACCTGATCCAAACATAAATTGAAGCTGAAATTTCTGTACAAGAGCAGTGCAGATTCAGGAAGAAAATTGTGTCAGTGGTAAAATTTAGTCATGCACCACCAAAAATTGAATAATATATATATATGTATTTTTTTTTTATCAATAAAAATATGTATTTATTTGATATTCCATGAATTCTTAAAAAAAAAAAAAAAAAAAAAATTCATCAATTTCAATTTCATATTTTGTGGTCATAGGATGAAAATAATAATAATAATAATAATAATACATTTAAGAAAAACCTTAATTCCAGTATGGGTCATTTTGACCCCTTTTATGCTTTCGTGTAGTTTTTTGGTTCATGCATTCATCTGAAATGAGGTCTCAGGATAAACTTGTTGAAAATTGTTGAAATTCTCCACAAAAACAAAACAAAAAACAATTCTTAAAAAAAATATTTAATATGAAAATTTCAAAAAACGTTCAAAAGAGGCTGGTTTAGTGGCTTATGTGGACAGGCTACCGAAGGTGTGTTCACTTTTCACATCTGTCTTTAAAACTTTCCGTTCCACTCTCCGTCCTCTCCCGGGTGAGAGCAATTAGTGCCGTCCATGTTTAAATGATGCTCCTCCGGGGAGGTGTAAACTATTCCAGTGCTCTGGATAGCCTTGGTTCTTCCTGTGTGCTCGTTGTGAAAGGTCTTGTTGCTTGAGACAGCAAAAATATATGGGAGAACCGGAGTGTGACCAAGGGTCCCATGAGAAGATTTCCCATTTTTTCCAATGGATAAAGTTAAATGACAAAGTACCCAGACCTTTTTTCCAAAGGGTCTTTCTGGTCTTTCCTTGGTGTTTTTAAAGAGATAGTTCGCTCGTAAATGAAAATTCTGTCATTATTTACTAACCCTCATGTCTTTCCAAACTCGTATACTGTTAGTTGTTCTGCAATTTTATTTTACTTTTTTAAATAAAAATTATCTGACACTAATAAATATTAATGACATTTTGGGTGAACATTATGGGTTTCGCAAACCTCTGGGAGTTCACGAAGGGGGTTTGTGAGTTGATGAAAAGCTAATAATTAATTAAACATGTAAAATTGAAATAAGAAAAAAAATAAACAAGTGGATGTGTTAAGTTATATAAACTATTGAAACGTGAACTAAAAATCTCAAGGGGTATTTCAAGTAAGTATTTTACGTCAAATTGTGGCTGAACAAACTTATTTTGGGAATTCCTGCTCTAAGTTTCTTTCTTTCTATATTTTATCTACAGCAATCAAGATGAAGATTAAAGAGGTGAAAAAGGAAAAAGGTGACCGCAAGCTTATCGCAGCACAGAAGAAGAAGAAGGTTCTGAAGATGGGAATACTGAGGAAGAAAGACCTAAAGAAGCTCACACTATACATCAAGAATGGAGCAAACTGTCCCTGCTCACAACTGGACAATCTCGGGAGCAACTTCCTCATCATGGGCCGCAAAGTGGACCAACAGTTACTGCTCATGTCCATCCACAAGTGGGACAAAAAGAGCAAGGAACTCAAGTTTGCCATTAAATACATGAAATCTCATCAGTGTCCCACCTATCACACTGTCTTCCAGTGATCAATGACTCTTCTGTCTGCGTCTTCCAATAACTCTTTCAGAGACCGTATCCATGCCTAATTCCAACCATTAGTACAGATGTATTTTATTACTCAAGAAATGGCTTTTGGAAACTGCTTAGGACTTAATTCATCATCAAGTACAGCTACATTTTATTGGCGACTGTATCTACATAAAATGTATTGTTTATGAAGCAATCAGCACACTTACGACGCTCATGCATATTTTAGTGAAATTTTCCTGGTTCCCTCATTCAGAGCACAAGCTATGAGACTTTTCGGAAAGACACTGACAACCCTTTCGATCAATGTGAGAAAAAGAGAATTGTGAACAAGAGCTTTAAAAAGTGCACTCATATTTGATTTCAATGGCGAGATTCCACAAGCAAACGAAACAGAACAAGCATAGTGCCAACTGGTTTTTATTTGTATCTTTCATTTTGTAGATAAGGAATAAAAAAGTTTTTATGTACTATAAAGATACAATCGTGATCATTAGCACCAGAATGTGACACGACTCCAGTTAGGGCTTGAAACTTGGGAGGTAAGAAAACTGATGGATTGAAAAGTGTTGGTCAGGATGGCGGCCCAGATACGTCAACCGCAGCCTGGACCATTTCTCTGCTCTAAGAGCGCACATCATTTCAGCTAAGCTTATGACAGACTCTGGAATCGTTCAGTAATTTTGGTTGGTGAGGTGTTTTTCATGCTTTCTATACAGTATGCAACATTATTTTTTACTAAAAGTATTATATATTGCTACAAATATGCAGACATGGTATGGAAAGAGCCTTCCGACTTTACATCTCACTGTAATAAAAGTTCAAATCTAACTGTGCTAGTTCTGTTTAATCAGCCATCACCTTTTAATGATAAGGTAATATTGTTGATCACATCACAAGAATTTCATCAGTGTGTATTTATCTTCAGGAATTAACAACAGTTCAGCCAAAAAAGCTTTCTTGTCATTTTAAACCTCTATGAATTTCTTTCTTCTGTGGAACGCAATAGGATATTTTTTTCAGAAAACATATTACAGTTTGGTTCTGTCCTGTGGCGGCTCATCAGGGGAGGCACACTCTATACAAAATGTTTAGGTAAAAATGGGAGAAGGACGGTTTAGTGTTAATAATATCCCCAGTTTTCATTCAGTCTCATAATTTGTGTTTCTTGTTTGTAATTTCACTACTTTAACACCATAAAATTAGCCTGGGTTTCCCCATACTGCCTTGAGCAGCGCGATTTTATTCACGCTGCAAGGTAGTCTGGACACCATGGACTAATTTTTCCCCTGAAATAGGGAACCAATCACAGAACGGGGAGGGAGCAGGAAGACGATGACGAAGTATATGCGACACACCGAAGCAGTTTGTTTATCTATGGATCCAACATGACAGACGTAAAAATATATGCATATTTTTAGGAACACATCTACAAAAATATGCCTGTATTTCAAGTTGATAAAATAATTTAAAATCCACATCAGTTTATTTGTGCCGACGCGCCACGCCCTCCCAGGATCTATAACGTTACCAAGGCTACTTCAAGTTCCACTTTTAAAAATGCATCACAACCGCGCGCGCGCGTTCTGCTTGCAGTCGTCGAGATAGATGCTGAGGAGTTGAAGAAAAGAATAGCTAGTGGAGATTGTAAAGTTGTCGACAATACGTCATCAAAAATCAAGTCTAGTGTGTGGGAGAAATTTGGAGTTATCTGAAGAGAATATTGTGAAAGGCTTTGCTGCAAACATTTTCGTGTTGGATAGCCGCAAATGTGGAACTTCATCCCTGAGGAAGCACGCAGATAACTGGTAACAAAGCCGTTCTATCGAACGGTATTTTTCATATTTAACACTGTTAGTATGTGTGGTGTGCAGGGTGTGTTTGAACCCAAAATTGTCAGATGTAGGCTAGACGAAATTGTGTGGCATATAGTGTTGTAGCCGCGTCTGTTCGATTTGTGTGGTAACGTTAGCCATGTTCTTCATGTATCGGCCTTTTGACAGCTTCGGCTGAAGTTGTCCTTAATGGTCGTGTAATAACTTCTGTATGACCTGGCAATAAAAATGTTTGTAAGTGTGTCTATAATGTGATAGTCTAAACTGATTTTATTTCGGGTGCGGGTCGGGTGTCGGTTCTATTTTAAGCGGGTCGGTGCAGATTTTTATTAGTGCTGCTGTTGGAAAACGGGTCAGGTGCGGATTTACAAAATCGGACCCGTGCAGGACTCTCTGGTGTACACATAAATCTGACCCATCGTCGTCTTCTTCGTTGAATATCTGTCGCTCTACATACGTCATCTGGTATAATTTGAAATGATTGGCTATGAGCTGCGTACAGGCGCATTTGATAGACATTCGTAGCGCCCAATAAACGGCTCTGGGCATTCGTAAACCACGCCTCAAATACGAGAAAATGTACATGTGGTTTCCAGACCACGTCTCAAAGAGAAAGTGGTCTGACGTTAGCCAGGCTACCATAAAATATTACTGAGGTCAGAACCACCTCTTCCCCAAATCTGCTGATGTTACAACTGTTCGGAAAACTGTTCTAACTTGAGGGGATACAGAAGGGCAGGGAGAGGCAAAATCCATAGCTGAAGACTTTTGCCTCCATTGGTAAAAGAAAAGAAAGAAAGCCAATCACTATCAAAATCACTAATTTCACTTTCAGCGGTTAGAGTGTTGATAAAAAATAATAAAAAAATGCATCGCAGAGAAGGCTAGCTTCCCTTGGTATATCAACCAATATTAGTTTGAACTGCTAATGCTGATAATGTACTAACTACCTTAATTATAGAGAGTAGAGATATTGATCAGAAAATATTTGATCGACACAATTCGTGCAGATTAAAAATAAAGAAGCCCAGATATAAGTTGGCAATCAGCTTCACTAAATGGCGGCATGTGCTCTTTTAACACGGACATTTAAAGGGACAGAAGGATGGATTTTTTCTTCAAGTGATGGGCTAGGTGAGTGAAATTATATTTATATTGTATTGCTGTAAATTTTCTGTCTAAAAGTGACCAAAAAAGAAGAAGTTAAGCAAAAAATAAAAATCAATCAATCAATCAATCAATTAATCAATCATTGGGAGAGCATCCCCAGACTGCTACAATTTAGTGAGCCTCCTTTATTTTAAAACCCACCACCCACAACTGGTCCTGTCTGGCTTTAGAAGACTTTGAATATAGCATAACATTTGTACAAACCACTTTAATGATTGTTTTGGTGCCTTATGGTCATGTTTGGAGTTTGACAGCATATTTACAGCATTGAATGAAACAGAGCATTCCACAGAAGAAAGAAACAAATACAAGTTTGGAATTACATAATGGTGAGTAAATGTTGACAATTTTTTTTCTTTTTGGCTGAACTAACCCTATAAGGCAAGGCACTATTCATTTAAAATAATGACACTGCACAACATACCAAAACCACAAATGGAGATGCTATGAGCTAAGTCTAAAACAGGAAATATTTATCAGATATCTAAATCACCATAATCATATCAAGATTATGACTCTACTGTACATGTGTTTCCACTTGACAACAGTTACTCTTAAGAACAAATCTATGTACCAACCTGTTTAAACAAGAAAAGAAAAGACTAAAAGAGCAAATGACCAATTCAGTGCCAATCTCTGTAAATGTGAATATGAAAAAAGCAGTGGAATTTATCTGAGATCAAGGTGCAAATGCCTCTCTTCCTGTAGATGCTGGCATTGTGGATCATGGACAAGCAACCCCTCATTACTGGCCTATTGTCTACAGGGATCTTCCAGCTCATGCCACCCCCACTCTCACATTCAAACACTCTCCACACAGCTTACATCAGACAGATCCAAACACCACAGTCTGATCCGGGCTCTCTCACAGGTTCTATAGTCTCACAGTTCCTTCTCAAACATCAGCTGATCAGCATAGGTGTTACAGACAGATGTCTGCTGTCCAATTACAGGATGTTCACCAACACACAACTCACACACTGCTCTTTGCAGACACTTACCGTCTTTAATTAGGTTCCCATTTATACATGTACTTATATTTCTGGTTTAACACTCAAGGATGATGTAGAAATATGTACATTTACACAACATGCTTTTACATGGTTTGGCTACATCTGCTATGCATATTCTACAACATTTTAAAATAATTAAAAGTAGCATGAACTGAAGATTCAATCCCATTTAAAAAAAAAAAAAAAAAAAAATATATATAATTTTTTTTCTTTTTTAAATGCATGTAATATATTTTATTGAGAAGAATGCGTTTCTTTTTTTTTTTTCTTTTTTTTTTTTTTCATTGTTTTGACCTCGTATTATTTAATAAAATGTCTCTCTGGTGACTTATGCAGGACTTCTCAAATTATTTAATCCGCTTAAACCCCAACCGCGTAAGCTCATGTTCATTTGTCACCATTTTGATTGCAATGCCCAAAATCCAGCTTGGTGAATATCAAGATTTTCTAGTGAAAGACCTTAAATTGTGTCGCTCACATAAAGTTACTGGATGCCTTTATATGACTTGGAATATAGAACACAGGTTGTGTTCTTGTCATTTTGAAGCTTGATCTAGTCAAGGGGTAGACAACGTTGGCCCTGGAGAGCCACTGTCCTCCAACCCTGAAAAAAAAAACGTATTAATCCTGAAGACATCGATTAGCTTGTTCAAGTGTGTTTCAATAGGGTTAGAGCTAAACTCTGGAGGACAGTGGCTCTCTAGGACAGACGTTGCCTACCCCGATCTAGTCACAGTCCCCATCCACTTTAATTCTAAAAAAAAAATTAATTACAGAATTAAAATTTTGGTCCAAACTAACATGTTTTTTTTTTTTCAAAAACAGCTGCATACAACATTGAATCAGATTATACAAACTATGTACAAATTTGAAAGTAACGGACACATGCTCAATTACTCTGGAGAGGAGGAGAGGAAAGATTCAGTGAAACAAGAACATGAGATAACAGTGCTGGAGAAAGAGAGAGGACACCAGAAGAGAAAGAGTCTTCTCATAGAAGCTTATCAGACGGACAGTCCTGGCCCCTCCTTCTCATCGTTCTGTCAGCATCACCGCAAAGGTCACTTACCGTGATTAAAAAAGGCCTGATGGCCGCAGACAGGGGGAACAGGGCTCCGCTTTGTGCCAGATGACCGGTGATATAAACAGCCCACCACACCAGCAATCAAAAGATAATTTCGACTCTCTGTCAGCTTCTGTGTCATACTGATTTCCCTGAAAGGTTAATATCACGGGGAATGCAGGGTCCAGCCAAGAGCGGCCCCCAACCCCTCACTCTCTCTGGTTTTATCTCACCCCAGTAACCTCGGATCCATCAGCAGGGATGGAGAATGGCGCCTTTGTGTTGTTCAATTGCTGCTACTGTGCTTGCAGGCGCGTTGTAGTAGGTTGATTAAAAACTGGCTGAGAGACCAGCAGACCCTCCAGTGTCGACATGGAGGGACGAATTCACCGGACCTGTTGTGCCACTTTTTGGGTAATTCAGAGTGCAAAAACCTACGTTTTAATCACTAACCCTCCACAATCATTTTTAAACCAGGCACTAAATGCAACCCAGGCTCACTGGAAACACTTTCCTGAGGCGACAGTTCAGAACAATTATATTACATTGCTTCTTGAACATTTTGCAACACTTTTAAAGTGAAATGTACAGTGAGTGCATGGTGCTAAAAGCAAGTTCAGCTTTATATGAAACATTGTGACAGTTTGGAAATGAAACGTCCAGTGAGTGATGCTAAAAGGTTAATCCTCTATAATGTTTGAAAATAACGTACCACCTTCACCAAACCCTAACCTAAACCTAAACGATATATTGTGAACAAAAGCAAACGTGAGATATAAATGCATTTGCTGAAGTAACCATGCCATTGAGCTCTTTTATCGTGACTCGTGTTTCACAGGACTCGCACTTAGTGCTTTACATTGCGAGTGCAACGTTGTACCAACTGAGCTACCAAGCAAGTTTATTACGTCAGAAAAGCCATACAAATGGAGCTGGATATGTGATGTAAACATCAAAATGTATTAGTTTACATACAGTATCATGAGCTATGGTAAAAGTGTTTTGAGGTCATAACATAGTACCGCATTTCTGTCATGACAACTCTCAGGAGATTGGTATGGTAATAGAGCAACACCCCGGTATTTGTTTGAAAGTTGAGCCGCAGCTCATTGGAAGCTCATGATGAAACCGCAAACAATCAGCTGTGCCAAGTAGATAATGATGTGATCACTACCAAATGAGTCAAAGACTGAAAAGGGATAAACATTGTTTTATTGTAATTTACTGTTCATTTCAGTTGGAAATCGCAGTAAATTGAATGTAAAGGTGCATTTTTGCAGTTGCAAAATTTAGATTTAGACAAAAAACATGACCAAACAAACAGGTCAACATCAGGTTCTGAAGCAATGACAGCTTTTAGTAATTAATTAAATATGCTTAAATACGCAGCACACACACATTGAACCTCATTCATGAAACACAAGCAGAACTAATTTCCTTGCAAATTGTTCATAAATCCATTCTTACATAAATTACTGAATGCAACAATTTATGTAATAATGTTTTTAGATGATTTGCACAGAAATTCGTTCTGCTCATGTTTCATGAATGAGGCCTGATGATTACATGTAAGACAAGGAATTACAAACAGGATGCTTTTGAATTATGGCAGCTGATTTAAGCTGAAAAAAGCTCAAGAAACACTGAGATCAGACTGTTCTTTCAGTCAAACGTTTCAACACAGCCTGTTTGACTATCTATAAAAAATTCATAATTTATCATCTGGCAAAGCTAAAATGTCTTCATAGGAGGTTCAAAGAAAGTTAATCTATTGCATAAAGCTAGAAACATCCCTCAAAGCAATATTTGTTCAGTATTGGGAATAACAAAAAAAAAAAAAAAAAAAAAAAAAAGCAATACTACTAACTTTTTCCAGCAGCATGAATGAAGTGTACTGGTTTTCACACTGGCATGCAATGCACTTGACGTAACAGTGTGATGAATGAACCAGAATTAATATCAGCCAACATATATTTTTATTTATTTTTTTAATATTGCATATTACATTATTACACATTACGCTAAGACATATTTACACAAAATTGAATTAAAAATAAGTTTGTATTTCTAAGAAGATAACTGGATGTCACCTGATAAAATCACATGACATACGACCATTTGAAATATTAAACATTAAATATGGCGTTTTCACTTTTTACTTTTCACTTTTTAGATTTTGCAAACAAATAATTCACTCAAGATTTCCTAACTGATTCACTTAAATTGACAGTTTGAACTGATTCACGTAAATGAATCACACTCGTCAACTTTTATACTTTTGAATCTGAATTATAATGACACCTGTTTTAGGAAACTTAGTGGGAAAATAAAAATCATATGAAATACTATGTTTCTTAATTATATATACTTGATTCATACTACAGAGAAGGCAGGACCTTTCATTACTACACTATAGAGACATGAGCATGTCTGCATTCCTGGACAAACGGGATGTGCGGTGAGACAGCTCTGCTTTGAGAGATGGGTGTTAATGGGAGCTCTGTTCCACAGGATACAGCGAGACCCTCCGCAGTGTAAGCGCTCATGGCTTCTGACTTGAAAAATCATTTGAGGCAGACCATCGGTCGACTCTCATCAGCAGCGAAGAATTAATTGCGAGCACGGGAGCACATAATTTAAGAGCACAGCATCTGTAAAGTCCATCATGCCGCTGCAGTCCCAACAACTGCCTCGCAGAACAAACACGTCCACCGGGGAGATTTATGCCACTATGGAAAAAACAACAGAATCTGATAAATAAATCCATTTCCCCTGCGAATCGACTCCTCTGTCACCGCTTTGTGAGAGGAACCAACGCGGGGGCCCCTGAGGGGTCAATGTTGTTGGAAAGGTCATATGGAGCGACAAACCTCAGTGTTTTGGCAGAGGGGTCACAAACTTTGACCTCTGGGCCCTGAGAGCCCTAGCCTGGGAGGGCCGCACAGGCAAGAGTTAAACGAGGACCTCCATCTCTTGCTAATTGACATAATCTGTAAACTCCAGTATCTGCCCCCGTTTCTCAGTCGGGCGGGTGGGTTAATCAATAGAGCTGAGACAGTGGAGGGTGAAAGTGGGCCAGCGGTCTGAAGCTATTCAGCTTTTCCAAAAGCTCTTCTATATACGGCTTGAAGAAACCTTGACAAATAAAGCTATTCTCTGGCATTGTTCATTGGGAATGGCCAACTGCCATGTCTGGCTCTTGCGACCCACTCCTTAAAGCACACACTCAAAGTAAGTTCCCATGAGGCAAGTGGAGGGAAAGCACAAAGCCCCTTTAGCAGGAGAAATACGGGTTTCTATCAGGGTGGTAGAATTGGGGTCATTAGGGTTGTGCCACCCCCTCACTAACCTTTACCTCCCTCATTGCTGTAGTCGAGCCCACCCTCTTTCCTCCAGAGGTCTCTCATTCATATGCATAAGTGTCTTGTGAAAAGCTGCTGGGGAGCTCAGCCACTGATGACCTGCCAATCAATCTGTCACTCACAACTGTCGAACAGCATGTATATGATGGGCTATTGGACTAAATCATGCTGGAACCAGTGTTGGGTAGTAGCATCACTACAAACACAAAAGCGATTAGATTAACGGTGTTTCTTAGTGGTAAATTGGTATCATCACTATTTTTTAACCCTCATGCTCTTTTGAGGTTGATTATGTTTGGGATCTCAAAGAGCCCAAAGATGTAGGAGTAAAAATTATATTAGTCATTTTAAAATGAACTTCCTTTCAAATTTCCCTTCAAATTATTTAATCTACATCACTGTTCAGAAGTTTGAGGTCTCACTAAGGCTGCATTTATTTGATCAAAACCAAGGTAAAACAGTGTGTGAAATATTATTACAATTTAAAATAACAGTTTCTATGTTTGCACATTTTAAAATTAAATTTTGCTGGCAAAGCTGAATTTTCAACATCATTACTTCAGTCTTTAGTGTCCCATGATCCTTCAATTATCATTCTAATTTGCTGATTTGGTGCTTTAAAAAAACATTGCTTATTGTTATCATTGTTGAGAAAAGTTGTGCAACTGAATATTTTTGTGGAAACTGTGATACAGTGCTTTTTTTTCAGGATTATTTGATAAATAGAGAGTTCAAAAGAACTGTGTTTATTTAAAATAGATTTTATTTATTTTTTGTATTGTAAAAGTCTTTGCTGTTACTTTTGTTCAATTTAATGTGACATTGCTGAATAAAAGTATTAATGTATTTAAAACTTCTGAATCAGGTTGATCCCTGCAAGAAAAAAACAACAACATTTAAATAAAATGACAATAAAAGAAAAGAAAATAAAACTAAAAAGTCGATGCATGGATCTGTACCTACAATTGAAACCAACCTTGGATATCTTATTACTAGCCAGTGACAAAGATTGTTATAAAAATGACCATCTGCATGTAAAACTTGTGATTGAGCATGCTTCAGATGAAGATTCTCTACAAAAATAGACAAAAAGTACAAAAAAGTACTTTTTGTACTTTTTTGATTCTCTACAAAAATCTACAAAAAGTAGCTTACCAGTTTAGCAGTCTCACATTGTAACTAAATACTTTCTAGCTCTTTTTTTTTTTCTTCCTGTAATGTATTTGTTAGCATAGTTAGCTACACTTTTTGAGTAGCTTGCCCAACACTGGCACTGTAATCTATGCCTGCTGTCTGAACCATGAATCCAATGTCAAAGAAAATCAAAAGGAACATACTGAGGATTGGCAATGATTCAAACAGATGGTCTAGTTTTAGCCAGACACAAAGCTGTAACACATTTAATCTGTGGAAAAATTACGATGAACATGTGAGTGACACTATCTTCATAACTGGAAATAGAAGATAAAAACAAAAAAATAATAAGTTGTATTATTTTGTATTATTACTGTCTTCCAGAAAAGACAAATCACAAATGAGGTCTGTTAAAATATATTTCTACTAGACAGTAATGAGATTATTGGGATTTTTTCCTTAATTGCTTATAAGGACTTTTCTCCTGAGAACAATATAATGACCCTAATAATTTCATAAGTCTCCACTAGTGTGGCAAGAGATACAAAAGACTGAAAAAAAGTTTTCACTTTATTTTGATGATTTAACACATTCTGTTGACTATAAGTAACGTTGCACCTACATGTCTACTAACTCGCATTAGAGTGTTAGTAGAGTATTAATAGACTGGTAGGGTTGGGTTTGAATAAGTTAACATGTAGTTGCAAGGTTACTGATAGTAGAATATCTGTTGTGGAATCATCACAATACAGAGTTAACAGATATTAAGCAGAGACTAATAATCTACTGAGAGTTAGTTGACATGTACTTGCAAAGTTACTAATTGTCAACAGAATGTTCAAAAGGAACCATCAAAATAAAGTGTTACCGAAATAAAAGGTCACCCATTGCAATTTTTTTTAAAGAATTGGCCATCTTTTTTCTGTGTATTATAGACATAATTGCATGAATGTCTCTTACTTTTTAAACCCATTCCCTCAATATAACGACCATGTTTAACAGTCCAATCAATTGCCAATGGACCAAAGTCCCAGCCTACCTTTTTTTTTTTTTTTCGCTCAAAAATACATCAGATTACGTAAGTAAAATCCCTTGCGAACAGCGTGACTTTAATTTTATAGCTCTATACTCTTACCATATGCCAACAATTGTCTAATGTATTAAAGGATTAAAGGATTTCCATGAGATTCTCTGTGAGCACCTGGTTCTGTGGGACCAGCATGGATCTGTCCACTCACCCCAGAGAGAGGAAAGCACATCCACCTGGCTCTCACCCAAAAACACTCCTCAATGCCTGCATTCAAGTGCAGAGCTGAACATAACTAACAGAACAGCCATAATGCTGTCATTCCACACTTCACATACTGTGGGTGTTTCCCTGGACTCCATCTGTTGCACAGAGCTCAGGTTGCTCATGTTGACAAACACAAAGAGTGCTTTAAAGAACTTTTCAGTGAGGCAAACTACAATATGGCCATGCACACACAGCAGCTAAATTAATTTGTCAGTTTACCTTTAGTGCTTAATCCTGTTCTGTACATGGGTCAATGATGTGATGGGTCATTTTTTTGTCCAAAGGCCTTAATAATAATAAAAAAACAAATATGTAACATCCAAAGTATGTAAGGTAGTACAACTTGATCGCTTTTACTGAATCCAAAAGGTTTTAATTATATTTTACTACATATAAAGGTATTTTAAAGATTTTGAAGTGTCAAAAGGTCATTCAGTTTAACCGTCCGAAGGCCAATACAGCAATTTCATTTGTGATTAAAATATCTTAAAATTTAATCAATTTATATATTTTTTATTCTGGCATGATTTTATAACATTATATATCAACATAGTGCAAAATGGTATTAAAATTATGTATAGAAGTTGTTGCTTTGTTATGAGAAAGAATGTCCGGAAAAATTATTTTCATTGATGTCATTCAGAGTAACCAATATAAAGGGCTCCATTTTGGTTCAAATCATGTGGTCAATATTATGTGACAGGATGTGACATCATTCAGACACCTGCAAAGGACCGTATGGTTGTGAAGCAAAGTATGTGACTCTCTCTTAACTATTAGAAAAATTCATGTTTTCACTTGCTCATACACATGTCCCCAAATATCGGGTCATTCGGTACAACCGCTATAAAACATGGATAATGTTGTAATATTTTAAAAACTTTTACTAAATATAAAATGTTTGATTGTCCTTTTGGTAGCTAGCTAACTAACAAGCTAGGCAGCTAGATATCAGCCTGTTAGCATTGAGTGAAGATTTTGTCATTCGTTATAACCAAAAGAGTCATTCGGTTAAACCGAAATTTTGGTTATAACGAATGACTTACTGGTTGTATCAAATGACAGCAATGTATGTTGGTCATATTTGTACATATCTGGAATAAATAAATACAACATTTTATTAATAGAAAATGTGCAGTGTATATTAATATATAATTTTGACTGAATTTTACCTTTGCAGATGCCTTTATCAAATAAGGAAAAAGCCGCTCACTTCTGGGCAAGGATCAATGCTGATCGAACGTTAGAACCTACGTTAGAAGCCTAGCAACATCCTAGCAACCACCCCAAATACTTTAGCAACTGCATAGCAACAACCTAGCAACCACACTGAATACCCTAGCAACCACCCTGAATACCCTAGAAACCACATAGTAACACCCTAGCAACCACTCAGAAACCTTAAAACGAAATTTCAGTTCTGTCTCTCTCAATCCAACTTTAAAGTTTGTCTTGTCGAACTTTATCTAGTTATTTTTCATGAATTTATAGCCTAGCAGCTCATCGTTTAACAATTTAAACACTTAAAGACCAATTAAATGCTTCAATTTTTTAATTAATATAATTTGCGATACGAGTTATATGTTCATTCCAATATCATTTTTTAATGTTTGAAGTACTTTTTACATTAATAGCCTATTATATTAACAATAGAATGTGCTTTTGAAGCTATTTGTGTCTGTTTATTGTCTTAAATATTCATAATGTCAAGGGCAGCAGACATGGTCATTCGGTATAACCGGCCTTGGTCATTCGGTAAAACCGATATATTAAATATTTTAATGGAGTAATATTGTTTTTAATAACTAAAGGAACTACAATAATACAAATATAAAGCAAATAAGGCTTTTTTTTTTTTTTACATTTCCCCTTTTTTTCTTTCCCTGTGCAATGTTTTACTTGAATATGTTGGAGTGTTTAGAGTAGTCCAATAAAATGATTACATTTATGAGATCAGTGATAATTGTATTTAATATTTCTTCTGTGGTACACACTATATACTATCTCAACATCAATGTCAAATCATTTTTTTTCATGAATAATTATCTGCAAATTAATAATTTTAGATATATTCATGGTTAAACCGAATGACTTTTTTGGAGACAAATTTTGTCCATCTTGTAAAAAAATGACAAAAACAGTGTTAATTGATTGTACAAACCATAAAATCTTATTGTTAACACCTAGGTAAACTAAAAAAAAAAATTCAAATATAGTTATATCTCCATTCTATTTTTTTACACTTTTAAAAACCTTATTCATCAATTACCCACATACACAGTTCAGTAATTTACTGGAGTGAAAACCACATTCTGCAACCAAGTTGACTCCCGAAAAAATAGCACATAGTGATAACCGCATTTACAAAAGTTCTAAGCAGAGTGTACAGAACCGAACTGAACAACTAGTTGTTATGACGTATTTTAATGTGCATCAGGGACATGTGTCTCTTTTTGTGGTGCAAGAAATCACAGGGAAAGAGGTATGACTGTTTACTTACTCGTGTTGCCAGATCTTGCAAGAAAATAATATAAAAAAGCGAAAATAAACAAGCCCATAGTAAACTGAAATAAATCCAAATGCTTTCAAATGAAAATAAGACAGAAATATTGCGACCCACACCTGCCCCTTTATTAACTTGGGCCCTGTTTACTGTACACCTTAATATTCGTTTTGGTCGATCGGATCACAAGTAGACTCATACCCGTTTACACCTGGTGTTTTAATCTGTCTCTTTTGTCAATTTTCAACCACGTCTGTCCGGATTTCTTCGAGGGAAGGGTCTATGGGTGGGTAAATGTATGTTTTTTTTTTCAGATCTTTTGATCTAATGGACAAAATAAGCTTGCGAAATTTACATATGAACGTGCCCAGAGACAACAGAAAAACAAAGAGAGCTCAGCAATCCGGTCGAATGCAATTTCTACTTCCTCTAGAAATGATCGAAAGTGGACAACTGCATTAAGTGTCGTCCAATTTCTATACAATCAACCAAAACACATCTTAATACCAACTGTAAACAGGGCCTTGAGCCAAGGCCAAACCATAGACTGTAAAAAAAAATATGGACGTAGTGTCTGTGACGTCACCCTTAGGTTTCTGAAGAGCATTTTTGAAGCCCAAAGTGGGTGGAACCGGCCGTCGCCATCTTGGTATGTCACTGCGCGTCACTCTAGAATAAACGAAAATGGGCAAAACGGCGGGATAAGCTGACAAACGGCTAGTAGTGACAGCAGCGGCAATCCACCTGTCACTCAAGTGGCCACGCCCTTAATTATGCAGAACTTTAAGGCGTAATATAATTTAAACGGATGAGTAAAAAAATTCACCACCTCACAGTTGTCATGAAGGGCAAAATTAGCTATATAGACCAAACTCACTTTTTGCACCAGGCAGTAAAAAAACAAGGGGTCTATGGGATTGACTCTCTTTTGCAGCTTGTCTGTAGCGGCCAGTCGATTAATTGCAGTTTAAGTCACTTCCGTGTTGGTTTCAAGAGAGAGACAGGAAGGTTGCCGCTAGGGCCAAACCAGCCCAAAAAGGGTTATAAAACGTAGACATGGCAACACAGCAAGAGAGCACTCTGTGAAGCAGCCTTACAAACATAAAAAACACAGCACCTCTGTAGATGGTGGTTTATTTTAAATGGCAGAACATAACAAGTCTTTTGTCGCTGTAATTTAGCTTTGGTGAAAATAGTGAATGCCATACGGCAGAATGTTGCTATATTCCACTGTGTCAGTCATTCCCAATTTAAATGAGGCTGTGCTTCCTGAAACATTACAGTGTGTATGTGGCCCATAAGACGAAAAAAGAAAAAAAAGAAAGAAAAAGTACTGGTCATTTTCTGTCAGGACATTGTCCATTAAGTTTACTGACTTTTCCTTTGAAGAGAAACGCCTCGGTTACGACTGTAACCTCGGTTCCCTGAAGAGGGAACGAGCGTTGCGTCGAGAATGACGCTATGGGGAACGCTTTGCGTGATGACGTCTTGAAGCACATGTAAAATCAGTCCAATGGTGTGGCGGAACGTCAGAGGCGGGTGACGTCACGTACCAGGAAACTATAAAAGCCGGCCCGAAACAGAAAACGAAAGCTTCGTAAAAGTCTGAAGTCGAGCTGACAGGCATGAAGGAGATATGGCAAGGCGACGCAACGCTCGTTCCCTCTTCAGGGAACCGAGGTTACAGTCGTAACCGAGGCGTTCCCTTTCAAGGGAACTCCCGTTGCGTCGAGAATGACGCTATGGGGAACGTCTATACCAACGCCTCCATAGCTACGAATGTCTGTCCTGTGTGTAATCTGGAGAGCAGCACTAGGAAGACAAAACATGAGACCCTGGAGCAGAGTCTAGATCCAGAGAGTAAAACCTGACGAAAGTGTGCGGTGAGGACCAGCCTGCCGCATCACAGACGTCCTGTAATGGAACTCCTGAAATAAGGGCCTTAGAGGCCGCCATACTCCTCGTCGAGTGCGACCGGACAGCCAAAGGAGAAGGCTGCCCAGCCGCCTCATAAGCAAGTGAGATAGCCTCGACCACCCACTTGCTCATCCTTTGCTTAGACACTGGACCTCCTTTGTTAGGGGACCCAAAGCACACAAATAATTGATCACTTTTACGCCACAGGGCAGCTCTGTGGACATAAGCGTCTAACGCCCTCACAGGGCAAAGCAAATTATTAGCCTCCTGGTCAGCATTTTGAAAGGGAGGAGGACAGAAGGCCTGCAGAACAATAGGTCTGACCACATTAGTGGGGACCTTGGGGATATAACCCGGTCTTGGATGAAGAAAGGCTTTAACCATACCCGGAGCAAACTCTAAGCATGACGGAGCAACCGACAATGCTTGCAGATCCCCAATTCTCTTGAGAGAAGAAATAGCCAGAAGGAAAAGAGCTTTCAGAGTTAGAAACTTCTCAGGAACCTCCTCAATGGGCTCAAAGGGGGCCAGGGACAGGCCTTGTAGTGCAATGGACAAGTCCCATGGTGGCACCCTAGAGCGAACTGCAGGCCTCAGCCTCCAAGTGCCACGAAGGAAACGAGATATCAAAGGGTCTTTCCCCACAGACATTCCACCCAAAGGAATGTGGTAAGCACCTATGGCCGCCACATAAACCTTTAAAGTGGACGGGGTCAGACCTGCCGTGAACCGGTCCTGCAGGAACTCCAGCACTGTACCAATTGGGCAGTTAACTGGGTCCAACCGACGGTCACTACACCAAGAAGTGAAGACTCTCCACTTCAGGGCATAAAGTTTCCTCGTGGAGGGAGCTCTGGACTGTAGAATGGTCTCAACAACCTCAGTTGAGAGACCTGACTCTATGAGCTGGGCCCCCTCAGAGGCCAAGCCCACAGGTTCCACAGTTCTGGCCGAGGGTGAAATATCGAGCCCTCCGCCTGGGACAGAAGGTCCCTCCTGATGGGTAGCTCCAGAGGAGGCCCGTCGAGGAGCGACACAAGATCGGGAAACCATACTCTGCCCGGCCAGCGCGGGGCTATAAGAAGCAGGCAAACCCGGTCCCTGCGAACTCTCTCCAGAACTCCCGGGAGCAGAGCAACTGGGGGAAAAGCGTACAGACGTAGCCTCGGCCACGCCTGCACCATAGCATCAAGTCCCAGAGGAGCTGGATGCGTGAGGGAGAACCAAAGTGGACAGTGAGACGTCTCTCGAGACGCAAACAGATCCACTTGTGCTTGGCCGAACTCCCTCCATATCAGCTCCACCACCTCGGGGTGGAGCCTCCATTCCCCGGGCCTCGGCCCCTGTCTCGACAGAGTGTCTGCTCCTATATTCTGAACCCCGGGGATGTAGGCTGCCCTGAGCGACAGCAACTTCCCCTGGGACCACAAGAGGATATGGCGTGCCAAATTGGATAATGGGCGCGAGCGCAAACCCCCTTGGTGGTTGATATAGGCGACTACCGACGTGTTGTCCGTATGCACTAACACATGGTGTCCCCTGAGATCTGTGATAAAGCTCCTCAGAGCCCGGAAGACAGCTAACATCTCTAGGCGATTGATATGCCAGGAACGATGATGGTCTTCCCACAGACCTTGAGATGAGCGACCCTCCAGGATCGCTCCCCAACCCGTGAGGGAAGCATCCGTCGTTAGCAGTTTGCGACGACAAGGAGCTCCCAACACTGGGCCCTGGGACAGGAACCAAGGTTTCTTCCACATAACCAGGGCACGTAAGCATCGCCGCGTGACCCTGATTGTGCGAAATGGGTTGCCCCTCGGGGAAAACCCCCTGGTCCTGAGCCACCACTGCAGGGGCCTCATGTGCAGCAGTCCAAAAGGTATCACGTTGGAAGCTGCTGCCATGAGACCCAACAGTCTCTGGAACTGTTTGACAGTGAGTAGCTGGCCTAGCTTTACACTTTTCACAGCTGCAAGGATGGACTCTATACGTGGCGGTGACAGGCGCGCCTGCATCGACACTGAATCCCAAACCACGCCTAAGAAAGTGGTCCTCTGGAGTGGAGAAAGCACACTCTTCTTGGCGTTCAGCCGTAACCCCAACTCTTTCATATGGGCGAGAACAACATCTCGATGTTGAACCGCCATCTGATGCGACTGAGCTAAAATCAACCAATCGTCGATGTAGTTCATGATGCGAATACCCTGGAGGCGCAGGGGCGCCAGAGCTGCATCCATGCATTTGGTGAAAGTGCGGGGTGATAAAGCTAGGCCGAATGGAAGTACTCGATATTGGTATGCTTTGCCCCCGAAAGCAAACCTCAGGAACTTCCAATGACACGGACAGATGGAAATATGGAAATATGCGTCCTTGAGATCTATCGTGACAAACCAGTCCTCGGACCTGATCTGTGGCACGATCTGTCTCAATGTTAACATTTTGAACTTGAGCTGCATGACTGACTCGTTCAGAACTCGAAGATCTAAAATGGGACGCAATCCCCCGTCCTTTTTTGGAACTATGAAGTACCGGCTGTAAAACCCGGTTTCCCTGTTGGAGGGAGGTACATATTCTATGGCCCCTTTCTCTAACAGAGTGTTTACTTCCTGTTCCATAACCAGAACCTGCTCGGGGCCCACCACTGTGGGCAGGACCCCCATAAACCGAGGTGGGCGTTTCTTGAATTGTATCTGATACCCTTTTTCCACGGTCTGCAGGACCCAACGAGAAACATTTGACAGTAGCTTCCACGCTGTCAAAGATTCTACTAGAGGTACCAGCCTCTCGAGACTGGTTTCTGGATTTTGTTGTTGTTGAGTAGTCAGTTCGTCGCCCTGTAACGGCGCAACGGCAGGGAACGACCGAACAGACTGCTCTAACACCCTCCTCAGAGGGGGCGGGCATCCCGAGGCCACTACGTTTCCGGGTGGTCCTTGAGATATGTGCTCGCCGGAGACCGCTGCGCCCTGTAACACCAGAGGTGGCAGGGTTGGCAGAACGGTCCCCTGAGGGCACCGAAGAGAGACGGGCACCGTAAAAAGAGGTGTTGACCGCTCTGCGCAAGCGTCTCCTCCACCTTCGGCATCTCCCCATAACCATACTCTTTATATTTATATATTGATGAGTAGTGTGATGTCTGTGGTGTATATACTCTGTAAGACATTGGTTTGCCCCACGATCTCGACACCTCGGTGTGGAGATCGGGGAAAAACGGAAGGCTCCGGCTCCACTGATAAATCCATCTGTGAACCCCAGGTCTGAGATCGACGCCGTGCCTCGGCAGCGGCGGGACCCGAGCCCTGGGGAACGTGATCGGGATTGAACCGATCCAGACGGGATCGGAGCGTACGCAGTGGAAGCGCAACGCAATGCACACAGTCACCACCCTCGAGTGCTGACCGGGCATGCTCCTCTCCCAAACAAACAACACAAAGAGTGTGTGTGTCACCTCCCGTTAAATAACGCGGGCAGGGATAGACACACACTCTAAACTGCTGCTTGCTCGCCATACTGAATATAATAGAAATAGACAGACAACACCAAATATGACAGATTTCAACACAGAGCGCAACTGAAGACTCAGAAAGCTTTCGTTTTCTGTTTCGGGCCGGCTTTTATAGTTTCCTGGTACGTGACGTCACCCGCCTCTGACGTTCCGCCACACCATTGGACTGATTTTACATGTGCTTCAAGACGTCATCACGCAAAGCGTTCCCCATAGCGTCATTCTCGACGCAACGGGAGTTCCCTTGAAACGGAACTTGTTACAATGTCGGTAGTATGTAAATGAATGTTTACCCGTACTCCATGTTACCGAGAAATTCACGTTTTTTGACAGATCCAGGGCTTTTGTGTAAAATACAGATTATACTCGCTGATAGTCGGATCGACAGAGGGTTATTAACAAGTTGTTACAGTTGTTGAAATGGTATTGTATTATCACTGAAAATTTTATCGTACTTTGTCTACTATTTAAACAGTATGATGGTAAGTTTAGAATACTATAGCAACAGCTTTCTTACCTGTACGGGATGGTGTTTTGCTTCAGCAGGTTGGGCAGAACAACAGGGCACCGAATTGGTTACTCAACAAACACCAGAGGCCAGTCTCGAGAGGCAGATTCCCCAAGTAGAATATTTGACAGCGTGAAAGTCACTGCCAAATGTGTCTTGTTGGGTCCTGCATTCTATCGAAAAGGGTTATCAAATACAGTTCAGGTCTTGCCCACCCCAGATTTATGGGGGTCCTGCCCACTGTGGTGGGCCCCGAGCAGGCTCTGGTTATGGAACAAGAGATAATAACTCTGCTGAGGAAATGGGCCATGGAAGATGTACCTCCCCCCAACAGAGAAGCCGGGTTCTACAGCCGATATTGTATTGTTCCGAAGAAGGATGGGGGGTTAAGTCCCATTTTGGATCTGCGAGTTCTGAACCAGTCAGTTATGCAGCTAAAATTAAAAATGTTAACCTGTGCCTTCAGGGTATTCACATCATGAACTTCATCGACGATTGGTTGATTCTAGCTCAGTCGCATCATCTGGCATCAAGATGACGTTCTCGCCCATATGAAAATGTTGGAGTTATGGTTAAATGCCAAAAAGAGTGTGCTTTCTCCAGCTCAGAGGACCACTTTTCTAGGCTTGGTGTGGGATTTGGTCTCATTGCAAGCACGTCTCTTCCCTGCACGCTTCGAGTCAATCCTATCTGCCATAAAGATATTAAAACTAGGCCAGTCACTTCAGAGACTGTTGGGTTTGATGGCAGCAGTGTCCAACGTGATACCTTTTTGCCTGCTATAGATGAGACCCTTACAGTGGTGGCCCAGGAAAAGGATCTTTTCCTCAATGGGCAACCCTTTTAGCATAATCCAGGTCACGTGGCAATGCTTACGTGCCCTGGTTATGTGGAAGAAACCCTGGTTCCTATCCCAAGGTCCTGTGTTAGGAGCTCCTTGTCGTCGTAAGATGCTAACGATGGATGCTTCTCTCATGGGCTGGGGAGCGATACTAGATGGTCACTTGACTCAAAGTCTGTGGAGGGGTCATCATATCTCTTGGCACATCAACTGCCTGGAGATGATAGCTGTTTTTTTTTTTTTTGCTCTCAAGAACTCTTTTTACTCCCAGACCTCAGGGGCCATCATGTGCTTGTCCGTGCAGACAACACATTAGTGGTTGCCTACATAAATCACCAGGGGGGTTTGCGTTCGCATCTACTCTGCAAACTGGCGCACCAAATCCTCCTGTGGTCCCAGGGGAAGCTGCTTTCATTCAGGGCAGCTTACATCCCTGGGAGCCAAAACATAGTAGCAGACATCCTGTCGAGGCTGGGGCTGAGGCCCGGGGAATGGAGACTCCACCCCGAGGTGGAGGAGCAGATATGGAGAGTGTTCTGCCATGCATAAGTGGATCTGTTTGCGTCTCGAGAGACATCTCACTGTACACACACACAGCTACTCTTAGACTGGATACCATGGTACATCGCTCTGCTGGACCAAGTTTGCAAGACCAAGGACCAAGGTCCAAGGACCAAGTTCGCCTGCTTTTGATAGCCCCGCGGTGGCTAGGCCAAGTATGGTTTCCAGATATGGTGCCTCTTCTCGACGGGCCTCTTTGGGAGTTACCCGTCAGGAGGGACCTTGGCGTACCAATCCCGAGGCGAACCGTACCCCCTGGGGGTGAGGGATCATTCCACTCGTAGTGTTGCCTCCTCCTGAGCATTGGTGCACGGAGCCTCGCTGGCAGAGGCAAACATCTCAGAGCTGCGGCCTGGGTGACACCTAATATATTCGGGAGGTTCTACAACCACAGAGTAGAGCCTGTTTCTTCCCGTTTGTTGTCTGCAAACAACATATTCCTATAGGTAGACATGGATCAGCTGAGAGTCAGCTGATGCAAGCTTGAGCTTAACTAACACTACACTTGATATCTGATTATATGTAAATGTGAACTCATGAATAGTGTTGTAAACACTGAATCATTCTATTGAATCAATTCATTCTAAATGATTATCTATGATATGTAGAATTGTAAAGTCCAATTTAAAAAAAAATGATTCACTTATTCAAGTCTACATGACATTTTTAATATTTTCGTATAGCGTTAATTTTAGATCATTGCCTTTTTTTTACTCAGTTAAAATTAAGCGTAGCATTAGTTCTGGCAGGTCACGTTAGTCAAGCTCACATCAGCTGACTCTCAGCTGATACACGTCTACCTATAGGAATACGACGCATATCACTGTATATATAAGCTCCTTCAGTATTATCAGCAGCTATCGCGTTTATCAGGAGCCAGTTCCCCTCCTCCATCCCCACCTTATCCTCTCGTCAGTCAGGTTTGGCATTCTGATTGCCCTTTGATTCAAAATAAATTCTCGAATTATGTTGTACTTTAAAATCTTGAATTAACGATATATGCAATACATTGTATGCTAACTGTATGCTAATTGTCAATCGTATTTGACGATAGTGGTCCAGACAGAATTATAGTGCATTTTAGGTTGTAATTTGTTGTATTGTTGTGATGAAGTTTAATGATTATAATATGATTTTAATCTCCCTGTTACAGTATTGTCCCTTCTAATGCTTTACTTTAGAACCGTAGGAGAGAAAGATGGATTTGGAAACCACTTGGCTTGTAGGCTACTGTTGTGGTCATGTCTAATTCAGTGGCATTAAAGCAATAGGATAGAACATAATTTTGAAAGAGAAAGACAAAATGAGGGACAAATATTGAGCTCTTGTGTTTGTACAAAGAGCTAAGTCACAGACTGAAATTATTTATGAGTGACTATGTTGTTCTCTTTTCTTTTCTTTTCCTGCTCAACTTTCAGAAGTTTGGAAGTCCAGTACCCCAACCACTCTCTGTGACAACATACACTCAACTCTCTCTATGCAAATTGTGAATTTGAGAAACAGTTCATACATGCCATGATCTCTTTCCAAGATGAGCGGTCATGCACTTCAAAGGAATCAGAAGGGCTTATCACAACTTCAGTGTGGCCCTCTGTTTATGAGGCAGGCGAGAAATCATGCGACACATTTTAAGTGCCAAGAGAGCTGTTCACAGCAGCAACCCAAGCCAGATCTGAAAGATCTGAGGTTTAGCCGATATCCCTGGCAAAACATCACTGTGATAGATATCAGCCCTAAAGTTCTTGTTGCTCGATCTAATGAGCAGTTGGCACAAAATAAGCCAGAGAGCCTTTCTTTCTCAACACATATTTTTGACTGTCATGCATTGGAGTGCAGAGAATGGGTTGGAGGTATGGTGGACATTCAGTCTTGTGTAGCACTACAATGAAAAATAATACATATTTTATTCCTATTCCTATCATTTATGCACACACACACACACACACACACACACACACACACACACAAACACAAAATGACTTGCTCACCACATCAGTCACAGAAAAATCATGGTTTCCAAACGCTGATGAGTGAATCCTGTACTCAACATAACATTTTAGTCCACCCTACATTACGAAAAGATATAAAATCTGTTTTAGATTATGTGCTTTGGCCTATGTCCTAAAGTATAAAGGGGCTGAAATTTCTTTACTTTTGTTCACATTATTTCAGTGCAAAAAATGTATAATCATACAATTCTATTTCATTAAATCTCTTTGAGTACATCTCAATACTGTAACTGATGCATCCTGGTTTTCTTGCTCCTCTTTCCCCCAGCAGCCCATGATACGAAAATCAATAAAAAAAAGTCTGCCGTCATGAAAAATATATCAATTCTCTAAATGCACTTCTCATTCTTTGCTTCCTCGAAGTGCATTAAGAGAATTGCTTTCTGTGGCAATCAACAACTTGTCTCAAATGCTGCAGTTAAACTTGTGTTGAACTCAGAACATTCCTTTAAGAGAACCTCATAATATGGTTGATAAACATATTTTCTATATTTAATAAGATACTTACTGAAAAGTCACATGTTCATAACAAATTAGCTCTCTTGGATATTCAGGAACAGGGTAAACAAAGGTGTTTTCATGAGTAATGATGAGCTTCTGCTAATGATAATCAAATCAATTCTGAAACATAAACAAAAGTTTCAAAGTTTTATGAATTCTGTAGAAGACTAATGAACTCGGTAGCACTTTATTTTACAGTCCTGTTTCGCATGTACATACTGTATACTTAATGTAGTAATTACAATAACTGGGTAATAACTAGGTACTAGTCCTGAACCTACCCCTATACCTACATCTTAACCTATGTAGTTACCTTATATTATTCAGTACTTTCCTGGTAAGCACTGTAAGTACATTGAAAGTGCACATACTGTAAAATAAAGTGCAACCATAGACTCTTACGTTTAATTAACTTGGGAGTCCAATGTTTACTTGAAAGGTTTTAATTAGTCTGCTGTCTCAGCACTGGATGTTGTCTAATAGATAAAGTAAAAAATGCAAAGACAACAAAGCACATTTGATCCATTCACTTTGATTAACAAATAGCACTCAAAAAAAAAAAAAAAGCAGTTTCAGGCCTGTATACAGGACTACTGTATGTCCAACCAGGATGAGCTATTGAGCTATTTGTTTAAATAAATATATCCATCTCATACATCCATACTGTATGTATATATATATATATATATATATATATATATATATATGTGTGTGTGTGTGTGTGTGTGCGTGCGTGCGTGCGTGCGTGCGTGCGTGCGTGTGTGTGTGTGTGTGTGTGTGTGTGTGTGTGTGTGTGTACAACTGTTCAGAACTGTGCTAGGTTTTTGTGCTGATTATCATCTTTGAACTAGGCTCAAACGTATCTTAAATTGTCACTACCGAAACAGTCTCTACCGAAACATGTGCTGAAGTTTCGGTTGTGACATTGTGGTTTTTTGAGTGTTATTCAATAAAATTTAGTTTTTGTGTGTGTACAACTGTTCAGAACTGTACTAGTTAACCATGTGCTGATTATCATCTTTGAGTTAGGCTCAAAAGTATCTAAAATTGTCACTACCAAAAAACAGTCATGACTGAAACATGTCATCATTGTTTTGGTAGTGACTAAAGGGAACACAAAATCATTTATTTGAGAGAAATAAACAAAATTTTAGTACAGTTATGCAAATCATTAGTATCTTAGTATGTTTTAGTATGTGAGTTAAAATTCTGTAATGTGATGTGGTCACTACCAAAGCATTACTGTTACTACCGAAAATGTGCTGTCACGACCGAAACATGGATGTTTTGTCTAAAATAAATTATCTTGAATTATCAACTAAGATGTTCTTATAGTGTTTGGTTCAATGTATATTCAAACTAATGAATCCTTAACTTTGAAATCAGTATGATTAACTTAATGCCTTTTACAAAGAAAGATTAGATTCAAAATACAACAAATCTTATAAATTATACTTGAAATATTGTTAAAATTGTAATAGTTATTGATTAACCTGTGAATTTTTTTTTTTTTTTTAAATAGCAAAAAATATATTTACAAGGTAGATGTAAACAAAATATTAATAGGTCAATATAAGCCTTCATATTAAGTTATTTATTATTGTGTTTCGGTAGTGACACATTTGGGGAGAGGAAAAATATTCCAAAATTTTCTGAAAAAACAATATGATAATTAACTGCACAATTACTAGAAATGTGTATCTTGGATATTATACAATTTGCATACATACAAAATTTGTGGAAAAATAAAAAAACATTTCAAGATGTTTCCAACTCTGACTTTGAACCAATTCTATAGAATGGCCCGCATACTGATTTCATATATATATATATATATATGACTGACAACTTAAAGCTACACTGTGTGATTTTTACCCCCATCTAGTGGTGAAATTGTATATGACTACCCAGTGAATATTAGTTTCTGTTCCTCTCAATTCCGAGGGCGTTTTAACTCCTACGGTGGCCGTATTATTCCAAGATTAACATGGCTTCCAGTTATCACTTCGTCCCTGACAATAATAAACAATACGTCTAAAATTAATAAAACTACAGGACAGATGTCAGGAGGTAAACGTCACCCTTGGAATCGGCTATCCCAGCATAATCAGATTAGGCTAACGTTACAATGTGTACAAAGTAAAAGCAATTAAAAATAACTAAAATTTACAGTGTCCTTTTTTATATATAGCTTAAAAAATTGTGCCTTTAAAACTATTCATTACCTGTGATCCGTCGCAGCACAGATTTATGTTACAAGGTAAACAAAACTTTTTCCCCATTGACGCGAGGACGAAGTTATACTAGAGGTCGTTCTGGCGTTATGCACAACCATGCTATGGCTAGACAAGCAACTATAAAACTTCGAATTTACACAAATGAATTACAACAGGCTGAATTACCTGTCGAGAAGAAAGCAGGCAACCTCGGCGTCCGTTTTAAAATCTTTTCTCCTCATGAGCTCTTTCCATCTGGGAAAAGTTACTCCAATATTGACTATGGTCTTGCTGATTTGTCTGTCGCGTTGACGTTTTAATTCTCTCTTTCAAATGTGAGTACGCACACACACACACACACACACACACCATGCTATCTTTCAAATCTGCCGGCACTCGCGAGCTCGCGAGTAATCTCCCCCTCGCATTCGTCACGGTGTCACTGAGTGAAAAACGCAAAAGGCGAAACTTGAATTTACAGGCATGTCCCTCTTTGGCTAATGTAGTTTCAAGATGGAGGGGCAACATGGCGACCGGCATTCGAACCCCTCACCCGTATGTACTTTCAATGGCAGATTATAAACTTAAGAGAATACTTTATTACTTGAAAGAAGAAAATATACATTAATGAGCACATATATTTTTGAAAGAACTAAGTGTTTTTTGCTAAGAATCAACTAAAAAAGTTACACAGTGTAGCTTTAAATATATAAATAACATATAAACAAAATAAACAACAAAAGAAAATGTAAAACAGCACAGAAATTGGATTCATAATGAAGTCTGTGTGATGTACTGTGGTCTGAAAAGCTCTCTGTGTGTAGCACTATTGCATCATGTGACTGTGATGCCATACTACAAACATTTAGAAAAATGAACGTTCTGAACATAACTTATAGTGGCCTCTGTATTGCGAATACATAACCTTCATTTAGATTGTAATACATCTATGTGTAATAGGCCTTTGCATGACTGTTCATATAAACATTGGGGCTGCCAAATTATATATATATATATATATATATATATATATATATATATATATATATATATATATATATATGTATGTATGTATTATTAATTCTTATCATATATTGCATATTGTTTTATTTAATATTTATGTTGTTTTACTGTATTTCAATATGATTGAACATAAGCCTATCACTGGCCTACAGTTCATAGCAGTCCATTTTCAGAAATCCAGCCTTTAGAAGCCAAGGCTGCTTCACAGATCATAATAAAAAAAATAAAAAAACATAATATAATAAATAATAATACGTAATAATAAAGGAAACAGCATGAATAGCTATTAATTACAGAAAACAAGACAAATCGAAAAAAATAAATTGGATACAGAAAGGGAACAATATGACTCAGAGGGAAACTTGATGCAGATAAATGCAATCTGTCAAGAAAAACAGGAAAATAAAAATTGAAGAATCAGAATATTTCAAATCAGATGGGAGAGGAATCATTAATCTGATGCTTTCGGAATACAAAAGATGAGTTTTCAAATGCTTTCTGAAGGCAGAGAAAAAGGCTTTATTGAGGTTCTGAAATGGCTGTTGACCATTAATTAACATGCAGTCCTGTGTTGATGTGACATTAAGGCAAACCTCAAGGTAGTGATAGAGTTACCTTTATATTTTTGGCATTAAACTGCACACTTTATTATTAAAGTAGCTAGCTATAAACAAAACAACTTTAAATTGATCAACAAGATAGATGTTGTCAATTGTGGTGTCAAAAGTGTGCAGTTTCGGAATAACATGAAGGTGAGTTTTAATTTTTTGAATGAATTATTCTAAGTTGTGATAGTCTTTTTTTCCTTATTGTGATGTATATCCAAGTGAAGCTGCTTCTCGAATAAGAAGAAATATAGGGCAGCACTTGATTTTGTTCATCTGGAATTGATTGGATGGTTGTGGTTTGCTATTGCTGTGATGTCATGTGAATGACAGGTTGTCCCACCCTCACGCCAGTAAACAAGTCATCAAAGAAGAGAAGAGAAGTCACTGCAAGGTAGGGGAAGTTATTTTTATTACAGATTATGAGAGCACCTGAATTAAAAAATAAATAAATAATGATGTGTAATAAATAATTTATAATAAACACTGCAATATTCCATTCGAAAAAAAACAAGAATGGTTCATTTGTGAAAATAATGACAATATTCCAAACAGGTTTCCTGTTTACTCCTCCTGTCTTTCAGTGGCTGCACAAATCAGATAGTCCCGGCCCAAACTTACATCATTTGAGATTGAAATAGTAGAATATAGAATTTTAACAATGAAAAATTACATACTTCACCCTAAAAAAAATAAATGGATCTGAACCGCTTGGAATTTTCTCTGTGATCCAGGAACACCCTAAGCCTTTTAAAAGGGTTATCTGAAATTCACCACTGCACTGGAACCAGAGGTGATTCATCTTAATTTATACCAAAGCATCTGTCATGAACGAGTTCTTTTTTTTTTTTTTTTTTTTTAGCCGAAACCATGTTTGTAGGTCTGCTGCATAGATAGCGCGGTCTCTGTTCCCTGGATCTTGAATCACCGACTCTTCGCTTTGTCTCCAGCACTCAACACCTTCATATAAAGTGAGAGCGATATTGTGCTGGCAGGCAGAAGCCGGTGAGCTGATGGCCTCTTTATTTGCTCAAAGCAGTTCATCAGTCCCCCGGCTAAACTCCTGTCTGCATGTGGACGTCACATACAGGTAAAGTCAACCATGAGTCATTTATGAGTCCACATGTAGGGGATCAGATGTGGACTCAGAGCCAAGGACGAAGTCAAACATGCATTTGTATTGAGCTCATCCCAGAAGGAGTTTATAGACAAGCGAGTTCACCAGGTGATGTAATTCCTTAGAGAAATCACCTCATTGCTGAATGTGACAGCGGTGTCTCTTTTGGAAGTTTGTTTCTGGATCACACCTGGGGGAACTGGTGGGCGGCAGAAGAGCCATCATTTCCAGGAAACATGGAACATGATGAATTCCATCACAATAACCACATTCCCACATCCCAGGCTCAGTTTGTAACACATGAGCCCTGAGTCAAAGTGCAGGGGTGAGTGGAGACATGTCCAGATCCAGAGACAGTATGTCCAGGCAGGGAGTAACTGATTCACTGTGTTATCTACGCTCAGGCCTGGCTCTCTGTTGTGGAATGTTTGAGAATGCACAAAAATCACCTTTACTGGCTTTAATTAATTTCTAAGACAGAAACTTTTCATCTACAACAATTTTGAACTGAATATTTATTATATATATATATATATATATATATATATATATATATATATATATATATATATATTCAGCTCAGAATTATTGTAGATGAAAAGTAAAAATATATAAGATATATATATATATCTTTCAGTGGCAAGCGGTGACTTTTTTAACCGGGTATGCTGGGTGTCGCGTTATGTCAAAAATGCACCTGGTGGACACATTTTGGATGGGTTTATAATTGTCACGAACTGCTCCGAGACACGAAAGTTGAGGATCCAAATGCAGTGTTTTTAATGAAAGGGTAATCCAAAACTGTAGTAAAAGACAGGCAGAAGGTCAGAGCACAGATAAATCAGTCCAATCAAACAAACAAATTGAGGGTGAGACAGGAACGGGAAAACCAGGACACAGGAAAAGATTTTAAAAAAACAGGAACATGGAAAACAGTGGAAACGCTCAGAAATGCAGTGTTATATGTACAAGACTTCGCAGGGAATGACAGAAAGAGCCAGGCTTATATACAGTAGGGTGAGTAAACAAGATTATGAGACACGAGTGAATGTGATAATGGATGACGGTCTGGGCAAAGGATTATGGGAAATATAGTTTCATGAGGGAATGACAATAGTCCGGGGTGGAGTGCCCTCTGGTGGTAATGACGCTCCTTTGCCCCCCCCCCCCCAACCCCCCCCCCCCCCCCCCCCCCCCCCCAACCCCCCCCCCCCCCCCCCCCAAAGGAGCGGCTTCCAGTCGTTTGGGGAGGGGGCCAGGGCGGCGCAGGGCACAGGCACAGAGGCGACCATCTTGTCTGAAGACACTGGCGTAGAGGCTGCCATCTTGTCCGAAGACACGGGCATAGAGGCTGATATCCTGTCCGAAGACACAGGCGTAGAGGCTGCCATCTTGTCCGAAGACACGGGCGCAGAGGCTGCCATCTTGTCCGAAGACACAGGCGTAGAGGCTGCCATCTTGTCCGAAGACACAGACGTAGAGTCAGCCATCTTGTCCGAGGACTCTGGAAGGGCGACCTTGACCGGAAAAAGCTCAGACTCAGCAGGCATGCCTTGAATAAGCTCAGGCTCGGCAGGCATGACGTGAAGAAACTCAGGTGGGGCAGGCATGACGTGAAGAAGCTCAGGCTCTGCAGGCATGATGTGAAGAGGCTCTGGTGTGGGAACCAAAGGACAGGGAGGTACATAAAACACAGGACTAGCAATCATCAGACCTGGGCATGCTGGTGACTGTGGTGGGCCAAGCTCCCTGGCCACTGGATCTTGGAGTGCGGTGCCCCTCCCCCAAAAACATTTAGGGGACATGTCCTCCTCATCCTCCCCAACAGTAAAGGAGGAACCAGTTGAATGAAGGGTATAACCTAGGAACTCGCTCAGTGATCCTCGAGGACCATCACAGATTAGTGTGGATTGTAAAGTGTTGTTGAGTCCATAACAAAAGAAGTCAATGAGAGCATAGTCTGGGACGTTAGTGAAATTAGCAATACCTAAAAAGTCCTGAATGTGGTCCTCGAGCGAACGAGTTCCTTGACGAAGGCGGATGAGACGTACTGCTGGATCCATTGAGGCGAATTCTTCTGTGACGAACTGCTCCGATACACGATGGTTGAGGATCCAAATGCAGTGTTTTTAATGAAAGGGTAATCCACAATCGTAGTAAAAGACAGGCATAAGGTCAGAGCACAGATAAATCAGTCCAATCAAACAAACAAACTCACCGTGAGATACAAGCATTTCAACCAGTTCACACGCTCACACACCACACCTTGTATTTCTCACGCTGAGGAGTAAGGGATAACTCGTCCCGCAATACAATTAATGGCCGTGGCGCAGGCAAATGGAGGAAAGTTCTCTACCGAGTTCATAGCTGCTGTATTGAGTTATACAGAGTTAATGCCACGTACTAGTCATTCAGAAATTAGAATTAGTTGTTTCTGGGTAAAGCACGTTCGTTACTAGGCAACACGCGCACACACGGAGTGGAAGCCCCTCTACCCCTGGCATCAAAATGTACAACAAACACTTACGACACAAAATTATTGTGCTGGTCAATTATGAACAATATCAAAATTGAACTGCAAATATTTGGGTGGCTCCTCCCCTAACAGATCTCACTCCAAACTTTTGATAAAACTTAAGAGCCCTGATATTAATAATTAAAAATAATTAAAACGTGCCTATAAACAGACGATTTCTGGAGACTGTGGAAGGTTCTGCTGCATTCCATGACTCTTCCACTATCACCATTAAATCACCAGTCCCTCAGCTCGTTGACCCCTGTCTCCATAAATCAGACGGCTAATGAGTTCTGACCCGCTGATGACTGGCATAGCAGCAACTGAAAAATGCTCCCTTTTGTCTCACCTGCTCTCACCTCAGGGCTTTAAATCTTCTGCTCCATGTCTCTGTTGCCTATCTCTCTGATGACCTGGACTCACAGGCTTCACAGAGACTTCAGCGGCAGGGGCGAATTAGACTGAGAGAGAGAGAGAGATTACAGACTTCTGCTGCCCATGTGTAACTATCTGGCTGACAGGCTAATACATGAACATTCATCATGAAAGTTAAATATTCTGGAGAGATATAACAGGAAGAGGAATGAGGTGTGCCTGTTGGGTTAGACAGCAAAGGGAATCTAAGATTCAAAGATGATGACACCATCAGGAACTGGGACTGACTAAATCATAGAGGAACACCGTCAGGACTAAATTAAAAATTAACTTTCTGCTTAATGCATGCAGCTACACATTCTCAATTCATATTTAGAGTAAAACTGAAATGTCCAAGGCCTGCAGAGACATCGATACATTTTTTTACTTTGATTAATTAATTGCAAAATAACAATAATGTTTGAAAAAACTAAAAATATTTCCTATATCTGAATCTTTACAAAATAGTGATTACAAAAATAAATAAATAAAATAAAACTATTTAAACAAAAATGTATTAAAATGTTTTGTTTACATGTACCTTATGGACTTATTATTAATTTATATAATAAAACCCATTTTTAACAATATTTTACTGTACACGTATTCATGGAAAGTACCAAATGTATATTTATGCAAAGACTGTGTATATGTGACTAAATTTCTTTCTTTTTTGTGCATGTGATTCACACTGATGCTTTTGAATCCATTAGTCGAGAGCTAGACCTCCATCAGTGTATGGCCCTCTTGTGCCTGCTGACTGCTGGCTGGACTAAACGTGTAGTTGACAGCGATTTAATCGTGTCGTCTAGTTCATCATCTCAGAGTGAAAACTCAACAGATCTGTTGATGGAGAGGTACATGTAAACAAATCCGCTGTTTCCTGTGAACGCTGACTACACCGCCAAAAATGTGTACAAGCCAGCATGCTTTCATCCTCACACACTCGAAACTCTCACAAACATAGAGACAGAACACACACACACACACACACACACACACACACAGAACAGTTTAAATTCTATGCAAGCTAAAAATATGTTTTCAGATACTCGTCAGCCAAGCCAAATATGAAAACATACACATAAAAACAAGAGTTGTGAAAGGCACATAGACAGCACAGACGCCTGGAGACTTTCTGCTGATGCTGAACTTCTGCTGGTGTTGCACTCATCTCAGAAGTTTTTTGAATGAGCTTAACATTAGGGCCATCAAACTAACACATTAATTTATATTTTAAATTATATTACAGTTATATTTCTATTCTTTTGTGTCTTATCGTGTGTGAATGGTTAAGCATTTACTTGAATAAGAGTGGGATCATATATTGTAACTAGGGCTATCAATTGATTAAAAAAATAACTAGATTAATCAGAAATTTTTTCTGTGATTAATCGAGATTAATCGCAATTAAAACACTTTAGTTTTTTATTTTGTAATGTAATAATTTCATAGTTGATCTCCAAATTAACGTAGAGACAATATATTTCAAATACTTGTTTAATGGCTTTTTATGAATGAAGGCCTGTATCACTGATACTAATACAGATACTGATGTCTCATGAAAATGATTATAATGCTTATTAAAGCTACAAAAGTTCTTTAGTCAAGAGAATTGAGTAATTTTCTCAGTTGCATTTGTTCTTTCATTAACTTTACTTACAGTATTAGTGGATGCTACTTCAAGACCTAATGCTGCTGACAGAGACATGGATCTCACATGCGTCTCATTCTCTCACAACTCTTTACGTTCATTTAGGACTTTATTTAACTCATTTAAGACGGTCTTATGAGGATACTCGATAAAACTGACATTTTGGCATAACTGTGTGTGTTATTGTTCATTCAAGTGCAAAAGAAAACTCGATTCTGGCGCGCGCACGATGCTAGCGCCCCTGTGTGTGTCAGGACATTCATAGACAGCTCGTTCTCTTTTGTCTTGCTGCGCTTTAATGGTTTATGAAGACTAGCATGAAGAGTGTGATCATATAATGTAACGCCAGCCAAAGGATTACAGGACAAAACGTCTCAGGTTACGACTGTAACCTATGTTCCCTGAGAACAGGGAACGAGACACTACGTCAGAATGACGCAATGGGGAACGCCTCAGGCGTGACAGGTGTCTGAAATCAATGACTGCAGTCAATGTCTGCAAACATGACAAACATCCTATCGTCTGAAGGGACTGTTGCAGGCAGGCCCCGAGGCATGGCAGGAAGACGTAGTGTCTCGTTCCCTGTTCTCAGGGAACATAGGTTACAGTCGTAACCTGAGACGTTCCCTTTCGAAAGGGAACTCTACACTACGTCAGAATGACGCAATGGGGAACGATATACCAACGCCACCATGCTAAGGGGAGTGCATGCCCAATGGCAGTGACAACTGTCAGAACCGGCAATTCAAATGAACGCTAGAACCACTCACCCCCAGGTCACACTGGGCTGTCAGTGACAGCACTCCCTACGGTCATAGCCCAAGCTATATGATACCACAGAAAACCTCCATAAACATAGTTTAGTGAAAGGTCTACCTGGGCCTGCTCAAGGGCCTAGGACCACAACTTCAACTTCTTAGAAGGGGTCCCTTCTAGGGAATGTGGCTAGGGAACCTGAGGGAACCCCAGCCAGTCACTATTCAGGGGAACGTGCCACCTGAAATGCCACCAGGCAGGCCTGACCTGGTGTCACCATATAAGACACTACAGTCTGGCCACTTCCTGTCTGTCCGAAGACAGAGCCTCTGGACACTTGCCTTTAGGAAGGCATCCAACCCGAGGGACTGCGAAGCAGGCAGTGAACCACTCGGACCGGATCTCAGAGACGGGATATCCTGGAGAGTATGACTCAGCATAGTGCTTTACAACCCTTGCCAGCGAGGGGAGTTTCTCTACTCGATCCACGGATCAACCCAGTGTTTGTGTTTCAAAACACTAAGGAGGCCTGTGAGGGCCTAAAGGACTGATCTAACTGGGAGGCCTCATGAGAGGCCTACGACCGACTGATCAGACTCAGGAGACCACCTACTCATACTGACCCTCAGTGAGGGGAGCATTAGATCTACCTGGTAGGCAACCAGGCTGTAGCAGGATAAAGAGGTTCCAGGAGGGAACCCGTAGCAGAGAATACAAACTTGAGTCGAGCCAGGGCGCAAGCTCACCTTCGGTAGCTGCCTGATAAGGTCTGCTAAACTGAAAGTAAGCGGCCACTAGCTTACAAAACCCAGCACCACAGTGAAACTACTCAGGGAGACCTGGAGAGGCCTACTACCTGACAACCACAGTATGTGGGAGCTCACCTTCAGAGAGGCCTGGTGAAGCCTACTATCTGATAACCACAGTATGTGGGAGCTCACCTTCAGAGAGGCCTGGTGAAGCCTACTATCTGATAACCACAAAACGTGGGAGCTCACTTTCAGAGAGGCCTGGAGAGGCCTACTACCTGAAAAACCATGCTCAGTGGAACACACAGTAAGTGGGAGCTAACCCTTCAAGGAGGCCTGGTGAGGCCTACTACATGACAACCACAGTATGTGGGAGCTCAACTTCAGGGAGGCCTAGCGAGGCCTACCACCTGAAACACCATGCTAAGTGGAAACACACAGTAAGTGGGAGCTAACCTTCCAAGGAGGCCTGGAGAGGCCTACTACATGACAACCACAGTATGCGGGGGCTCAACTTCAGGGAGGCCTAGTGAGGCCTACTACCTGATAACCACAGTGCATGGGAGTTCACTTACAGAGAGGCCTGGAGAGGCCTGCTACATGACAACCACAAAACGTGGGAGCTCAACTTAAGGGAGGTCTAGTGAAGCCTACCACAGTACATAGGAGTTCGCTTACAGAGAGGCCTAGAGAGGCCTACTACCCATTACCAGAAAAACCACATTAAGTGGAAACTCAAAGTATGTTGGAACTCAACTCCAGGGAGGCCTGGTGAGGCCTACTACCAGAGAACCATGACATGAAGGAGCTTACTTTCAGGGAGGCCTGGAGAGGCCTACTACCTGAAAACCACAGCTGACATTGGGCCAGACTGGCAGTCCAGTTGACTGTCTATGGGGCTTTGCCTTCAGGGAGGCCTTATGAGGCCTACTAACTGATAGTTCAACCTCAGGGCCACTTAGTACCACAGTATGAGGGATTTAGCCCTCAGGGAGGCCTAGTAAAGCCTACTACCTGACCCCCACAAAAAATGTGGGAGCCCATCTTCAGGGAGGCCTGAAGAGGCCTACTTCCTGAAACAGTCTAATCAGCTGGATGTGACTGCTGCTGGGGACTCGCCTAACAGGGAGGCCCGGTCGAGCCTACTAGCCGATAGCGAGTCTTTCTGCTACTTTAATGAACACTGCTGGAACCATACTATTAAAAACTTTTCCTATAGTTTTGTCCTAGTGTATGCTTCACAATGTTGTGACCCACCTCCGAGGAGGCCTGTTAAGACCTACTACTCGGTAGTGAGCCTTCTGCCCGAACTACCAGGGCCAACCACCGAAGGTGAGCTGGCCTAGGAGCCCTATTTTAGGGGCTACCCAGTCAAGGAGGCCTGCTGGGGCCTACTACCTAACTGTGCAGCCTTCAAGGCAGAAAAACTGTTACTACAGCGCTTACAGCATCCTGGTACCTAATCACATTGCCAAAGGCAGTGTACTCAGCAAAAAGCAATACCCTCATAGCAGGGGAGTACAACATACGCCACTCTGCCTAGTGGAGGCCCCATTTTAAGGGCCTACCTACTAAATGCATGGGCATCAGCTCATGGCAATGCTCTGGCTTCAAGGGAGCGGAGTTCAAATACCGGAATGAAATGTAGTTAGAACTCCCTGCTCAACCGGAGCCATCATGGTGTGAGGTAGATAATACAGAGCTGAGAATGGATTACTCAAAACTACCCTGCGTTAGCGGGGGAGTAACACCATATGCCCCTGAAATGTTAGACAGGGAGCGGGCCTGCAAGTGGCTCCAAAGGGTGACAGGGATTTGTCCTGTGCCCAGCCTGGGGGAGCGGAGCTTGCTTGCAAGCCAACCAACTTTCACCCATCGTTCGAGCGGTTCAGCTCAACGGGCTGAGTGGAGCCAGCTCTAGAGGCCTAAAAACAAGTAGCTCTGTTCGGCAGGGTCTGGCAAACTATCACATCGCAGAGCGAAAGACAGCCTGACCCGCCTGAAGGATCATACCTCAACTACCACCCTGCATTACTCTATCACCCCTGAATGCAGTGAAAGGGGCGGGCCTTGGCCAACAACTCCCATTTAAGGGAGGAGGCTGAAATCTAGGGGAGGAAGCCTAACACATAATGAATGCGGCAGCTATACTTAGCAGAACGCCTCCAACATCCCAAACATAGCCTAGGCCAGCTACAGAGGCGGCCCGGGTTAGGGCCGACCCATAAGCATAGATCTACCTGAGGGCTCAGAGGAGCCAAAGCCAACTTGATTGAGAGGCTGTGAAACACTCAACCTACTGACACCTTACAGAACTCAGGGGAGCGAAGTACTCAGGATATCAATGTCACAAACCGATAGGTAAGACATAAGATCTAAGCGCCAGTGTCAGTCTAAACCTAAAACAAAAAAGCTTTTTTTTTATTTTTTTTTAGGAAGACCAACTACTCTACCCCTGGGTGGCTAATAGCCCTGAGGCTAAACAGAAATGAGCGGTGGCCCACCACGCATAAAAAATGTTATGACCGGAAGGCCATCACACACTCCCAGTACGACTCCCTAGGTCTATACAGGGAACAAGGTCTGTAGAGAAATAAATGTCAGTGTTATTTGTACACACAGATATTCTTAAAAGACCAATCAGCTCACCTGCGGCATGCGGAGTGAAGACTCCACCAGAGATTCACAAAAACCTGGGGTCCACCACTTTTACATGCCTAAAAGAGGCGCTCACACTAATCAAGCCAAGGCGGGCCAACAGAACATAGTTCTATCATGGGCCCAGCCCCAGGCCTGATGTAGCAAGAACGCCTGGGGAGTCAGGAAGAGAGAGAGGGCTGGTAGAAAAAGGCCCTCCAGGGAGATCAACCCTTACTCACGCTGTGTGCGCTTGCGCTGGATGACCTCCCTTAGATCCCTCTTCTTGCGGGAGGCTCGCCTTCTCTGTGTCCTACTCCTCCATGGAGGGGGCGCACGAGAGGCGACACTGGACCTCTGGTCCTGTCTACGGTCCTCGGACCGAGAGGGACCAGGGCCTCCCGTCTGCCTGGGCTTGGACCCGGATCTCAGCGGTATACATGTTTCAAAAGCAGCTGAGCGTGCCTTCGCCTCTCTAAACCAACCACCGCACCGCGAGCGATCTCTCCCTGAGCGCGCCGCCATGGCAACTGAAGTTTGTCGGCGGCGCGCCCCATATCAACCACCAGCTCAGCATACACGGGGCAGGATGGCTGACGAGGCTCTGGATCTAATTCATCCTCATCAGCCATTTCTTGCCCGTCCTGAAGAGCACTCGCTGCAGTACCAGTAGGAGAAACGTCTCCGTCATCCACCTGCAACACGCTCTCGTCAGTCGATGACGCATCTGAGAGGGTTTTTTTTATTTTTTTTTTTTATTTGCACAGGACGCTCCCTCGAGAGCGTCCCGTGCGTGCTCTTCACTCAGACAGAAAATGCACATTTCATGTGTGTCACCCGGCAACAAAAACCTTGGGCACGGGTCAACACATATAATGAAATTCTTTACCTTAGGACTTGCCTTAAGTGTGCGCTTCATTTTCTAATTGCCGTTAATGCTTGAAATTAAGACCAGACAAAACAGTCCCTGAAGACGAAAAGATGTTTGTCATGTTTGCAAGGCGCCCTTTTATACTTGCAGGTCGCATGTTAATCATTCACGTTAATGATTCACGGGCTGTCGCCGGTCAATGTGATTGCCGTGATTTGATATTGATTTCAGACACCTGTCACGCCTGAGGCGTTCCCCATTGCGTCATTCTGACGTAGTGTAGAGTTCCCTTTCGAAAGGGATCGTATGCTGCGTTAATTGCGTTAAAAATTTTTAACACGTTAAAGTGAAAAAAATTAATCGTATCCATTAACATGTTAACGCTGACAGTATTAATTATAACTCTAGCCAAAGGATGAGGGGGGAAAATGGATACTGTGTTAATTGTGTTAAATATTTTAACACATTAAACTGAAAAAAAGTAATTGCATGCTTTAACACATAGATTTCTACAGCACTAATATATATATATATATATATATATATATATATATATATATATACAGTGAGGAAAATAAGTATTTGAACACCCTGCTATTTTGCAAGTTCTCCCACTTAGAAATCATGGAGGGGTCTGAAATTGTCATCGTAGGTGCATGTCCACTGTGAGAGACATAATCTAAAAAAAAAATATCCAGAAATCACAATGTATGATTTTTTAACTATTTATTTGTATGATACAGCTGCAAATAAGTATTTGAACACCTGAGAAAATCAATGTTAATATTTGGTACAGTAGCCTTTGTTTGCAATTACAGAGGTCAAACGTTTCCTGTAGTTTTTCACCAGGTTTGCACACACTGCAGGAGGGATTTTGGCCCACTCCTCCACACAGATCTTCTCTAGATCAGTCAGGTTTCTGGTCTGTCGCTGAGAAACATGGAGTTTGAGCTCCCTCCAAAGATTCTCTATTGGGTTTAGGTCTGGAGACTGGCTAGGCCACGCCAGAACCTTGATATGCTTCTTACAGAGCCACTCCTTGGTTATCCTGGCTGTGTGCTTCGGGTCATTGTCATGTTGGAAGACCCAGCCTCGACCCATCTTCAATGCTCTAACTGAGGGAAGGAGGTTGTTCCCCAAAATCTCGCAATACATGGCCCGGTCATCCTCTCCTTAATACAGTGCAGTCGCCCTGTCCCATGTGCAGATAAACACCCCCAAAGCATGATGCTACCACCCCCATGCTTCACAGTAGGGATGGTGTTCTTGGGATGGGACTCATCATTCTTCTTCCTCCAAACACGTTTAGTGGAATTATGACCAAAAAGTTCTATTTTGGTCTCATCTGACCACATGACTTTCTCCCATGACTCCTCTGGATCATCCAAATGGTCATTGGCAAACTTAAGACGGGCCTTGACATGTGCTGGTTTAAGCAGGGGAACCTTCCGTGCCATGCATGATTTCAAACCATGACGTCTTAGTGTATTACCAACAGTAACCTTGGAAACGGTGGTCCCAGCTCTTTTCAGGTCATTGACCAGCTCCTCCCGTGTAGTTCTGGGCTGATTTCTCACCTTTCTTAGGATCATTGAGACCCCACAAGGTGAGATCTTGCATGGAGCCCCAGTCCGAGGGAGATTGACAGTCATGTTTAGCTTCTTCCATTTTCTAATGATTGCTCCAACAGTGGACCTTTTTTCACCAAGCTGCTTGGCAATTTCCCCGTAGCCCTTTCCAGCCTTGTGGATGTGTACAATTTTGTCTCTAGTGTCTTTGGACAGCTCTTTGGTCTTGGCCATGTTAGTAGTTGGATTCTTACTGATTGTATGGGGTGGACAGGTGTCTTTATGCAGCTAACGACCTCAAACAGGTGCATCTAATTTAGGATAATAAATGGAGTGGAGGTGGACATTTTAAAGGCAGACTAACAGGTCTTTGAGGGTCAGAATTCTAGCTGATAGACAGGTGTTCAAATACTTATTTGCAGCTGTATCATACAAATAAATAGTAAAAAAAATCATATATTGTGATTTCTGGATTTTTTTTTTTAGATTATGTCTCTCACAGTGGACATGCACCTACGATGACAATTTCAGACCCCTCCATGATTTCCACGTGGGAGAACTTGCAAAATAACAGGGTGTTCAAATACTTATTTTCCTCACTGTATATATATATATATATATATATATATATATATATATATATATATATATATATATATATGCACGCTGGTATCAATTGCCTCGAGTTGCTGATGGTATTGCTGAAGGTTTCGACCGATGATCTAAGGCAAGCACGTGTTGATCCAGATGGACAACACGGCGATGGTTGCGTACATAAACCACCAGGGTGGTTTACATTCACACCACATGTCGCAACTCGCATCTCATCCTCTAGAGTCACTGTGGTCCACTCACATCCCAGGCGAGCTCAATCGTGCAGCGCATCCCTTTCTCAGGGATGGGCACAATTTTGCACCCCTGCCCATACCTCTGGAACCTCCACGTCTGGCCCCTGGTGGCATGTGTGAGACTTGAGTGTCACACGCGGGTCAGTGCATTCTGTCCTGCAGGTGAGGTTGGAGGGTTGTCTGTCCCTCTCCACTCTGAAAGTATATGTGAAAGTACGACTTTTCCTGCTCAGCTACTGTTCGGACGCTCTTGCTTACTGCTCTGCGCTTTGCTCTATCGCTTTTACATTTTATCTCCTATATTTTTATATTTTATTTCCTTTTATCACCTAATTTTAACTTCAGCAAATCAGCACAGTGCTCATACGAAAAAGTTTGGATTACTACAAAAACGCAGAATTCTTTTACCCGACCAGCTTACATTCTGGGGAAAGAAAAACACAACTGCCTACACTCATAAGGATAAGAGAGAAAATGCCTCTTCTGGTTCAAGAATCTACTTGCTGCACTAACTGCCACGGACTTTTACAAAGGATTGCAGTTCTTGAAACAAAGTTACGTACGGGACCACCAAACCAGACGGAACACACAACAGAGCTTCGTCATGGACACCCTCAGCATATAGCCGGTGAGTCCCATGAAACTAGTACTCCTCGACAGGTAGAGAAACAAGCCGATCGACTTACAAATCGATGGCACAAACAGGGAGCGAGACCCAAAGGCACTCGAGACATCAGATTGTCACGAGCATCACATATTGCCGCAGTAGCATCCTCTACCCCAGATACAGCTCTGACAAGGATTGCAAACACTGGTCTCCTACCACCGCCTATACATCTTGAGAACAGATTTGAAGTACTAATGAATGTAAATGAGGAATCCCCAAACGTGATGAATGTGATCGAACACAGACTGAATGGGCCAGTAGCTAATACTGATGCTAACTGGTCGAGCAGACAGCGGCACTCAGCTCAGAGCACAGCCGAGCCCAGGACTCTGATAGTGGGGGACTCCATAATCAGAAACATTAGCAGCAGGGATACAACTACGTGCTGCCTTCCACAAGCAACAACTTCTGATATAAACAGGGACCTTCAGAACATTCTGATAAAACATAAGACTGCAAATCGACTCATCATTCATGTGGGGAAGAATGATATTCATAAAGAGCAGTCAGAACTCCTTAAGAAGGATTTCAATTAACTTTTTGAAACACTTAAAAGACTGAAAGTTCAAACATTCATCAGTGGACTACTCCCAGCAAGAGGAACAAACAGGTTTACACGGTTGCTTGGGCTTAATACATGGCTGCAAAAAACCTGCAATATAAAAGGAGTGAACTTCATTGACAACTTCAATCTTTTTTGGAGTCAGAGACAACTGTTTCATCGGGATGGCCATCACCCAAACAAACTTGGTTCAAGAGTGTTAAAGGACAATATCTACTTCTCCCTCAATCATCCTTCTGCAGTGTGTGCCAATCTGAACGGCACACACACACCTGGACACAGTATGAATGACCACAGGACTTCACTTCAGCAGCAGAATGGACTTGCGGTTGACATATCACACAAGGACAATGGTAAAACCACTCCGCCACAACAACCTCTGCTCACGGACACAATCTCAGCTGAGCCCTGCCCACAGAGCTCACCACAGACAGACATATTAGAACTGCTCCAAGATTCAGCACCCAAGGACAACTTCCTGGAAAACAGCCAAGGAAGCCAGGATAGCATATTACAGCCTCCGATAACACCAGAGCAACAGCCAGTTTCACCAGACACTTTATCCCTCTCTCCAGCATCTCCACTTCTGTGCTTCTCACAGAAAATGGAGGAACTGGTGTATGCTGGAACCAGACTATCCCACTCTTTTGCTGCAAGCCCCCAGATATCAACCAAAAAACGGCAGGCACCTCAACCACCAAAGCCTGCGGGCCCAGCTCGCCCTCCCCCTCCTTCTGTGAGAGCTCTTCGGCCTCTGCCACAACGCCAGGGCCCACACCCTCCTCCATCTGCTTGAGGTGAACCGAAAACAACTGATACCAGCTCTCAGTGATATGTGTTGGGTCCCTGCTATGATAACAGTAACTTTCTCAAATGTTTACAGAACAAGCGGGAACCCAGTGTCCCTGTATCTTTCTCTATTGCTGTTCTATTACAAGATAGAAAGTCTAAGGCCTTCAATAGCCGTACAGCAAACCCAACTAATCTGGTGCCCTTTTACATGTCAAACTAAGATTGCTGTGGGGACAAAAAGTAAGACTGTTAAGTTAGCACTTTTAAACATTCGCTCACTTAAAAATAAATCACTTCTAGTCAACGACTTAATAACCACAAACAACCTGGATTTTATGTTTCTAAATGAAACCTGGCTAGAAGACAGCTGCAGTGCAACAATCCTCAATGAAGCAGCCCCTCCTAACTTTACTTTTATGAGTGTCTGCAGAGCTGTTAAGAGAGGTGGGGGTCTAGCTGCTCTTTTTAAAGATATCTATCAATGTAAGCAAATATCATTTGGGAATTATCCGTCTTTCGAATATCTGGGTACTGTGTTAACCTGTTAAGCTGCAACCCCACTTTTGAAAAATCCCCAGAAATGACATACCCAAACTGAAACAGATACAGTTCATGAACCCTTTGCACTAAAAGCACAAGTATGATCTCATTTGAAAGCTGACACCTGGTAGTTTATTGTAAATGTAGAATTAATTATTGTCATAATGATTTTTTTTTTTTAAATAGCTTCAAAGTTTTGTAAAGTTATTAGAATTTTATTTTTATGAAACATATTAATGAAAATAAAATTGAAGTTGGCACTGGAGCAATCTAGAAATGCACTACAGCTAAAGCCACATGTCTGACCATGTTATATTTAAAATATGAAGATAATAAGTCTAAAACTCTGTATTTAGTTAAATGTTTTTCAAGATCATGTCATGACTTTATTTTGATTAGGCTACTCTAAAAATGCTACTGATGTTTAGTCATCGTCTAAGCATCCATTCAGTCTTTTGTCTCTATTGTTTTGTGGTGCAAACGAGCCCCATTCAGTCTCAGTCTCCCCCTGCACACATTCACACCTCTCCAGACTGGTTATGGCTCGAAATATGCATTTCTTTTGTCTACATTATAGTTACTAACGACTGGCTATTCACAGGGTTTCAATCCCTAATTTCTTTTATCAAAGTTCTCACTTCACATTTGAAGTGCACTAAATAGTGGTCAAATGCACTAAAACATATCAGTAAGCATTCTTATTTAGAACAAAATTCATAAAAGAATAACCCCTGGTGGCAGGTGCACCTGGGCTAGCTAGCATGTTAGCTTAGCACACCATCAATACACGACCATTTATGAGATTAAAACCATGTTTGTGCTCCAAACTTACTTCATAATGCAATCGAGTGTTTTAAATAATCTTCTGTGATATAATTTGGCTTCAGATTAAAAAAAAAATCAGACAGAAAACATTATTTATAGTTTTATGCACGATGATAAAGTCTATATCGATTAGCATTACATTATGAATATAATCTATTATTATGAAAATACCTGGCATGGCTTGAAGAACACAGGCAAATCAAATATCATAGCAAACATGTTTATTGTCTTCAAAACATGCATATTACAGCGGGATCTCTGTAGCTTTGTGTGTAGCAGTGACGTCCTGGAATGTCACATGATTATGGCTCTTCTTCATGTCCCATATATGGATTATTTTTTGTGCATATAGCGCCCTCAGGCTATTGGTATGAATTGAAAACACTGCACATCTCAGTAAGAAGCGATCATAATTATTACATCGACGCATTTGGGTATAAATTCAATAAATATTATTCCTGTCTTTAGAAATATGACGTGAATCTATGAGAATATATCAATATTTCTCCAAGTTTGCACATTTTTGAGCTAAAAGCCCTGAAGGACGTTGTTTTGTGTATCGCTGTCATGACGACAGCACGGGAGTTTTTTATGAATGAAAGCGTCTGACGTGCATAATTCATATTAAAGGTATCGACTCATTTTTTCATTTCATAACTCCTGACACAAATTAAGACATAACTGTCACTATAAGTTTCTCAGAATACAATAGTGGTCAAATACTGAAACTTGAGTATTATATCTTTTTAATGATGTATAGTTTGTCAAGGTATAACATTAAATCTGACTTTGAGTAACTTTGAACTATATAACTTTGAACTATATAAATAAAAAAACGCTTCAGTGCGCCCACACACTGGTGAAGCTTAACAGGTTAAAAGGTGCTCCACACATTTTACTTATCATTATTTACAGGCCTCCAAAATACTCCCCAGCCGTTGCTGAGGACTTTACAGAACTGTTATCAACAATTACCTCAGAGTTTGACTGTTTTGTCATTGCTGGAGATTTTAACATTCACATAGATAGTGCAGAAAACAATATGGCAAAAGAAATCAAAACTGTTTTAAAAACTTTTGATCTGACTCAGCATATACATGGACCCACACACAATCGTGGACACACTCTAGATTTACTTATCAGTAAGGGTCTAAACATTTCATCGATTGTTATTAAGGATGTAGCACTGTCTGATCATTCCTGTATTTTCTTTGATATATTGATCTCTCCTGCCACTGAAGCTAGATCTGGGTCTGTCAAGAAGAGATGCTTAAATGAGAACACTAGTGTACTATTTATGAAGGCTATATCCTTAACACCAAGAATATCTGCAGACTCTGTTGATTTTCTCCTTGATTCTTTTAACTCAAAAGTTAAAAGTGTAATTGATGATATTGCTCCTGTTAAAGTCAGGAAGAAGAATGGCAGACAAAAAGCACCTTGGAGAAACTCAACAGCAGTGCAAAATATGAAAAGACAGTGCAGAAAAGCAGAGCGCATGTGGCGGAAGACAAAACTTGTAGTCAATTATAACATCTACAAAGACAGCCTTCATGCTTTCAATATGGAACTAGGCAAAGCTAGACAGATTTTCTTCTCAAATATTATAAACAGCAATTTAAACAACACACGTACTCTTTTTTCTACAGTAGAGAGACTGACAAACCCCCCAAGCCAGATTCCCAGTGAAATGCTCTCAGACAACAAGTGCAGTGAGTTTGCTTCTTTCTTCTCTGAGAAAATCAATAATATCAGAAAGGTGATCAGCACATCCTTGAGTTGCGCTGGGGTCAGACAGATCAGACCACCTGAGAAAGTAGTTACTATGTCTGATTTCAAAGAAAATGATGGCAAAATTTTGGAAGAAACCGTACAGCACCTCAAAACATCAACCTGCACTCTTGACACCCTTCCCACATCTTTTTTCAAAAGTGTGTTAAACAGTTTAGAAGCAGATCTTCTAGAAGTGGTAAATGCCTCACTTCTCTCTGGGAGTTTTCCAAACTCCCTGAAAACTGCAGTTGTCAAGCCCCTCCTGAAAAAGAGCAATCTGGATAAGACCATATTATGCAACTATAGGCCGATTTCAATATATTCGATATTCGCTTAAATACTGATACAGGCAAATTATCAGTGCTGGTACTACTCGACCTCAGTGCTGCATTTGACACTGTCGATCATAACATACTTCTTGACAGGCTGGAAAACTGGGTGGGTCTTTCTGGGATAGTCCTAAAATGGTTCAGGTCATACTTAGATGGGAGAGGTTATTATGTGAGTATAGGAGACCATAAGTCTGAGTGGACATCCATGACATGCGGAGTCCCTCAAGGCTCAATTCTTGCGCCACTCCTGTTCAACCTGTATATGCTCCCAATGAGCCAAATAATGAGAAAGAACTAAATTGCTTACCACAGCTATGCAGACGACACACAGACTTACTTATCACCCATTGACTCCCTGTGCCAATGCATTGATGAAGTCAACAGTTGGATGTGCCAAAACTTTCTTCAGTTAAACAAAGACAAAACTGAAGTCATTGTGTTTGGAAACAAAGATGAAGTTCTCAAGGTGAACGCATACCTTCACTCTAGGGGTCAAACAACAAAAAATCAAGTCAGGAACCTTGGTGTGACACTAGAGTCAGACCTTAGTTTCAGTAGTCATGTCAAAGCAATAACTAAATCAGCATACTATCATCTGAAAAATGTTGCAAGAATTAGATGCTTTGTTTCCAGACAAGACTTAGAGAAACTTGTTCATGCTTTCATCACCAGCAGGGTGGATATTGTAATGGACTCCTCACTGGCCTTCCCAAAAAGACCATAAGACAGTTGCAGCTCATACAGAACGCTGCCGCCAGGATTCTGAGCAGATCCAGAAAATATGAACATATCACACCACTCCTCAGGTCTTTACACTGGCTCCCAGTTAGATTTAGGATTGATTTTAAAGTATTATTACTGGTATATAAATCATTCAATGGCCTAGGACCTCAATATATTGCAGATATGCTCACTGAATATAAACCCAACAGATCACTCAGATCATTAGGATCATATCAGCTAGAAATACCAAGGGTTCACTCTAAGCATGGCGAGTCCGCTTTTATCTATTATGCCAGCTGCAGCTGGAACCTGCTTCCAGAGGAGATCAGATGTGCTCCTACAGTAGTCACAATCAAATCCAAACTCAAAACACATCTGTTTAGCTATGCATTTACTGAATGAGCACTGTGCCACTGTTTGTCCGACTGTTTGTACTGTACTGTATTTTATTTTATTTTTCTAAACTGTTTTAATTATTCTTATTTCTTTTTATTATTTTAATTTCATCTCTGCAAAGCACTTTGAATTGCCATTGTGTATGAAATGTGCTATATAAATAAACTTGCCTTGCCTTGCCTTGCCTTTCATCTAGATGCAGTGGATGGTAAGTCTTTAGGTAAGCACGCCCTGATCACCAGGTTCCCTCAAGGCGACAGGCATTTGAATCCTCCTAGGCCATGACTTATTCCCACATGAGATCTCTCTGTTGTCTTGCTGGGACTACATAGAGTTCCTTTTGAGCTGCTGGAGTCAGTCGAGCTAACTGCCCTCTCATTGAAAATGGCGCTCTGTTCTCTTTTAGAGCCTTGAGATTGGTCCGGCATACTTTCATGTAACCCTGAGACTCCGACTGAACTACCCCTTTTAGGGATCAAGTGGTGAACTTGTAAGCTCTGCCTCAAGACAAGGCAGACCCAGTACTAAGTCCAGTATGTGCCCTGCATATTTACTTGGACTGCTCACAGAGCTTTAGAGACTATGATAAGTTTTCTGTCTGGTTTGGAGACAGCAGAAGGGGAAGGCTGTATCCAAAGAGAGGTTGGACCACTGTATCATGGATGGAGGAAGCATATGGCATATCATGCACAGGGAAACGTCCATGAGGAGTGTTGCATCCTACTTGGTGCTAGCCAATGGCGCCTCTCTAACAGACATCTGCAGAGCGGCGGGCTGGGTGACACCTAATACCTTGGCAAAATTTTACAATATCCGGTTTGAGCCAATTTCAGGTACAACACGAAAAACAAGTGTGTTGTCAGGTACGAGCAGGTAAACTGCTGGCAACTGGCCGGGTACTCTGCTAGCACACAGCACCTTTCTCCTCCGCTGAGACAATAAAATGCACTTTTTGTCCACGTTTGTTCCAGAGTCCGGCGAACCCTGTCTATCTTACTTTCTACAACCTGTGGCAGTCGAATTCGTCGGAGGAATTCGATGCCAGGCCCAGTACTCTTGATGCATGCACTTTTGGTCAGCCTGGAGTTAGGTGCCCATATGTAGAAATTCCCTTATGGTAATCACATACTGTATGATGTATTGATGTCCATAATATGGTTTCCCTGAGGGTAAACCTGTCTTCCTCTAGGCAGAGCCCTGCATTTGTAGTAGTAGGGCCTACCGCAGGGACTTTTTATTTCCATGTCTGGTACTACCCAGGTGTATGTATTCTCCACATACTAACCTCCCCTTCGGGTAGGATGTGGTTTCCGTAGTGTTCTTTCTCCCATTTTGGAGGAGAAGCGCTTCCTCAATGCTCTGGTCAGCATCCGCTGTAGATTGGTTGGGTCCTTAACTCAACCTGATGACATTTACATTGTTTATACATGGCACAAGCTGATTAGTTGCTTGCTGCTCCACATTTAAATAGCTGGTTAGAAATTTCTATAGCAGTTTGCATCGCACTTCAGAGTTCCTCTGAAACCCTCCACCTTCCCCAGCTCCACCTGTATAGATCTGCTCCAGGTAAAGTTATATGCTATTTGTGCAGTAGCATGTCTTGCATGCCACAGCAGCATAAACAGTGTTTGTATTGGCAGTAGCAAGTCCCTGTGCAATATCAGCAGCAGAAGTAGTGTAGCAGGCCTATTCTGCCATATACATTACCATATACAGTTTTTATAACATCAGTAGACTGTCTTTAATATAGTCCAGACAGTACGTGTTCAAAAAAAGTTCCTGGTTTTCTAGCACAGTTCAATCAAGATAGTAATTCCAGTGATGTTTTTTGTTCTGCCTCAAGGGGTTTGTTTTCTCCGGCTGATTACTGACTGTCTGTCTTTGGTATCTCTCCTTTTGTGCCATTGTCTGTCACCAGTAAATTGCCCCTCTTAAAAAGAAATGAGGTGTTTCTCTGTAGTGTGCAACATCCAATGCATGGCTAATCTTTATGAACCGCTCTTATGAAATAATGACCCAACGTTTGATCCAGTTATTTTGATCTGCATTTACATTCCTGCACATTTTCAGTGGATTAAACATATTAAGTTACACAACCTTATTTGCTGCAACATTTTTGCCATTTTGTCTAGATGACTAAATAATATGAATAGGCATCTCATAACTCAGGCTGATTGACAAATATGTCTGAACTCTGCCACCATGTAGCAATATTTTGCAGACCTCACATTCAAAGACTATTATAAAAGACTAACATAGTATGTCTGCAAAATAAATACTAAAGAGCATGTCATGAGGAATTATATTTTCATTGATTTTGAGAGAAAAAAGTATTATTATTAGGCTAAAATAATAGTACTATGTCAAAACTAACATTTTGTTACTTCAGAACTGAAATTCATACTCTCGAAACATGCTGACATCATACAGATGAATACATTTCAACAAATAACCACCAAAATAATTGACACCATTACTATTACTAATTACTATTCACAATGTAATGCAGATTTGCAAAAAGAGATCCAATACAGTTTTTAACTGCACCATCCTTCAAAACAGTCCAATGTTTAAACTATATTGGACAGCAAACACCTCATTAATTAGTGCAGCACAGCACTGTATCTTATTTTGCATGCAAAGAGGGTGTTTACATAAAAGTCTACAGCAGCAAAAACAGCCTGTTTCATAACTAAAGGTCATAGACAGAGTGGGAAATGGTCTAAATTATGACTTTCTGGTGCAAAAGCAAACTTTAGCATTATAAGTGGACCTCAGGGAAACAAAATAGTTGTTAGTTGTTGCAAAATTTGCCATTTCAACTAAACGACTGAACGCTTTATGAAATATGCATTACAGACTCATCAATATGTTCTGCGTGCTTGGTTAATCCTTCAAAAAAATTACTTGGACAGAATTTTTGGTGGGCTGTTTTTTATTTCATATTTATTTTATTTTTCAATTTACAACATGCCAAAAGAGTCTAATTAAATGTACAAATATTTACACTAACTTTCTCTTCTTCTGTCTTTCCTGCTTCACTTTCCCTCACTTCAGTCCTGTGAGAGTTTCAAGTATGTACCTCATATTATGGATGGAGATGATGAACAGGCTCAGAGAGAAACAACGATGTGAACACCACCTGTATCCATAAACACACACACACGCACGCACATCCCACAGGTCGAAGGGGTTTAGTGGATGTATCAATGACAAACACATTCGACAGTTTCCTAATTGTTTTACTGCTCAAGTTAAGGAAGAGGCAGTCATTGACTCATTTATCAAGAGGCCATTGAGTAACGACCAGGTCCTGTGAAAGCCAACATACTTTCCAACAGCTCTCGGGATGAAGGGGCCTTTAGGAGAGCCAGGTTTGCAGTAATCATTGACTTATTCACTAAAACAAAATGATGGCTTTATTGTTTTCCTGTCAAGGGCCAGAGCCTTTGAGCTGGATTTATTTATTTCCGAAGTAACCAGTAGATAAGATATCTGTAAAAGCACCATCTCTACAGGACTAGTGATGTGTACACACGTCAGTATGTTTTTGTGTCATGAGACATTCAGATCCTTTAATTACACTTTGTGTCAGTGACAACACTGTCCTAAGGTTAATCAATGGTAGGAATTGATCAGAAAGTACTTTGAGCCGAAGAGACATACAGTGAATGGCTCACCTTGACAAGTTGACCTCTTGATTGTCTGGGATTTTCAAGCAAATAATGATATGGTTATATGTTAAAAATGGAGCACCAATAGATAAATTTAACTGGAAACCGTAAAAAAATAGTTCACCCTAAAATAAAATTGTATGCAGTCTGTTCTATGCAATTGTATGTGATTTGCATGATCGCAGATAAACACCTTTTAGCCTATCTCAAGTAATACGGCTCAAGTATTGCTGGTCTTTAAAATCTGCAAGGCTGATATCGCAGTACGATTACATGGAGATTTAGAGCAGCAATGGAGCAAGCACACTGCTGAGACTGTGATAACCATACTAATCTCTGTGCAAACTCATTAACTCCATGCACCAGTATGCACCTCATATAGAATGCAGGCTGTATAGAGACCATGAAGCTTATTGATCTATACAAGAGAAATAGCAGCCATGTGTCTGATCACATGTGTAAAATCAAGCATAAAAAGGGTCACAGTTCAGTGCATATATTCAGCCATTTCCATATCTTTCTGACCCTTAGAAAGACACACTTTTTTTGCCCTTGTGGTTTTAAAGCAGAAATCACAATTAAAAGCACTTCACCATTAAAGCCTTCATCTAACACAGAATGTGCCAAATAAGCGTTTTCACAGCTTTGGATTGGGAAGGAAGTTTTAAGTTACAGTATATTTTCATGGTATTGTAATCTCTTAAAGTAAGATCAAAGAAAATCAAGAAAACTGATTTCTCATGATATGACTCCTTTAAATGGTGCCCTATTATGCTATTTTAAAGGGGTCTAACTGTTTTGGAGGTCTCCTACAATAGGTTTGCATGCATCCAAGGTCAAAAAACACTTTAATTTTCTCATAATATACTTTGCACATTACCTCATTTCTCAAAGTGTCTGAAACGGTTTGTTTGAAGATATTGGGCCCTATTTTAACGATCTAAGCACATGGTCTAAAGCGTACGGCGCAAGTGCACTTAGGGTGTGTCCGAACCCACTGTAACTAGCTTAACGATGGGAAAAATGATTGGCGCACCCAAGAGCGCATCAGAGTCTCATCTCCCATTCCCTTTAAAAGCCAGTTTCGCTCGCGCCATGGCTCATTCGCTATTAACATGGCGGAATTTGCAAGCATAAAAACTGAACGCTTCTTCAGCTAGAAAACATATCCATCTACAGGACAAAGTGTACGCGTGTTGTGGACTCACCTATAGGTGCACATTACTAACGCACTCTTTAAATAACAAAATAAATATTGACCCATTGACTTTAGACCAGGTTGGTAATCGGCGCAGTCTATTTCAGTTGCCTCAAAATAGCAATGCGCCAACAATGCTCCTGAACACACCTTGTTTTCAGACCAGCACGCTCATTGGCGCAAAATGCAGTTGCTATTTAAACAACGTGGTGCAGGGCGTGAAAATGATAACTGGGTCGGGCTGAAACTAGCAAAAAACACTTGTGTCGCTCAGTCTCTCTAAACCCCTCCTTTCTGTGACCCTCCTCTGCTCTGATTGATCAGAAGGCCCAGTCAGTTGCTATATGTCTACCGCTTACAGCTTGTGTCAGAAACAAAATTCCTATTGCCATATCTGAATTTCAGCTCCGGAGGCTTCCTCAGCGCTTCATACACAGTGATACAAATGATGGCGTCGTTTTTTCTGTATCTATTCCAGCACGAGTCCTCATCCTTTTGTAGAGCATGCAAAGTGGATTTGCAGTGAAAAAGACAGTGTCTTCGCGATAAGTCGACAACACAAGCCAAACACTTTCAGGCCTCAGCTACAACTACAGAGTTTGAGGGCGGGTCAATGTAGATGCCATTTGTGGACAGCCAGTGAAGACCATAGGCTGGCATTATGCAAATTAGTTACATTGTTAAGCAGAAGTGAGACATTTCAGCAGCTCAGATTCTTTCATTTAGGAGACAATACCTTTATTTGTTGTGCACTTTAATATTTAAAACATTCACAAACAGCTATACTACACACTGCATGAAGGGTAATATTCGAAAAAGCATAATAGGGGCACTTTAAATCATGATGCCTCTATGCCATTTTAGCCTTTAACAAGGACTCTGTGAGGCCTGGTGCAAGAGAAACAGGAATTTTAATCCTCTTTGTGCCTCTCTCAGCTATGATTAATCTTTTCAATATTAGGCACGATGAGAAATAATCTCTGAAAGGGCCCACGTCTACACAGGAGGAGGAAAATTCATTTTTTTGAGCTAGCTGTGGATGAAAGTCATACCTTTAAGCTGAAGGGAAAAATGTATGTTTGGTGGGCCTCTACAGAAGCAAAGACCTCTGAGCATTTATTTGCTAATTCATCTTGTTAAGGAAATCCAAAAAATTACTTTAATGGTTCGGATATCTGAAAATGTTCCGCTATTGCAATGCACGGATAAACTGAGTGTCAAATCAATTGAAATTAAATAGCCTCCATTCCTGTAAGTGTTGTTGGCTGCCTTCAGAAAGTATTGGCAAAATAATCTAGTCTAATTTGTGAAGTCAAAGAACAAAGGCAGTGTTGATGAGACCATGCCAACGTTCTCAATGAGTCTGCATTTCTCACTCACACAAGGTTATTGGATGGACACCTGCGTGGTGCTGCCACTGAGCTGTTGAGAACCAAAGTTAAAATCACAGACACTTAGCGGATACACAGTGCTGATGATTGTTCAAAGGCCACAGAGGACTGTATTCTTAACCCCAGCGTTTCCTGGAATGTGGTTGGGAGCTGAAGGCAAGCACGTTTTTTCCATGTCCCTGAAATTCCATGGCTTTGTCATATCTCCCACTGCAAGTTGAGCACATTAAATTCATTCAATTATATGTTTTAAAGTTAGAACATTATTATATAACTACATATTACAGTCCATCAAAAACAGAGCATCCCAGATCACAAACATTCTGATATGGAATGGCATTCATAACGCTGGTCACTAGAGACCTCCAGCTATCTGCCCTAACCAGATTACAGTATACTAACATGAAGGAGGTGGGTAACAGCACACCTCAGGGTCTGGAGAGATATTAGAGGCTTTCAAACAATGTGTTGATTGATCGCTTCCAGTTCTGAGGGTGTAAATCCCTTTACCAATGCATAAGGGTGACAGGGGAGCTAGAAGACTGGAGGTCAACTGAGGAAGTGTCACATGATTCTAACCAAACTGGGAAGACATGAGAAGATGAGTTGCATATAGTCGCATGCATTATTTCAACACAAAAGCTTGTAATTTACTCACAATCATTTACTAGGTTGCCAATTTGATTTTATACAAATTATTTACTTATGCTGATAATCTAATCAAATTAATCTCAAATAATAACATTAGAAAAGCTTATATTAAACAAATTACATAAATATGGCAAAAGAAAACACTATCCCTTTGCAAATAAATATAAATGTCACACACCTCAACGGCACTACACTTCCCAGCATCCCTCATGTTTCCCACCTGCACACTATTGGCCATAACCTGATCACCTGCATGTCATCTATAACCATGGACACTTATGATCATCACAGTTGTCTGTCATTCTCTTGTTATCATCTGTGTATTTAGTTTCTTCTTGGCTTCAGTTCAGTGTCTGGTATTGTTTGTGCTTAGCACACTGTTTTGTGTTGTTAGCTCTTTTTGTAAGTTATTGTTTAATTCATCTTCATCTTCATCTTCATCGTATTTCGAGCGTTACAGAATACTGGACCTAAAACGTAATATGGGCATTTCCTGCACCCATCTGAACCCAACCGATCGCCTACTGACCTGTTTTCAGAACGGCCGCTCTATTGAGGAATATGTGAAGGAGTTCCTAGAGATCTCACACCAGCTCACCTGGACAGAGGACATCCTAAAGAACATGGTCGGGCTTGGACTGGACGCTCCTCTTTACCAGACAACTTCAGCTGCTAAACCTTGTTCATTTGCACAATACCTAAATCATGTGCTGTTGTTGAACGGGTCCGCCTTCACTGTGGGTGAGGCTGATAATTACATAGCCACTCAACCACCATCATTAGCCATCTTCCTCGCCACACCACCTGGATGTCTTCACATTATACCTGCCCAGTCTGAGAATCTTCACGTCATGCCAGCCATCAGACCTGCCACCAGATCGTCTCTTGACTTCCAAGACTAATATCCAGCATGACAGATCCACCGCTGATGTCAGTGTGATCGGCCAGAAGGGCTGCTGCCACGCCCAATCCAGAGTCCCGTCCCACCGAGTTCGCCCGTCCCAATCTGTTGGGCCCCCATACCACATGCAGAGCTCCATGCCTGGCGTTTGGCAGCTGTTGTTTCCAGGACTCCAGGGTTGATGCCACAGCTTTTCAGGGTCGACTTGAGGTGGTCCTTGTCCATAGAGGACCTGCCGGGGTAGGTGGTGGGAGGGCATGCGGATAACATGTCCAACCCATCGCAGTTGCCACCTAGCAAGGGTAGCCTCCATGCTGCTGGAGTTGGTGCGCTGTAGGATGTCCGTGTGGGGGATTTTGTCTTTCCATGTGACACCTAGTATGCGCTTGAGGCATCTGATGTGAAAGCCCTTGAGACACAGAATATGCCTGCGGTAGGGAGTCCAAGCTTCTGCACCAAACAGCAGGGTGAAAACGCAGACTGCCTGGTAGACGGCTGCTTTGGTGAAGGTACGGAACTCTTTATTAACAAAGGCTCGAGATCGGAGTCTACCAAAGGCAGAGGAGGCGAGGTTTATGCGTGCCTGAATCTCGTTGTCTATGAAGCAGGTGGGTGTTAGTATACTTCCGAGGTAACAGGAATGCTTAACAACCTTTACTGGTGTGCCATGGATGTAGAATTCAGGGGGTGTGGGGGTAGGGACCGTGGTCTGTGCAATGATCTCTGTCTTTTTCTCTTCTTCTGCTGAATTGTCAAGGGTGCATCTGCAAAAACTTACAGCACTACAAGTGTAATTCAAGTCAGCGCCAGTTCAGCAGAAATCCCGCCCTGCAGCTAATTTCATTGGTTAAGGTTACAGTGATGGGTAGGTTTAGGGATCAGTGTTTGGTGTAGGAAATCAGTACAGTGATTGACATGACCAATGAAATCTTTAGAATTGGCTGCAGGGCGGGAATTCCGCTGAAATGAAAGCTTTAGCATAAGCTCTGCCGGGAAGACTCAATTACTACGTCAACCTTCTATCCAATCATATTCTTATGCTCACTGTATAAAAGCTCGGTACTTACACATGTTTGAGTTCGCAGATACTGAAGCGACGATTACCCCCATCCTCCCCACCACCACCAGGATGGTCCTGTCCATACCCCCCGGGGGGGGTCGGCTGCGCCCCTGCCTTCATCTTTAGGCAGGATTTGCAGATCCGATACTCTCGGATTATGCACTATGGACGGGGCCTACGCCAAATGACTTTGTAGATTATCAGCTTGCTGAGCTTTCAATAAATGTACGATTTGTTGGAATAATTCTCCCGAGTCTTTCTGGTAGAACTGGTTTGGGGAAAAAATCAAGCAAAGTCAAGTCAGACGCAAAGATGTGTGTGTACATTTAACGAGAATCTTCAAAAAGAGTTTATCAAGTTATTATGTGCAGTAAGTTGTGAAAAAATAACTCATAGTGGTAAGAAAAAATCTAATTCAAAACTACAATTGAAAAATATTTCTTTATTTAAAAACACCAAAAGCGCTTGCTCAGACAGCACACAATCCCGAAGTCTCTTCTGTTTGCACCTGAATGGTCAAATACAGACACAGTTGTCAAAATGACCATCATGTGAAGTATCTCATGTAAATACAGTTGGTTAAGGCTTAACCGCTCGGTGAAAACCGGATATGTGTCAGTATACTGTATTACCGGTAGATCAAAGCATTCGGTCTTAAAGGGGACATGTCATGAACATCTGACTTTTTCTGTGTTTAAGTGCTATAATTGGGTCCCCAGTGCATCTACCAACCCAGAAAACGTGAAAAAGTGACAACCCAGTAAATTTGTTTTGTTAAGCCTTTCTCTGCAAGCATGTCATAAAATAAGCCTAGATTTCGCTCCCCTTCTGACTTAGGAAGGGGATCTTATTATAATATTACCACCCTAATCTGCATGTTTCCACCCACGGCGCCGCTATAGAGCATCACAGTCTCGCCCACAGCCGGTTCCGGAAGTAAAAATTCAATACAATTTCTCCATTGACAGTTGGGATATAAGCCATAAAAACGTAACCATACATGGTAGACTTAAAACCAGCTACGGCTGTACTAAGCGATTATATATGCTCATATAACCGCCAAAAGTTCATGGGGCACTAACCTTGTTTTGAGATAAATGCCTTTTATTCGCGATGTCTTGGAGAAGTACTTCATTACCCACAATCCTAAACAATCCCACAATCCCACAGTGATGCATCGGATTGGTGGAGCTCGTGTAAACCCCGCGAAAGTTCGTGAAGACTCAAGATAAATAGAAAAAAAAAAAAAAAACTGTTGCGTTTTTTTGCACGGTATCACTGATGTGACATTTGAACCGAGGAGTCTTCATATATGGTATGAGTCATATCAAGCATTTTATGATGCCACTGTCAAAACAATATTTAGCTTAGGCATACCCAGAGCCATAGAGAGCTCTTCATGCATTTACTGAACATTTGTGTAATAATTCATGGCAAGTTAATAAACTGATTATGATGCACTTTCTGGTTTGCTGACCTTCACTTTTTAATTTTCACTTGTTATTAAGAAAATACATTAAATGTTATTAAAATTAAGGATGAACTATAACTTCATGAATAAAATGAGCATGGACCACAAGTGGGAAATTGTTGAGGCATTTGTCAGCAACCTGCCCGTGGGCCGCTGAAACTGATGAGCAGAACGCCGCGCGGACTGCCAGATCTGCACCCGTGAGCCGCGGACCGCCAGCCATGCTTTCCAGTCTATTTACACAATTACTACTGAAAGAACTGCTATAAACGGCACAAGAAAAAGTTCGCGTGGCTGTCGTCAGATTTTAAAGTCGCTCTAAAGGCTCTTTCGCGGTTGTGGCTTCAGTCGACTTCAGTGAGGCGCGGTGGTTTATGGGATGAGTAGTTCCTTCGCTCGGAAATGAAAATATGTACACAGTCTTGTACATTTGACTTTTTTTGGATTTTCTCGCCGTTTTTTCACTCGAAATGATATGTTGTATGCCTATGAGTTCAGCCGTAGCTGGTTATCCTCAGACATGCTCTAAAACTCTTTAGATACGGATTTTCCAAAACGTCAATGGGAGAAATTAATGGGAAATTTACTTCCGGCACCGAAGCGCTCTCGGGCTGTGGGCGGGACTGTGATGCTCTATTTGGTTTTCGCAACCGACAACAGTGTAACCAGTTCTAACGCAATGGCAATTCGAGCAAAACATGCAAACTGTTCTGTCGTTGGCTGCACAGACGAGCACAGAACACTATTTGACCGAATACAATTCACAGCTGTCTTATAAAGACTTCAGGGAACTGTCAATCAATGTAACTCCAATTTGCAACCTCTTCCTGAGTCTTTCCTGCACTCCCCTACTGGTTATTTCTGAGATTTTGGATGAGTGAGATTTGCGTTTTTTGTTATTGTATCCAAAGCTCATGTAAAGGATTGGCCTTCTGAACGGAGGCGGGGAGCAGCAGCTCATTTGCATTTAAAGGGACAGACACAAAAACGGCGTGTTTTTGCTCACACCCAAAAAGGGGCGAATTTGACAATACACTCACCTAAAGGATTATTAGGAACACCTGTTCAGTTTCTCATTAATGCAATTATTTAATCAACCAATCACATGGCAGTTGCTTCAATGCATTTAGGGGTGTGGTCCTGGTCAAGACAATCTCCTGAACTCCAAACTGAATGTCAGAATGGGAAAGAAAGGTGATTTAAGCAATTTTGAGCGTGGCATGGTTGTTGGTGCCAGACGGGCCGGTCTGAGTATTTCACAATCTGCTCAGTTACTGGGATTTTCACGCACAACCATTTCTAGGGTTTACAAAGAATGGTGTGAAAAGGGAAAAACATCCAGTATGCGGCAGTCCTGTGGGCGAAAATGCCTTGTTGATGCTAGAGGTCGGAGGAGAATGGGCCGACTGATTCAAGCTGATAGAAGAGCAACTTTGACTGAAATAACCACTCGTTACAACCGAGGTATGCAGCAAAGCATTTGTGAAGCCACAACACGCATAACCTTGAGGCGGATGGGCTACAACAGCAGAAGACCCCACCGGGTACCACTCATCTCCACTACAAATAGGAAAAAGAGGCTACAATTTGCACGAGCTCACCAAAATTGGACAGTTGAAGACTGGAAAAATGTTGCCTGGTCTGATGAGTCTCGATTTCTGTTGAGACATTCAGATGGTAGAGTCAGAATTTGGCGTAAACAGAATGAGAACATGGATCCATCATGCCTTGTTACCACTGTGCAGGCTGGTGGTGGTGGTGTAATGGTGTGGGGGATGTTTTCTTGGCACACTTTAGGCCCCTTAGTGCCAATTGGGCATCGTTTAAATGCCACGGCCTACCTGAGCATTGTTTCTGACCATGTCCATCCCTTTATGACCACCATGTACCCATCCTCTGATGGCTACTTCCAGCAGGATAATGCACCATGTCACAAAGCTCAAATCATTTCAGATTGGTTTCTTGAACATGACAATGAGTTCACTGTACTAAAATGGCCCCCCACAGTCACCAGATCTCAACCCAATAGAGCAGGGGTGTCAAACTTAGTTCCTGGAGGGCCACTGTCCTGCAGAGTTTAGCTCCAACCAGCTCCAAAAACACCTGCCAGGAAGTTTCTAGTAATCCTGAAGACCTTGATTAGCTGGATCAGGTGTGTTTAATTAGGGTTGAAGCTAAACTCTGCAGGGCTGTGGCCCTCCAGGAACTGAGTTTGACACCCCTGCAATAGAGCATCTTTGGGATGTGGTGGAATGGGAGCTTCGTGCCCTGGATGTGCATCCCACAAATCTCCATCAACTGCGAGATGCTATCCTATCAATATGGACCAACATTTCTAAAGAATGCTTTCAGCACCTTGTTGAATCAATGCCACTTAGAATTAAGGCAGTTCTGAAGGCGAAAGGGGGTCAAACACAGTATTAGTATGGTGTTCCTAATAATCCTTTAGGTGAGTGTATATAATAAATTATCTGTGGGGTATTTTGAGCTGAAATTTCACAGACACACTCAGGGGACACCATCGATTTATATTACATCTTGTGAAAAGGGGCATAATATTTCACCTTTAAAGTGACAACTGCCTTAAATACCTGTTGGTGTCATTAATGTTAATCAAGCAACAAAATATCTTAAATAAATTATTAAATAAATGTATACATGCTAAATAAACCTACTGTACCTGAAAAAAAAAAAAAAAAAAAAAAAAAAAAAACTGGTTTATTTAATTAGTATTTATTTATTTGTCTGTTGTTTGTAATTTGCTTCATTCTTTTTTTATACAGGCCAAACAAAAATAAAATAACTAAATATATATCGTTATCAAGAAATAAAATTGTGCACTCTTTTCAATGCACTTTTTTTTTGTTGTAGGCATATAAAGTACGATACATTATTTCAGCAGTCAGTTATAGGCCTAACATAATCTCAAAGATGGCCAAATAAAAATATTTTTAGTTTAACAATTTATTTATTTTAAGTTATATTGTGCTTTGTTGGTATAATGCCTGCTGGAATGTTAAAAAAAAATTTGTTAAATGCGTTAAATAAATATTTTTAAATGTTCAATATTAAATAAATATTTTTTAAATTGTAGTTTTATACTTGATTTTTTCTTTGAAAAGCAAGACAAAATAATAAAAAGCACACTTTGACTATTTAATTTATGCAATGGTGAAAAATTATAAAAAAATAAATGGGGAAAAAATGCAAAAATAAGCGTTCGGTATTCGGCCTTCGGCCAAGTGTTTCATTATATTCAGCTTCAGCAAATAATTTTCATTTCGGTGCATCCCTAATTTATTCCTGCTATGGCAAAGCTGAATTTACATCATCATTACTCCAGTCATCAGTGTCACATGATCTTTCAGAAAGCATTCTAATATGCAGAATTGGTGCTCAAGAAACATTCTTATCAATATCGGAAACAGTTGTGCTGCTTAATATTTTTGTGGAAACCGTGAAAAAAAAAAAAAAAAACCATTCTTTACTGTCGCTTTTGATTAATTTAATGCATCATTTCTAAATAAAAGTATTAGGTTCTTTCACAAAAAAAGTACTGACCCCAAACGTTTGAAAGGTAGTGTGTATGCAGTACACCTTACAATAAGGCCTGGGGCCGGCTGCATAAACTGCTTAGACTATTTTTTTTTGTTTTTTTTATTCCAGACTGGTGCTAACTTTTTAAAGTCAGTTACATAAAAACGTAGATTGATCTAATTTGAATCAGAAAATAACACTGATTACCTCTTGACTAATTTCTAGTTGGTCAAATTAGTTCTTAAGACACAGTCTTAATATAGTGGCTAAGTTTATGCAACTGGCCCCTGGTTTCAAAGACAGGGCTTATATTAAGCCAGGATTAGGCCTCAGTTCAATTAGGACATTTAAGTAGCTTTTAAAAAGATGCATTAGAGAAAAAAAAAACATTACTGGTGTGCATCTTGAGACACAACAATGGCACTGAAATACTTGGGACAAGGCTTAAGCCTTGTCTGTGAAACTGGCATCAGTCATAAATCAGTTACTCCCTAGCACTTCCACTACCTAGCACTCAGAACTGCAAGCTGGGGAAATACCCTGAGCAAATTTCAACCAGCCCTAGTTTGTGCCATTACTGGATTTGCATAATTCCTTGAGTTTGCTGTCAATGTGTGCAAATAACCAATGCTATCAATTCCCTCCTTAAACATGCCTGTAGGCCGCAGGGATGATGTCCACTGAATTTTACCCTAAACGTGACTGTCCTCTACTGGCCGCAAACACTGCCTTGATGTTTCTTTGGATCATTTATAAGCAAAATTATATGGGGAAAAGGGAGAAAATATGGTGTTGATCTTGAAATGCTCTGCTTTCATAAGACTCTCAGCAAGGACTCTATCTGAGAGTTTAGTACACCTCAGGATGAAATGAACTGAAATTAGCCAAATTGTCTAGTCTACAACAAAGCACACTGCACAGAATACTGTGTCCCAAAATGCAATTAACTAAAATGTAAAATCATATTTTTGCTGCTGTTTCATGCTGCTTCAGATGCTCAGAAGCATCTCTTGGGGCTTGACAAAGTTTCGGGCCAGTTTTGCAATCTGTATTCATCCACATCACTTTTGCTCCATTTCAGGTCACTACTTGCACAGCCATAATATCACTGATACCTATTTAAAAACAAGAAAGAAACCAGGTGGCCCTTTTTTCCAGGACTGTTTTGGAATGTTCAACTACAATTGGAGAGGTACAGTTTCAAATGGAAGTGTGTGTGTGTGTGTGTGTGCAATTCATCAGGATGGAGAGCATTCTTCTCTAGACTTGTGCATTTATCTTCTGCTTTTAGAGGGGCTATATGTAAGAATGTGCATCCATTAATAGCTTTTTTATTGCCAATGTGTGAACAGCTTGTAACAAAACTTAGAAACCGAGACCTTCCCCGACTTCAGGTTGTCCATGAAAGCCTGTAGACTGATTTATATGTGAAGAACTTGGGACGTTTATGCCGGGAAAATTAATTCCTGAGCCTCTCTCTTCCGTTCAATGATACATAAAATGAATGCAATATAATTCCGAAAGAGCATAATATACTGTAATGCCAATGTGTCATGCAAAGAAAATGGATTAATTCAAACTACAGTCTCAAATATACTTTATAATCAAACTATAATAACAGCGTAATTGTAATGACCTCATCTGTCGACATGATGCTGTTGAGCTGGTCCAAACATAGGCCTATTAAAATCGATATGGTCAGATGCTGTGGTGTTTATTTTATTATTGAGAGGAAAGAATGTTATTGACATTGCAGCATTATATTTATGTAGCCTCCTAGTCATCTAAAATTCGCTCTCAGCAGTGTGGACGGCAGCGGGATGTTCATTCAGCATTTCATGCAAAGGTATTTCCAACTGCTTTTGACTTTAAGCTAAAAAAACGGGGCATTGAATCATAACGAACGTCTGTTGTACACTTGCACGAGTGCGAGCATGAGCAATAAGTCTGTGTTCACACTGTCAGTCCAAATCCGATTATTTGTGTATCCGATTGGAATTTGCTGTAAATTATTCCTTAACTCTCCACACTGTGTATCGCAACTGTTCGGATCTGATCTGTGGGTCCCGTGGCGCTCTTTCGTTTTCCCGAATGTAGGAATTAGTTTATGGCGATGACGTTGTGCTAGTCAAACGCCAAAAACAACAAACCATAAACCATGTGATGACATAAACCACGCGAATTACGATTATTAGAGAATTCGATGACATAAACCACGCGAACTCTGATTATTAGATTATTCTAATCAGCTGATTAGAGCGGTCAGACTAAAACAGATTCCTAGAAATGCGATTTGAATAGGATTTCAAACCACATATGAATGTAGCTCAAAATGGATGAGTAAAAGTCCTACTTCATTTGATTTTTTTCCCCTTCACACTGGATGACACCAATCATTGCATCCAATTTACATTTCCATGGTAACATCTATGAAGTCAACAAATCAACAATAACTCACTATGTGGTGGGTTCAGTGTCTGCAGCTACTTTCCACCCATCCTCTCCACTCACACCTTTGGGTCCAGCTGGGAAAGTCATTACCTGCCCGCTGTATTGACCCAGCATGCTCAGTGCTTCAGAGAGGAGTGCAGCGACTGCCCAGAGGCTAATTCACAGCACAGCGTGAGACACAGCACAAACCCACGGGCAGATGAAATACAAAACACCAGATCTGTGCTTCTGAGAAATGAATGCTGCAAGTCATTGTATTCTACCAGACTGTCATGTAAGAGCTAAGTAGTATGCTGATCTAAAATATTACTCTGGCTTAACAGGGTAGTCATACACACTGGTTTTTATTTATATCTTAATGTGTGTGTGTGTGTGTGTGTGTGTGTGTGTGTGTAGTTAGTATTGTGATATACTATTAGAATTTGCTTATCATATGCTTACACTATGCAATTTTCTGTGTAAAATGTCAGCTCTGACTGCCCAGAATCTGCAGACTCGGCAACCAGCAGTGATTTGTTCAGAATGCAATTCAAGGCAAAAATCTGTACAAAAGTCATATAGTGTATGCCAGCCTTCAATCACACAAAATTAAACAAAACATTGATACATTTCAGCTCCAGTAACGTAAAATGATGAATTTTGTTGATAAATTAATAGGTGGGTGAAAACAAGTGCTTAATCTTCAGAAACCTTAGAAGCTCAAACTATATATTATGAGACATTTTATTTTCTATGCAACATTTTATTTTTCTATTTCTATTTATTTTTTAAACAGTATTTTTTTTATTTTACTTAAAAAGTATACAAAACATTTACACCTGTAACATATTAACATTGTTGTAAGAAATTGAATGATACTGTTTGATATGATAAATATGCAACTTCTTAACACTTTATTTATATTTATGTCCTAATCACTTACTTAAACGTTCCTTTTTGTAGTTCACACGAAAGACGACTGCTTTCTCTAATGTCAAGGAATGGCTGAATCATGGAAATATAGGAAAATATTTAAAACACTTGTGACTTAAAGCCCCAAAAGAGAGGGCGAGGAAACGCAGACATTTTCCTTTCATCCACTTTATTGAACGTCATTAATCATTAGCTTACATATGACCCCCAAAGAGCCAATTCAAACACAGAAACCAGAGCAAGATTTACTGCTGGGTCATTAGAAAGACATGCAACACAAGAAGAAATTTCTCTGTGAAACAAGTGCTAAAAAAATTAGCTCCAAAAGAACAACTCCCAATAATCAAGAGAAAGATGGATGTTAAGAGTGAATTTTGTCATTTGACGTTCTGGTATTTTCATGCCGTTTGAGCTGTTTATCTTGTCTAATTATTCTACCCTCACTTTTTTTCCAGAAAGAGAGAAAATGGGTACTGAGGACCCCTGTCCACATGACTTATTGTTTTCACTGTTGGCTTTATTTTAGGGTTGTGGATGTAAAACTCACATGTTTGCTGAACTTTTAACATGTTCCACCACAACTGGGCACAAGAAGCCTGAATTGTGAAGAAAGTTGCTTTGTGTGGTGGTCTAAACAACTAAACATATCGGGTTAAACCAAATCCAGAAGAGGAAAACTGTGCGAGGCCTGTTAATGAAAGACAGGCAGTTTAGCCTCAATAGTCGGTAAACAGAAAGCAGGAAACTTAGCATGAAAATTCAAGAAACTTAATTCTTAAGCACTTAATTGTGCTTTCATGTCACGTCAGCAATACTGCATTCAGATTGTGGTCTTTATAAATGTCTGGTTCGGGATTGTGCACAACAAGAAGAGATCTGAGGTCAACATTATAATTCGCTCAAGGCCTAAGGAGAACCTGGGTCAACTAAGCAGGACCAAATGGACTCTTTCAAAAGGGTGTGAGTCCAAAGTCCAGGCTTATCAAAGCTATTAACACTAGAGGCTGTGCTTTATGATGGACTTGGGGCTCGTTGGAAAAAATAAAAATCATACTTTGCCTGCCTGCTGCGGCACCGAGGTCCAAATCCTATTGCTTTTATGTGGCTTCAGAGGGCCGTTGACTCCAGCTAGGGCTTATAGAACCATGAGGCCCCAGCAAATAGATCAAGCATGTAAGGACAGCATTGAGACACTTTGCCACCTTACTGGAATAATTATTTGACTCGTTCAACCTAATGATGGTCTTATCCTCAGAGCAGGGACAGTGATGATTGAAACAGGGGAAGAAACCCCTCTGTACGGTGGAATAGAAGGCCAACACATTTACTGCTATAAAAACACAAAATCCCTCACAGAAAGAGCTCTATTGTTGTCGAGGATGGAGAGCGTGCCATATATACGCAGCTCTAATGAGACTGCTGACAGCACAGGCAGGAGAAATCAAAGAGTACTGAAGGTGTCGAACTCATTGAGCTGTAAAAAGAAAAAGCAGAACTGAACAGGTGCAGAGCTGACTGTTACTCTCACTTTTTTCTTTTCTTTTGTCCGCAAAAAAAATTATGTGATTTATATTGCTTGCAACTATTGCTTAATACTATATCGCTTGCAATACAATAAATTCCAAACTGACAAACATATGTGATTGTATAAAAATACAATGCATAAAATAAATCCTCCCACAAACAAAACAAAACAGCATTCATTTTGCGGAAGAACATTGTTTTGGTTGTGCTTCGGCTCTGCATGACTGTAGCTATACCCATTCATAGACACAATGCTGTCATAGGCAGATGAAGCTGACAGACGAATGTCGATTTCAAACGAGTTTCAAATAAGATTTAATGTAACAAGCAGATGAACAGAATGTAACAGCGTGTAATAGACATGAAGACATAAACAATAACCAACAAGGGACTGAACTGAATGGGGAGAATACACAGGGTAAACGAGGGAACTAACTAAACACAGCGGATGACACCGTGTCCTAACTACACGCGACGCGCGATAAAAGGTATATTTTCCATATTAATCAGAGTTTTTGTCCTAACCAGCCGCGACGGCGACACGCGACTATTCTATTTTAGAAATGGTTTTTATTTTTCTGCGACGTCGCGGCTGGAACAACACACACAAAGTGTGGCAATGATAATCTCAGGTTCTGTTTGTGTGCTTTATTTAATGTTAAAAGCGTGTAATGTGACTTTGAATATCATTTAGTGCTCCCAGCTTTGTAGCTGTAAAAGCAACAATGGACAATTCACCTAAGATCTTGAAATTAAACAAATGGAAACAAGAACGTTCAAACTGTTGACAAATATTGTTTTAGTAACTCAGTAGCCTATGTATTTTTGAATATTGTTTAAAGGGTGTAATATTTGTGAATTTGATTATGTAGCTACTTATCCATTTTCTTGCGAGTGCCGTCAAGATTACTCTCTGGTGCTGTGAACTTGCCGCGAGACTAACCCATATCTCTACCACACCATAGTGACCATACATGCATCAACTTTTTCCAATGTAGCCTATGGACATGACAAAACATGCACAGTTAAGTAAAGCAATAACCTAATTACACAAGAAAATCATCCCGCTCTGTCTAAAATATAAACACGTATAACAGGCTTACCATAGTGAATTAGGGTAAGATAAAAACACTGTTTGGAAAAAGGATTGATGGTGGATTGATGTTGTATTGACTCATTTTTTATTTTGTTTATTTATTTTATTTTTTTTAACAAAAACAGTTACAAATAGCACCTTTAACATGGGTTCATTCTAGCAGATGAATGCTGGGTGGGCAGAGACACATCTATTCATTAAAAAGAAATAATCACCAAAAATAAATAAATAATAAATATTATTTTTTTACTTTTAACAAAAATATGTCCTGGAAAACTGATACACATGCAGGTCACCCCATCCTTGAGATCTGATCCTGTATTTTGTGGTCAGAGTTCTGATGTTTCCATTAAAGGTGCTGAATGTAACTTTTTCACTCTACTAAAACATAAAAATACCATAATATGTTTGCATATATTGAGGAAATCACATACTCGTTTCTCTGAAAAACACTTCTACAGCCAGTTATTTTAGTTTGAAATGGGCCTTTCCAGGCTGGAATGTTTGATTTTGTTTTGGTCTGTGAGACTGCAGATTGCCAATTTGCCAATTTTCATTGTCCATTGCGCTCGTTCCTGTTGCTTGTTCTCAAACTGGCGACCCATGTGAGTGCCGTCCAGTCTGAGGAGGGGGGGGCGGAAGAAACGGCCCTGTCCCAAATGGCGCACTTCATGTGGACTTTCGGTCTCGTGGACTTAAATTAAGCGTGCTCGCTGAGTCTACGAGTCCGTAGGCCGTCCCATTCAACATTTTAACGCTCTGAAGTGTGCTCAGCAGCGTCCCCTTTGTACCCTTGAAGCAGCCTTCCACGAAGCCCGCATAGATGCAGGCTCCACACACTTTAACTACCCAGGAATCCTTGCGAAAGGCCAATCAGACAACGAATGCGAGGAGATTTAGCTCACAAACAATTGTTGACATGGCTGAGGGCTGAGAAGAAAATATTTAAGTGTAAGTATCATTACGGTTTTTATGACCTAGGTGTACATTTTACCAGTTGTTACCTACAGTTTATACAAACATTATGGTCATCGACCAGTACATCTCAATGTGTTTTGAGATGTCTCAAACATAATAATTGTGCGTTGAATAATACGATCGCATTATGATTCATTATAGAACCGAATGTCAGGGCTTTACTGAGTCATATGTAAACGTAGTATGAATATTTAAACCTGTAAATTCATCTGAAACTCACGCACATGTTCATTATGTGTTAAAATTATAATCTTAGTTCAAATGGAACATTATGTATCATTACAACTGTATACATCATTTAAATAAGCATGTATCTATTGTCTAATGCCCAGGTGGCATAAGCAAAAGCAGGCTGTGTAGTTGACATGGAGATAAGATTTGGGAAAAGAAAAGAAATTCTGTTCTCGATGCTAAATAGTATAATATTTGTATATAATATTTGTGATATTTATCTAATAAAGGGACTGATGAGATGACCTTTCAGTTTATTCGGCTCCGTATGGAGAGGGATAAGGCTTTCACAAGCATGAGGTACGCATCTGCTCAAGTGTTTGAGTAAGTGTGAATTGTGTTCAGCACTTTGGTATTGAACACTGTTTACACATATCTTTTTTATATCTGTTAGGGAGATTATTAAGGATATGGGACTGCAAGGCCAACTCAATCCCCATGCAGCAAGCCAAAAAAAAAAAAAAAAAGGGAAAACCTTAAAAGAAAATATAAAGTATTTTCAATACACCCACTACAAACACAACTATGTAATGGTTACAGATTTGAGGCCAAAATATACGAGTTTAAGCTGTAATATTTACAGAGAACAATTTTTTTCTATAAACATTTGTTAATATTAATATTAATATTAATACTGCAATAGGATTTGTGCCTGCCCAAGACAGGATCTGGAACAGATGAAGGGGAGGTGACAGCAGCATCATGGCCTTTTTTTGAGGCCATGCATTCAGCCATTGGCCAAAGACCAAGCGTGCTGCCTGTGGCCAGCTTTTCTTCTGGTCCCAGTGCACAAATTTCCCCATCAGATATGGCAGGTCCCTCAAGTGCTGTAGTTGCAGACTGCCTGCAGCCTCCCTCTACCCCTTCTTTTTCAGAACCAGAAGTGCAGGATGCAGTAAAACCAGGATCATCAGGGGCTGAAGAAGAGATTCCTGGACCATCTTCCAGGCCAAGTGGAGGAAAGGGTAAAAGCCCCACAAAAAGAAAGAGGCGAAGCGAGCTTACTTCACTTGAAGTTATAAAGGAAATCGCTACTGTTTTATACTGTTTTGGGTTTTTATATATATTAAACAAACATTCTTGAGAATTATAATTCGCTTTTATTGTGTCCAGCCTACTTTTTAAAAAGCAGAACAATATATGTCCTTGGTGATGTTAGAAACTATTCTACATGCAATGGTACCGACACATTTATTAACAAAGTAAATGTCCTATCTTCACATTGCAAATGTACAAGAAAACTGCCCGTCTTAGAACATTTTGTGGTAAGTTTTGTTTAAAGGTTTGATATATAGTCCCCTGATTTGATTATAGTCCCCTCTTCTATAATCAGTTGTTTGGATGATGATAATTCACATATAAAAACAGCTATAACTGCATTAGATGCGTAATAACACTGACCGTGTCACTGAATTGTGTAATTTATTTAGGTAACTTAAAATCAAGGCGTAAAAGGAACTGTATAACAATTTATTGAAAATTATTTACAAAAATAAGAAGCCTTTCCATTAATAAAGTGAAACAAATGTAACTGCCACCAAGTAAAGGAAAGTAAAGTTATACAATTTTATAAAGTGCACAATATTAAATGTTCTTCAACATGTACAATACAAACTGAGGTAGATGTACACAAAATGTTTTCTTTTTCAACTATCCAAAGGCAATAATCAAAAGGCACTTCAAGATAACACAATAATTGCAGTAATTGTAAAACAAATAATAAAATCATTTTTGCTCAGTCACTGAGTGTCACCAGTTAAAATAAAGTTCTTCAGTTTTGTAAGTGCAATCAAAATAAATAAAATACAATTATGTACAATAAAAAAATGAGTTACATGTATACAAAGTATTTTCTTTCTCAACAGTACTATTCAAAGGAATTAACCCCATATAAAAATATATTAATAACTAAAATTAAATAAACTCTCCAACAAGGACATCAAAGAATAGCATCTGTTCTGCTCAATCACAGAGTGTAATCATGCTCCATCAGTGGAAGTTGGACACCAACAGGAGCAGAAACCCGTGCAGCCAGCCTGTCCCTTAACTGGACTACAGACCTATCCACAAAAACTGCTGCATCAGGAGAAGGTCAGCATCTTCTGCATCATCAGGCTCAAGCACATCACCATGCGTTAAACAGACATTATGCAGGAATGCACATGCAATCACTACTTCAGTGCAGAAGCCCTTTCACCTCCAAAGCTGAGAACAATGTTCTCCTCCATCTTGCTTTCATCATTCCGAAAGCTCGCTCAATAATTGTGAGGCCCGTTAATGTTGAACCTCTCCTGCACTGGTCCTTGTAAGGGCATCTTAAATGGTGTGACAACGCAAATGGGCGTATCAATACATGGATACCCACCATCACCAAGAAGAAAATAACCAGGTGGAGGATACTCAGCATTGTAGTAAAGTGGACTGTTTTTAAAAACACATGTGTCAAGAACAAATCCTGGGTAGCCAAAAAAAAAAAAAAAAAAAAATTCAGAAAATGACCCGTTGAATCACAAACAGCCTGCAGTTGAATGCTATAAAACTGTTTGTGATTAAAATAATCCTCTTTATTGCGTCCTGGTGTCTTGATCCTGATGTGGCAGCCATCAATTGCTCCAACAGCCTTTTGGAACGCAGGATGCCGTGCCAGTTGTGCAAATCCATGGCCAACTCTATTTGGCCTGGGAGAGGATAGCAAATGACCCTGCCTGCTGCCACTACATTCTTTATTTGATGGGAAATTTTATGCACAACTCTGCACACAGTTGATTTTGGAATAGAAAATGTGCATAATGTAACTCTGTACGACAATGCGTGTGCAAGCCAGTACACAAAAACAAGCACGTCCAAGTGCTGTCCCCATCCATGGTCCTGTTGTGTCATTTCCAGAAGAATCTGAATAAGACCATTGATTGATTGTCTGTTGAGACGGTAGTCAGGACGCGTGTCGTTCTGCATCAAAATAAATGTGAAGCACCGGCATAGCTCTATCCCGTATATCGAATCAAATGGCTGACCTGTAAATCAAATACTAAAATGACTTAATGCACTTTAAACGACTTTTGACAAGTTATAACGTTTAGCTACAAAGTCAATAACTTTTATTTCCTTATCCTTTCCTCCGTGCATAACATGAGCTTTTGTATGCACAAAAAATAATTAAAAATATGAGTTCTCTGCATGGCAAGCCATCTCGCAAACACAATGGTAAAAACAACAACAACCCGAACCTGCAGCTCCTGTCCAAAAACAACCAGACCGTCTTCCTATTTCCGGCGTGACGATCGAGTCTGTCCCAAAAATACCTCTCAATGCTCTCATGGACTCGCACCAAGGGCCTTATAGTTCTGCACTACATGACGTCACCAAAGTGTGACAAGTCCAGAGTGTGCCATTTGGGACAGGGCCGATCTCCGGTATTTTGAATTGGACTGCAGTACCTATTTCGACCACTAGTTGTCATTCTTACAGACTGCACCTTTAACACTCCATCACTCAAATACATTGACACAGATTTACACTGTTAATGCTAAGCCAACAAGAATTGTTTTTGGATGCACCATCATCTAACATTATTAAAGCACATACGTAATTAAACCTACTTACATTCCCAGAGAGAAAACACAGATACACAAATCTAAAAATGTCCGATCATCTGCAAGGAAATCCCTGTAAAATGTTCTCTGAAAATGATAGCTATTGAATTAGGATGATAACGCTCTTAGCACTCAGCGCTAATCAAGTTTAATGGTTTTACCAACCAAACTGAGCAGCATCCTGCTGAAGCATTTATGGCCTTCACCTCTAACCATAGAGCTGTTGACCCAAACATCAACCCCAGGGAATCCGCTTCCCCTAACCACTAATGCAATTAGAGTCTCTGCCAAACATAGAGGTGTTAAGGCCACGTCCAAACATCAATGCCAACATGGCAATGCTAGCGTGAGCAACAATATATGCAACACTATAAAGAACCCACATAAATGTCTTTGTCTCTCTCCAACCACAGAATAACAATTTATGATTTGTAAAATGAACCATTTGCTCAACTGGACGGAAAGCCAGGTGTGACAAACTGCATGTTTTTGTCCCCTTTTCATTATTTTTATAGACTGGTTTTATAGAACGTCCTCCTGGGGTCATTGGGGATGTCTGAAATGTTCCCAGAAACAATGCAGCAAAGAGTTAGAGACACAAAAAAATCAGAATAGAAGAAATGAAAGACGGCAGTCAAATGATGCACTCCAGAGGACCATAAAATATCTGTAAAAATATACTTTCAACTTCACCTTTTACTGTTCCACAAGTCCATTCTGAGTTCTGTGCCACTGCTTCCAGATATATCGGCTCATTACTTCATCATCCAGCAGACTCTAACGGTTAGAAACTAGAGTCTATCCGGCCATGGAAGAACGCAGGCAACGAGTTTGACCTTAAGTCAGGACAGCAGCAAGCACTCCTTTGTGAAGCATTGAAAGCAGCCTATCATGCATCTCATTAGGCAATGACAAAACTTGAAACATCATTACTTGTTCCTAAAACATCTGAATAGCAAATATGTTGTGTTTCGTAGTAGGTTAAATCGTCTGGAATGGCCAAGATTCTTCAAGGGATGTTTATGAGCAAACCTTGGCTCACGTACACACTGCATTTTTAATAATTGGGTGGGATTTGAGTTGGGATTTTTGGTTGAAGTCTGTTTCATGAAAGGTGGAAATATTTGACTGACTTTAGCAGATCAGAAAATTATTAATGATAGAACTCAGTGAAACGCCAGACTGCTGTTCTGTCTCAGGATATTTACATGTCAATGAGCAGAATTTTGTGCAAAGCTCTCTAGTTCCCCCCGGTGAATAGAAAAGTTAACTGCAAATTTGTCTTTTTACCATTGGTAAGCAAGGGTTCCAGGATTTGTCTGGTTAGTATGAACCTGTTGGTAGATTCTGTAACTACACCATCTGGCAGCAAATCGTAATCTTTAATCAAAATAAGTTGCTTATTAGTATATTGCAATGACATCTCTTTGATTGAAGATGTGTTTTTCGGGCGAGGGCATGACAACCTGTCACTCATATGAGATTGCATCAAAAGCAAATTCAATTAATTCAATCAATTCCCGTTGGACAAAATCAATTCCAGCCCCCTTTTTTTTTCATTTTTCTACTCTGTTGATATACATCAGAATAGGGAAGAAAAGACTATCGCAACTTCCGTTTCATGCTGACTTTAAGTCAGGAAAGGAGGAAAAGAGAGGGAGGTTTCATCCCTTGTTTTCCATTTTAGCCAGTTTGAAGTCCCTCCTAAATAGACTGTCAATGCACTGCAAAAATGTATCTAGTATCCAGTAAAAAATATCTAAACATCTATAAACAAGAGAAAATTACTTGAGGAAAAACAACATCATATATTAAGACTTTTTTTTTATATCATAGACTAAAGTATTCAGCTGTTATCTGGTATTGCAGTATCTTGATCTATGCACTAGATGGCAGAAGACACCAGTGCTTAATGACCAGCATGGCAGAAATCCAGTAAAGGACTAATATCTGCAATGCCTGTTAGTGTTAATATAACAATTGTTGAAGCAAAAATACAAAATAACATTAAAAACTTTAAAACCACTGATCTACTGAGATACTCCTGAGGATAAACTTGACCTTTAGACTCCTCTGCAGGGGAGAAGTCGTAGACCCTCATGTTGTTTACAAATTTTTATTTATTTATTTATTTATTTATTTATTTTTACTTGGAACACAATAGAAGTTCTTATCAAAAATATCAAAGTTGCTCTTTTCAAAAAAAAAAAAAAAAAAAGAATAGTGATCTCTGGTTGTTCAAATGCAATTGATTTAAATAAATAAATAAAATTATAATCATTTTAATGCCCAGCATGCCTAGTGTATGATAAATGAAATATCTTTACTTGATGTTTGGTTTATTCAAACCCCTGGTTATAGGGTCACTGAAAGAGTTAATAGACAATACATGCCTTTGACTGAAAATTAATGTTTCACACTAATGGGTGTAACTGGAATCAGAAGACTTATGCATTACAGTGAAACTCACAGCGTGAGTTGAAATCTTGTTAATTTTTCTCCTCTCCACATGTTTACCTCTCAGTGTGAGGGAAGAAAACTTAATGAAACGTTTTGATGAGGGCCTGAAGCTTGAATAAAATATCAAGCTTCTTCAGTACACACACACACATACACACAGCACAGCATCATATCTCAGAGCTCAGGTAATTTACATGCAGACAGGTGATTGACAGGTCTCATTCCTATATCAGGTGTCTGTTGAAGTGGGACATTCTCCATGCTTGTAGCCAAGAGCTGTAAACCCAAACAGCTGTTGGAGATAAATGCATTAGATTTATCATAGCTCTCAATGACCACACTATGAAAGACATTCAGTCTTGGACTGGATGTGTCAAGAATTACTAACATAAACCTATCACATTTCAAACTTACAGACAGATGAATGTGTTGGTCTGTAATTAATATGCAATGTCATCACCCTCCACTACTCCACTTCAATAGCCTCAATAGTGACATAGAAATAGGCACTGAAGGAAATTCACATTTATTTGTAAATGGCATCCTCTTTTAGGTCTGTTGAATGAATAGCCATTGGTGGGTAATGCATTACAAGTAACATGAGTTATGTAATCAGATTACTTTTTTCAGGTAACTAGTTAAGTCACACATTACTTTAAAGGTGTAGTAAAGGTGCAGCTAATATTTTAAGTAAAATATAAGTTAATATTTTAACTTATTTTATATTTTTATAAGCCCAGCCTAGATGAGAAAAAGCAATGCTAACACATTACTTTCAATAAGTTACTTTTTTAGGGAGGAACGCAATATGCATTACTTTTAAAAGTAACTTTCCACAACACTGAAAATAACAATCTAAACTAATGTATAACAGCTACAGAAAATAAACAAACAGCTGAGCCACAGAAGCACCATGGTTTAAGTGCCATCAACTGAGGTAATTTGCTAAAACTTCTAAAAATGAAAATATATGTGCATTTGACAGTAGTGTGCTTCAGCCCTGCAGCTATTACACTCAGTCCATTAAGCACGCTGGATCACTGTTTTAGAAGCCAAACGAGAGCGGATTGGAACTCAATCTCTCTCCTGCAGTCTAATGAGCTGTTTCTGGATCCTTGTCTCATCAGATCTAAGGAACGTAAGGCGGGATACAAGCAGCGCGTAACGAGTCCTGTTTGACCTCGTCTCGGCACCGGGCCGGCGTTTGGCAGCACCTGCTCTCAGCGGCTGTCATCGGATTTCAACCACTGTCCAGACAGACTGGCTTCCACCTCTGACTCTGTCCTGCAGCACAAGCATGTGAGAGACACACGGCCTCTTCCCTGCTGATTCAGAGACACAGAGAGAGTAAATGCCAAGGACATTTCTGGGTGCAAACTAACATGCGTGTACAGACACATACTTGCAAAGAAGTATAACGCTTTAAAACTGATCTGTATGTTATATATTTCTACCGTATCCATCTCAATGGATTGTTTGGGAAACCGTCATAATAATTATTTGGTAACACTTTATTTTGATGGTCCCTTTTGAACATTCTACTAACTATAAGTAACTTTACAACTACATGTCAACTACAGTAACTCTCATTAGAGTACCAGTACACTGTCTGCTTAATATCTGCTAACTTGTTATTGTGATGGTCCTCCAACAGACATTCTACTGACTATTAGTATCTTTGCAGCTGCATGTCAACTTATTCTAACCTTAACCCAGTCTACTAGTACTCTACTAACACTCTAATGAGAGTTAGTAGACATGTAGGTGCAACATTACTTATAGTCAACCGAATGTGTTAAAAGAACCATCAAAATAAAGTGAAACCAATTCTTTTAGGTAACCCTACTGGCACAAAAATTACACACTTGAACCTGTTACCATGCCCCCCTTTTGAAACCAAACATAAGAAATTGCAAAGAAAAAATTAAAACAGATATAGTTCATGAAGCCTTCGGACTACAAGCATAGAGTGGTGAAAGGATTTGTGTAGGCCAACTTGGAAGGTAGCATCACCCTGGTTCCCTCGATAGAAACCCATTAGGATTTTTCCATTGGCTTTTGGATTATTGCAGAAAATAAGGTCTGTGACTAACAAAAGCTTATGATTTGTACACATTTTGTTCATTGTGATAATCTTTACAAATGAACACAACTTATATGAATTTTGAAGCGCAAATACAATCAGCAGAAGTCAAAAGCTAACCAGGTTATAAACGAACTACACCTCAGTCGCATGACTTCAACATCACCATCACTAAGGGTAACAATGTTCAAGTTCAGGGAAGAAAGAGGAGGGAACCGGCAAATATTAAACATAACTTTAATATAAAATAAAAATAAACAACAAAACGATCCTTCCGGAGCTCTTTTGTGGGACTCAAGACCGGTGTGGCGAACAGGTGACTCATTAACACTCATGCCACAGGCCTCGCTCAGTATATATCACAATACAAAAATGCAACAATATGCATCGTGGATAGTGACAATATATATTGTGTATAGTTCACCCAAAATAAAAATTACTTTGTGAGAAAAAAATTCAAGTTTACAGAGTTTTAGTGTCAGTACTACATTATATATAATGTTGAATATAATGTATAATAATGCAATGTGGGAATATCTGTGGGTCCTGATAATGCCAAATGTCTTATGTTACCAGTAAAAAGTGGCCTACATTATTTTAAAAATATCTAGTCAGTGACAGAGAGTGCAAGCATATTCGTCTAACATAATTCTGTATTTTCAGCTTCAAAATAATGAATATTTTTATTCTGGTGTCACCATTATCATTGGGTTACCAGCACCACGTCTAAGCCCATTCATTTACACCCATAATGTAATACCAAATGTAGCTTTTTAATCAACAGTTTTGTTAACCTTTTACCATATGTCTTTGAGTATCGCAGTAATATTGTATCGTGAGATCAGTATCGGGATATGTATCGAATCGTGACATGAGGGTATCGTTACACCCCTACCGGCAAGGGCTCTACTTGACCGCGCTTTCCTCTTTTTTCATCCCGGGTTTCAGCACTACTGTAACAATGTTTAAGTTCAGAGAAAGAGAAGGTGGGAACCACTGAAGGTTAAACATAACTTCAATAATGAAATAAACATAAACAACAAAACAAAAGTAAAGCACCAGACCCTCACTGACAACTGCTGCATAAACTAAAACAAAACACCAACATAAAGTCCAGACCTGGTCCTCTCTTGTCCTTCACTGTCACTTCTCCTTTTGTCCTTTCAGAGCTTCTCCATGGGACTCGAGACCAGTGTGTGCTCATTAACACTCGCATCAACGGCCTCGCTCTGTTCCCTCGCAGCCTGCCATGCTTGCCACACTAAGCTTCCAACATCTCTTTCATTCTTATATTTCCCTGAAAGTTCAAGTTCTAATAGTTTGCAAGAGTGTGATTATAAACACAACAAGGCTGTGAAAGCGAACTAGTGAAAAGGCTGTAGTGGCTGTAGTCTCATTTAGCCACTTGTTAGCAACTGCCTTTTACAAGACAAGTAAAGCTTTAAAAAAAAAAACAACCACAAAAGGGTATTATTAATGTATGTTATATCGTAGAATAAAACGTGAAAAAATCATGAGCTTGTGTTTTCCACAGACATTATTTCAAGCATTTAACCAAAAGCCCAATAAAAAAAAAAAAACATTGTCTAGGTTGATGATGGAACTAGCTTCCGGGATTTGGCCTACAGACATTATTGTGGTCTCAGTTAAGAAAAGACACTTGGAAGTTTGTTGTAATGAAGTTTACTTATTCAATAAATATAAAAAAGTTATCATCAATAACAGCAGTTATAGCAGTTTTCGCTGTTATGATGCTTATTGAGCAACTTCAATATCCAGTTCTACCAGAAAGACTCGGGAGAAATAATAATGCAACAAAGCATACATTTATTGACAGCCCAGCAAGTAATAATTTATAAAGTTCTTTGGCGTAGGCCCCGTCCGTATTGCATAATCCGAGGGTAGCGGATCCGCATTTCCTGCCTGAAGATGAAGGCAGGGGCGCAGCCGACCCCTCGGAAGGTATAGACAGGACCATCCTGGTGGTGGTGGGGAGGGTGGAGCTGATTGTTGCGTCAGCATCTGCAAACTCAAACATGTGTAAGTACCGTTTTTTTTATACAGCAAGTATAAGGACATGATTGGATAGATGTGACGATAAGTGACGTAGTAATTAAGTCTTCCTGGCAGAACTTATGCTGAAGCTTCATTTCTGGTGATGCACCAGCCTAATCTGGATCATTGGTGGAAACTCAATCTTTAGTGACAAACACAGACAGCAGAAAAGCTCTGATGAAGTTGCATCAAATCAAATCAAATGTCGTCACTAATAGAAATATATATTTATAAACATCTTAGCTAAGCTGGTTTAAGCTGATCTGCTGTTCTCAAGCCTGCCCAAACAAAATGCTGTTAACTGGTCAGTTCGTTGATTCCAGTTTAACTAGCTAAAAAGTGTCCACAAATCATTAAACCTGGCTTGGAGAGATCAGCAAACCATTATATGAGCCTTGTTTCAATAGTGAAATATATTTGTATATTGACTGCTAAACTGAATAACTTATTGTTGTCCCCAGCAACTGCTTTCTGCAGTTTATTTTCATGTGCCTTATAGCACTTTATTTCTTGCTTTTTACAACTTAAATCAATATTTGAGTTGCAATTGCTTCACGTTAGGGCCCTGATCACCCTGTCATGGATTATTTTGCAGTAATGACCAGATGACTGTATTTTATACCCTACATATAGACTTCAAACTCAATATTAATGTCTGACAACCAAAACCTGTCTTATAAAATAATATACACCCCCATATTTTGTATCTAATCTTAAGCAGTTTGACATTAAAAATGAGTCTGGAAGAGCAAATGCACAGAGTTCAATGTTAAAAAGTAAAACAATGAAGAGCATCTGCCAGTGCCAGAATATACACATGACACTTGAGACAAATGAACAGCGGCATCACCGATTACCAGGCGCCTCGGATGAGTTGGCTTGCATTGTGATGGGATGGAAATGTTTGGATGCTCTACAAAAGCAGCTGTCATTTCTGCTGAGACACTATAATAGGACATTCATTTCTAAGATTCAGCGCAGGCTTTTGTGCTCAGGAAAAACGTGACAATTTCACGAACAGATTTTGTGTGATTAAACAGTGACGGCTCAATATGGAGTTAATAAACTGTGAAGACAGAAACACATTTATGCCTGTATAATAAGTTTTATTTAGAAGCAGTCACACTTCTTATTTGGAGTCTGAATTAGAGAGGGAGATACCTGTGAATGTGTGTATACAAGGTTATAATAGCTGTACGGTCTATAAATAGAATAGGGTGAGTTCAGTAAAAGTGGGACATCAGGTAAAACATGGGTTTAATGATCAATTGCCATTTAAATATTAGGAGACAATCATATAAAATCATCATGTTTTTGTTTGACATTATTAAGATGGTGGTGGTCAAGCTTCACCATCTAAATAATCTCAGCAAACACCATAGAAAAGCAAATGGAATTTTTATTAAAAAAAAAAAACCTCTTATAAATAAACCTCAATAATGAATGCAAATCACTTCCACAAAGCGTTGATTGTATTAATATGACCAGAAACGCAGTAATTGATTCCAGAACTAAGTGTCATGTATGCCATGAATAAACTAATATTAAAGTTTTTAGATATCTCAACACAACATCTGGCAAATGTTCATTTATCTGTACATGTCCAAACAACGATAATTCTGGGTGATATTAGATATTACAAGTTCAATTCTAGATATTTAAGTATCACATTTTTTTGTAGCAGGCTAGTTTATTAAAACAACAACAACAAAACCTAGGTTTCAGCAAAAAAAAAAAAAAAAAAAAAAAAAAAAAAAAAAAAGAAAGAAAGAAAAAGGCCAGATGAAGTATCTCCAGTATTTCCAGATATAGCAGTGTAACACGTCAAAAAAACATGTGAATCATGTGCCTGTAAATATGGTCATTGTGACTTACAAAACGTACCATGGTCCTATATGATTCATGGCATTATATTCTTTGGAGTAGGCTACCATGTACTTTACCAAGGTATACAAAAACAAACATGGTAGGTATATAGGCCTATATATAGTATAACATATAAAAGTATCTAGGCTAGTTAGCCAACAGTTTCTTCTCAACAGGGGAGCCCAGGATATAGCAAATGAGCTGCGAGAATGATACCCGCGCGCGCGCGTGTCTCTGTGTGTGTGTGTGTAATCCATATCTCTGCAAGTAGTATCTCTGGATTACTGACGTGTGTGCCCGCGCTCTTATATCTATTCGCTCTCGCTTTACGCGCAGTTTGATGGCGTCGCCGCGCGCTCCTCTCTGCGTTCTTCGACCATCACTTATTTATTAACGGCGTGGATCACATATTATGATAAAACACTGTCGGGATTGGTGCTACAACATTTTCGCCAAAGTGTTCTGTGGAAACTGTATCTCCGCTTGAGCTCCGAACCGAGCCGTGAGAGATAATAGAAGAAGTTTGCTGGATACAGGTGCGATCTCTCTCTAACTCCAGCTGATGATCATAGTCACGGATCTGGACTGCCGGATTCCAGTAGATCATATCAGATCTAGCTCAAGGTATTCTCATATACACTCTAGTACAATGATGATGGTGATGCCGGTTAGAGTTTAGCTACTCAGTGCAGGAGATCCTCACAGTGATGCTATTTACAGAAATAGGGAAGAATGGGACTAGTTGTCACACTTTTTACTTCAGCAAATATTCCTCAGGGTTGGATCGATGTGGAAAACATCTGTATTTACACATACCTCAGAGTCTTGGATACAAAAAGCTATTTAACATGTTCACCATAAACAGGAAAAACGCGATACAGATCGTTGAACGCACATTGACAGCGGGGCATGTTGTCACACTAAGTTGCCACCATGGGAATCTACTCTTTCTCGACTCTGATTGGAGAAGAATATCCTTTTTTTTAAGTAAAAAAAGGGCATCTTCCACAATTAACATATTAGTATTAACTGTATAGCAACATTTAAATAGTAGGCTACAATATGTGACACAAAAATAACGAAAAAGCATACAATGGAGATATCAAACTAATGATTTGGCAAACACAGTTAACTTTTCAGTTGAAATTTTTGTTGAATTAAGTTAAAATATCCTTATTTACAACGGTTTTGAACTTGGTGTTTGAAACCATTATACTTAACCAATGCAAGAGAAAACAAGTTTTACGGATATTTTTCAGAGCAAACTTTTCACTCATCAGTGTATCATTTGCATCTTCTTTTAATGTTTTTCTTCAAACTAGTGTCAGGTCAGTGTGTCTGAGTGCCAGACTCTGCAGTAAACTGAAGTTGAAGTAGTATATACACTCTGAGGGGTTGAGAAACCTGAGATTGTCAAAGTTTAAATTACATTGATCTTTATCCATTAAGACTCTTATAAGCGCATCCGCAGAAGACCTGCCTGTCAGTGTCATTTTACTGCAGAATCTTGAGAACATGTTCATGTTAACAAGATTCAGAATATGTCTCATCCACCGTTGATTGAAATGAGCAAGAAGTGAGCATTACCATTTATCACAGATGTAGACAGAGTGCTGTAAAGTCTGTTTTATGACCGGTTGAAACTAACTGAAAGAATAGAACCATGCTGACATCTTCAACCTCTGCCACCTTGATTCATAATGTCCACAGAGTGCACTATACTGCCAACACTACATGCACAGTGTTATTTACAACACACTACATACTTTAACTCGAACACTCCTGTTTCTGCAGCCTTGTCTTTTGCTTTTAAACTGACATTTATTAGAAGTGTGTCCAGTGTGGGTGTTTTGTTTGGTTCGGGTCAGAAATTTGTTACAGTCTTGTAAGACCTGCTGTCTGATGCTCATCTATGATATATTTCCATAAACTTTCACATTGTGCTATGTAGTATTCAAAACGGGCAGGGCAGCTTAATAGTAAGGCATGAATTGACTTATATTTTAATTTTACAGATGCTTAAATATTCAACTGTACACTAACTGTATATAATATTATATATATATATATATATATATATATATATATATATATATATATATATATATATATATATATATGAAGAGTTCAGATGCAAAAGCCTCTAAGTGCCATCTGAAATTTTCTTCTTGAATGATCATTTTTATCAAGCTTGTATATTTAAGTTCAGTAATTTCACTTAAATGGCAATGGAAATGACCTATTAATTGTCATTTAAGTGAAATTACTGAACTTAAATATACGAGCTTGATAAAAAATGATCATTCTAAGAACATTTCAGATGGCACTTAGAGGCTTTTGCATCTGAACTCTTCATATAACATTATCAAACACTAAGTTCCGGAATTCTGATTGGTTGAACGTGTGAGCAATAATGCACTTACAATTGAACATTCTTTGACTTCTTAATCCAGTTCCTTCATAAATATGTTTCCCGTCTTTCGTGTCATTGTGCTGAGTAAGGGTTTGGCCTTTTCTGCTAATTTGTGGAAAAAAAACCAGCATGCAACAATAGATGGATAAAATGGATGAGAGTAGCTCTATTTGTTAAAGGGAGAGGTCACCTAAAAATGAAAATTCTGTCATTATTTACTCACCTGCTATTTTTCTTTCTTCTGTGGAACACAAAAGGAGAACTGAAGGACTACTTTTCAAGAAGTTTTACAAGGTCACAGTCAAGCTCCAAAAAAACACAAACAAACACCATAAAATAGTCTATGTGATCCGTTCGCTATATTGCAAGTGATCAGTCAAACAGTAACTTTTTATGAGGAACACACTGACATTTTAAGTATTCACTGAATTTTCACCTCCTCCAAAGCTCTGTGATTCACCAAAAATATATTTTGAAATTACATTTTTTTCATGAGTAAGTAAACAATCCCTTGAAATCATGTATCATTTCAATACTAGAATTTACAGTAGGGTTAATCCCGTATGCTTTGTTCAACAGTCCATTCTTCTGAAATCTGCTTAGTTTTTTTTTTTTTTTTTGGCTGTATTGTTTAATACTTTACACCTCTGGATGGCAGGTGCATTGGACTTTCAATAAGGAAGATATATTTGTCCTGTGCCCTCTGTGCTTTATCTATGGTGAACAGGGATTCTCTCGCAGCTGTGACACCCGTCAGCGGTAAATGATAGATATGGTGCTGGTGCGCAGGGGGAAGTTTATGGAGCAAATGATTTGCTGTACCATGCAATACGTGAGCCACTGACTCTCCTGCTGAGACTCAATGCAAGAAATAACAACAGACCTAAAATAGACTTTTAATATGTGTGTGTGCAATGCGTGTACGCAAACCCGCAGCTTGTGAGGATGTGCACAACGACATATTTTCTATATCAACTAGGAGGTTAAAGGATAATTAGGCTGTTATTCAGTTGTTTTATGAAAATGACCACTATGACCCATTCCTGTGTGCTAAAAGTGAAGTTAAGATATAGCAGCAATATGAGTATCCCTAATTATCCTTAATGCGCTTGGTGTCAAAACCCATGAGGCCTCCTTTAAATACCATATTTTTGCCTAATAAACATAATTGCTCAATCTCAGAGGGAGTTATAATTATGTGCCTCTTCCTGTCTTTTCTTTTTCTTTGTTTCTTTCTTTCTTTCTTTGTTTCTTTCTTGTTTTTGTTTTTTTTGTTTTTTTGTCTAAGACAGGCTGCTCTTCTGACCATGCACTCTAGATTCTCAACACTGCTCCATGGCAACAGGCATGACGATCCAAAAGCACGCATCTTTGGTACATCTCCTGAACTGAATTAATTATTTTTCACACTAATCATATGCAAACCCCCCATGTCACAGTTATGAGATATGTTGTTATAGATGTAATGAAAAGACATTTGAAAAGTAAAATCCTGCAGGTTGCCAGTGCGAATGATAGATCTGATCTTTTCTTCTTGAGTGTGCAGTCCGAGCTTGCATATTAAACAACATCTATTTTAAAACTAATGCTATCATGTAATGCTGAAGAGCTTTTTTTGTGGTTTCTGACAATGTCCTGTTAACCAGAGACATATAAAATAGTCAGTCCCTGCTTCAGCTGGAAATTCCTTTGGTAACTAAGATGTAGATACTGTAACATTTGTATTTGTGTGTGTGTGTGTGTGTGTGTGTGTGTGTGTGTGTGTGTGTGTGCATGTAAGCTGGATAACAGGAATATAAGATGAAAATGTGAGCCAGTGTGTCAAGAGCTTTGAGAGGTGACACAGAGTTCTGTGGTGAACATTTTCTTGCTCATCAAGCATGTTTTCTGTGCTTTCTATTTTATATTTTACATCTATTTTATGTCATATTTTCTGTAGAAAATGTAAATGTTACTCGGCAATGCCTACCGATCCCCAAAAAAGTATTGTATCATATCATATTCTCTGATATCCTCCTTGTAATTCATTGAGATTTGTTTACCCATTTGGTCCACTAGAGGCAGTATAACCTACATCTATCATTGTGTAAGTGATTTTAGCATGGTAACAATATACTGTGTACATACATATATATATATATATATATATATATATATATATATATATATATATATATATATATATATATATACACACACACACTACTGTTCAAACGATTGGGGACAACAAGATTATTATTTATTAATTGATTATTTTTTTTGGAAAGAAACTAATATTCTTATTTCAGCAAGGATGAATTAAAGACATTTCTAATATTAAAAAAAAAAATCTATTTCAATAAATGCTGTTCTTCTGAACTGTATATACATCAAAGAATTCTAAAAAAATTTATCTAGCAAATTAGAATATTAGAATGATTTCTGAAGGATCATGTGACACTGAAGATGGGGTAATGATGCTGAAAATTCAGCATTGTCATCACAGGAATAAATTACATTTAAATATAATAAAATAGAAAACAGTTATTTTAAAATGTTCATAATATTTCCCATATTTGCAGGCTTCTTTCAAAAACATTAATCTGATACCAAACTTCTGAACGGTATATGGCATTTTTCCAAACCAATTAATGATAATTTAGTTAGTGACTTAAACACTTTAAAAATGAAAGCGACATTGTTATTTGACTTATTTTTGAACTTCAAGGATGTAAACCAAAATGTAAGATTATTTACAAGAAATGAATAATACATCTAGTATCAATGCTAAAACAAAAGTTAAAAAGACTGAAAACAGTGAATAAAAATATGACTGGAAGAGCAACAAATTGAAGCCACTATAAAATAGCCAATGCATGCAAAGATTTATGTCGGTCTGACCTTACATCAGTTGAATACTATAGACCTTCTAGACATTTGTTATGACATCTGCTTCAAACATTACAATGCTCATGATAACTGTCATTAACTCTACAATAAGTAAATCCACTTCACCAACTAATTTTTTTTTTTAATTACTCTTCGACAGCGATGCCATAGAAATATACAGTTCAAACACAAACTTCTAAAGATGGTTGCGTGTTTCTATATACACAGAAGTACTATATTATAAGTTTTTTTTTAAAAGTTATGTTTTTGTGCCTTTATTAGATAGGACAGTGCAGATGAGACAGGAAGCATGGGGTGGAGTCGCCGAAGGTACAACTGCGCTATATGTCGGCGCTACCCACAAGGCTATTGGCGCCATTATTGCACAAAGTTAAATGTTGCTAGGCAGGCATAAACAACCTACAGTTACATTGTGTCTACACTGGCCACAACAGCCAACATGAATTCACTCCCATTATAATCAAAGAAGCTATCTACACTAAAGCACCTGTCAGTATCCACCAGCATTTGGATGTGATGTGATGTGCTGAATTTCCACCATTCCACCAGTTTCCAGCATTTTGGGAGATCGCATAAAAAACGCTGGATGAAAACGCCAAGATGTGCATAAATTCTAAAAATGCGCATAAAAACTTAATGGAGCCCGAAGAGCAGGCATCCAAAAGCAAGATAACATGATCGCGTTTATTGCGTTTCGTCTGCGTGCGAGTTGCAACTACTGTAATTAATTATATACGGAAATTATTATATACTGTAGCTTCTAATGCAGCTTTTTCAATTCTTCCTATTGATATTTAGAGCCAGTTTATCAGTCTTTGCCTCACTGGATGGAAACGGTGCTTTATTCGCAAATGTTTTATGCAATATTCTCATTTTTCGCATAAGTTAAATTCGCAACATTGGATGGAAACACAGCTAGTGACACTTTTGTATAAAATGAATTGCACTGCGATATAAATGATGTAGAATAATGCATAGCCTCACACAGTAGGAAAGTAAAAGCGCACAACTAGTATATTTGAGTTTGAGTCTTCAGATACTTATGCTTTGGCTGTGATCTCCCTCGTGCGACTGGGGTGACGGCTCTGTATGTTATCTGTCTTTCGTCACTCATGCTTCAGATGTCCAATGAGAGCTGCAGCTCATACTGCTTTGAGTCATAGACCGCATGCTCTGGTGTGAACGCACCAACTGGATGAAAGGTATGCGAGTCTGCCTTTGTTACAGGATTTTGTTTGTTCTCTTTCCATATCTCTCTCTCTCTAATGTTTTGTTTACGCTTTTAATGATATTACCTCAAGGTAAGCCACACCACCGCTGCTGGAGGAAAGGACATCGCTTTGTTCTTCTAGAAATTTGAGCAGCAAACACTAAAAAGGGAATGAAAAATGAAGAAAAAGCCCTGATTTATCTCTTTGAAATGGCCTAACGCATAAGGGAATAACTCAATAAATAAAATGATGTTATTATTTACTCATCCTTATGTTGTTTCAAATGACTTTGTAAAACAAAAGGAGAAATGCAGCAGAATGTACTAGCCATTTTTTTCCATTTATTAATAGTGAACAGCAATCTGAACTTCAAAACAACAACAACAACAACAACAAAAAAAACATAAACGTATTGTCTAGTCAAGTCACATTTACTTATGTGATGGATGATATGACTTTTGTTGTTGTTTAAGTTGTTATTTTATGCTTGTAAGTACAGCTAGATTTTTATGCTTTTTTACATACTGCACTTTGGTCCATTTTTATAGTTGTAAAAGTGTTAATACATTTGTATTGAGTTATTTATTTAGCACTTTATACAATACAGATGTTTCAAGACAGCTTAACTGTAGTAAACAAGAAAATAATAGTATTAATGTTTTCAAAGTTTATGATGAAATTATGAAACTAATACAATTCCAGCTATAAAGCAGCTCTAAAAAGACAAAAGTGTCATTATTTAGCTCTAATTAGTTCAATAAACGTGTAAATGTTGCAAAGTTCGTTAGCTATGAAGCAAACTCAGTTCAGCTACACTCTCAGAAAAAAGGTACAGCAGCTTTCACTGTTCAAAAGGTATACTTTTGTACCATATTTACCCCTGAAGAGTGTATATTAGTACACATATTATTACCTAAAGTGTTCTTTTGGATGGGTACCACAGACAGATTTTCTCCTATCTTTTGTTCTGAGAGTGTATAAAGCAGCTCTAATGAAGATTTCATCATTCCGCTCAAGACAGTTCAGTCAATGTTGATTCATTTAAGTTCAACGACAGTGTCGATGTTGTAGCATGAGGGTATAATAATAGACTTCCATTAGGACATTTATTCCAGGAAAGAAAGAGATTCATGTGGGTTTGGAATGACTCAAGGGTCCAATTCTTACTATTAACTATAGTTGCTTATTACTAGCATGCATATTATACTGGCTGTTTATTAGAACTTATAAAGCACATGCCTTATTCTGCATGACCATATTCTACATTCCTTAATCCTACCCGATTCCTAACTACCTTACTAACTATTAATAAGTAGTAATTAGGAGTTTATTGAGGCAAAAGTCATTGTTAATAGTGAGAATTGGACCATAATCTAAAATGTGACCGTAATGGTACAGTAATTTGTGGGTGAATTTTGTCTTTAACCTATGAGAAAAGGGTAACCATGAGGGTGTAAAAGCCAGTGACGTGGGGCTTCAGGGCTGCTCCATGTTTCCTGGCACATGAGGAGCCCAATGTGCCAGCACCCCAGCGGGCGACGCAGTCTTTGTGCTGTCACTACATCATGGAATCTGTCCTCAAATGCTGGTGTCCTGTAGGCATAGCTGGTTCATCCCCATATGCCTTTCCAAGAATTGCATATGAGGAAAACTCAAATTCACAAAATGCCCAGCAGGAAGTGACGCACATGACTGTGGGTTTTACAGGCATCTGGCAGTCGTATATTTGGCTTTGTGGGGTGAAAAGAGGAAGGAAAAATGAATACTGTGATTGACAGGTTTACAAACAAGGGCATGGCAAGGTGCTTCAGTAAAGAGCAGAAAATGAATGAAATGAAAGTTTTTTTTACTGCAATGCATCTTTGCAGTTATTGCTTCATGGCTATTTTTGGTCTTATTGCTGACTGAGGCCATATTCTCGTGACATTTTAGTATTATAGCACATTCAATTAAGATGTGTAAGATCTTTCTAAAATAACAGCCTAATGTAATGGACAGTCTCTTTACAAGGTACTGTATGTGTGAAAACGAGTTATCTTAATTATTCTTTAATTATGGCTAAACAAATATAAACTAAGTATGATCTTGCTTTAATCCTAATTAAGAGAAATCCTTAACGATAACTGACCATTCTTCTTATTATTTTTTTTTATCTGTCCAAGCCTGTGCCAGGCAGATAATAAAAAGTGTATAGTTTGCATTTCATGAAGTTCTTGCAATGCAGCAAAAGTATAGTCTAAAAAGGTTTCAGGCTTTGGTTCTGCATACAATGCCACATCAGCGCTGGTTTGCTGATGAAACTCACTGTGCATTTTACTTTCTATCAGCAATGCATGACAATCAATACATAAAGCAGTTGATGAGATGATTAAATAGATGTAAATAAATGCAGTATGTAAATAAATGATTTCGTTTAAATTATTGCATGTAAAAAAGTATTAAGTAAATACAAAACAACTCTAATTGTCGTTTCCCCTGTTTGGTGGTTAATGACTTTTATTTTCCGTAGCGATTGATTACCTTCACCTGTTCCTCGTTAGACCCTTGTTGTCTCAGTAGTTTTTCTGCTTTTTTCACCCTCTGCCTTGTCTGGATTTGTGTTTCTTGTTTGGATTTCTGCCTGGATTATCTTTGTTGTGTGTTTGTTAAATAAAAACTGCTGAAATTATGTCCTCGCCTCACCTCGTCCCTGACGACCGCAACACTCTTAAATAATAGTTTTTGGGAATTTTGTCTGTAAGGAGTGTGATGTGAGTGTGACTTTGAATAAAACTCAGTTGTCATTTTAAATTAAACTGAGCACTTTAAAGTGCCTAAGAAAGTAAGGAATATGAAGCAGAAAAGATTTTGTTGGAAGTAAACAGCGCTCCTGGAGTCTCAAAAGGACACATAATCATAATGCACATGATAACAATAAGTCAAAGATGCTGTGATTTTCTTCTGGAATATCACACAGAAAATATGCCCTGACAGATATCACTGAAATTGGTGCCCTGAGATATCACACCTGTCATCGTCAAAAAAAAAATAGTTCATGATGCTGTTGTTCAGCCAGTCAGAAGATTTGGAGACAGCTTCTGCATGTCAGTCATTTTGAGCGTTCGGTTTTGTTGATATCTGTTTGGAGGGAGGATTGTTAAGGGAGGGTGGTCTAATTCAGTGACCAAGTCGGTGGAAGCTTACATTGACTTGCGCGTAGATTTGAAGGTTGCGTCTCAAGAGACGTGATAGAAAGAGCGTGGCATTTTAGAGCGTCCAGCTCTTGGTGAACAGAAGTCAGTGTGGAGTATGGAAATCAATATTGGTATTATCTCGAGGTTTGAGGTTGCATGACCCTCTCAGAAGCTCCTGTCTCAGTTTTTTTCATTTTGACATTAATATATCAGAATAATGAACAAACCCTTCGGCCAAAGTGCTAATGGTTTCCCTTTAGGAAATACACGAATAAACAGACTTTCAGCGTTATCGTTTGAGAGCATGTATCTAATATACAGCTGATGTGTGCTTCCCATCATTCCTAGAGAGGGTTTAGCAAGCAGGGCTAATCCTCTGTCATCTTGAAAGTGGGGTAAATAGGCATTTATTCAAAGCCTTTCTTGGAAGCTCCGATATCAGCTGCAGCCCACATTTAGCCCCAGACCGTATCCAGGGCATTGTGAAATGAACCAAAAAAACCCTGGAGAGCGGAGGTGTTTGTGCAATAGCTCGCACACAAACTGAATAATGGACGAGATCGTGGAAAATATATCTGCGCTACACACTAACAGCCTACACAAAACATTAAGCTGCAAGTTTAACAGAGGGACATTAGCTCTTTGGTGTCTTTCTCTGCTTGAAAGAGGGTTTCTCGTGGCTCTGATTCCTATTTGGACTGACATGCTGTAGCTCTGTGGTGGGGGGTTGTTCATCCAGCTTGAAGGCTTTTGTTGCTGTGCCATCCCCATCTCTCATCTCTCATCTTTGCTAGATATGGCCAATCTCACAGAGGGCTTCCACTGATGGGCATGATGAATTTGGCAGGTATAAAGACAGTGGAATGCTCCCGAAGGTCAAAGACTCGGGACTGTCTATAGTAGTGATGAGTGGGAGACTTCTAAAATGAAGAGGCTATGTCCCTTTCTGGATTTGGGCTTTAGTTCAGTCCAATAAAATGTAATGTTTCAGCTCCATTTGATGTCTACAGAGTTTATAAGGAACATAACTTATCTTACACTATAAAAAAGTAATTATTCCCATAATGTTAATAGCTTATAATAATTTACATTCACATTGTATTCATACATGCACATTAAAATACTAGTTATTCAAACCATTCACATCAGTCACATACGATTTCTGCATTTTTACTAGGACTGTCAACAGATTTTTCTAATCTATTTTCAGCCATATGTACATATAGCCTACAGATTAATTAATCGCAAATAATGGCATTAAATGTCATTGCTTGTTGAGAAAAGTTCCCAAATTCAAATAATAATATAGATTTTTGAGACAGATGAGAAAAGCATTGAATGGACATTTTAAAAAAATGGCTTAAGGAGTCACACTTGTTTTCCATGATCATCGCATCGCATTTTTTAAATCCTGAACCAAGTTGCTGTCTAGCCTCGAGACCCCAGCATTATGACGTTTGAGACATTTTTTGATTTTCGGCTTATTCTGTTAATGGTTGTCACATGTGATAGCCTACTTTAGGACAAAACACTGACAAATTCCGTTTCCAGCGACGCAACAGTGCTACGACTGTTTTGTGTATGATTTTTTTAGTAAATCAAAAACCTAAAGCGTGACCAAGCGATTGAGTCGAATGAAACGGTTCTTTTTAGCGGATCAAAAACATACAGCGTGACTTGGATAGTCTGTTTCCCGAGCAATTGAGTCATATGAAACAGTTCTTTTTGTGAATCAAAAACCTTATGCTACCAGTGTAGTCCGACTCGGTTATGAACTGAATCTTTTTAGTGAATCAAATGCATACTGTACATCTAAAAGCTTACTGTATTTAAGGTTAATGATGATGAGTAGTTAAAGGCACACATAATGAGTTTTGTCGGTAGTAGGATATTTTATAAAAATAAATGAAATATGTAACCACATTTTTGTTTTAAAAGTATATGTAAACACATCACCAAAAATGTTGTACGTTTATTATTGAAATAAATGTATCACATCATATTTGGGAATGAAATTGCATTTCTTTTGTCCTATTATAATGTTTCCTCAAAATAACTATTTTAATTCATTTGCAATTGTTTAATTCCTTACTATTCCTTTTTTTACAAAATAAACCCTCGGGTCGGGGGCATGATTTACTGCAGTTCACTGCATCTTTAACCTATTATTAATTAATTAACACATCACAGCACATTTTCCATAAATGTGTATTTTTGATGTAATGAATGTAGTTTATGTGTCTTGGGGTCTTAATGATGTTTCTGTCCATCTGAGGCGTTCTTCTGGGGTGTCTGTAGTCTGTTAGTGAGCTTGTGATGCTAATGTTCTGGTCCATTACCCTCTGAAATGAAAGCTTACAGTAGCTCACTGCTCACTGGAGTCCTCAGTTAATACAGCACCGTATCTGACTATGCAAATAGTGAGAGGAAATAATCTATTTTAGCTCACTGACTGCGTGGCCTTTTCAAATAGCCTTAATGACCAGGTGGGTCAGTACACCGTATTTGCGGCTCGATCTGAAATTTAAATGTCACTGCTTTCTGATAGAGTTTGCTGGTTTCAGGAAAATAAAAATAAAAGCATTTATGAACCGAGTGTGTTATACTAATTATACTTAGTTATACTTAATTATAATAAAATATTATACATAGTTATACTAAAATGAAAAAAAAAGTTACCATATAATTCATATATATTTATGATCCATTTATAAATCTCCCATGGGGTTAGCTTTGGGTGCTGCAGAGATGAAATAAAGATTTGATTTAGTTGCAGCAGTAATTTGATTCATTACAAAACTCAAAAGAAACCAACAAATCACACAACTTTCCTAATCAAAAATGTAGCACATTATCACCATATCTTGTTCTAGCTAATCAAAAAAGCCTTTCTTAGCTGGTGCTAACTGAAAATTCTAGGGGTTGTGACGATACACTTAGCTTACGAGTCGAGACGATACACGATAATGGGAAAGAGACAAGATGATATTTAAAATTTGTTTTAAAAAGTCTTCAATGACAAAATATATGACTAGACGAAGAATAGTCTTTTAATTTGACTGAAAGTCACAAAATGCAAAACAATGCAGGTGCATTATTTTGATAATCAGGTAATCGGTCGCCACAAACTCAACTATCATTATCTTGATATCGCGAGACAGCTTTTCACCTCAACGAGAAATATTGTCACGTTTTAATATCGCGAGATCTCGTAGCATGAGATCTCGTCACACCCCTAGAAAATAAAATGAAAAGGGTAAACATTTGGCCATTTTATGCTATATAAACTATTCTATAATTTATTTTCTTAAAATCACCCATGAAAAGTCTCTGCCAATGAAACTGGCCCAAGGGGTATATGGACAGTGTTATTTGTGTTTCTGTCTGTGGCAGATAAATAACTCACACACTTGACATGGCTTTCGTTCGTGATTGCTATTTTACTGCACAAGAGTGATGGAAACAGGCCAACAGTGTTTTCAGCAATACTGCACATCATTTAATGTCACTGCAAAGGGGAGAACCTCTCTTTCAGATGTTTTAATCAGCAGTGAGTCAACCTGTGGGATGGAATCGGACAGGAAATGTTCCTAATTGCGACAAGTAATACGAAGCAGATGAAGAGATTTCTGACGTTGCTCCTGTTCTCGATGGGGTTGGTGGGGGAAGAGATCGCAAAGGGAGAACGGAGGCCCAGATCTCTTTCGTCTTTTAGCTGATGTATTTTTAATGCTTCCCTCGTGCTGGTGGATGGGCGAAAAAAGAAAAAAAAGTTCTCATCAACTTTGTAGTGTCGCTTTGAAGAGATGTGGCTGTGGGATTCGGTGCCAGTCGTGGGAGCCTGAGGCCTTCAAGCCTGCCAACATTAATTTCATTTATATACATGTCTTTCTACCTTCATATCAGAGTTTTTACCCCATATAGACTGATGGTCTGCTGGGTGGATTTGGGCCACTGTGAAAAAAAAAAAAAAGATATTTGATACTGTAACCCTTATCCTTACAGTGTGAGTGCTAAAGCATGTAATAGTGCTGATTATCAGATTACATGGAAAGTGTTTAGAATGACTGTCGGTGTGCATCTCTTCACTGCAGCTGACAATCAAATAATCCTCTCTATATTAAGCACAAAACCGCACAGCTTCATGATGCTTTGCATCATTTGATACATATAGCAGCACAGTGAGCATTACACTCTACTTTAAAAGAGTATTTGTAATTGCCATTCTAGAGCGTATAAGCACATTTATTTAAAGAGGCCTAATGATATCATGTGGTGGGAAACTACAGCTCATTTACTGTGCCTGCAGATGTCTGCCGTTGTTCTATCGCTCAGCTCTGAAGGTCACTCATGAGTCAACCTAAGTAGGCCTGATTCTTTTTCGATATACTTCAGGTCTTTGTATTGATATTTTTGTGCTGTATGATATCATATTTTTCTGTATGAATATCTGAGCATACAATAATATCAAAATAAAGAACAGAGCCTCTGCCTTTAAACAAAAGGGGGGTTGTGTTTGTGTTTGGGGGGTTAGTGCGCATACACATGAAGGGGGGGTGTGGGGAGTGGAGGAGAGAGAAGCATGAAGAGGGAAGTTAGCTAGAGGAGAGATGTCCTAGACAATGACTAATATTAGAATTATATTCTTTTGAATTTTGATATGGCCGACACACGACCAAAGAGACGACGTTCCGATGAAGAAATAGCAAAGAAGCGGGAAAAAGGAGAGGGAACGCGTAAAGTCCCGAATTTAAATCGGAAAAGCACGGAAGGGAGTGGGAGGGGATGGGATGAGGAGGAGGGAGGGTCGAGCTAGCCTCCGTTTTGTTTGACAATACTTCGAACGCCAACACCGCTTAGAGCACCTTTAAGCAAAAAGTTGAGAAAATCGTGGTTTTGTCAAAGACTATGTCTGGATGGGATTTAGAAAGATGATCAAAACATATATTGATTGGGTCCATCAAAGCTTGCACAGTCCTATACCTTTTCCTGGGACACAACTTCCTAATGTATAGGCAGTTTTCATTTATATGCTGTTTGATGTTTGATGATTACGCTATTTTACAAGTGCATAAGCAATCTTCTATTGCTTGTTTCTAGTTCTTTGCCTGTGTTTTGCTTGGAGGATTCTGTACTCTTTCAGAAGATGTGTAATAGCGCCCCCTACCATATAACAGTGAAAACATGGATTGCCGGAAAATTCTGTCAATGGCGGGGAAGTGTTGTGTCATAAAATACAGAAAAATTTGTCAATGGTGGGGAAAGAGTTTTACAGGGGTCATATAATGCCATTTTCGTACAAGCTAATATGATTCTTTAGGGTCTAAATTAAAAGTTTGTAATATACTTTCATTAAAAATTCTTATTAGTATTGTAAGAAAACACTAATTTTACCTGGTCAAAAACAGCTCTGTTTTCAGCACGCCGTTTAAGTGCATGTGTCTTTAAATGATAATGAGCTTTGCTCACCCCGCCCCTCTGTTCTGTGGGGTGTTTTGACACAATACACGTGGAGTGTTGCCTTGACAACAGTTGAGGGTATATTTTGAAGAATGGGAGCGGGAGTCTCTGAGGACACTGTGCAACCGTATCAATTTGAACCGGAGTCGGAAAACAGGACGTTTCTGAATGGTTGGTTAACGTAATGTCACTTTGATCTATCTTTGTGTGTAGTGGCAGGGTAGAGTAGTGAGATACGAACGCTATGTGTTTACTGATGTATACGTTAGTTCATTGACAGATTGATGTTACAGCTAATGGTCATGAAAAACTTTTTTCCGGCAAATGTAGGCTTGTCCGTGATGCGTAACGTTATCTATGCAGTGTTAGGTACAACTGTCAGGGCTGAAGCACTTAAAATTTTACTGATCTGTTTAAAAAATAAGCAGTCTGTGAGACTATGACAGTCATTAGGCACATAAACAACACATACTCAGCTAATACCTTTTTCAATGTTCTCGTTTATAAAGCAGTCTGGTGAAATGATTCGCGCAAACATGAAAGCATTGACGTTGATCGTGGGGAATATTCCCTTCGAAAACAAAACTCAGCCAATGCATCTTCAGCGGTTCGGATTTAGGAACATTAAAATGACTGCTGTGTTCGTTATTACACCCAAGAACAGAACACCACAATCGCTTAGACGCCATTCTGCTCATAGACAGTGCTCCAGCGTATCAACAATGACGCACGGACTATGATTGACAGCTCGCTCACGAGCGAGGGCGGGTCTGTGTTGAAACGCTGCTGTCAATCAACAATCGTGGGAGGGGCGGCCGACCGTGTGACGTCACAAGGTCGAACGGCTTGATTTGAGACAGGGGAAAACATACAAGAAGATTAAAAAAAAAACACTGAATGGATTTTTATCATTTTATGATGGTTGTGTACAGGCACTGCCAACACACATTTCAGTACAATCAACTTGTAAAAGTGCATGTACCATTATATGACCCCTTTAAAAAAAGTCAGGAACCACTTTATACAGAGAAAATCACAATACATTAAACCTGCAACATGCACTAGATGAGCTATATATTCTGCCTTTTTTTTCCTGTAGCAGCATGTAAATTACCAATGTAATTGTACTATAGAAAATTTTGCATTTAAAATGTAATAATATAAAGTCTATTCAAGGGCTCCTATAAGTGTGAAATGGACATTTTTCTTGTCTGTTTACTTCCACATCATATTTTAAGATAGTCGCTAGTGAAGTGTTTGGAACTGTGTGTTCTTTTGGTGCCATCAGCTAAAACTAAAACTCAAATAAAAATGAAATAAATAAATAAAACTATAAATAGATATAAATATTTTTAAAAACCTATTAATTAAAACACACAATTTTTAAAACTGAAACTAAAATTAAACTGAACGTAAACTGAAAATATAAAAATGAAAGCTAATTCAAAATATTAATATTAAATGGATTAAAATAACACTTAATTTGTAACATTTTTTGTATGAACTAAACATTTAAGTAAACACTTCCACAGACTGAATTTTATAGGGAAATTCTACTCAAATTCTAAAACTGAGATAAGTTATATATTTATATATATATATATATTTTTTTTAATAACAAAGCCAAACTCTACACAAATCCAAAGTTAAATATTAAAAACTGACCATAATCGGGTCCCAAACATGACCAGGTGGTTAAAAAGCCAGTTGAGCCACCTGCAGTGAAGATAAATTAAACTCTGTTCTTACTGTGTTAGACCTGCGTGCTCTTTTGAAGATCAAATGATCAAGATCAAACGTCCGCTGTGATTAAAGCAAAGCATGAACTTCTGCATCCACAAAGAAAGGGCAGCCCATTTCTCTCTGTGTCTTTCTCCCATCATCCATCACTGCCTTTCCCCCCTGTAGAACACCACACTTTATCAAGAAAACAAGTGTGTTAGTCCTCTGTCTGACAGTAGCATGAGGTGAGAGGAAAGGAGCGAGAAAGAGAGTGATGTAGGGGAGGAATATAAAGCTGTTGGTGGTTTCACCACATGGGCTGTGTAAAAAAAAACAGAACAACATCAGCATGTCTGTCATGATGGCATGACCTCCACACAGTAGTGGCCAGCTGTCAGGAGAGCAGGAGGCAGATGGGAGAGGGAGGTATGATGAAGAGGAGGAGGACTTTCATGAGTAAACTGCTCTAGACACGTGCACCACATCCCACAGACTAGAATTGGCACGAATAACGTGTCTCTGATGTGTGGTACGTTTACACTTACGCAAGCAAACGTGGATGGAGTCGGGAAATAAATATCTTGTGGGCTGTTTTGTACCTGTGGCTGAGTGATTATGAGATCATGAGATGAATTACAAACATCCATCGGTCCATTTCCCTTCAAACACCAAGGCTTTTTTCAATTTTTCTCATTCGCTTTGGCTCATTTTTTGAAACACTTTTAACATTCTCTAAACCAGAAGTGCCCAACCCTGCTCCTGCCAATCGACTGTCCTGCACAGTTCATCTCCAACCCTAATCAAACACCTGCCTTTTCAAGCGATCCTGAAGACGCTAATTGGTTGCTTCAGGTGTGTTTGATTAGGGTTGGAGATAAACTGTGCAGGACAGTCGATCGGCAGGACCAGGGTTGGGCACCCCTGCTCTAAACTTTAAGTGCAATTGTCACAATTGTTTACTGGAACATCAGAGCTCTATGGGCCCTATTTTAACGATCTGAAACGTATCAAACGCTTAACGCAAGTAACTTTGTGGGCGGATCTCGCAAATCTAAAATGGGATGACATTAACTCATAGGTGTGGTTTGGGCGTAACGTGAAATAAACCAATCAGAGCGTCATCTCACATTCCCTTTAAGAGCAGGCGCGTTTGTTCCTATTATAACGGCGGATTTGCCAGGTGCATGCCAGGAGCTGGATGGCGCCTTGCATGGCTGACACCGCCGTCTGTGTATGAATGAGTGAGTGAATGGGTGAATGTGAGGCTACAGTATATGTAAAGCGCTTTGGTGGCCATAGGTCTGTGAAAGCGCTATATAAATGCAGTCCATTTACCATTTACCATTCTTGTCAGGGCCGTAAAAGACAGAAAAGTGACATTGTATGGGGATGGGAGAAACCCACCCAAATTAGCTTCGGTTAAACAGGCGTACAGTAGGCTATAATAATTTGGGTACATGTATAAGCTAGATTTATGCCTATTTTTTCACATCTTCATGGACACCACAATGATTCCCTCATGTGGAATATTTTTCCTTGTAATTATGTATGGTTTGTAAAAATGGCAACTGCTGCGTCTGTGTGTAGATGAGAGAAGCAAAGTGTATGCTTCACAGCAAAGTGAAGCACACGCTACATTATGGCCAAGCATGCGCCCTTAAAATAGCATCTGAACGCGGAAAACCTAGTCTAAAGTCAGTGGCGGAATTGTTTTCTGGAACTGCAAAATAGCACCAGGGAACGTTTTCACCGGAACATGCCCCCGGGAGCACAAGTTCATTCCCTAATTTACCGAGGGAAAAGTCCGCTGTGCGTCGGGTGCAAAATAGGTATGATAAATGCGTCGGTGTACAAAGTCAATTACGCTGGGTGCAAGATAAGGCCCTATGTCTTCAACATGAAGTAGTTCATGCTTCAAAACATAGTTATTGTCACGTCTGTTTTTGTTTTAGGTTCACATTGATGTTTCCATGTCTTTTATTTTGTAATTTGTCATAGTCATGTTTCGTGTTTCATGTCATGTGATTCCCTGTTTCCCTCATGTGATCCTGCCATATGGTTCCTTGGTTCATGTGTCATGTTCAGATTGGCAGATTGGTTTTATTAGGTGTGTTCGACATCGGCTGCGTGTAACCGATCGGCGAGAGTTGCCGCGTGCAGGTGGGAAGAGCTGAAAATGGAGACGTGATGTCGGACACTTTCTGCTTCCCGTACTGACCGCTCACGTGGTGTTTGCATACTGTACTTTACCACAGCTGAAGTAAAATAAATGCAATATTTCTCAAATGCACAGACGTTTCAGATACTTTTCCATTTAATACTTTATGTACTGCTAAATACAGCGTTTGTTTGTACAAGAATAAAGTTCAACATAAGCCTATACTATTTAAATACCAATGTAGGTGGGGTCTACGTTTTTTTTTTATCAGTTTTTATTTTGATAAACATGACAAAACATAACATCGCGACTACATGAAAAGAGCTTTTACTGTTATAAAAATGCTGATTTGTGAGCATTAATTCAATTCAATTCAATTCAATTCAAATTTATTTGTATAGCGCTTTTCACAATACATATTGTTTCAAAGCAGCTTTACAGAAAGTGCATTTCAGAAATGTACATAGAAAAATAAAGTTAGTTAATCATGTATTAATTTAGGGAATAACATTGAGCCTTCACAGGCGTCGAGTCGTCTCTTCACGGGCGTCGAGTCGTCTCTTCACAGGCGTTGAGTCATCTTTTCACGGGCGTCGAGTCGTCTCTTCACGGGCGTCGAGTCGTCTCTTCACGGGCGTTGGGGCATCTGAAGTCTCCATGAGAGGCTGGATACAAGCTGGAGCTGACAAACTATTTACTAGCGTCCCGCGATAACAACAGAAAAGCAGATGGGAAATAATTAGCATAGCTGCTGTTCATAATATTAATGCATTTGATCCGATTTAACTGTAGTATAAAAGGTAAGTATTATGTGAATGCTTGGCTAAAGAGATGCGTCTTTAATCTAGTTTTAAATTGGGACAGCGAGCCTGAGCCTCGAACAATATCAGGAAGACTATTCCAGAGTTTAGGAGCTAAATGTGAAAACGCCCTCCCTCCTTTAGTGGACTTAGATATCCTAGGAATGACCAGAAGCCTCAAATTTAGTAATCTTAAAGAGCTCAATGGATTGTAGGACGATAGAAGATCCGTTAAATACACTGGAGCTAAACCATTTAGGGCTTTATAGGTCAGTAGCAATACTTTGTAATTGATACGGAACTTAATAGGTAACCAATGTAGTGATGATAGAATTGGTGTTATATGATCATATTTTCTTGACCTAGTAAGAACTCTAGCAGCTGCATTTTGGGCTAACTGTAGCTTGTTTATTGAGGATGCAGGACAACCAGCTAATAAAGCATTACAGTAATCTAATCTCGAGGTCATGAATGCATGAACTACCTTTTCTGCATCAGAAACAGATAGCATGTTACGTAGCTTAGCAATGTTTCTAAGGTGGAAAAAGGCTGTTCTTGTAACATGAAATATGATTTTCGAAAGACAAGTTGCGGTCTAGTATAACACCCAGGTATTTTACTGTAGTGGATAAAGTAAAAGGACATCCTTCTAAATTAAAGTTGTATTGCAAGAGGTTTTGTGGGCAGTTTTTTGGACCAACAAGTAATACCTCCGTTTTATCTGAATTTAATAGCAGAAAATTACACGTCATCCAGTATTTTATATCTTTAACACACTCTGTCAATTTAGATAATTTTGTGTTTTCATCTGGTCGTGATGAAATATATAATTGAGTGTCATCAGCATAACAGTGGAAACTAATTCCATGTTTCCTTATAATATTTCCAAGTGGCAGCATATATATTGAGAATAGCAGAGGGCCTAACACAGATCCTTTCGGCACTTCATAGTTTACTGACGTTATCTTCGATTTTTCCTCATTTAAACAGACAAAATGGTAGCGGTCTGATGGGTACGATCTAAACCAGTTTAATGCCTGTCCCTGAACACCAGTGTAATTTTGTAGTCGATCTAAGAGTATTTTGTGATCTATAGTGTTGAACGCAGCGCTAAGATCGAGTAAAACTAGTATTGAGATACAGCCTTGGTCAGAAGCTAGAAGTAAATCATTTGTAATTTTAACGAGCGCAGTTTCTGTGCTATGATGTGGCCTGAATCCTGACTGAAATTTTTCAAAATCATTTTCTTGCAAGAAAGAGCACAATTGAGCGGACACAACTTTTTCTAGTATTTTAGACATAAATGGAAGATTTGAAATGGGTCTGTAATTTGCTAGGCTATTATGATCTAATTGCGGTTTCTTAATGAGAGGTTTTATAACTGCCAACTTGAATATTCTTGGAACATGACCTAAAGATAAAGACGAGTTAATAATATTGAGAAGAGGCTCTTCCACTACAGGTAACACTTCTTTCAGTAGTTTAGTGGGTATTGGATCTAATAAACATGTTGTTGGTTTAGATGCAATGATACGTTTATTTAGCTCTTCCTGTCCTATAGTTGTAAAGCGCTGTAGTTGTTCTTGACGGGCGTTAATTGAGGCTGAATCATGACACCATTAAAGCATTAGTGGAACTGAAGGTTCATCCTGCTGGTCTCGAATCACTCTTACAGTACTTTGATGGCAAACGTCACAGTCACGCGGCGTCGGAGCTGTCTCAAGTCAGACACAATTTCTAACCGGCATGCACTGCTTCAAGTCAGCCGCAGATCGGTCTGCACAGCACTGTATGAAGTCAAACAAGCATGTTCTGATTGGTTTTATTGTCTTCTCAGGTAACTATCAGTTGCGTCCTCTCATTGGTTCATTTTGTTGATCACTTTTAGGTGTGTCTTGTTATTTCATTGGTCCTTGTGTATATATGGCCCTTATGTGTCCATTGTCTTGCTGTCGGTGAGTTCATGGTTCATGATTCATGGTAAGTCAAGGTCAAATTCAAGGTCAAAGTCAAGTCAAGTCGACTACGTTACAGATAGTATTGTGTCAGTACATTGGCCAAAGAAAGAAAGAAAGAAAGAAAGAAAGAAAGAATGAAAGAGTTTTTGTTGCCGTGTGAAACTGATTAAAATGTTTGTTTGTTCACCATGGAAATAATTGTTATATACAAAAGTCATGTTTTTTTTTTTTTTTTTATACTATACAAGAATGTCAGTTTTGTCTGTGTATCACACTGAGCTTACATATGTCAACAGTAGGTAAATATTTACTGGGAAAAGTCAATACTATAGTACAAAAAAAGAAAATGAGCATTTGTATTTATGCAGTACATTCATTTTTGTAGAAATGTGTTACATGTAAACTGTTTTTTTTTTTTTTACACACTCTCTTATGTCTTCCACTAATAACAACGCACATTCTTCCATATCTTCATATTGCTCTTCCACGACAAGCAACTGTGAATTATCAGTTTACATGTAACACATTTCTACAAAAATAAATGTATATTCTGCTGTAGCTGCTGCTGTTTAGGATTGTGACGTTCCTCCATGTTCAAAAATTACAGTGATTGTGCTGGGCAAACTCCATATACAGTATTACAAACTTGATTGTTTGATTGGTACAGTAAGATTGCGATTCCTATTTCATTAGAATGGCAAGCCATTTTCCAATTTTGCAGACATTACAAATATTGCATGTCACATATTTATGGAATATACATGCATGTCTGACAGATTTTGATCAATGAATGGATCATTTTGCATGTGACGGCTCACATGATGATAAGTAAATCAATAAGAAATTCAATAAGAAATTCAAATCTGATGTGAACAAGAAATTAATTGTTCGGAGATCTGAACTTTTTTTTTTTGTTTGCTGTTTCAGATTCACCTCAATGGTAGTAAGCAAAGCAATATTGCACCCCTGTGAAAGAGATTTTAATTAGAAAATAATGTGACAAAGATATACATGTACGAAGTTATCATTATTAATATTACAAATCACATTATTTTAATAGCTTGCAGTTGTATCCCACACCTCAAGAAATCTCATAGAGCTCATTCCTTCTGTAAGTAGTGTCCTTGATAGAAAGGCGCAGATAAGTGTATTGCATTTTGTGACTGCCTGAACACTTTAAAGTCTCTCTGTGTCATTTTATGAAAATAAGATTTCAAGCATATTAAATTATACTTGCATTGAGGTGCTGTGAGAGATCACTGATGTGTCAAAATAAAATTATTATCGCAGAAAATTAAATTGTGTGAAACCAATTCAGAGCCTGAATGCACACGGAGGGCTTGTTTTTGGAACTTAGATTGAAAGAAATCTTTAACGAGGCCACAGAGTGAATCAGAAATTAACGTTATTTTGCCACAAGATCATTTCCTGCCAGGTTCTTTTAATCAAGATTCTAACAACTGGTACAGGAAAGCATCCATGGAGTGAAAGCAAATGTTCAGCCATACTGTAAGTGTCCCTTAGCTAAACGTTTTACTACTGACAAAATTGGATTAATTTTGTAACTTATTCTGGCTAAGAACTATTAACACAGAAATAGGCTACAGAGTCTGAACCAAATATATAGTGATCAATCACTTTATATTCTTTTTTTATGTCAAGTTTAGGGACAGGTAAATATGAAATCAGAAAGTAAAAGTGAAATATGCTCAATGATATCTCATTTAGTTGCTACTGAGTGTATCAAACAACACTCTTGAGGGAGAAATCCAATAAGAATGAATTGTGCTGGCTGATAACGTTGTTTATTTGCGCACATTGTCAGCATTGTTTTAGCAGCAGATAAACTAAAGGAATTATGCAAATTTAGGTAATGGCGCCTACAAAATTAGTGCTGATCACAATTTGCATGGGATTTCACCTAGCTTGCAGGCAGATTCCTAGTGCTATTGGTTGCAAAGAATACAACGGACCACTTACTGCAACAGTTCATCATTGTTCCAATGCTGTGATCCACACACCTCAATTGGCTCCTTTGCATGCCAAAATGTGCTTGACTACACTGTGTCTGGATATATGTTTAGTTATTATTCTCTTCTCCATCATTTGATGAAACACTGCAGTTTTCATTATAATTTGTACGCAAACATCTCTTTGAAATACAATTCTTATAGAAGCCCAATATATTGGTTCCAAATTGGTTATCTAAATGTAAGAAAAGTGGAAATTAGCATGCACAATAAAAATTTTTTTTTTTAAATGAACAGATATTAGATATTTAATTGTGCATGCTGATATTACCTATTTTTACTTTTAGATTACCTTTGCCATCATCAACACTCACATAATCTCCAAAAATCATCATTTAGTAACGCACTTGAGCAAATCTCAAGATGAATAATCATTTTTCAAGCTGTCTTATAATGCTGTGATGCCTACATTCTCTTGTAGCATTCTTAAAAATAACTGATTTTATTTTTTAATTTTATTTAATTTAGGCAAAGTACTATTGAATTTAAAGATTTGTCATATCATGAACATAATTAGCACTCGGTATTAGCCAGAATTGTAATGTCATCATGAAATAAATTTTGACATACATTCTTATTTTTTTATGGAATATTGCTGTATTTATTATAAGTGTGTCACGTACTGGCTTGACTTCATAATCCAGATTCAAGAAGCTTGACACAGATAAACGATGAAATCTCATATAATAAACACCAGGAACAATCACAATTGATTAGGTATGACAAAGTGATTTATCTGTGCACATTATTATTATTATTATTATTATTTCAATAACTTTCCCTCACTCCTGCAGTGACATCTTATTTCTTCTTTAATGACGTGTTTACTGGTGCGAGGGCGGGACAACCTGTCACTCACATGAGATCACAGCCATAGCAAACCACAATGATCCAATCAATTCCCAGTGGACATAAGAAAGTCCTGCCCTACATTTTTGTCTTGTTTGAGAAGCCGTTTCATTCAGATACTGTATGTCACAATATAGGGAAGAAAACACAACTTCTGTTTCATGCTGACTGTAATATCTGTGCTTCCATAAAATATTTTCAGCCACTTTACTCAGCCATTAATAGCAATGTTAATTTTGACAGTAAAAAAGCCTTAAGTAGTCTCATTTGCATAGAAGTGGCAAGAATTAGAATTAGAAAGATTTAATGTAGTGAAATGCTATACCAGCACATATAATAAGTAAGGCTTATTTGCATAGGTGACGCATTCTCGATTAGCTCCATACTATCAATCAAATAATGACAGTCTGTATTAATTCAGCAAGAATACTGAAGAGAAGGTCCAGTATGTTCTCAGCTGTCATGATGGCGACAATCTATCTCATTGTGTACTCCATGCTCTGTCAGTGCCTGATTATTTTGGCCTTTATCTGAGATTATTGGGTGCTTTGAGTCATCGGTGTGACATGCTGTCAGGCTGATGTGTACCCATCAGTCCCTGCACTCGAACTGCACCTGAACTCCTTAGCTCTGCATGCAGGCTCTTCAAGAATCAAGATTAGACCACAGTTGAATTCCACAAGTGCAACCTCAACACTAACCACAGATTGCCGTGTCTCGAGCACTGTGAATAATTGATTTTGCACATCAGAATCACCCTCACTCACAGATGGTTGAATTCTCATGACACTTTGCTTTTCAATTATAGATCGAGGTTTTGGTTTGATGGGTGGTTTCCTCGAATATCTTATTCATTCTTGAGAAATCCTGAGCCTACCGTAGGCCACTGTCCTGGAGTGTGTCAGCTCCAAAACACCTGCCTGGAAATCTTTAACCCTGAAAACCTTGATTATTTGGTTCAGGTGTGTTTCATTGGGGTTGGAGTTACACTTTGCTGGATAATGGCCCTCCAGGAACTGAGTTTGGCTACGTTCACACGGTATGTCCAAATCCGATTATTTGTGTATCCGATTGAAATCTGATCTAAAATTATTGATGTCTAAACTGTGTATCGCAACTGTTCAGATCTGATTTGTGTGTCCATGCAGCTCTTTCATTTTCCGGAATATCTACATTGGTTTCTATGGCTATGACGTTGCGTTGGTAGAAATACACCAAAAACAAGTTCCGCAACATGGAGGGGTTTGCAATGGAGAGTTGTCGGCTTTTTCCCACGCTGTCGTCTCCGTCAGTTTACAAACATGTCTCTGTTATATTGTCATTTTCTGTTTGTCCGGCACTTTGCAACTACACAGCCTTGTTTTGGCAGAGACTTTCAGCATGTTTCCTATAACAACGTCTGACGTTTGCGTTTTAAGTGGCGTGAGAAAGTCATTTAAACCACGCATTTCATGCGATTTTTTTTGCCATTCACACTTACTAAATCTGATCAGATTTCAATCGGATATGCACAAAAATTGGATTTGGACTGACAGTCTGAACGTAGCCTTTGACACCCCTGATGTACAGGAACAATGTGTTGTGAAACATCTTTTCAACCCTCAGTCAAAATATGTTGTTCTTTTCAGTAAAACAACGGGGGAGAAAAAATTATCCCATGTACACTGTTGGTCACGTTCTGAATGTATGTTTGACCTTGAGAAAGGCAGGTCATTTTACACATTGCATACTGTAGCTCTTCACAAACAGTAGCCTTTGCCAACGACTGGAAAACATTCACAACTTTTCTCAGCGGAGAGTGAGAAATAACCTCACTACCTTAGTGCAATGAAGACGAAACTGCTCACTTCAGCTCTGTTCCCAAGCCTAGTGAGCACGTTCCTGTCCAGATGCAAAGGTTTTGCTAAAAAAGTATTTAAAAAAAAAAACACTCAAGCTAAATTCAAAGGCAGCATCAGATATAGCATTCATGGATAAAGCAACTGCAATTAGATCAGTGAAAAAAGTCAAGAGAAATATTATGGGTGTGCCAAATTACAGAAATCAAAAAGACGAAGATATTCAGATATTCATAAAAACAAGACACTCAAAACATGAATACATTTATAAATATGTTTGAATGAGCCACGGGCAAAGATATGCAAAATAGTGGAGTTTTAAAAACTTTACAAAATGTGTTTTTTTAGGATTGTCAAAGCTACTATGTTAACTTGAGATAAAAATTAAATGTTTAACCTAATATTTTTAACATTTACATTTTAATTACAAGTTTTAATTACAAGTAAATATAAATACAGATTTAAAGGTCCCATTCCATGGATTATTTTTATTATTTTATAATGTTTCCAGGGGTGCCCTTATAATGTTAGTATGTTTTTTAGATCAAAAATTGTTATAATTTAGAAATAAAAGGCATATTTCCTAGCCTGATTTCATTCCCTGGTTTGAACACTCTGTTTGAAGGGGCGTGTCTGCTGTGAGACTTCAGTGTAAACGCCCTCTGCTGTGATTGGCTGACATGCTTGCATATGAAATATCTGGCATTACATGTGGAACTATCTGGAAAACTTTTACTATTACAGCCATTATACGTTTTTACTATCACAGCTATCTGGATTAACGAATCGTGAGAAGTTTTTTAAGTATTTAGATCTATTCCCATCACATAAAAGGTTGCAGTTATGAGCATTGAGCAGATGACAGTCTGTTGATCGCGTGAAAGATCTTATCATTGCAACGCAGTTTCTGCACTCTCACTAATGATTTCACCAATGCAAACATGAGGCATACAGTAAGAGCTTCGTTGTGCAGTGTAACAGCGTCATTGATTTCATAACGAGTTTTGGCAAGTGTCCAGATAAACTCGCGCTGTGTGATTGATAGCTTGGGCGATTGGAAAGGGATTGTTCTTTGATCGCTTTCTGTATATTAATCACAGTTTAAGTAAGATTATTTTCATCCTACTAAGAGAAACGAACGATGTGAAGAGTGATCGCTACTTCCATATTAAATCACTACTTACCGCTTGCTGGAATATAGTTGAAATTGCCCCCTTCGTCAGTATGAAACGCTGAGAGAAGTCTGCTTGATATTATTCCAGGTTAGAAAAACAGTCCGTGGTGAAATGGACAGAGCAAACTAACAACTTCGAATTAAACTTTTGCGGTATCCGATTATAGATAAACATCAACCACGTCTGTTGACATTTCGCCATCAATACGCCTGTGTTCCTGTGGGCGGAGGTTACGGTTCTAGTGACATCATTAAAGCAGGATGTAGAGGGGTGTAGTCCAATCCAGCCGTTTTTTGTAGTCAACTTCTGTTAAATAAAATATCTCGCTTGGCATTGAACTTTGAGCTTTATAATTTTACAGATATTATGTATACTCTAACAACAACATTACACACTAACTAAAGTTTGAAAAATGGGATCACATAGAACAGGACCTTTAAAAAATCAAAGTAAAAATAAGACATTTGTACTCGTTATTTGGCTGTGTTAAGCATTTTTGAACTTTTAAGAGAATCACTAGCCATTGTTAACTTTGAACTAGATTAAAATCAGTAAAATGTTATACATGAGGATCCAAGATGATTAGGAAATTATGTTGCTTTTGAAGACGAGGAAGCTCACAAAGATTTGGAACAGCCTTCTGGGAAAAACAAAAATATCAAAAACTTAAACCAGTTTTAGCTGGTCAGCCAACTGGTCTCACAGACTGACCAGGGGTGTGTTTCCCGAAAAAAAAATAAAAAAAAATAAAACATCATTAACCATAGTTCCAATGAACATTTGCAAAAAGCATCGCAAAGTTGTGTGGTTGGAACAACTGCTCTCGGACCTGTGGTTAGAAGCAGAGTTTCTTATTTGCATGACGTGGACTTAATAAATCCTTATCTTGAGCAAAATAAGCCAGCTGACATTCAGTAGAATCTATATCTTTTATTTCAAATATATACAAATGTAATTAAGAATAAGCCTATGATTGAAATCGCAAAATAACTGAGAAGAATGGTTTTGGGAAACAGTTGTGACTAGTTGATTTCCTCAATGATGCATCGTTCTATGGTAGTTAAGCAGTGAGTTACATTGTTATACGCTAAACACACCCCAGATATCCAGTGGCCAAAAACCCTTTAGAACCAACAAATCTTTGACTTGCCTGACTAGGTAGGAGCAATATGATTTTGAAGCATTTTCTTTCCAGCAGTGAGAGCTATAATGCCTTTATTTCAACTACACCACTATACACATATCCATGTAATGAGTTCTGTGAGTTTCACAGCACTCTGTGTGTGTATTTGTTCAGATGAAGTCTGCCGGAGCTGGTGATGAAGGACTCTTCACCGAGAGCTACTGTAACATCTGCAACGCTCAGCTGATCTCTGAGTCCCAGCGTGTGGCACACTATGAGGTAATCACTCACACTCACGCTCACACTCACACACACACACACTCACATACCAGTGACACACATTACGTTAAAAGCAGGCCTCATCAATTGATAATCAGGGTTGTAATAATCATTTGTAACCTAAATGCTTCTCTCATGTATCTTTCAGTCGCTGCTTTTAAAGTTGTAATGCAGTGCACCTTTCCTCAGACCCACAACCCCTTCATAAGTAACCCAATGATTGACCATTAAATAATCATCCTCCTGCATTATTTACATCTCTCACACACGGTTCCTGAGACCACAGAGTACGCAATCACTAGATTAACGAGCGTGCTAATGAGGACAAACTCCTTCGCACAAAATCAGTGTAGCTGAGGGAACGTGTCTGTTCAACAGGATCGTTTGGCCAGATTGGTTTACGAAGAGAAGCCAGCAAGATATATTCAGCTTTACGGTAACACTTCAGCTCTTCTGTCACTGATCCCTGCGATCACTCGTCTTGAGTAAACGCTCTCAGATGTCACAGCGTGAGGGTGATGTCCTCAATTACGTGTGAACGAAGGCTGGATTTAATTTACTTTAATATGCATTACATTACATACAGTATTAGCCATAAAAATGACTTAAATGGGTGATTTTTGGCCAGTCAGTGAAACTGTCATTTCAACCAGCTGTTGCCAAGTAGACTGGAAATGATTCATCCAAGAATTTAGTTCAAAATAATCAAAAAAATGTTTTCCACTATGCTAAGAAATATATGTTTAAATAAGCCACGGTTAAAGTTGTGCAAAACAGCTCAATTTCAAAGTTTAATTTTATACTAATGTATTCAAGGAAAATTTGAAAGGAAGAAAAAACTTTCTACATTTTAGCTTGATATTAATTAAATGTTTAACCCAATATATTTTTTTTACATTTATTGAATAAGATATATCATTTGCTTTAATTTTGCTTTCTAGAATTTATTTTTTATTGATTAGCATTTTAATACATGAAAAATGGAATGTTGTGAGATGTTTTAGACCAAATTGTCAAAGTTTAACTAATCATTTGATTGAATCTTCTTGTTTTTTAATGAAACGAAGGTCCGTAGTGATCTCATTAGTAGAGATGGGAATCCAAATCAATTTTCTGATTCACTTAAAATAAAAAATTCATAAGACTCATTAATTTAGGAATCAATTCAATAGCGTGAAACTAGTCTATTGCCACATCTTTTGGGAAACTTAATGGGCAAATAATGATGCATTAAAATAACCAATATTCACAATGTTGGTTGGTTCATTATTCTTTTTTTAAATAATGTTAAAAATAAAAACATAATCTGATATATTCCCCAGCCCTAAACCTCAGATACACAGCAGTTTCTCCAGTATCCAGTAAGACTGCTGTGTTCTAAAAGAAACTCCAAGTGGATGAACTTGTCACTATGACCAGTTCATTTCAGGCCCTGAATCAACTGCCCATTTCCCTGGAGAGGCCAGGAGAAGGAAAGGGAGAGAAAGAGAGAGAAAAACAGAGAGACAGATAGAGATGTTCTATGTGATAACATGAGTTCACCGCACCACAGCACACATTAGAGCCATTCCCTTGGGACAAAGCAACACCAAACTCTCTCCACCTGTCAGAGCAACTTTAATGGACTTTTGGATATCTCGGGGCCTTTTCCTCTTTCAATTTCTCATGCTGTGTGTTAGTGTGTGCGCGCATGGCTGATAATCTGATGGATAGCTAACGGACATAGACTAAAAGCTTGGGTTTAATGTCTGGAGAGAAACCTCGTTACCTGTCAGCTGCCCTTTACAATCTGGACTGGACGCTTCTGTCTCCTCTACCACTGCATTGTTTGTCCTGTCCATTTCTTCATTCTGCTTTCCTTTTCCTCGCTGTTTATTTCATTTTTTTAACCTGCTGTTTCTGCCTGTCTGGAAACAAAAACATGCATACTGTATCACACATGTTCTTCTTCTTTATTTTGAAGTACGTGCACTTATGTGTACTTGCAGTGTACTTACCTAAGAAAGTATTGAGTAATATAAGGTAACCATGGGTTAAGGTTAGGTTTAGAGGTAGGTTCAGTTATTGCAATTACTATAATAAGTACATAGCTGTACGTACATGGGGAACAGGACTGTAAAATAAAGTGCCATCGGTGTACCATATGACCAAAATTAAATTAAAATGCAGAAAGAAGATTGATTGGCGATACAGAACTTAATCAGATATCCATGACAGTAAATATTCATAATCAAGACATGTTTTCAAGACATGTTTTACAAACTGCTTTCCACGAAATAAAGTCAGTAAATATGTGTTTAGTCATTTAATTTGCCCTTATAATAATACATAAAATCAGTTTGATTTAATTATCTATACATTCTTTTTCACAAGCCATTTTAATATATGAAAATATATAGAATATATTCAGATATTCATAACAACTTTACATTACTAAAAACAAGACACTCAAAACAGTAATATATTATAAATATGTTTGAATGATCCATTGTCAACGATGTGCAAAATAGCAGATCTTTGTTTTATAATGTGTCCATTGAAAATTTGATAGGAAAAAAAGACGTTACTAAATAGGATTTTTATATCCTCTTTATATATATATATATATATATATATATATATATATATATATATATATATATATATATATATAATTACATAGAATTATATACAGGATCATAAAAAAATAATTGCCATTATAAACGGTATAGTAAATTCTGAACCACTTTCAGACAAATGTACATTCTGTACAATCATACTGCTCATGCACTACTAGTGCGAATATGCAATATTTTTAATAGCTGTGTCATTTACCCCGTCTCCTCTTAAAACCTCAAATCAAATCTCTCCCAGACCAAATGCTCCCTCAGTGTCTGGTCTTTATCAACGGCTCCTTTCATTCCCTCTTAGCACTGAGCTCTTCACTGGACCAGTGTAATCCAGTCTAACTGCTTCGGAGACAACAGAGTCAGTCTCTCTCTCTCTCTCTCTCTCTCTCTCTCTCTCTCTCTCGTCTCTAATTCACTCACACTCCCTCCACACACTCTCATTTGGGATGGCCAATAAATGGTAAAAATGTGTCCTCCAGTAGAAATCTTGCTACAGTATGTGATTTATACAGTGACAGATATATTTGCAGAGATTTAATATTTTAGCTGGTGCTTTAAAGGCGGATACATTTCGAGACTAACATTCTGAGAGGGATTTAGTGTTCTGACAGACTGTCAAGCACAGTAAAACCTTCCTGAGAAGTTTCATCTTTAAATTCATTCCCTACTGTTAAGCATGTCTACTTCTGTGACAAATTCAATGACAAATTTCAAGCAATGTTTTGGTTTGGGAGTGCTGAAAATGTGTTTGTTTTCTTCATTTATTATTTTCTTTTTAATTAACATCTAATCACATTGTTCTGTGATTTGTGTGTCCCCACAAGCCTAATAACATTCTGTATATGCCAATGATTTTAATACCCAACGGTTCATTGCAGTTCATTTGATGAAAGATTTTCTAAATGATTAAATCATATTTTAGATTAAACTACGCATTCCTTACAGATTGAAGGACAGTTTTTTTTTTTGGACATTTCATACAAATATTAATTCAAACAAAGAGCTTCAGAAAACCATTTTATACTAATTAAAATGTTTAACTGTTATACTAATGATTCAAATAACTCGCTGACTACTCAATTTTGATATGTAGTTTCAAATTGTAGTAAAAAGTTAACCAACCATATAGATCAACTAAAAATAATGTAAAACCAGCTAACCCTTTTTGCCAGTGTTGCTATTGTTGCTAAAACTAAAACTGCTAAAAATGTAAAATCGTTAACTGAAATAAAGCTGAAATTATAAAAATAAATATTAGATGAAAAGCTTAAAAAAAAAAAACGCAAATAATTTGAATAAAACAATTTTAAGTTTGCAGTACTCTTGCTCAGCGTTTTCATCCAAGCCATTTCCTGATCCAGCAGAACTCACCTGCAATCTGTTCTTAATCAAAACTTATATTAATCACTTGCTTAATACCCACAGATGCTCACACAGTCCCGTTTTTAATATCAGACAAATTGCATATTGCATTACAAATTCAAGCTATTCATCTTAAACCCCAGAGCATTAACAATTTGTCCAGGCTTGATTGCCTATCTAGGCAAATGCGGCTACGCTCCAAAACCTAGTGAGCTGCCTTGCTCCGTACCGCCGATATATACAGCTACCTGAAACGGAACCTTCTACATACACAGCAACACCAAACAGACACATGAAGCAAAGATGAGATTTGGCTCACAAATGATTTAAAACTAAGTTTGCCATATTTATTACTAAACTAAATGTGCAATAATCAAATAAGAATAATAAACACATAGACCACAAAAATAAATTGTCATTTCAATTAGAGAGGGGTCACAGTGCTAGACCAATTAGTCAGTTAGTGAGGTTGAGTAGTTCACTCTTTTAGAAATAGTTTTTCTTTGAAATTTTTCCATTTTAAAACACTGCTGCTTTAACCACATACATTCAGCAACTCTATAAGACCTATTAAGTGACTTGTGGAAATGTAATGTATATAATGTTGCTGCTTTCTGTTTGGAACAGCCTTTACGTCAGGGGTGTGCCTGTGATGCCTTAAAATGCTATATAGTTAGCTCAGGTTTTGGAACAAAAAAAAAGTATTTCGTTTACCTTTTCTGTTTACCTGTTCAAATTGTAAAAACTAAACTAAAGTGCTTGAGGAGCACATCTCTGTAATTGACTGTGTAAATATGTTCTTGAATCATGATCTTAAAGAGCCAAAACTGAAATGTCACACTGCAAGTCTTTCATTTTTCGATTACATTTTAAAGGAGTATTTTGAAATATGTCCTCCCTCACTGAGCTCAGGAAACGGCTCTGCATAACTGTGTGAAGTGGAGCGTTTTGACGCAGGCTAGCTTCAAATTGAAGAGCAGATGTAAGTTTTATATTAAAAAAAGAATATGGAATAAATGTGAGTCTTGTCATCATGATACACTTTACATCTTATAATCTCTCATAAGGCCAGATCTCGTATTATTATCTAAAATAGGGTTCATTCAGGGCATGTATAAAACTGTTACCTGAGATGCCGGCTGTGCATGAAAAAAAAACAAAAAAAAAAAACAGTCAGTCATAGACTTAAATGTTCATAGCCGGAACATTACTGAATCTTATAGCAGGTAGCCTACGTTAAGTGTTTTTTTTTATTTATTTTTTTAAAGAAGGTCATTGGGGCTTTGCTCTCTTGGCCCACCTTGTCTATTTGATATGTGCGTGGCTGTAAATGTTTTGAAAGCTAAGCAGTCACATGCATTTTTCAAAGTTGAAGCGCCTTTGGTATCCTCGGATCCCTATGAAATAATAAAAATGTTTGGGTGGAGTAACAGAAGACAGCAGTTAATATTCAATGCAGATAAGAAGAAAACATATAGGTACATACATATCCATTTACAATTTTTTGTTAAAAAATAAGGATAACAAACCTACTGTACAAAACCTAAAAGTTGATAAAAACCTAAGGCTGAAAAGTTATACATGAAACCAGAATTTTTGAAAAACCAATACAATGCATCTTTACAAGCACTGCAAACTCTTTTATAAAATCCATTTGACAGTTGAGGGAATACTGCAACAAGAAACTTCGAACGTTCTGCACAAAAAAAGACTCAAAGTTTATTTTGAATACTTTTAGTAAAGTCAACATGCATCAAAATTATTAAAGCAGTTGATGCTAGTTTTTCTAAAAGCAAAATTATGTTATGTTATTAATTGCTTGTCTATCGATTGCCCAATATAGTTCAATTATGCAAATTGGATGCTCAGTCATGTATTGCAGAAATTGATATTTCCTGGGTGTCTGTCATTTCTTTACATTCGTGTTAAAGTGAGAACACTTTGATCTCTGTTATGCTAACTTCACTCGCTCTTTCTGTCTCTTTCTCTCTTTCACACAACAGAGCAAGAAACATGCCAATAAAGTGCGTCTGTTCTACATGCTCCACCCAGAAGATGGAGGACCACCATCCAAAAGACTGAGACCAGACAATCCGGTATTTTCTTAAGCTTTTAAAATAAAACTTCATTTCAGATTATAGACTTCCTATCTCTTTCTCTCTTTATGTACATTATCTGTACAAACTTAATGTTATTTAAATGCATTAGATAATAAAATATCAAGCCAAGTGGCATCTGAAAATGATATATTGTTTTAAAACCTAAAAACAAACAAACATATGTTTGTGAAATGTTTTGCTTGAAAAGTATGCTTGTGTTAATGCTCTTTAAAATAAATGCCTCTTTATAATAATCATATTTGAACTACATACATATATAATGTATGTTCCCAAATAGCTTTTGGGGCTTCTTTCTCTCTTTATTTATTAGTCTGAGGAGGAAGGAGCGGGGGGTCAGTATTACAATATCAATATTACATACTGCACCTTTAAACCTACCTGTCAGACATTTAAGTTCACATTTACCTTTTCCCTGGTGATATTCTATATATGAAAATCATTTATAAATAGCAATGAGATTAAATGGAAAGCAAATAGAGATTTACTGTATATTGACTGGCTGTCAATTTGCCAAAATACAAAAGTCTGCAGTCAAAAGTCTGAGATCTCAAAATTAACTAAACTATTTCTCATCAAATTATCTGAGCTATGCTATTAATTTTTCATTTTTCATTTCATTCATTTTATACTCTTACTATACATTTAGTTTAGTGTCTTTACATACTGTAAATGTCAACTATTTTGAATAATCTATTTTACTTGTTTATAAACCTCAGGAGCCATTTTTGTTTGCAGTGAAATGCTAAATGAGGGCAGTGGAGATTACAGACACTGAGCTTTGATTTTTCTGTTGTTTTCACTCCTCAGAGACAGAATGTTAATGTTCATTTTCCCCAAAAGGTAAATGACTGGCACAGCAGTCATCTAATGTCTTCATGGACTCTGAATTAAGCCATGATTAACACTGAAGCAGATAGATGTCTTGAAGAGGCTATTAACCACTAAATGAAGAGTTTTAGGGCTTTTTATTATTTTCTGACAGCTCTTAACGTACAATAATGATCCCTGTGCTGATTGATGATTTGACATATTGGGCCCTATTTTAACGATCTAAGCGGCAAGTTCACTTAGGGCGAGTCCGAATCCACTTTTGCTAGTTTAACGATGGGAAAAATGGTTGGCGCGCCAGGCGCATGGTCTAAAAGGGTTGTCCCTATTCTCTTAATGAGTAATGGGTGTGTTTTGGGACTTACGTGTGTTAAACCAATCAGAGTCTCATCTCCCATTCCCTTTAAATGGCAGTTGCACTTGCGCCATGGCAGATTCGCTATTTACATGATGGAATTTGATAGTGGAAAGACCAAACGCGTCTCCAGAGCGCAAACGGAACTGCTCGTGCGTGAGGTAAAAGTGCGCAAGCAGACCATCTACAGCAGGGTTTCTCAAACTCGGTCCTGGAGGGCCACTGTCCTGCACAGTTTGTTTTATCAGGGTTGGAGCTAAACTGTGCAGGACAGTGGCCCTCCAGGACCGAGTCTGAGAAACCCTGATCTACAGGACAAGCCAGATTCCACCACATCTTTATGTACACAATAATAATCTTTTACATTGTAATCCTTTTATTTTAAATATTTGGCATGTTTGTGTGCTGCTGTGCGTCCCTGTGTGTTTAATAAGCAGTGTACGCGTGTTGTGGACACACCTATAGGCGCACATTACTAACGCGCTCTTTAAATAACAATAAAAAAAATTGCGCCATTGACTTTAGACCAGGTTTCAGTTGGTCAATGGCACAGTCTATTTCTGTTGCCTCAAAATAGCAACGTGCCAACAATGCGCCAGAACACACCTCGTTTTCAGACCAGCACACCCATGGGCGCAAATGCATTGTTAAAATGCATTTAAACAAAGTGGCTCAGGACGTTAAAATGATTACTGCGTCGGACTATAACTAGCAAAAAACACTTGCATTGCGCTTGGCGCTGCATTGTGCCGGGTGTAAGATAGGGCCCACTGACTCTTACAGATTGTTTTGACTTGTTTTGAGCTTTTGGAATTGCTTTCAGAAGGGTCTCTGAGGGGTGGAGATGTTAGTTTATAACTTTATGAAACATTCAGCATTGAGAGAAACCTAACCCCTCCGCTACCATTTTTGTTTGAATCATGGTCTGTGCTCGTATATAGAGCTCATTAGTGTGGTTGTTTATGAATAATTCTTCTTGGACCAGACAGAGCTTTGCCATGACACTTTCAAGCCCTCTGTTTGAGAGCTGACAGACCACAAATCAAAACCGAACATAGCTGAAGAAAGTAGAAACACTAAAGAAACTGATTCTGGACACCATCACTGACATAAACTTTCACAATTTTTTTAGTCCGCTCCACACATCTTTACAAGTCAATGCAGATTCCTGTCAATAATAGATGGATTGAATCAGATCTTTCTCGCATTTGCTCGTCTATCAGTCTGGAATCAGTCAGAGACAATATGTGCCCTGTCAATGCCATCACACAGGAGAGAAAAAATATATAAAATATATATCCTTCTTGACCACTGTCTCGACAGCATTGCCAAAAAGTCTGGAAGGCCTCCTTGAGCCCCGAAAGGTTAAGCCATAGATGCCTCTCCATGGCGACCATAGCAGCAATCGAGAGGCCCACGGCACAGGCCGCCTTCTTGGTAGCACGGAGGTCTGTCGCACGGCAGAGCTCCAGGATTGGAGATAATTCCTTCGCCAGATTGAAGAGATTGAAGTGTTATTGAGGACAGCAGGAGATGCTCACCCTGTGGTCTGTGTGGATCCTAATGCCCCAGTATAGTGACAGGGACACTATACTGTAACAAGCACCGTCCTTTGGATGAGACGTTAAAGTGAGGTCCTGTCTCTCTGTGGTCATTAAAAATCCCATGGCACTTCTCGTAAAAGAGTAGGGGTGTAACCCCAGTGGCCTGGCAACATTTCCTCCATTGGCCCTTATCAATCATGGCCTCCTAATAATCCCCATCAACTGAATTGGCTCTGTCACTTTCTCTCCTCTCCATTTATAGCTGGTGTGTGGTGTGCTTACTGGCGCCTTTGTACTGTGGCTGCCGTCGCATCATCCAAGTGGAGGCTGCACACTGGTGGTGGTTAAGGAGAGACCCCTGACATGATTTTAAAAAGCTTTGGGTGTACAGTAGTGCATAGGAAATGCGCTATATAAATACCTCATTCATTCAGATCGAGATCCTTTAATAAATCGGCCTGGTAGGCTTGAAACATCGACAGCCCCACCAGCCTGACACGCCACCAGATAAGCTTTGCCAACAAGCCTAGATGTAGTCTAACACAGCTTCAATGGCAATGCTGGAGCCTTCCATGAAGATGCCATACCCGGAGAGAATCTTTAATCTGGGGCATCCTTATATACCCGTTTTCAGCCAGCCCCTTCATGGTTGCAGAAGGGGCTTGAACACGAGCTGAGTATGGCTTCTCTCACGACTTGACCATTTCATTGTGGAGATTGGGGAGAAATGGAAGGCTCACTCTAGTAAGACACTTACGACCCGCAAGGAATCACACCTGGGGCAGATTCTCATTTTCCGCCGACCAATCTAACTTTAGTTTGGCCGTGTTGCTGGTCATAACGTCAACCAGCTCCTCATATGTTGGGGTAAGGGAGGAGACGGGCTCACTCAGCGTATTTCCTCCCAACTCCCATCATATCTGGTTCCACCGAACTAGATCGGGCCAACAACAAGCTCTCTGCCAGATCGGAAGAAGCCTCAGAGCGAGGTGGGAGCTGGGAGCCTCAAGTGATGACCGAGCATGTTCCGCTCCTAAACAGACAGCTCATGTGTATCATCTGGTGTTATAAATCTTTCATACAATCAAACGGCTTCCTGAAGACAAAGAAGCTGATGTCATTCTCTCTAAGTGCCCTTATATACCCTGCTGGCGCACCTGTTATGTCACCTGATGGCGGTAGTCAATCAAAATCGGTGTGTATCACACGTGCTTCAGATCATAGCGTCAACTCCATGACTTAGCGACTTTATATCTTCCAAATTGTGACATTTATTTCTAATTTTAAACTTTGTCTCACAATTACCTTTTTTTTTTTTTTTTTCACTTGGGTGACAACAGGCTCCCATAACAGAGACATTCCAGCATGTAAAAGCAGAGCCACCCCTGATAATAACACTCAGTCTCATTTTCAGTTACCTCTTAAAACTTGCCTTGTTTTTCAGGTTCGTTTACTTCATCAGAAGGAAGTGAGTTGCACTGAGGCTGTGGAAAGAGTGTTTGATTTTCCTTTTTAAAAGTGTCAAGCAGAAGTACACAGATGCGCAGGAGAATAACAAAAGAGGAAAGTAGGTCGGTAAGGTGCTCGGAGATATTTAAAAAGAAATCTTTCTTTGCTTTAGTGTCTCTCCGTCAGGTAGTTAAAGCATGTTAAATAATGTGTTTTTTTTCTTCTTCTCTGTGTGTGTGTGTGTGTGTGTGTGTGTGTGTGTGTGTGTGTGTGTGTGTGTGTGTGTGTGTGTGTGTGTGTTGTTTGTTTTTTTGTCTCCTTCTCTAGTGTCCTCCATTTTTCTAAATCTATATTTTTGTATTCTGTTTTTAACAGGCAGAATTAATGCGCTTCTCTGACTTTCCTCCTTCGGGCTCTTATTTTTAGCTTGTTTTCACACCCTTTCCAACGTAACAACAGAGGAATGAGAGAGTGGAGGAGAGAGATAAACAGACTCCTAATTAAATGCTCTTTGTTAACAACAGAACAGGACCTGACACTGCCAGAGCATCACACACACAAACACACATACACACACACACACACACACACACACACACACACACACATGCTCACACATATTCACAACTTCACACACCACCACCTTCACTCACACATGCTCACACACTCACTTTGCTTTTATCATCAAACCTAAAATAGGTCATATGTAAATGCATTCAGACAATGTGTAGGTGAAGCTATTGGCAAGGAAGAAAAAGGCATGTTTGAATGAAAACCTGAGAGTAAATATGAAATAGACTTGCATTCGTTTTCTGCAGCAAATGCTATCAGAAATTTTGTGTCTATTGGTCTTTCTCACCTGGGTTGGTTGGTTGGTTTATTTTAGGTGTTGCTGACTGCTTCAATTTTCCCAGTGTTATTTATTGGATTACATGAGGACGAATGTTTCCCCTGGTTCTGGGATCATAATCATCATAGCAATCCCTATGCATGGGCCCTGTGGATCTAAAAAACACTGAACAGATACCTGAAAATCAAATTATCACCGAAAAGTAGGAGGAAACAAACTGACAAAGCCAACTAAAATCTCAAATTCAAACAGTTTCCATCCCTTCTGGGAACCACTGTAACCCTGAAGGGTTTTTAAAAGTGTTTTGTTTTATTTTTATTCTCTTTATGGTTTTGAAGGACATATACTGTACTGTTAGGGCCAGGTGATAAAGCTAAACTAATGACAGTATATCCTGATAATTTTCAGCCTACAATTGTCTATGGAATGGTTTAAAAGAGTGATTTTGTTTAACTCAAACAAACCTTTATTTCAAACAAACAGCTCAAACTCTAAAGCAACACTTTTTTCAGTGTCCTAACTTTGTATTACAGTATGGGAAATAGATTATTTTTATATTTGCTAAAGATTGAGTTTAACAGTGTTATTAAATGATTAGTGTTTTTAAAGATTAACTTTGAGGGCAAAGGTAAATATCCACTGATATAATCTACTGTTCAAAAAATTTGGTGTCAGTAAGACTTAAAAAAAATCAAAGAAGTTTTATCCTCACCAAGCCAGAATTTATTTTATCACAAAGTTTAGTAAAACAGCAATATTGTGAAATATGATTACAATTTATCATTCCTGTCATGGCAAATCAGCATTATTGCTCCAGTCTTCAGAAATCATTCTAATATTCTGATTCGGTTCTTATGAAACAGTTCTTATATTAGCAATGTTTAAAATAGTTTTTCTGCTTAATATTTTTTTGGAATCTGAAACTTTTTTTTTTAATTCTTTGATAAAAAATAAATATATATATTTTAAATAATTTATTTATTGTCAACTTTGGTCAATTGTCCTTACTGAATAAAATTATTCATTTCTTAAAAAAAAAAAAAAACGTACTGATCTCATATTTTTGAATGGTGCTGTATTCAATCTCGATAGCAATACATTTAACTAAAAAAATCTCCCTAACAATAGTTATGACTGTGCAAAATAATCAGAGAGCTTTACACAGTGTGTGGAGTGCCTGTGCCTCCAAAATAAACTGAAATGAGTTGCATGCACTGCACAGAAATCGCATGAAGCACTAAAACACACGTCATAATAGATGTACACACTCGCATACAATGATGAGCGCAGCCTGAGCTGTGACAGTGAACTGCAAACAGCCTGTTTTACATGAGCAGAGCAGTTATTCGATGGGAAAACACGTCTGTGAGTGGAGAGAAAGCTACACACTCACCTCTCCTGCAAACAGCAGTCAGAACACACACATCTACTGGCCAGCTCTCTGGAATCAGGTCACAGGCTCAGGGAAACAGAACTAGGCCATGAAGTTTGAACTTATTTGTCCGTTTCCTTTCAGCAGGGTGGTGACAGAGAACACTCTGTTCCTCTAACACACACACAAACACACACACACATCACCACAGCTCTGAGATGACCACTCCAGATGTGTAAAAGAGTGTCTGCTCTTGTGTGCAGTGAGAACAGGTTCACATTTCACTCTAATGTGCCAGTTTGCACCACTTTTATGGCGTAACATGACAGAGCATTCAGGCATTGAACGATTCAGGAGAACTGTAAGAATAATACTTAGGTAAAATGAACATCTTGATAGATAGAAGTGTCATGTAAGCATAATAGCTTAGAGGCCCTGCTGGTGTGAGCATAAGTAGATACCAGTCAACAGGTAGAGAATCTGCTAGTGTCTACTATGGTATAAGTGGGCACATTATTTACAGTACACGTGAGAGCAAAAGAAAAAGAAAAATCTACAAATGCTTTTGTACAATGCTTTGGCATAATACGATATTTGGATATTTTGGTTTTTTTTGTCCATTTTAAGTTCCAAATCATTGATAAAAAATCCAGTTTAAACTCTGTTTTGGAACACACACCTGGCTTTCAGCTGGTCCAAGCTGGACTACCATGTTCCACGATCCATCTGAAGCTGTCTTGATCATCTGGATGCTGGTTTGTTCCCTTTCAGTCAGTCACTATACAAGTTACGTCAGTGAATGACGAAATGGGGGTTTCGCTTAGAAGCCTATCACCTTTGAGTTCTACAAAAAGAGCCAATGGCAAAACAATGCCATGGGTCTACGGGATTTGCATAGCGCAACTCCCCCCCACCGCGTGGGTATAAAAGGAGCTGCGCGGCAATCTCGCATTATGTTTTTGCTTCGGAGCCAAGAACATTCTTTGCTCCTCTGCAAGCCTTTCTGAGTTATTCACTTACGAGACGAGCGACTCTTCAGTGCTGTTGGTGTTACAGCGCGTTCCAGCGAGATCACATTACTGGTCTGTGCAGTGATCTGCCAACAGTGTTTGTGTTTCTCCCTGGGCGCTTCAACACACTGTTGAGTTTTTTCCTCTCTAAAAGAGCTGCACATGGCACGTCTTTTTAAAGATGTCTCGTCCATGTATTTCTGGGTGCGGTAGACAGGTATTGTCTTTTGATGGGTACGATCGCTGCCTGGCTTGTTTGGGTTTAAATCACAGGGTTTGCGGATGCGTCATGTTCTCATTGCGGGAACATGACCATCGCAATGTTGCGATCGAGACTTGATGACCTCCAAAGAAGTAGAGTCCCCTCTGCCACATCCCAATCTATCCCCTCTGTGAGAGGGGATACTTTGGCCAGTGGCCAGGGTGATCTGAGGGTCACATTGTGGAACAAAGCTCTGACGATTCACACCCCCCTCTGGCACATTGCAACCCGTGAGGCTGCCGGATGAGGTTGCCGCATCACAAGGTGGGTTAAAGTCTTCTGGAGATGAAGACTCGGCTGTGCTGCCTCCTTCGGGTGTGCCAGCATTGCCCAAGTCTGATCCGGAATTGACTGCCATACTTTCCCGGGCAGCAGTGAGCATCGGGATTGAGTGGAATCCTCCACCCTATCCCGAGCGCTGGCGGCTAGATGACACCTGTCAGCACCCGCCCCCAATACCTTTCTTCCCGGAGGTGCACGAAGAGGTCATGAGGTCCTTGAAGTCTCCTTTGACTTCCCGTGATCATTCAGCGACCTCTTCCGCCTTCTCTACCCTCGGCGGGGCGGCGGCTAAAGGGTACACTAGGGACCTGGTGGCATTTTCGGTTGACCAAGCGTGCCTAGAATTCGGGCCAGCTAACTCTCACGTGATCTTGAGACCCCGGCCTGGATACGTGCCCAAGGTTCCTACTACTCCTTTCAGGGAACAGGTGTTGAACCTGCAAGCGCTGCCCTCGGAGGAGGCAGACCCAGCCTTGGCACTGCTCTGTCCAGTACGCGCCCTCCATGCTTACATAGACAGAACGCAGTGTTTCAGGACCTCAGACCAGCTCTTTGTCTGTTTTGGTGGGAAGCTGAAGGGAAAGGCTCTCTCCAAGCAAAGGTTGTCTCACTGGATAGTGGACGCCATTATCTTGGCTTACCAGACGCAGGGTCGACCATGCCCCCTAGGGGTGAAGGCACACTCCACCCAGAGTGTGGCTTCCTCCTGGGCTTTAGCACATGGCACCTCGCTAACAGACATCTGTAGAGCTGCAGGCTTGGCGACACCCAACACTTTTGCGAGATTCTATAATTCGATTCGAGAAATGATTCTAGAGCCAGTGTCCTCTCATGTACTCGCTTCCACTAGCCAGTAAGTAGGACCTGCTCGGTGTCATCGCTTGCTGCGCCATTCCACTCCACAGACTGGATACATGCGCTATTTCACTCAGATGAGTTCTCCTTAGACCCTGAGTTCCTCCTGCACTGTCGATGCCGTCACCAGAGTGCATGCTCGGTTGATCAGCCCTCGTGATTGGCTAGGTGCTTCCATGTGCATGGTTCCCTGCTCGGACAACCCCCATGTGTGTATTTCTACAGTAAGTCTCCACCGAGCACGTGTCTTTCCCTCAGCAAGACCTCTTGCCATCTCGAGGTTGAAACATTCCACCCAGCGGGCTGGATACCTCTGAGTTTTTCCATATGCATTCCGACTTGGGTCATATGTGTATTCTAGTCCTCCCTACGGGTAGGCGCTGTGTTACATATTCCACCTGGGATATGCTAACCAGTGTACCTTGGTATTCTTGCGTTAAGCCTAGCCCTTCGTCCGTGCTAGTCTCACGACAGAGGGCTCAGACTTGCACAGGGCACTGGTAGACAGCCGCTGTGGCGTGATTGAATTGGGACCCCCCATTTCGTCATTCACTGATGTAACTCATAGTGACTGACTGAAAGGGAATGTCTCTGTTCCGTATGTAACCCTCGTTCCCTAAAGGATGGAACGGAGACGTTACGTCCCCCTTCCACAACCGCTGTACCGCTGGAACAGCCGGGAGTTCAGTCTCGGCTCCTCAGCATAACATAATGTGAGATTGCTGCGCAGCTCCTTTTATACCCACACGGTGGGGCGGAGTTGCGCTATGCAAATTCCGCAGACCCATGGCATTGTTTTGCCATTGGCTCGTTTTGTAGAACTCGAAGTTGATAGGCTTCTAAGCGAAACCCTCATTTCGTCATTCACTGACATAACGTCTCCATTTCCGAGGGTTACATACGTAACCGAGATGTTTCTGGTCCAAGATGATTCTCCATTGGGGAAGAGTAAGCTGAGAATTCAGCTTTGCCATCAATAAATTACATTATGAAATATATTAAAATAGAAAACAGTTATTTTAAATTGTAAATATTTCACAATATTACTGTTTATACTTTACCTGCATGCAACCGTTCCCAGTGCAGAGAAAATCTGTTTTTGCTGAGATATATAGTTTTTTTTTTTTTTTTTTTTTTTTTTTTTTTTTAAGAGACAAGTGCAATCAGAAAAAAAAAAAAAAAAAAAAAAAGATATATATATATATATGGCTAGATGTATATACGTATATGGATATATATGGCTGGTCTCACCTTGAAATGCTGATTTTACTCTAATGAATGTGAAAGCAGAGCACAACTGAGCCTGTTTGTCATTGCGATACATCAACTTCAACCACACTACAAGAAGTATTGTTTAATGTGACTGAGGGTCTTGTTTTAATTTTTATTTTTATAATGATATTGTTGAACAGGACCCAGAGGAGCATTGTGTAGCTCAGTGGTTGTACTTTCAGAGCTCAGAGGGCTCAAGTTCTCAGTTTCTTTTAAGTGTCTACTGTCTCAGATGTTTCTCCTAAAATCCCTTAGAGAATTAAAAAATAGAAACTAATGAGACATTTGTTGTCATGCAGTAAAAGTAAAGAGCCTCAGTATATGATACATGTGAAAAGCATCACTTAGAAAATTTTATCTAGGATTCATTTTATGAAAAATATAATCTAAGAACGCTGAGAATATTTACCTGAGAAACAAAATTGTGTTAGATAATAAGACTAATTGAGTTTTTTTTTTTTTAACCCACTGGCATTTTATATATATATATATATATATATATATATATATATATATATATATATATATATATATATATATATATATATATATACACAGTATATATATTATTGTAAGCATAAATCTAGCTCAATTTAGTGTGATGTATGCTTAAGACAAGAAGAAAAAAATGCCAATGGGTAAGAAAAATAAACTTAATTACAGATACATTCTCTGAAAAAAAGACTGAAAAGTCTAATTTTGTAAGGTTAAAAGTAAAATAATTTTAATGATGTTTATTATTATTCCATTCAAAAGTTTGGGGTCTTTTTTAATTAGTACTTTTACTCTGCAAAGATGTATTAAATTGATCAAAAGTGGCACTGTTACAAAAAAAAAAAAAATCTATTTTAAATGCTGTTCTTTCGAAGTTTCTATTTATCAAAGAAAAAACAAAGTATTACGGTTTCAATGAAAATATTAAAGGGGTGGTTGAGAAGTCCTTAGCTTTTTAAGGACTACAACAAACGGCTGGTAGGACTACACGACATTCCTCCCGGGTTAGTGACATCACCAACCCTAAAATTTACATAAACCCCGCCCCCGGAAGATGTTTTATAGACTATAGTCTACATGTTGTCACTTCTTCTTGAGTCTCTCCATTTTTCTGACTCTGGTTTGAACATAAAAGGCTAAAAGTTTTTGAAATTTTCAGTGCATGTCTGTCTGAGGTAATCGAAGCTGCTAAGGACAAGAGCTCTTGAAGCTCCGCCCCCTGTGCTGGGAGCAGCAGTCCATTTGCATTTAAAGGGACAGACACAAACGAGGCGTTTTTACTCACTCTCAAAAAGTGACAACTTTAAAATGCTATATAAAAATATCTGTGGGGTATTTTGAGCTAAAATGTCACATACACACTCTGGGGACATCAGAGATTTATTTTACATCTTGTGAAAAGGGTTTGCATCAAAATTACATTTTTAAAACATTACAATTTTTAAATTTTAATCATATTTTACAATATTTTTACTTTACTTTTGAGTAAATATATGCAGCCTTGGTGAGCATAAAACAGTGGTTCTCAACTCCAGTCCTCGGGACCTGTTGCTCTGCACATTTTGTATGTCTCTCTTATCTGACACACTCAGTTCAGTTCATGGAGTCTCTCTTAACGAGCTGATGATCTGATTCAGGTGTGTTAAATAAGGGAGACATACAAAATGTGCAGAGCAGTAGGTCCCGAGGACTGGAGTTGAGAACCACTGGCATAAAAGACTTCATTCAAAAACATTTTTTAAAAATCGTACTGACCCCAACCTTATAGGAACAGTATAGTGTATTATATTATTACTGAATCATTAGACCTACATTGATTAAGAAAAAAAAAAAATATATATATATATATATATATATATTTACTTTTTTTTTTTTTTTTTGCAGGAGAGCATTAAGAACAAGCCTCCATTGCCCTCTTAGTTTTTTATTAGAAACAGTTGAGAGGTTAAAGAGTGGCAAACCTGCTGTGGTGGTCAGGTGTCAACTGCTTCAACATGTTGTCAAGAGTTATGTGCGGGTTTTCAAACTTAGTGAACAAGTGAACAAGGTGAGGAGGAACAGAACTGTCAATACCAATAAAGATTTTTTCACGGGCACTGAAAGTCAATGAGATGGCCACCTTGAGGGTGAGTGTGTGTGTGTGTGAGAATGAGAAAGAGAGAGAGAGAGAGAGAGAGAGAGAGAGAGAGAGAGAGAGAGAGAGAGAGAGAGAGAGAGAGAGAGAGAGAGAGAGAGATTGCACTTGGGTTCGCTATATCTTGCCTCTAGTGGAATCAATCGTAACAATATGTGGATAGTCATTTGACAGAATATCCACAGAGAGAATAGAGATGGATCTGGAAAGAGAAACAGACTCTCACCACCATCACACGTTGCACTGGAAGTGCAGCTCAGATTTTCCATGACTTTGCACCTCTATTTAAGTGCAGAAATGTCAGCAGTGACGTTTGAGCAGAATGCGGAGATACAAACCTGGCTTAAGACACAACATGCTTGAGCCAAAATTTTCTCTGCTCTGGAATGAAAATATGGTAGTTTTATTTTTGTCTGATGTGTGATTCCGATTGAGCAGATGCTTTTTGCAGTATCAGCAGCAATACTTTTCTAAAAATGAAAAATCTGTCATTTACTCATCCTCATGTTGTTCCAAACCAGATGTCGTTTTTTTTTTTTTTTTTTTTTTTCTCAGTTTCTTCTGTTTTCTATTATGGAACATAAAAGGAGATGTTTAGTGCAATGTTAAAGGCACATTCAGTCATTTTCTTTGTCATAAAACATTTTACACACACAAATACTTTTAAATTTTCATCTCTCCCTCACTCAGAACTAGTTTCAGATGACTTAGTATATAGCACATAAGACCACTTTTATGGTGCTTTTTTGTGCCTTTTTCTATTCTCAGTATTATTGCATTTAAAAGAACAGTGTAAACATTGGGACACACTTATATAGATTTTAAACATTATGAGTGTGAGTACACTACCGTTCAAAAGTCTGAAGTCAGTAAAAAAATTTAAATCCCTTACAAGGCTACATTTATTTGGTTAAAAAAAAATACAGTAAAAACAGTAATATTTTGAAATTGCATTAAAATTCAAAATATTTGTTTTCAAGAAATAGTACTTATTATTATCAATGTTGAAATCAGTTGTGCTGCTTAATATTTTGGGGATTTCTTTTTTGATGAATAGAATGTTCAAAAGACCCGTTTTTATTTGGTTAAAAAAATTTCTTTAATTTATTTGGTTAAAAAAAATACAGTAAAAACAGTAATATTTTGAAATTGCATTAAAATTCAAAATATTTGTTTTCAAGAAATAGTACTTATTATTATCAATGTTGAAATCAGTTGTGCTGCTTAATATTTTTGGGATTTCTTTTTTGATGAATAGAATGTTCAAAAGACCTGTTTTTATTTGAAATGGAAATCTTTTGTAACACTATTACTGTCTTTACTTAGCCTGGTTGCCAGCCGAACTTAACCCTGCCCACAACATTTTTAGGTCGGGAAGTTCGGTCTGGACTTGATCCGTTGTGGAGCTATTATGCCCGAACCAAAGCTGTTCGGACCAATCAAATTGTCAGGGCGGGCTTTATACGATGATGGACAGATGATCAGTAACGTAATCATCCACGACGTCACCAACGAGTGCTTGGGTTGAATTTGTTTACAACAAAGATGACTGCCGCTGGAGAATTGAGATTTCACACTTACAAATAAGTCAGATAGAATAAATGCATATTTGGCGTTCTGTCCGAGGAGAGGGCTCCGGGCTCGGAATTCGGCCCGATCCCAAAGTACTCCCCCCGTATTCCTGGCTGTGGAAGAACAGGCCAAGAGTGAGTGGAGGGATGCTGAAAACTGTCAAGGAATGTTAGGTGAGTTGACAGAGTGAATAAATATATGCTCTCATGCTGATTGGGTAGACATGGTAATTGTTTGATGACAAGTTGATTGGATAGATTATTTAACGTGCTCCTGCCGAACTTTGTTTGTGAAACATCATGTGTAGATTCCGCCATCGCGTCTGTTATAGAAGATATCGACAGCGCATTAATTTGAAAAGAGGAACAGAGAACCGCGATCAAGGCATTTGTCGATCGGAAAGATGAATGTAGAACATACGTCACTTACTCCGTTGCTCTGATTGGTTGTAGGTCTATCCAATTGAGTGCAGAGGCATTTTCCTTCCTGGTTCGGTTGAAACACGCCCCATAATCACAGCCCAATGGGGCAGTATTAGACTCATATTCTTACTAGAATCTGAGTATGAGGACGTCAGGCTAGTCTTTACTGTCACTTTGGATCAATATAATGTGTGCTTGCTGAATAAAATTAATATTTTGTTTTTTTTTAAAAAGCATAAATAAATACTTTTTAAAGTTTATTTATTTTATAATACCACACTTTTGAACCGGTGTATATGATTTGATTTTTAATTTTTGACTGAACTATTACTTTAAGAAGTATGTTTAACTCTGACACACTCATCATCTTAAACATCACTGATTGTTTTAGACTCATCCTCCATGTGGCTTCCCTCATACTTCCCTCACAGGTTTTCCATTTCTTATTCCCTTGATATCAATCTGGAAAGATCTCTCACACAGACAACACCATATTCCGTGTTATAACAGCCAACAGTCAGTCAGTCTTAAGGTTTTTTCCTGCTCTCTTCACTGAGATTATGATTCTAATTATGTTCAGCAGCTATTGATTTTATCTTGCTGGAACTGAGGCTCTTGATTTTTCTTCAGATATATATAGAAGCATTTGTTAAATATCTTAGAGAGGTATATATATTACATACATATATGGCCTTTTCTCTGTAGACTCAGAATTACACTTTTTGCACACACAATGTCCAAAAGTGGATCTACATACTGTGTTGATAACGGTGTCATTTTAACCACATCTCAAATAATGTGTCGTTTTTAATAACATGTTGTGGTGGAAATGATGCAGAACCTGATTTCACTATAAGTGCAGCATGTTCCTGGATCAACATCTTTGTTGATCCTGGAATAATGTTCCAAGCAACTAATCAGATTTGAGTTTACAGTTTATGTCAAGTTTAGGCTTACAACCAGGGTTAGGTGCTTCTATATTAATCTGTAGAGGAATTTACAGTAAAGACCCGAGGACCAGGTATGGTGAATGAAGACCAGGAGTCATTACAATTACTCAATACAATTATACTCTTAAAGGCACAATATGTAACTTTTTTCACTAAAATCACTATATCTATGTTATATATTTGTTTTAGTTGTGTACTTACATTATCCCGACTGTTTCCAACAACTTTCAAACCAGGAGAAATTTTAATTTAATTCGAAGACACGGCACGTTTCTTTATTTCCGTTTTGTCGCAGTCAATGGCGTCATATCCGCGTTGTCCCTGGTTTCCGCTCGTACTGCCATGGTAACCAGAGCTATGAACCAGAGCCCTCTGATAGTAACCAAGGCGACAGACGTGGACAATGTAGTTCGCAATGTCTATTTGCACGCTGTTGTTGTTTCGTTCAAACATTATGGACCATGGCAAGCAGACTTTGGATAAAAAAGGAGAACTAAAACGAGAATCAATTCAGCGCTGTGTTTTCGAGATGCCTAGAGCTCCCATAGACAGTATACGTCCGAGACTTCGACCACTCCTACATGTACTTTATTAAACAGGTGAGCACATTTATATAAAACTAATCAATGTTATATAGTTCAACAATGATAAAATGTTAGAATATGATCTGTATGTTATTCCAATGTTGATCTAGCTTACTGCTAGTCTCATACAGACAAACTAACACATAGGCCTTCAACACATTTAAATGCAGTTTAGTGTGATAGTGTAATGTTAGACCAAGTGAAACAGCGCTGCGTTACCTCACAAGTTTAATTTGTCTAATAAACTGACCTTTGAGTTGTAATTCTGCACTTGCGTGTAGTTCGGTAGAATGAAATGTCCATATTCCTTTTATATCCGCGGGACTCACGTCGCGTGTGGAGCTGATAGCTGTCTCTTAGCAATCCCCAACTGCTTCATATCACAGTCATGATAAAGCATCGATGTATTCAGTCATGCATAAACATTATTAGATCGGTCGGCTTGACGTTGATGACAAGATCCATAATTCTTAGCAAATGTTGCGTCATCAAACTACGCCTTTGTTATTGTAAGAGGTTAGCGACCCCTAGCGGCGAAAAAAAATACATAGTGTACGTTTAACACAGGTCACTAAACTATGTTACTTCAGGTTGAATGATTATGATTGGTTAAGACATAAACTTAGGAAATCTACACAAATGGACATATAGTTCAAAGCACATCTCTTTTGATTATCCGGATGACAGTGGTCCTGGTTTAGGCTCAAAATGACCCTCCGCAGTCACATATCAGCGTTTCTAGGCTTCAGTTTGTCTGAAAGATGGTCATTTCATCTCCCCTGAGTGCCATTTGTTCACCTCACGGAAGCCAGGACCTGTAAAAAAGGATACTGACACACACAAAGATACACAACTTCTTCCAGGTTGGAGTTGGTCGAGCTCTAGCTCTGATCAGAAAACTTTCCCAAACATACTGATAAGATGTAGCCTACTTTCTCTCATTAAGAGGTTCAGACAATATTCATGATTATTCTCTAGTGATGTAAGATGAAAAGTAAAGTAAATGCTTTAACTGTGAATTGGTCACGTAGTAGACAGGCCAGAGTGGCCCCAGTAGTGAGGGCTCTTTGACAGCGCGTTCCTCCTTCCTCTCGGGTTTTCGGCACCAGTGTAATGATGTTAAAGGATCAGGGAAGAAGGATGAGGGAATCGGCGAACGTTCAACATAATACCTTAATCATAAAATAAGCAAATATCAAAACGAAAGTAAAGACGACTTTCAACCCCTCACAGACGACTGCCACAAAAACAGTCCAGGCCTGGTCCTCTCTCATCCTTCACTGTCATCACTCCTCCTTTTATCCTTCCAGAGCTCCTCTGTGAGAAAATCGAGGCTCAGTAGCAATTGTGCCACTGGCCTCATTCTCTTCCCATGGCTCTCAGCCCCACTTGCTTGCCAAAAAGTCATTCAAATCGTTTAATATTTAGAAATATAAATATTGATTAATAACTTGTTTTAGACTAATGTGGGGTCTAATACCCCACATCTGGACTAACAAGCCTCTACGGAAGGTGACAGTGGTGATGCATGTTCCTCTGTCGGGTTAATATTGGATAGAACAGACAATATGTTTTCCCTCCAAGGAATTAAAGGAGAACTCCGGTCAATTTTAACATTGAGCTCATTTTTTTGTACATTTGGAGTGCTGTCAATACAGAGAACAACGACAAAAATCGGTGTTGCCTACACCGAGTTATTCTATGTTTAAAATTTGCACCCTGTTGACTTCAATGGGGCAAGTTTTAAACCTGCTTTTAGCCTCTTAACATCCTTGATGTGTCATTACAAGTGCACAGAAAATGTGAGTGATTCCTTCAGAGTGAACACGAGTGAATCTGACTGCAGTAGATGTGAAAGATATGTATAAAAATGATGTTATTTAAGCCAGCGCAAATACCTGTGTTTACATCCTGTTTTCGGTTGAAGTCCAAAGTAGTCGATTGCCGAGTTCACGCGCGTGATCATAGGTAACTAAACCTATGCGCGTGATCATAGGTAACTAAACCTATGCGCATGAACTCGGCAATCGACTACTATGGACTTCAACCGAAAACAGGATGTAAACACAGGTATTTGCGCTGGCTTAAATAACATCATTTTTATACATATCTTTCACATCTACTGCAGTCAGATTCACTCGTGTTCACTCTGAAGGAATCACTCACATTTTCTGTGCACTTGTAATGACACATCAAGGATGTTAAGAGGCTAAAAGCAGGTTTAAAACTTGCCCCATTGAAGTCAACAGGGTGCAAATTTTAAAAATAGAATAAAATTTTTGTCGTTGTTCTCTGTATTGACAGCACTCCAAATGTACAAAAAAATGAGCTCAATGTTAAAATTGACCGGAGTTCTCCTTTAACTGGAATAGAATATCCTACAGAGCACGCAGTGCGTTATTGACCATCAGAACCTTAATTCAAAAACCAGAATTCTCTGTAAGCCGGCTAAATAAGCAAACACTGTTACTTCATTCCTGACATGGGTCAGACCCTCAGTCACCTCTCAGATACCAAATACAGAAATTGTATGTAACATAAATACCAGGATTTATACACTTTTTTTTTTTTATTATTATTTTTTTTTTAGAAAACTATGATTTCCACATCATTATAACATACAAAAAGAGAGATTGTAAATCCACTCCTTTCAAGTCTTATTTACCTATTATTTCCCTCTTGTTTTAGGGATAACATATGGGCGGGGTTAGGTTTATGGATTGTATATGGTTAGCATAAAATTGCTAAAATATCTCCTGAGGTCCACATTCCCCTGCCTGGGAATCACTGATCTGAGAATTCTCTAAAGGAGTGTTTGGTGTGCTCATTCCAGTAACTGACGTTGTTGTGTTTGTAAGAGACGATAAGCTGGATTGTTGCTTTGAAAGGCAGGTCAGTGAACTGGGACAGTTCTTGGCTTCTTTTTTCGCCTGATTTACTTAAAGCTGACCTGTTTCCTGCTGGACTGAATCTGGACCTGACTCACATCGGGGGGTTGGGAGAATGCCAAGGGCCCCGTCTGTGCTAGAATTGATAGTGGCCCCATAATCCACAGTCCAGTCTCCAGAGACGAGAAGGACAGTTCAAGCCACTGGCAGCAGCTTGCAGCAAACACAATGTGGCTGTAATCATGCTGTGCTCGTCTATGCCACTGTCTGTGCTCATTTTTACTGGCATATGAATATTCAAAACATCTTCTGGTGGTTAGATTCTGTAAACCAAAGTACATCTGATCAGTTGTTGATGGCCAAAGACGCAAAGACGGCTGAATATTTTATTTGTTTGTATTCTTGAAGTCCATCTGTAAAAAAAACAAAAAACTTGTAATGTTGTATTTTAGCACTTCTCACATTACTGCCTCCCCAAACACAATCATTATATTCCTTATTTACTAAAGGAGTAAATCAAAAGGTATATGTGAGAAATAACTGGAGCAATAATTCCAAAATGTCCAACACATTTTTACTAATGTAATGTATGATCTCAGGATAGATGTTATTTGTATATTTTTATTTTTATTTAGTTAGTAATGGAATACTAGATACCCTATGGCTGAGGAATATTAGGATTTGATATGTATTTATGTACATTTAAATAACATGATGCAATAAAAGCTAGGGGGTGAAATACATATATGTTGCCCACAAGATCTTATTGAATCAGTAAATGTTTGCACCTTTTGTTATAGTTGTGTATCTGGTATAGTTGAGTACATCTTTATCATACTTTATCATCACTTTATCATAAATGCATCAGATGCGTTAATGATTTTCCACCTTGGAAATTATGTATTTTCTATATGTCCTGTATTTCTGTGTTTTTTAGGACAGTGCAGAGAATGAGGTGGACAGAAATAAATGCTGTACGCTCTGTAACATGTTCTTCACATCTGCCATCGTGGCTCAGTCGCACTACCAGGGCAAAACGCATGCTAAGAGAGTGCGCTTGGTGCTGGGGGAGTCGCCAAGTCTGCCCACACCCACAGGTAAGATAAGCTAAACCAAATTGACATTTAATCTTGGTTTTTTATTACTTCATAAAAACGTGCAGAAAATAATTTTTCTTTATAAAATCTTTTTTTTTTTTTTTCACTTTTACTAAAGGCAGAGTAGAGACACTGTACAGTAGTGGATTCGATACCCAGAGGTGTGCTCAGACAGTTATGAATCAGAGCTGTAGGAACATAGTGACTGGTTCATGCTTGAAGCCCAGAGCACGAAACTCAACCTAGAGTTCAGTTCTGCTTTGTTTAAGCCCTCTGGCCCAGCTGTGTGTGCAGTGGTAATGAAGCTTTACACAAGCTCCAGTGAGCGTCCTAGAATACTGCACGGATCCACAGACACAAAGGCATCTAGAAACATAATTGTATGTAGTATGATTCAGATGAAAAGTGAAGGAAGAAGACGGGGGTCGGCTTGTCTGAGACTCGTGACTTTCAGTAACAGTAGATCACACAATAACATAAATCCGCGCTGCGGGCACTTCTTAAAACTCAGTCTTTAACTCTTTACACCAGCGCTCTTCAGAGATTTGTAAAACGGTCCAACTCTTTCCATCAGATCTGTTCACGAGTCTCAGCCAGTCCCTCTCTGTCACTTCACATCTCCCAGGTAGCTTTTATCTGGTTTCTTCACGCCGATTACTGAAACGAGACACAGGTGTTTGTCATTTGCACTTGACCCACTTACGCGCCGCTCGTCTCCTTTCTCTCTCTCCCGTCACAGACCTCGCTGAACCACGCCCCCCTTGCCACATACCCCCACCGCCTAACTCAGGCCGGGGAGCCATCCTCCATTTCTGGAGAGAAAGTCAGCCACCGCCATCTGCGCCCCCACCCGTGGACCACCTGGAACTTAAAGGGCTGTAATGCCAGATACCAACGGGTGATCTGTGCGTTAGTATCCTTCATGCTATGGAGCCACTGGAGGGGTGCATGGTCCGAACAGAGGGTGAATTTCCATCCCAGGAGATAATATCGGAGGGTGAGGACGTCCATCTGATGGCTAAACACTCCTTTTCAATGGTGCTGTACTTAGTCTCTCTCTTGGAGAGCTTGCAGCTAATGTACAGCACCGGCCGCTCCTCTCCCTCTATCTCCTGAGACAGGACTGCTCCAAGTCCCCTGTCCAATGCGTCAGTCTGCAACAAGAAAGGGAGAGAAAAGTCAGGAGAATGTAAGCTCTATGCCCACCACATAGAGCAGCTTTTACCTGAGTGAAAGCCTGATACTGCTCTGTCCACTGGACCAGATCTGGTGCTTCCTTTTTAGTGAGATCAGTCAGCGGGCTGGCGAGGTTTGAATAATTAGGCCCAAACCCCAGGAACTGTCTTACCTCCTTTTTGGTCTTGGGTCTCGGGCAAGTTGCAACTGCTGTGGTCTTATCAATTTGGGGACACACCTGCCCGTGACCCAAGTGGAAACCCAGATACCTGACCTCCACACGCCCAACCGCACACTTCTTTGGGTTGGCCGTCAGCTCAACCAGTCTCAGTGCTCTCAGGACAGCGCGCACATGCTCTATATGATGCTGCCAGTCATTACTATAAATGACTATGTCATCTAGGTAGGCAGCTGCATGTGCAGTATGAGGCCGGAGAATTCGGTCCATGAGGCGCTGAAACGTGGCTGGAACGGCGTTTGAAAGGCTGTCTTTTCTTTGGATAGAGGCGATAAGGGGATCTGCCAGTAACCTTTAGTTAAATCCAGTGTCGAATAAAAGTGAGCGGTGCCTAGCCGATCAAGCAGGTCATCAATCCGCGGCATTGGATACGTGTTGAACTTTGGCACAGCATTAACTTTGCGGTAATCCACACAGAAACGAACAGAGCCGTCGGTTTTAGGTACTAAAACTATTTGGCTGGCCCATTCAAGGTTGGATTCTTCTATTACCCCCATCTTGAGCATCGCCTCTAATTCAGTCTGAACCACTTTTTTTGGGTGTTCCGGTAACTTATACGGCCGGCAGCGCACCACCATGCCCGGCTCTGTCTCAATATGGTGCTGAATGAGATTTGTTCGACCGGGTAGGGGAGAGAACACGTCAGCAAATTCTGCCTGCAACCTGGCTACATCAGTGATCTGGGAAGGCGACAGTAGAGCGAGAGATAGATTTTTCGTATTCACTTCTGGCCTGAAATCTTCTTCTGCACTAATTACTGTCGCTAACATCACTGACTCTGCCTCACACTATTTTTTAGGGAGGTTGAGTTTAAATTTGACGTGCCCCGTTCCTATCCGTTCGAACTACCTCATAATTGAGATCCCTAACTCGCTGTGTGACCTCAAAGGGCCCTTGCCACTTCGCAAGTAATTTAGAACTTGATGTAGGGAGCAATACAAGGACTTTATCTCCTGGTGAAAATTCTCTCAGTTTGGTTCCCCTGTTGTATAGCCGGGTCTGTCTGTCCTGGGCCTGTAACAAATTCTCGCTTGAAAGCCACCCCAATGTGTGGAGTTTTGTTCTCAGGTCCAGGACATACTGAATTTCATTTTGACTTTCCGAAGGTCCTTCCTCCCAAATTTCCTTTAGGACGTCTAGCACCCCGTGGAGGCTTGTGGGACCTCGCGCACAGCAAACAAGAGGGGTTCCAACCACTTATCCCAATTTTTGGCATCTTCGTGAGCGAACTTACGAATCATGGTCTTTAACGTGCGATTAAATCGTTCCACCAGGCCGTCTGTTTGTGGGTGATAGACGCTGGTTCGAATGCCCAATAATTCATACAGTTCGCATTACGTACGTGACATGAATGCCGTGCCTTGATCAGTGAGGATCTCTTTCGGGATCCCCACTTGGGAGATCAAGCGAAACAGTGCGTCCGCGACTCTTTGGGCGGAGTTGTTGCGGAGTGCCACAGCTTCTGGGTATCGCGTTGCATAGTCTACTATCACTAATGCAAAGTGATGCCCCTGTGCGGATCGTTCTAATGGCCCGATGAGGTCCATGCCAATTCTTTCGAAGGGGACCTGCATTAACGGAAGGGGGCACAAAGGCGCTTTTGGGGAGGCCGGCGGATTTACCAGCTGACATTCACGACACGACGCGCACCATCTTTGTACGTTCTTGTGAATGCCCGGCCAAAAAAAACTAGCCATGAGACGATTTAATATTGTTGTTTGTCCTAAGTGTCCCGCCATGGGATTACAGTGAGCCGCCTGGAAAAGCATTCTCAGTGATCCCGGCTCCGCCTCTCTAAGCTGCACTGCCATGCCCCTTTCCTGCTTTTTATCTCCACAAGAGACATCCGCACATAAATACCCCAGTAATTCATTAAAAGCAGGCCAATTTGTTCCCAGAATTAGTGGATGTCGGAGGTGCTGGTTAACCCTCTGGGGTCGACAAACGCGCCCACGCGTTTTGCTGGATTTTCTTCACATTGTAGCACAATAAACTTAAATTACTCCGTCATTTATGGTCATAAAGAAAAAAGAAATATAAAAAATAATCTGTGATATTTCTACTTTTGTATGTGTCCACTTACAATCAAATCAAAACATTGTACTTTTGTAAAATAAAGAAAATAAACAGGGTGTGCTTTCTGCCTCTCCGTCGCGGTGAACTTTTTTTTTTTGAGCACGTCTATAAACTGAAACAAAACTCAGCGAATACTTGTCACACATTTATGAGCCATATACCTTTAAAACATTTAAGTGTGTACTTTTAAATGATCGGATTCAAACTGAAAACAAATATTCTCTGTTTAAGTAATTTGTATAAAACCAACAAGATGTCCAGCTTCTCACACGCTTGCTAATTATTTTTAATTTGACCACGCCCACGCGCGCAAAAGAGATTCACATGCAAATCTCCACATGGAACGCGAACGCGCTCATTAGCCTACCTCAAAAACAAAGCACCAAAAAACTTCACAATTCTCTGCTTTTCGTCGAGTTTGAAAGACGTACACACCGTGAGCTTACATTGGCTTTACCTCAGAAGAAGAAGAACGCGATTTGAAGACAAGAAAGATGTAAGGTAAGAAATTCTTTCTTACTTAGTTTATGTTATTGTTGCACAAACTTCACACTGCAGTCAAACTGTTGCTAGATATATGGTGAATATTATAATATTTAGACCCATGTTTATTGTTACTGTGTTTGTGGATATCTGCTCAAACGTAGATATGTATAATATGGTAAGCATAATGTTTCCTATTTTGGAGCGCATCGTGCGTTTGAATGTATCATATTTTGGATCGCGTTTGAAAAGCAAAACGCACCAAACATTAGGCTTCATGTTTTTACTATTATCTCATTTCATATCATCATAACAAATGGAAACATTTGAAGTAACATGATAATCAATATATTTTTCTCGTAGTTGTTACTGAAATCTTTTGGAAGATTTATAGGCTGCTATAGGTTATTGTTATTATTATTTTATGCAGCACTGCGCATAGCCTCTATGCCTACAAGACAAACAAACCTGGTGTTCATTATATTATATATTGTTGGAAACATTTGTGTGTGTGTGTGTGTGTGTGTGTGTGTGTGTGTGTGTGTGTGTGTGTGTGTGTGTGTGTGTGTGTGTGTGTGTGTGTGTGTGTGTGTTCTGTGAATTTTAAAAAGCAAATTTAACCAGAAAATACTGATATCAGTATGTTCACTTTTTTTTTTTCAGGGCCCAGATGCTGCACTGAGTCCTGCTGACTTCAACATTCTCATAAGTCTCTGTACATGAACATGGTAAAGTGAAAATCAAACACCTTGGAAATTAAAGGTATGTACAATGTTTTTAGGAATGGCACAAAGGTCTCTGTCTTTGGATTATTGTTTTCAATAATGTGCTTTTTTGTCATTTGTTGTGTATCTTTGGATTATGTTGTGTTGTAAATAAATCCAAACAGCCATTCTTTTTGTAACCCTCTGGGGTCTGAGGGGTTTTCTGGGCCCTGGAGGTGTTCTGACATGCTGTGACATTTGTGCTTTTTTCAGTTATTTATAAACATGTTAATGGCAAAGGTGTAAATTCACTCTATATAGCACAAACAGGGCTACCATAATATGCGAGCAACATGCATGTATATGTTTGAATTTTTAAGAGAATAATGTTTATGCGTGGTTATTGAAAAAAAATAAAAATGAAAGTTTCTGAAATAAGACCACAAAACACATACTAAATATGTGTCAACAAGACTTTTGACTAATGAATGTTGTCGCTTCGAGTTATGGATTCAAAATGATGTGAAAATCATCCTGCCTAATCGTTCACACACAATTTAAATCAATGTATTGTTTTATAAGACAGGTTTTGCTTGGAAAGCCAATATGCGAGGGGGGCGTGAACGAGGAGTGGTTTACACCTGAGAATACAATGTCCCACCCATTATGCGTAATGACTCTGCATAATGAGCCATTCATTCAGGTGTGACACTTCAGCCACAAGAATGAATGCAAGGACAAAATATATATTTAGAATAAGACTTATATTGACCATTTAAGATTTTGCTTACATCTATCTTGTAAATATGTTTTGCTATTTTATTAAAAAGGTTACAATTACAACAATAATTACAATTTCAACAATATTTCAAGTGTACTCTTTCTTTGTAAAAAAAATGATTATAGGCCTACATTTTATCATATGTATTCATTAGTTTGAATATAGCCAACATTGGAACAGCTAACATCTTAGTTGATGACTTTTGTATGTATATATATATATATATATATATATATATATATATATATATATATATATATATATATATATATATAACATATGAGCAGAAATTGCTAAACAAAAGCTTATTTGATGTGGCAGTATATTCTACAGTAAAAACTACCCAAATCTAGTCAACAAAATGTTGTCTTTCATATTTCGCCTGACTGTAACGTTGTTTTTATGAAATATTAGGTCATATAAATGTTAATTTGCAGTTTAATACGTTGCTTATACAAATAGCCTACATTTTATTTCAACATATTTCAGTCGATTTTTACTCATCTCAGTATAGCAATACAGTTTGCTAAAACATCATCATTCATTCACACACAGAAACGCGTTTAAAATTTAAACTGTCTTTTTGCGAGCTGTGGTAAACAGCGCGCATCTCTGCAGCTGCCGTTCATTCATTCACACAGAAACGCGATTCACTTGAGAAGGAAAAAAAACTTACTACAGTATTCCTCAGCTCAGTCGGATCCTTGCTCCTCGAAATACCCGAACTTCTGAGGTACATTTTCCATTATTATTATTCCTCACAGCGCTGCGAGACGGTGTAAACAAGTAGGCTACAATGATCTGATTAAACTTGTGTTTTCTTGAGCTGATATGGAGGCGTTCACAAGTTTGCAGGATTGCCTCAGTCATTTGCGTTTGAATAGCGCGCGCTCTCCGTGGGCGGAGTCACATTAAAAATAATTAGATGAGAACGACTGACGTCTCGCTCTTTTCTTACAGATTACATGAACTGAGAATATTTGTTTTTTATATAAATTACTTCATTTAAAAGAAGAGAATTCAAGCTTCATGTCTGTTTGTCTTTATGTCTGTTTGACTGAGCATTCGCTGAGTTATTGTTCATTTTCGGACACGTTTCAGAATGGACTACACTGACAGAGAGAAGGCAGAACTCGCTTCGTGTTTATTTTTCTTTATTTGGCAAAAAGCACAACACTTCTTTTTTATTGTGAGTATACACAAAAATAATACACATTTAACAGAATCGATTGATGTATGAAACTCCTATGGAAAATCAAAGTCAACAGAGTATTTATGAGTCTCTTTTACACTGATAAAAAAAAGCGAGCTGGTATCGCCGGCGATACCGACGACCCCAGGGGGTTAATCTCCTCATTCTTTGTGCAAGGTTGCTCAGAATGACAGGGCCTTATAGCTCCTAATAGGGCCATTAGGGAGGGTCTTTGTCTTTCTCAGCCTATTAATGAGGTGATCCGCCCCTTCGCATAAAGCTTTCTCACACAAAACACGTCTTACAGTTTTAAAATCAATATATTGTCTTATCTGAATGAGCAGTCAGGGTGATTTTCACATAGTTTTGGAGCAAATATTCTAGGCTACGTCATACAATTTTCAAAAGTCTTGTGAAGAAATAATCAGTATGGGTTTCATGGCCTTATTTCAGTGACAATTGTTTTTTGTATTTTCACAAACCACGCATAAACGTCATTATCTCAAAACTACAAAACTTTTACACACATGCTGCTGACATATTATTGTAGCAGAGTTTGTGCTAAATACAGTGTAATCAGACTTTAGCCATGAAAATGTCACAAGTAACAGAAATAAGCACAAATGTCAGAGCATGTCAGAACACCTCCAGGCCCAGACAACACCTCAGACCCCAGAGGGTTAACTGCCACCTCTACATTATGTCTTTGTCCCCTAAAATGGATTACAGCGGTCACTATAGGATATTTCACCACGTCCCTGTGCACACACCGTACCTGAACCGTGCAGCTCATATCCAATATCTCGGGCTGAATCAGGCTCTGATGGATCGAGGTTTGGTTACATCCTGAATCCACCAGAGCCAGATAGGTACCCCCCTTAATACTCACAGGTATTTGGTACCAGCCAGCCTGACTGGGGGCAGCCTGTGGGACATCCGGGACCCAGATCATTGTCCCCACCTCCATCACCGGACATCTGTCAGTGAAATGCCCCGGGTCCCCGCAACGCCAACAGGCCGGCCTAGACCTACCCTCCACTCTAGTGGTAGGAAGTGGCTCAAGGCCACCCCCCCGGGCGGAGCTCGCAGGCCACCAGCGTAGTCCAGGCAGGACCCACCACATCCTCGGCAGGCCTGGAGGACGAGACCTGGGGAGAGGAACGGGTCAAGGGGAAGAGGTAGGGGTTGAGGGAGAAAAAAAAGAAGGAGAGAGAGAGACTGCTGGGAGGGGTTCAGCGACCCCGGGGCACGCCACCATATGATCCTACCATATCAGTCCAGCGACGTCGGGCGGTGGCACTAGACCCACTCTGCGGTCTTCCTGGGCAGGCGAGTTATAAATTGATCCAGTACCACTCGGTCGATGATTGCCTCAGCCAAGAGCCATTTGCGGCAGGAGTCCCAGAGCTGTTGGGCCATCACAAAGGGTCGGCCACTTTCGCCCAGACCCAGGGAATGGAACCGCTGGCGATGTTGCTCTGGGCTCCGGCTGACCCGCTGTAAGATGGCCCGTTTCAGGTCGTCGAACACCAGGAGGTTCCGGACAGGCAGTTGTTGGGCAGCCACTTGCGCCTCACCAGACAGAAGGGGGATGAGGCGCACCGGCCATTGGTCCCGTGGCCACCCACCTGCCTCTGCAGTCTTCTCGAAGAGGTCTAAGAAGACCTCGGGGTCGTCCTGAACCCCCATCTTATTCAACGGCAGGTGGGTGGGAGTGGTCTGGCGCGCCGAGGCCTCCCTGAACCTCCCGGTCCATCCAGCTCCGGAACCTCTTGCGGTCCTCCTGTTGGGCCTGGACAATAGCCTGGAACTGACGTTCCTGGTCGGTACTCATGTCCAGTAAGGCCTGGTGCTGTTCCTGATGGAGGACCATGAGGGATGAGATGACATCTGAAAGTGGTGTCCCTGACGGAGATTACATGGCGGGGCTGCTTCTTCCTTCCCGGGTTTCGGCACCACTGTAGTATGATTCAGATGAATGGTGAAGGAAGAAGACGGGGTCGGCTTGTCTGAGACTCGTGAATTTATTTCAGTAACAGTAGATCACACAATAACATAAATCCACGCTGCGGGCACTTCTCATAACTCAGTCTTTAACTCTTTCCACCAGCGCTCTTCAGAGCTTTGTAAACGGTCCAACTCTTTCCACCAGATCTGTTCACGAGTCTCAGCCAGTCCCTCTCTGCCACTTCACATCTCCCAGGTGGCTTTTATCTGGTCTCTTCACGCCAATTACTGAAACGAGACACAGGTGTTTGTCATTTGCACTTGACCCACTTACCCGCTCGTCTCCTTTCTGTCTCTCCTGTCACAGACCTCGCTGAACCACGCCCCCTTTGCCACAATAATATTGCACTGTTGAGTATTGTAGAGTAGCTAAGTCTAGAGTCTGTTAAATGTGCAGAACTGTGATAAGGATGCAGTAAGCAAACAATCACTAAGTGGATGTTTTGTTTCCTTTAGTTCCCATATCATTGTAATATGCTGATTTGGTGCTTAACATTTCTTAGTATTATCAATGTTAAAAAACAGTTAATGTTAATGCCTATATTGTTTAGAAATGCCCCCAAACTGTAGTGTGTTTTACAGAGTTTTGAAGATATTCAGTATTTGTCTTGGTCATTTTAGTATTTTCTCTGAAAAATAAACAAAAATGTATGCAAAAAAAATAAGCAATGCTTTTAAAACATGTCTATTAAGGCGAGACACGGCAGGCAAAAACATCGATTTTCATGCAGTGGTCAGTTTTGAGATTTTGGGCTAGTTTACTCCTTCAATATGTGTTCTTTCAAGCTGCTATAAAAAAAACGTTGAAAATATACATTAAGATGTTTATTTTATTACATTTTGTTTACTTGCTGCAGTAAGTTTCTCCTGAATTTACCAGGAAGTTAGTATTCCAACGCGACACGCCGATATCCGTCTGTTCACTGAAGTCTGTCATGACCGGTCATGACGAGTCTCCTGCACAATGCTATGTAACCCAAATATGGGCATTTCCTTTCTATCAGTAACCAATCATGAATGTCCAAAGGGGGATTTAAAGCTAAAGACAATTTCTCATTTAGAGCTATTTTAAATCTTTAACTGCAGTTTTCTCAAAATGAGTTTTTTGTCATTCTCCAGTAGAAACATCTCAGTCTATGTAGCACCTATGTACACCAAACTTTCCAGTTATACACTTAGCAGTATTCTGAAGATATTTTCAGAGTGATTTGTTAATAAATCATTCCTGGCCTGATTTATGTGACATTTTAATTAAAAAAAATATGGCGAAAATCTATTTTTTATGGCTATGGACAGTATATTTTGATTCCCTAGGTAATGAAAGCATGAGGTAATGAAAGTTTTTATTTTCATCTTGTGTGTAAACAAAATGAAAAAATAATTTTGCACCTGGCTTTATCATATGTTCAGATCTATCTACAGAAAATATATGCAAAATTGTGCATATTTAATGAGAGAATGCCTAATTTGCATAATTAAACATAAAAATTTCTAAAACTTGTAATATATTTTTTTGATATACTTGTGTAAGTAATCAACTGAGAAAGTTTCATGGTGATATCTATTATTTTAAATTTTTACCCTATTCACCTGTAGTGTCTCACCTTAAAAAGTGAAAAAAAAGTTTGGGTTTCACTTTATTTTGATGGTCTGTTTAACACATTTTGTTGACTATAAGTAACGTTGCACCTACTGTACATGTCTTCTAACTCTCATTAGAGTGTTAGTAGATTGGTAGGGTTAGGGTTTGAATAAGTTGACATATACTTGCAAAGTTACTTATAGTAAGGGACTGTTCGTTATTTATTTAAGGGGCCACCGGAGGAGTTTTGAGATCTGTTGTCAAAAAAGACATGACCCTCCCTTCGCCAGCAATATTTTTTTCTATGACCCTCCAAAATGATTGTGAAAAAAGGCATGACCCTCCCCGATAATTTATTGATTAGCCTAATTCTGTACTGGTTTGCGCTTGGCAAAGATGTTCAGATAGCCATTGTTTGTTTGTTTTTTAAACCATAAACTCTTGCTTTCTCATCTGGCTGTAACGATAGACCAAACCTATGATTCGGTTCGTATCACGATTTTTTATTTTAGATTTGAAAAAAAAATCATGTTTTCGGTGCTGATGCAGTGTGACTCGTTCAACATGTGGGTGGCGTTGCGAATAAAGCATCTAAAAGCTGTCACAAAGAACCGGCAAAAGTAATGATTATTAATATGTCATATATAGCTAGACATTTTAATTGTTTATTAATAAACAAGTGTTTTCTGTGTCGACTGCAAAGATGAAGTTAACGATGCGTCGCGATCTTCTCAGAACGCGCCAGAGAGAAATGCACATTTCATAAGGAGAAAGCAGTCTGTTTTCCTTCGTTTTGAATTGTTCTGCATGTTTAAAAGTAGACATTTCAAGCTGTCTATATATTTCCCAGGTCTATGAGGCAAGTAGCATACCTTACGCTGAGTTTCGGTTCATTTATGAGACAAGAGTCCAGTTCACTCGCCCGCGCCTCCGTGTCATGATTATCTATTTTCTACTATATTTAGACTACTTCTTATTTATTAAATCCAGATGAGACATTGATTAAAATTAAGATAAAATTAATTAAAAAAATGAAATTCACTTTAAAGAAAGGCTTTGTGCTTTCTGTTTGAGGTCTCTGTGCAATTTTTAAAGTCGCTTCAGAGCAGTCATGTCCGTGCGTAATGGAGAACTGTCACGTCGGTAACATTTTTTTTTTTTTTTTTTCACATAAATGCAAACACGAAAAATAAAATAAAAATAATATAAAATTTAATTTTCTGTGGAGGCCGATATTCATCCGGTGGGTATATATATATTTTGGTTTGCAAAGTGTAATTTATAGAATTAGGCTACTAAAAAATATTTTGCCACCTAAAAGTTAAAGATTTGTTTGTGTCACGTCACATGTGTAGGGGAGACCGGGGACAGTTGCAACAGGGGATGGTTGCAACATGTCATTTTTCTCCAATCAGAAACAAGCTAGAGTGATGATACTCACACTGAACATGCACAGTTAGACCCTCCCCCCACCAAAAAGACAGTAGACATATTAAACATCTGCTGCTGCATTTATTGAACAAAACTTGTTTTGGAGGTATGAAAGTAAATTTTTTCATGAGATATATTTTTGTCATACTGTCCTGAAATTTTGTATGAATTAATCAAAACTTACTTAGTTTGAATTATTGTTTTGTTGACTTCTAAGTGACATGGTTAGCATGTGTAAAAGTCAGTGTGTCTAGCAGGAATATGATGTTCTGTCATGGCTGATAGGGTCGGGGACGGTTGCAACAAGTTATAAATAGCATGTTTAATAAAAGTTTGTTGCATTGCAAATTGTTCAATTCTTCCTGTCTGACACTGAAATATGGAGAGATTGAATATCATCTGTAATTCCTGCACACCGAATCTATGTAGGCCTATGTTCTACACATGAACAAACAAAACTCAATAACTGTTATTTGATAAATATGACTAAATACTGTAAATAAATTATAGGCTACAATAATATTATTGAAATAAATAATACTATAATATTATAGTAGGCCTAAAACAGTTAATATTTTCAAAATTCTATGCACATTGAGACAAAAAGCTTAAGTTAATTAGTGAAATTTAAGGTATTTTTAATCATGTTGCAACCGTCCCTGGGTTGTGTTGTAACCGTCCCTGGGCTGGGGTCAGTTGCAACATCTGGCTTCTTCCATTCAAATAAATACTGTGAACGATATGTCATATATAATCATCTTTAAATGGTATGGGTAATTAGCAGACAGATGCAAGTTTAATATATACAAATTTGGTTGGGCTAGTCCAAACAGTCTCTGAGTAACAGAGAGAAATGCAAAAAGTGTTGCAACTGTCCCCGGTCTCCCCCTATTTCCCTCATATTAAATATAAAACGCATGTGACTGATATTCTTCTAATGTCTTGACTCCTTTCAGACGTTTCAAATAAATGCATTTTCTGAGAATTTTTATTTTAAGTTTTGACTGCAAATGTCACGTCCATTCACTGGAATCGCCCAATTTTAACGAATTTATCCTCAACTAGTTTTTGTGGTGTAGGTCTATGTATTTTATGTTAACTTAAATAATAGCCTACTAATAGTGATTTAAAGATGTGGTAGCGCTGCGAAGATCGCGAGTCGTCAACTTCATCTGTCTAGCCGACACTGACATAAAAAATAACTGTTTTATTAGTAAACAATTAAAATGTCTCCTGCTATATTGAACATATTTGCCTTTTCCTTACAAAACACTGACAGTTTTTTTTTTTGTTTTTTTTTGAGCAGCTGCGGACAAATTATTTCGACACACACACACACACACACACACACACAATATTGATAAACAAATTTCATTTAATTTATTGTTTAATAAAATTAAAAGCCTATTATTTTTAGTTTATTAACAGCAACAACAGCTGTAAAGATGAAGTTGACGATCGCCATCTCCGTAGTAGCCTAGTGAACACGCCTATAGAGAGAAATGCACATCATTACATAACCAGAGAGTAGCCTATTTCTTTTCGTTTTAAATTGTTAAAAAGACATTTCAAGCTTTCTTAAGATATATTTCATGTATGTGAGGCATATGCTGAGTTTCGTTAAGTTAGGATGAGATGCGCTCCTGTTTACGAGCAGTGCAAGTGACCACGCGGGCGCCTCTATGATTGTGTTGTCTGCTATATTTGGTATTTGGCAATTGGTTGATAAAAAATATATTAAAATTAAGATACAATTTATACAAAACGAAATTCACTTAAAAAAATCGCTTTCTGCAAAACAAAACTTAATTAAGTGGTCAAAATCATGTCTGACCCGCTCCATGTCTCTCGATATTGTATATACTCGTGTGTGCGGTTCACTTTTCATAATCAACATAGATGAAAAAATAACATTATTATATTTTAACAAAAATGAAACTAAATGAGCTTATTTAATGGTAACAACACAGTAGGCCTACAGACTCTGTATTTGTACAAATTGCTGCACATTCATTTTATTCTGAATTTTGCACACACAAGATGAAAGGCATTTGTTTGTGCATGCATGTAAAACATATCTGCAACATTTATCAAGTTCACTGATAATTATGCGTGCATTTATTAATTATTATCTTAATGAATAATGTAACAAGGACGAAGCATGTTTGTTTAGAATTTGGATCGATCATCGCAAATAGATCCGAATGAAGAAACGTACAAAACCATAGGCTATAGAAAATGGGTAGCCTGGGTGCCAGCCCGAACCCCGCCCACAAAATTTTTTGGTCGGGAAGTTCGGTCTGGACTCGCTCCGTTGAGGAGCTATTATGCCCGAACAAAAATTGTTCGGACCAATCAAATTGCCAGGGCGGGCTTTAATCGATGATGGACAGATGATCTGCGGTTACGTAATCACCCACGTCACAAAAGAGCGCTTGATTTGAATTAGTTTACAACAAAGACGACTGCAGCTGGAGAATTGAGATTTCACGAGTTCACATTTACAAATAAGTCAGATAGAATAAATGCGTATATAAGATTTCACGAGTTCACACAAATAAGTCAGATAGAATAAATGCGTATATGACGTGCTGTCCGAGGAGAGGGCTGTGGGCTCGGTAGCCATACTCCCCCCCCATACTCGTATTCCTGGTTGTGAGAGAACAAGACAAGAGTGAGGATTCGGGGTGGTGGAGGGATGCTGAAAACTGTCAAGGAGTGTTAGGTAAGTTGACAGAGTGAATATGCTTCCTCGGTAACGTTAGACATGGTATTGTTTGATGACAAGTTGATATTGGATTGATTATTTGTACGTGCTCCTCCCGAACTTTGTTTATGAAACATCATGTGTAGATTCCGCCATCGCGTCTGTTATAGAAGATATCCACAGCGCATTCATTTTAAAAGAGGAACAGAGAGCCGCGACATTTTGTTGGTTGAAAATATGAATGAAAACATGCGTCATTTACTCCGTTGCTCTGATTGGTTGTAGGTCTATCCAATTGAGTGCAGAGTTTTTTTTTTTTTCCTGGTTCGGTTGAGACACGCCCCATAATCAAATCTCTATGGAGCGGTATCAGACTCACATTCTGACTAGAATATGAGTATGACGAAGTCAGGCTAGAAAATGGGTGGGCCCGGACCTAAATGCCCACCCGGGCCCAATGGTAGCGCCGCGGCTGGTGGTAGTAGCCCTACATCTTACACATCGTGGAAACAAAATAAGAATGGAAACTAAAATATGCAGTTTTGCCCTACAGCGCACATTCTATCAGCAGTTCTGGCGCCTCAGTCCCAATACTGTTAAACTCGACGTACGTTCACATCACATGTTAATGCAGCGGTAGAGTTACTCACAGGACACTGTGCACTTAACAAAAGTTCATTATTTGCTCGTGCTTTAAAGCTTTGCCGGGTAAACATTTCTTTGGCATTCTGTTCTGACATGATGCACTTTTTCTAAGCGCGAACTGAAGCGCACACTGTCAAACAGCGCCAAACTGGATTTTTGTTGGGTCAGACCCATCTGATATCGAAGGGGGGCTGATAACGCGAGATCAACATGGAGCTAAATGGAAAAAAATAGCACCAAACAAGCCACTTTGAAATGTTGCTGTTTTAATGAATATAAAACTTGGGTGACCCTCCCCCTAGACTAAAAAAAGTTGGATGACCCTCCCCTCAACAAAGAATAAAAAGACATGACCCTCCCCTATTTTCCTCCGGTGGCCCCTTCCATAAATACCGAACGGTCCCTAAGCAGAATGTCTGTTGGGGGACCATAACAATAAAGAGTTATCAGATATTAAGCAGATATTCTACTAATAATCTACTGAGAGTTAGTTGACATATAGTTGCAAAGTTGCTTATAGTCAACAGAATGTTCAAAAGGGACCATCGAAATAAAGTGTTACCATGACTTCTGTCTAAAGTTAATTCATTTCTTTCTTTTAAAAACCTTGAGAAAGTGATTCATGCTTTTATTCATGATTTGCCCATTTATATTAGAATGGCTTTTTCTGTGTCTATTTTTAAGTCTAAGTTAAAAACTTCTCTGTTCAATAAGGCTTTTAATTCTGACACTTGTCCTTGTCTTATGTTTGCCACATGTTTATAATGCAATTAATAATATTAACTGCTTTGTATTTTTATCTTTGTGCTATTGGTTTTTTAGTCATTTTGTTGTAAAGCACATTGGTTAAATTTGGTTGTAGTAAATAGTGCTATATAAATTAAATTGTCATTGCCATTTCCACTAGTAAAAAATCCTTGCTAGGGCTGAAATAGTCTAAAACGTTTTGGTTTACTTGACTGTAACCCTGTTCCCTGAAAAAGTGGGAACGAGATTCTTCGTTGCTTAGCGCTATGGGAACACCATTGTGTGTGTCCGGTTGTGAAGCATGTGTGCAAACACGCCAATGAACTTGGCCTTAGATAACCTCTGAAAATGACGTAATTGGAATACTGGAATGTGCAACAGGTGTGCCTTCAGTTATAACTTTGTCTGAAGAGACGTATGAACACATCCTCAGTGTGGCAATATAGTGCAGCATCTCGTTCCTGCTTTTTCAGGGAACGGGGTTACAGTCAAGTAACCTGAGACGTTCCCTTTCAAAAGCTTCTATCTATGCTGCATTCCTCAGCGCTGTGAGCCAGAGGCAGCAGTGAATATGTGTGACTCAGGGTCAATGTCATGTATAGGCTAACTCGAAAATAATATTGAGCTTAAATGGTAAAGAAAAAGAAAGAGCAAGCCATTCCACTGATGCAGCTATATCAGCCCATTGATCCATGCACATATCTACCTAACTAACCTTCAGCCCACTCTACCACTGACCTACCCCACCTACCCGGTGTAAACATGGCATATTGCTTATGGTTGCCAAGCAATATCACAACATTCAACTGATCACAAGTGTGCGTATATCAACTAATTTATCTATCTATCTATCTATCTATCTATCTATCTATCTATCTACAGTATATATTTATCTATCTATCTATCTTTATTATTTTATATATATATATATATATATATATATATATATATATATATATATATAGAGAGAGAGAGAGAGAGAGAGAGAGAGAGAGAGAGAGAGAGAGAGAGAGAGAGACTTTGAATTGATGTGTGTTACACATTTCCATCAGCATTGTGCCCTGAACAGATCCACCTCTTAATTGGATTTTGCACTGTTAAAAACAATTGATTCGCAATGGACACTTTCAATCACTTGAGCTTTTGTCACTGGATATTTGCCAGTTTGGAAAGTCATCAGTGTGGGTGGCAATAAACACTAAACTTGGGCTAAAATTGCTGCTGTTTTCTGTGTGAGGCAAATTTGTTTTAACATGTTTTTAGTCTCTCTGCCCATATTTGATTACGTTCACTTTAAAGTGATCTTAACCACATTACAAATGTCTACTTCAGGTATCAGGACAAATATGTGGCATGTGTTTCTATCTTTAGCCTGTCAATGACTATTGAATTTCATTTCCTGTCATAAGGGGGGAATGATTTCAATTATGCAGGGTAGTGTTTCTTACAGCCCTCTAGAATAATTCCACTAATGTGTCTGGTTATCCATACAGTAGATATTATAACATACTCTCAATGGTGAGAGGGAGAATCATCACAGTTCACTGAAGTCAGAGTTCTGTGGGTTATTCGCTCCCTTTTGACTCGTTTTTTTTTAGTCTTTTGTGACAAAGATGAATCTCAGATGGCGATCACACAGTAGACAGCTTTATAAAGTATTAGTGAACCAATATGAAAGGACTTTTCCACAAATTTAAAGAGAAAGTGGTAGAACGGGGGTTTCAGGAAAGATTAGAGTCAAAAGTAACCTTCATGAAAATCCAGAGTGCTGCTCGCTTGGGAAAACTCATCAGACGAGGATCGGTGCTGACAGTCGAAGCGGATGTGATTGAGTTGCCCTTGAGATTTTTACCTGTCCGCCCCTCGTCTCTTTCTGCTCTTCTTGTCACTCCAGCTGTAAAACCATCTTTGCTTTGGGGTTCAACTACAACAGCTGCCTCTGCACACCATGCCATGCTCTGTAGGAATAAATACATAGATGTGTGTGTTAGGGATATGCAAACTTATTTTATACGGAAGCCCTGCATATATTGAATGTGATTTCATCAAGTACAACATGTTCCTGGATCAACATCTTTGTTGATCCTTGAACAAATTTCCAAACAACCAATCAGATTTGAGGGACGAGTTTACAGTTTCTGTCAAGTTTAGGCTTACAACCAGGGTTAGGTCCTTCTACACGTTATTCAACTATCATTTCCCTCTGACTTTAGGGATAACTTAAGGGTTAGGTTTAGGAGAAGAGATAGGACAACATTTTTAGACAGGAATGTTGTTCCTGGATCATCAAAATATATTGATCCAGGAACCTCACAATGAAAATCACTATAACCATAAATGCAGAGTTTTAAGATGTCCAACAGACCCTGATCAGATGCCGAAAGGATGTTTACACCACATTATTTTTTGCTTTTGAAAGGAGCACAAGAGATTGAAACAAAACGCATGGGTCTAGAGATAGATTAACTATTTTTAACTTGAAACACCTTCTTTAAAACCCTCATAATTATTTAGAAATGTATTGTTGAATGCTGTGAATTTGTCACGAAAGCGGTGCTTTGATGACTGTATCGGATAAAGCGGATTAATTTAGAGTCGCAACTTCTCGGAGAGGATTTTAACTTGCTGACAGATCAACAGTAGCACACTGTCAGCATGCTAAAAAAACCTGCTTGAGAAGTCTCTAAATTCATTGTTAAAAAAATACTACATGTACACTAAATTCACCATTCGACTCTGTAAGGATGTCCACTGAAGGCAAGTTTGTAGAGAACCCACGTGTAGTTTATTTCCAAAGCATGATCAAACATAAAACAAAGGCATGACGTGGCATTAACTCAAAACATAGACATGACCAGGGGCCTCATTTATAAACGTTGCGTACGCACAAAAGAAGGCGTACGCCGCTCTCTACGCAATAATTGGTATTTATAAAAAGCAAACTTGACGGGAAAATGTGCGGTCCTTCACGCAAGCTCTGACCCAGGCGTACGCACAAAAACGGGTGAAATGAGAAATGGCGACACCGTCGGCAGATGGAAGAAACACGTGAAAGTGTGTGAAACTGTAGACCGTTGTGTAAAAGAAATGGCAATACTGCGTCTCATAAATAACATGAAGACTTCACAAAGCAAGTCTTACAATTAACAGCCTACACAAACACCCGTTTGATCGATCTGCAGTGTAAAACAAACAAAATCAAATGAAGATTACAACAGAAATGCAAATTAACACATAACAGATATTTATGTTCTGCAATAATATTAGCATGTTATGCAATTCATCCTCATAACACATCTGTAACTTGTCAGATGCAATCAAATGGATGGTAATAAAATGCCATGATGCCATCACAATGCGTAATGACGCACAATGGCTGATCATGCGCTTCACGCTTGCGCGTGAGTGAAGTTACGTTTCTTGCTTTTCCTCTCTGTGTTTGCCATGATTTCGCAATCGATGAATATTAACTTGTGGGCGTTTCACGGTCTATTTATGGGCAACTATGGGCGTGACATGAAGCCGCAAAAGCTGCGCTACATTTAGAATTGATTGTGATTTATTAAGGGAAAACTGCGTAGGATGTGCGTGCGCACGGTTTTATAAATCCGAATATTTCTGTGCGTACGCACATCCTATGTTTCATCCGTACGCCACTTCTGACGCAAATCCTACGCAAAGTTTTATAAATAAGGCCCCAAAACGCTTGCCAACAGTACTTGTCAAAACTTGACAAGGACACACAGCTAGCATGAGGGCTTAAATACACACAAGCCTAATGACTAGACAAGGGACACCTGTGAACAATGAAACAATGAACCAATGACAACTTGACAACACAGAACACATGGCAGGATCACATGACTTAAACAGGGGATCACATGATAGACATGAAACAAGAACATGAAACAAAACCAAATTGTGACATAGTCAGGCATCCTGACCCAACCCTAATGTCTGTAAGCATTTTTTGTCAGACTGAAAGCTGGTTTTAAGTGATCCATGCACAGTGATATAAATCATCATGCTCATCCGAGTGAGAAGTGGGTGGTTATAACAGAAAGGTGTATTACTGTATGTGTTCTTGGTTGCTACAGTATGACAAATCAACTAAATTAAATGAACAACTTCCTAGCGACCAGTGTCCAATATATATATATATATATATATATATATATATATATATATATATATATATATATATACACACACACACATATATATATATGTGTGTGTGTGTGTGTGTGTGTGTGTGTGTGTGTGTGTGTATTTTATATACACACACAACATGACACCATTGCCATCTGTTTTGATCAAAATGTGGCAGTGTTCTTCATAAATAGATAGATGGTATCATGTTGTGTGTATGCTTGTAGATTCAGTGCATTGTTTCTATGATAATTTACAGAATGCAAACTTCTGTTACTTTTAACCTAAAAGCTCTTAAGCATTACTTCATTGATTTAAAAAAACTGTTGCAATTTTACTTCAATGGGCCTCTGAAAGTGCAGTAAACAATCATAGTGTGTTTAGCTCATTCTAACCTGCGGCAGTGTCATGTCCTGTGGCTATTTGGGGTTGGTAACCATGGTAACAATCCCCATGGTTTCTTTGAGAGTGTCACCTGGAAGATCAATCCATTTGCTTGCTTTTTCCTCATAAGATGGAGGAAGGTAACCTAACTCAGGGGTGAATTTTCATCTCCACATGTGCTGACCCTCTCTTGACCTGCATAGATCAGGCTTGGAGCCATCGGTGTGTTTGCCAGCAGGGTAGTTTCAGCTGCACTCAAAATAATCTTTATTGTTTGTTTTGATATTGAATTGGCTCATAGATGCTATATTGATGGAAGTTTATTCTGTTCTGTGCAGAGTCGGCCCCGCCCACCCCTCAGACCACAGACACACCCCCTCCAACGTGGCAGCCGCTGACCAATCACGGAGAGGCGGGCAAGTACTGCTGCTTGTGTGGCGCCTGGTTCAACAACCCACTGATGGCACAGCAACACTATGAAGGCAAGAAGCACAAGAGAAATGCGGCGCGGGCGCGATTGCTGGAGCAGCTGGCTGGCAGTCTAGATGCCAACGAAAGTACAGGTCAGTCTTCAATTGAGTGTTAAAGTTCAATTTTAACAACAAAAATCTAAATCTTGTTTCCTCTTTAGTGAATAACTAAACTAAAACAGGCTAAAGAGCTACAAGGATGCAGTTCAGAGTCCATGCATTTTCTAGCACACGTTTCTTACATCCAGTACAGTACCTCCCCTTCCTCTGCTTCCCACAGTTGAATCCTGTCAGTGACTTTGTGCTCTTCAAATGCATATTTCACATTGATGTAATCACTAGACATGTTAGTCATACAGTGTGTGATACAGGTGTCTTGACAGATCCCATAAGCCAGTTCAAATAAACTGTGAGTCACATCGCAGTGGTTGCTCTGGGTTTTCAACAAGGTCGAGTCGAGTATTGCCTTCGGATACATCTCAAGAACTAGATCCATAAGCCTTGAAGGGTTACTTTCCCTAAGGCAAATTAGCAAAAGGCTTGTCACTTGTCTTTAGGAACTAAGACTTAAAGCGCTTTGATTCCGATTCTGCTACTGAAATGAACAAGTCAGTCTGGTTCAGGCTTCTTTTGTTCAGTAGTTGTTTAAATACTTATTCAGTGACATTATTACTGCATAACCATGAAAATGAAAGACGGAAACAATTTCAACACTAATACAAAGTATGTCATTTTGTTTTTTAACAAACCTATTTTAGTTCACTCAAAAACACAAAAAGTAACCTAAAAGAAGAATACAAAAGAAGATATTTTGATACTTGTTGTCCATAAAATGATATCCTGAAAACACTGATTGGCTGATCAAAGTGATTGGCATCTCAACTTATATATTTACACACACACAAATGTTGTTTGGTCCCCATTGACTTTCAAAATATCCGGTTGGAACATGAATGGGTAAATATTGACATTTTCAATTTTGGGTGAACTGTTCCATTAAAAGCTTCTGTTTTCCATAATGTTCAAAACATGGATGGTGATTTTATACTGCCTAGATCCATAAAATCACCATAAAAGCAAGTTTTTTAAGTCATTGTTCACTATTTATCTTCACTCTAGCACTGTATGTTGTTCAATCTTGCCATATAATATGCTGGCTTCACAGCTATCGTAAATGTCCTACTTCCCACTTCTGAAGTCGGGATTATGAGCTCATCGCATTCAAATTTTGATTTGAGAGGGCTTTTGTGTACAATTTTTTTAACCAGGAAACTAATATTTACGATAATTCCAATGCATCAATAATCATCATAAACAATCATCATATTGACTAGTGTTATTGGGTTTTTGGAGGTGAACAATTCTGTTAAGTTTAAACATCCAGTGCAGAAAAAAACCCTGTTGCCATCAATGCCAAAGTTATTAAGAAGGAGACAGAGATAACCGATGTGTAAGAGTAGAAAGACTGTCCTAATGTTTCCTTAAATACCAGCAAACTGACCAGTCCAAGGGTAATCAGAGCTTCAGGCTCATGAGACATCAATCACAGTGAAGAGTATTGTCCAAAAAGAGCATGTGGATACCCGCCAAGACTCAGCAGGTAATTGAGCTTCTGCATTACCAGAGATAGAAACACACAAATCACAATGCAGAGGACGAACAAGCCAGGAAGCCATGCCTTATTTTTAACCACTGTTTACAATCCTGCATAAAGTCCATCATAAAGTCATGCATTTAAAATGTCTTTGGGGGACAAACCTGTTGCGCTGCTCATAGTGTTGACAAACACATAGTGTTTCTTTTTCAATAAAAATCCTGTGGAATCTGCAGTTGTGGATGGTTTTTGTCAAGCCTGGAGGCAACAAAAACAAAAATATTACATTGACGCTTGCATTCTGCATAAGAGATGATAATTTTCCCTAGCAGGATGCTCTTGTCAGGAGCTTTTCTCTGTGAATGTCATGTCAATTGAAATATAAGCAGAAATGCTGTTGATTACAAAAGCCTCTCATAAAGATGTTCCTCACTCGCAAACATCACATCTGCTGTTAAAGGTGAAGTATGTCAAAATGCATTCTCTGAACCCAGTTTACTGTTCATTGACTACTATTAGTATGCCATTCATGGGTTTATTTCCCCCCAAAGTGTAAACAATGAGCCCCTGAAGCACCCTCTATACCCTCAACTTGCCTCAACACACCTGCCTGGAAGTTTCTTGTATGCCTAGTAAGACCTTGATTAATTGGTTCAGTTGTGTTTAATTGGGGTTGGAGCTAAACTCCCAAAAGTGGCCCTCCTGGAGCAGGATTGGACACCATTGATCTAAACATTGAGAGCAGACCGCTCAGATCTGTCTCTTTCCAGTTCAACCTATAGTCATCCTTGGTCATGACATGTCAAAGTGAAGATATTGAGTTGCAATGCTCTACAGTGGACGCTTCAATACCACAGCATCATCATACATTCAATCAGAAAGACAAATATTACGGTTTATATTGTTTACTTTGACTTATTCAATGTAGACAAGTCTCAAAATAGTATATATAGTATAAATAGTATAAGTCTCAAAATGATATATAGAAATTCAACAGTTTTCACTGTTTTTCATGGGACCATTAAGCATGTACTTTAAATTGACTGGTGCTTGCCTTTGCACACAAAACATATGAAACCGGCTTCGGCTTCACCCCGTCTTGTTATAATCAGCGGGTTCCTCAATCCGCAGCGGCTCCAAGCAGGACGTCAGAAAACAGAGGACTGTGTCTGTTCATCTCAGCCTCATTGGTCTGTCACTGCTCTTCAATGTCAGAATATTTGAAATGACCAATCAAATCAAAGTAGCCGGACTTTATGTTCACAGAATTTCAGCAGCGTGACTTGACGCTTCAGTTTACGGTCAAGTGCGAGATAAGATGTAAGTAGCTAACAGCATAAAAAAAAAGGCCAAATGTAAATTCAAAGATGATTTACAGAGAATATTCCTGTGTTTTCGTTTCGGTCGGGATCCGTGTAAAGCAGAATGCATGAACTGCAAAGCTGGCACGTACGTATCAGTGTCAAATAAAGGTGCTAGCGACCTAGAAGCCCACATTAGGAAAGCATAGGCTACAAGAGAACATCAGGAGGATTGAAATTGTTTTTTTACTGAAATAGTGTAGTAGATTTTTTATTTTATTTTAACCTATGGCCATGAAAAGAAATAGTGTCATGCAAAAGGTGTTAAAAGCTAAACTATTTTTTTATATATATATTATTCTATTGTTGCGGGCCAAACGTTGAATGGAAAGGAAGTATTACTTTATGTATTAAAGTACAATAACATAGTTGCAAGGTTGTGAATGCATTTGTCAAGTATTTTTTTATGCATTCACCCCCCCAACCATGCCCCCACCCCTTAACCACGCCTCCTCAAACCACGCCCCTACCCATCAACCACGTGTGTTAGTCTACTCAATTGCTTTTTCATGACACATAGAAACGCAGCTAAAAGTATTCCTAATATTTTGGACTGTTTATTGAAAGTTGCCTGCTTTAACCTGTTGAGACATGCCTTCACAAGCACCCGTTAGAGATGTATTTGTGATGTTTGAGTTGGGGGAGGCGCGATAAGAAGGTGCCACGAAAGAAGGTGCCACTAATGTCGCAGAAACTACATGCATCACCTTTAAGCTTAATCTGCATTTGTACCAAATTCCAACAAATCTACAACCCTCTTAAACCTCAAGGGGTAGCCATTTGTAATGTTGCATTATCTTTTTGTAGCTTACTGTATGTGAATACAGTCATATTTTTACCCAGATGGAATGTGCAAACCTTTTCACATTTCTGCTTTGGGCAAAACCGACTGAATTTTATATGGCTACCTGTTTTAATGCCTGAAATAATAATAAATGTACATTTGACAATAAATTATGTTTTATTAACAAAAGCCGCTTTCCGACCAAGTAGTTACAGGAACTTAGTTCTAGGAACTGTCCACTTCTAAACAGTTCTAAGAACTACTCTCCCCCAAACTCGGTTTTGCTGTTTGCGTTCGCACTGGCCAAGTGGCCATAGGAACTGGAAGGAGGGGTAAGGGAGTGACGCAAGCACGGTGACTTTTATTTTGACGGCACGCCGGACCTTTATTTTGGCGGCGCTGAGAACGCCAGAGCAAACAATGCTCGCATTCTCTGTGTTTATTAGTTAGCGGTCTGTCTAACAGTACTGTTTAATATGTTATTAGCTAGAACTGTTATAGAAAGTAGACAGTATATGAAAAAAAAAGTTATTAGCCTATGCCGTGTGGTTGATGTCCAGTGTTGCTATCTGGGCAAATAAACATAATCATGTTTGACTTGGTCCCCTCAAAGTTGCGTTGTATTTTCTCTTCAGCATAAAGGTTTAGAGACCCATCTTTCACTGTTTTCCATGTTTGTATAGTTAGTTTCTGGAGTAAATATATAGGCTATAATCTGTGTGTTTACATTCTAGCTGTTTTAAAAATGGCGGGTGCTGGTGTTCCGCGTGCGTTCGGTCAATCAGCGTACACTAACGTCACGGGTAGTTCCTATAGTGCTGGTTTAGACCCTACTCTGAAGTAGGACCTAAATTAGTTCCTCCAAATGGAGTTCCTAGAACTAAAATCGTTCCTAGTTCCTGCGGTGCGAACACGCCGACATCCGGGTACTTTAGCCAATAGTTCTAGGAACTGTGAAAAGCTTCCTCTGGTCGGAAAGCGGCTAAAGTTCAGGAGGAGCACGTTCAGATAATTAACTTAATTAACATGGGAGGAGCTCATCCAGTCAACTTAAATAGCATCAGGAGGTATATATACAGGAGGTATATATACAGCAGACTTACCACTGTTCTATGAAATTTTTCCAGCATCCCTCCACTACCCCATCTCCTCACTTCTAACTATTCCTATCCCAACCTGGGATGGGGGAGTATTCTGGGTTCGGGCCAAATTCCGAGCTCGGAGCCCTCCCATCAGACAGCAGGCCAAGTATGCATAACATTTACTCTATTTAATAATATGTAAGTGTGAACTTCTGAATAACATTAAAGGAGAACTCAAATACCTCTGTTTACATCCTGTTGTACATATGTACCATGTAAACAAAGGTATTTGCGCTGGCTTAAATAACATCATTTTTATACATTTCTTTCACATCTACTGCAGTCAGATTCACTCGTGTTCACTCAGAAGGAATCACTCACATTTTCTGTGCACTTGTAATGACACATCAAGGATGTTAAGAGGCTAAAAGCAGGTTTAGTACTTGCCCCATTGAAGTCAACAGGGTGCAAATTTTAAAAATAGAATAACTCGGTGTAGGCAACACCGATTTTTGTTGTTGTTCTCTGTATTGACAGCACTCCAAATTTACAAAAAAATGAGCTCAATGTTAAAATTGACCGGAGTTCTCCTTTAAAGGACAATCTATAGTATTCAAAGAAAACAACCGAACAAACAAATGGAGAGCACAACATAGTACATAGCAAATGAGTATGTTAGATTAACATGATTTTTTTATTAAATAAATAAATAAAATAGAGTGCACAAAATGGTAGAAAATTATGCTTTATTAACAAAGATTGGGAAGAGCACGTTCAGATAATTTAGCCAATTAATGCAAGATGAGGTATTGTTACGAACTGCTCTGACGCTGTTGAGGATCCAAATGCAGCTTTATACAACAACTCAAATACAAGACTTCACCGAGAATGACACACAGGGCTTATATAGGCAGAATTAACAAAGTAATGAGACTGTAATCAAGCATAAGTCCGGGCGATGGGTTATGGGAAATGTAGTCCATGATAAGATAGCACAAGAGTCGGGAGGAGTGCCCTATAGTGGACTTACCTCGGCTCCACGAAAGTTTGTGTGAACTACTGAAGTGGTTTAACTGTGTACATATGTTAATAAATGAATACAATTAGTTTCCTATCATATGATATGTATATTTACAAACTCCCAAAATTCTTAATTCATTCCAAAATGTATGCTGTTATTATTTCTAGGTAACCAAAAAGAAGAAATCTTTTCACAATGCAACAGTTCATATTAACCATGGCAAGGGGAAAACTAAAAAAGAACCATACAAAACATTGCCATAAAAGTAGTCTATTTGGAGCTTGGCAAGAAGTCACAATGACCTGTCGGTGTATGGAAAAGATTCCACTTGAAAATATACAGCATTAGGATGAGTAAATAAGGACAGATTCGCTTTGGGGCCCAATTGGGGATAGGTTTTGCAAGATAAAGTATTTAACACTGCCCTGCCTCTTAGCCCCAATCCTGAGCATCTCGATCTCCTCAGCTCTGGTTTGGTCGTCCCTCAGGGAGCTGTCAAGACTTTTTTCATCTTGTCCTCTCTCATTCATCATCCTCATTAGCAGCCTGCACACGAACACAGGGTACATGCAACATACAGATGAACACACATGTCCCATTTAAAAAAAAGGAAAAGGCAATTGGATGAATGCAACAGAACGGCTTTCACGGACATGTAGCTATTCATTATCTGTCGAGCTTCTCATCGGGTACAGGAAGCCATTGTTAGGGCTCATCTGAGAGGTGACTGCTAGCGGATCCTGGCCCAGACTCTTGGCTATTTTCGTGGAGAACACTTCAGAGTAATTGCCTTCCAACTGAGGCTAAATTGTGTTGCTGAGAAAATTGGTGCACAGCACAGCCCTCTCCTGCTGCAAACAGGTTTTTATATCCCCCTAAACAAAAAAAAGCAGGGAGAGTGACAAGCTTTAGGATGTAAATACCAGCTCGGTGCTGAAGAGCCTCCTGCCATTTCGTGAAGGGAGATATTGAAAGTGCAGCGATTTGCCCTGCTTAAAATTGCAAGAGCAGTTTATGTGCTTCACAGAATCTGTAAAAAGCCAAGGACAAGCCAGCATCTCCTTCCTGTTCCGTTATATCCACCTTGACAGGCAGGATTAAAATTGACATTCACACTTGATTATTATTGTTGTGACTGTATAAGAAATCTTCTGTGCTTGACGGTAACGATAGAATTATAGAACTGAGTGCAGTTAATGACTTAATTGATATGGTCTTGTTAATGAAAAATAGAGTTTAATGAACAAAGACAGATATGTATCCTCCATAAAATGTGTGTAATTGTCACAGTAATCATCTTGGGAATCATCTTGGGATCATTAGATTTGCTAGTTTGGAAACTCTGGACTTCATGTTTTAGAAAAAAAGGAAAGTTGAACCATTTTCTATTTTTCTATTGTTTAAATGTAATTTATTTCTGTGATGGCAAAACTGAATTTTCAGCAGCTATTAGTTCTAATTCTAATGTGCTGATTTGCTGCTGAAGAAACATTACTTATTATTATCAATGTTGAGAACAGTTGTGCTGCTTGATCTTTTTCTGGATGTTTAATGAATAGAAAATTCAAAAGAACAGCATTGATTTGAAAGAAATAGTTTGAAACGTCAAAATATATATATATATATCTTACTGTCACTTTTGATCAATCGTATCCTTGCTGAATTAAAGTATTGATTTCCCAGAATTAACCAGGCTGAGAGACTAGCTAAGACGATCAACTGCTACAATATAAGCTGTTATTTCCAGCAGGGAATGATTCAGGATTCATCACAGTTCAGCTTAGCTAATGATAATACTTCTGCACGCAATCCTCAGATCATATTTACGTATTTTCTGACCTACTTTTCAAAGTGTTCTTATTTTTAATGAAAGAGGGTCACACTTTTGGCTGAGTAAAAATTTAATCCTCAAATCCAGAGTAAAATAGCACTTAGTTATCAAGTATTTCTGTCTGTCTGGTTGGGCACAATTAATAATTTAGTGGAATTTTACAAGTGCCTCATTATTTGGTAGCAATTTCCTGGGCAAGAGACGAGAAACTGATTGATAGCCTATTGTCAGAAATAAGTGTGACCTCTTTCCCACAAGCCAGCAGACAGAAGCAAACTTTAATCTCCTCCCAGTAAACATTCATCTCATACCCTGAGCCACATTTCTCTCTCTCTTTCTGTCTGTCGCTGTGGTTCTATTGGAAACTCAGTCGGTTTAATTAAGTGGGATTAGAAGCCACCACAGTGTCTTCCAAGGCTTGTTTATGAGTACCACACTAAGAGGTCATCAGGGGTCCTATGAAAGAAAATCCCATCACACAGAGCTTTTTAACAGAAAGAAGCATTCTGTAAAGCTACTTATGAAGTCTGAAGGCCAAGTTTTACATTTTTCATCTTTGAAAGAAGCTGGTCCTTGTGTAGTCTTCAGCTACCAGTTTTACATCTTTAATTGTTCAGTTAAATGCTAATTCTTAATTAATAGACATAGTGAAGTAGCAAGAGTTTGGCTGGGAAAAAAACTGTTCTTAGACTAAAGCAGCCTGTAAAAGTGTGTTTTATGGTGTCAGTTACATTTTTATTGGAATATTTGTCAGTCATGCCATGCATCCTGTTCATATCAATAGCTTGCTATGAATAGTGTTTTGGATTCATTACACATATTTGCTGTCACCATATGTTTGGTGTACTGACACCACAAGCTGTCTTTGAACATGCATCACATCACTCTCAACTCACAGAAAGCATCCAGAAAGCCTCATTAGAACGTGTGTAGGCTATGTGTGTGTGTTCTTGTATATTCTTGTATTACAACGTAAAATGGGTTACGAGGACACTTCCATTACGCCTATGGAGAGAGACTGTAAACCAAAATGTACAAGTGCGTGTGTGTGTGTGTGTGTGTGTGTGTGTGTGTGTGTGTGTGTGTGTGTGTGTGTGTGTGTGTGTGTGTGTGTGTGTGTGTGTGTGTGTGTGTGTGCGTGTGTGTGTGCGTGTGTGTGCGTGTGTGTGCGTGTGTGTGCGTGTGCGTGTGCGTGCGTGTGCGTGTGTGCGCGTGTGTGCGTGTGTGTGCGTGTATGTATTTTAAGTTCCAAAATACATTTCAAATGAAAGCACTAAAACTTGTCTGGAAGTCATAATGTTTTGTCCTTTAGCTATGAGTAAAAATCAATACGCTGACAAAACACTGGCAATAAAAAATATGAATAAAGTCTAGATGGCCTTGATAAAGCCACTTTAAATGACAATTCATCAAATATTAAAGCAGGTGTCAAAGCTCTCAGCAGTTCTCTCAGAATTTGTTCAGTTGTTTCATTTCCTCAGACCTAGTAAAACTAAAGAGTAAGGAAAACTATTAATTTTACTAGTCTTATTTTTTAATGACCCTTCAGCTGATCCTGTCCCTTGCCTGTCAAGTGTTTCATACACTGATGGAAGCAAATTGTTGAAAATTGGTTTCTTGTGAATTAGCAGAGTACTGGATAAAGCAATAAGCCATGAGAGGCTGAGCATTACAGTGTTTTTACCATGTTTAAGAGGTGTTCTAGCCTCCTTAACCTCCACGCAACCCCTAAATGAAATACCCTAAATAAAAAGGGTATTTTTAAATTTTCTGTTCATAAATCATTCTGAATAGACACATTACCAACATATATTTAGAAACCCAACACTTGAGAATTTACTGTTCAATACTCAGAATTACTCAGGCTGTTATTAATATATATATATAATTATATTTATATTATTTATTATATAATAAATTATTATATATATATATATATAATTGTCTGTATTTAGCCAGATTTACTGAATAGAAAGTGTTTCTATGCCTGTAACTGCATGTGGAACTTCAAGCCTGACAGAAGTTTTTCTTTTTTTTTTTCTTTTTTTTTTCAAGCAATGCGACTTTTAAAAACAATTATATCTGTTGTGTTGGTAAATCTGAATTTTCAACATTATTGCTCATGAGTCAAAATAGACTCAGCATGAAACTGCATGCAACTTTACAGTGATGTGCTTTATTACAATGTGAATAGATCAACTAATGCTGCATGGATACTGTTAATACGGTTGCCAAAATGTGTCACTCTAAGCTGTTTACAGTTTCCAAGCAACATAGCAACTTTCCAAAATTTTCTGCAAAATTTGCAGTCACACAAGTATGCATCTTTGAAGTATGCAGCTCATCCAAAAATGAGAACTGAGTTATACAAGTACTACGTACCAATGCATAAAATGCATAAAAAATCAAGAAGCGTGACTGATTAGCATACTAATTACTCTTAAACATGTATGTAATCACCTTACCTGAACTTAGAAGCTTGTTTTAGAGCTCGTTTTAGAGCTGTTTTCAGAGCTCGTAATGTAAAAGTGTGACAGCGATGTAATGTAAAGGGTGTGAAACAGATCGAGGAACAGACAACACTGTCATCAAAAATAACTCTGCAGATGTCTGAGAGAAATATTGCCCAGAAAGAGCACACATGGTCTCTCCACATGTAATGAACGAGCCTCTATGCTTTTCTGTTCTACGTCTCTCTCCCATTATTCACATCCGTCTATTTTTGGTCTGACGTTGTTCGTTATTTGTGGTACCACCTGCAAAGCCTTTAATTAGCGCACATCTGCTTCACTCCCTCCCGACTGATGCACTTGGCTCCCCTCCACTCTAAAAGACCATCATGAAGCATAACCCCCCAAATCAAAAGGCCATCAAGACAAAAGCAAGCTAAAATTGCAAATACTTCTGATTCTATGAAGACTGCCGAATGAGATGCCATATTACGAGCTGGTGCATTTTCATCTGACAGACAGAGAATGGAGTCTTCAAACAAACCCGTCATCAGTTCGAGAGAAGCAAAACAACAGGGATTAAATATAGATTTCTGTGCTCTTTGTCAGCCAAGGCAATCTTGAAGACAAAAAGCAATCAATAATGCTCAAAAGAAAACGAGAAAAGGGACAAAACATTTTTAAGAGCGTTTCAGCAGGGACATGTTTCCGTTCTGCTTTCAAGTTGAAATCTGTTTGCTTTTTTTTTTGCTTTGTGTTGCAGTCCTGCGCCGGAGTTACTCATGCAGCGTTTGCAAAGTGGTCCTGAACTCCATTGAGCAGTATCACGCACATCTCCAGGGCTCCAAACACCAAAACAAGTGAGTGTAAATTTATTTTCTGTCCTAAATGATTCCTTCACATCTCTCCATGGCCCTGTTTACACCTGGTATTAATTTGCGTGTTGGTCGATCGAATCATGAGGGAGACACATGCCTGTTTACACCTGGTGTTTTAATCCGTCTCTTTTGTCCACTTTCAACCACTTCTGGTCGTATTTCTTCAAGGGGAGGGTCTATAGCTATGTAAATGTATGGTCTTTTTCAGATCTTTCGATCTAATGGACGAAATAAGCTCGCACAATTTATATATGAATGCAAAAGGATGTGATAAACATACGGAGAGCACCGGCTTTCATTTCTGCTCTGACAACGGCAAGTCCACGCCGAACACAGTGAGTGTGTGTTAGAAATCAGCAATGGTGAGAGAACATTGTGCTTGGTACATTTTTCATCTTCAAACCAAACTTAGGTCTCGACAAAGTTTAAATCCTGTCTGGCTAGCGCACTTCCCATAATGTTTATACATTAGGTAAGTAGGTGTAGAGTAGGTGGTCTTTTGTGGCTGTTCGAGACACATTCACCAGGCTGTGATAAACTAATGTCTAAAAAAAAAAAAAAAAAGTGTAAGCCTGAACTTCCTGCATTGAAGGAACATTGAAGGAAATAGGAGGTTTCCTTCAATGTGGTCTTTACATGCTTTCACCCTTCTGTTTAAATCTCTGGCTGTGTTCGAAATCGCCCCCTATACATTCACTATTGCCTACATTCTTCTACTAATATAGTCCACTTGAAAGAGTGAATGAAAACAAGTGAATTCGGACACTTAGCAAACTGGCAGCTCCAGTAGTAAGATGGAGATCTAGCATGTATAAACCGTAATTAAACAATTTAATAATCAATTAAAAGCGAATTTATACCTGTATGATATTACACCCTAGCCACATTGTACCAGTGGTTTGGAAAATGGATGGATGGATGATTCAGCTGCGGGCGCCATCTTCTGTCTAACGCGAGAATTCTTTCAGCACGACCATCACAGTGCATTATGTCTATTCTCTTGCCATTGAGCGTACATCAGTTGTACACTCATTATTGCAATGCATTGTGGGATTGAAAGAGTGCACTCTGGACAAACGCCCATTATGGTTTCGGACACTCCTACAAATGGCTATCCCCTCAAATAGGGCCGTATTTAAGATTATAGGGGGCGATTTTGGACAGCCTCTCTCTTTTCATCCTTCAAGTCTTCTCTGAGAACAGCTTATCAGTCATATTTCTTATGCATAACCATTTACTGCTTCTGTCCTCAACGGGAGCATCACTGGTCTCAGTTATCACAGCCGCTCAGGTCTGCTGCCTGTTCAATAGAAATCACTGAGATACTGCCATAACTTCCACACTGCACAGACTAATCATGCAGGATTCCGTTACGTGTGCTGCTAACCGGTGGGATATCTGTGATTAAAACGCTCTCACTTAAGGCTTCCATATTAAAACATCAGTTTCTCAGTTTTTCTTTGAACTCAGAGCACAGCTCCCTACTAAGAACAATGGTTTGGCTTCCCCATTTGCTTTCTTAAAGTCCACCCAAAAATAAATATGCTGTAATTATTTATTCATGCCATTCAAAACCCATAAGTTTTTTTTTTTTTTTTTTCTGGTTCTGAAGAATCTTTGTCCAGGTTGCTTCCATAACCATGTCTGTCAAGTTCCCAAAAGAACAGAAATAATAATTATTATTATTTTTAAATGGTGTCACATCAATGATTTTATACATTATTTGTTCTTGTGATAAAATGTCATTGACATCAAACCAGTGGATTTTTTGTTGTTGTTGTTGCTTAGTTTTATGACAAAAGCTCTGTAATTTTAATTTTGGGTTAACAATTTAGTCCAGTTATGGTTAATCTTGAAATACAAACAATATAAAAGTTATTCTAAAGTATACTTGTTAAAAAAAAACAGTAGAGATTTTACAGGAAAAATACATACCACAATCTACCTGAAGTTGGATGTTTTTACAATTATGCTGAAAGGTATTTTACTTGCTAAAACGTATGAACTATCAATAAGACAACAGAAAGCATGTAGAAGAATATGTACAAAAGTTTTTTCAGCAAAGTGTTGCTCATTTAATTTATAGTTGCTCTAATAATTTAGAGCCCCTCGAAATGTGTATCAAATATGAAACAGTGAGCTTTATAAGGGTTATCCAGCAGGACTTTTTGTCGACCAGCTTCACCAGCTAATGTTTGCTGGTAAACATTTGGGCTAAACAACAGCCTGAACCAGCAGGGAAAGTCATGTTGGTTATTTAACCAGGTTCCAATAACATGATGTTTTCTATGCAGAGGTGGGTAAACATTGCCACCTGTGAGCACTTAGAAACAATTAAAGTCACTTCTTGTTTCCGTCTGGCAGAGCCCTCTGTGCATCAGGCAGCGCTGTATAGTTGAGCTGCCACCCCGTTTGCCTCCAAATCCACCCAACTGCCTCAAGCAGGATATGCCCATCAAATTGTTAATGAAATAAAAATGAATTAGAAGAGAAAGCAGAGAGAGAGAGAGAGAGATGAGGTAGTAGAGCTCCCACTGTTTGTCCAATCATACACACGACTGACAGAAATGAACCCCACTTCATAAGTGGAACTGTCAGGTTTAGAGCCTGTTGTGAAGGCACTTTTTCATCGTCTTCGTTTCGAGGCAGCTGGCCTGTTTCTGCTAGCTACGTGAGTCGACAACAGCCCCTAATTGCTTTTCACAATAAACCAATTGATTAACATGCCAACTGAGCCTGGATTGGACAGGAGGACTCCAGCTGAAATCCAAATCACTACTATTTTACAATCATTAATTGTAATTAGAGCTACATCCTCTCTTACGAGGAATCACTGACAGTCAGGAAGAGTATTGATTAAAGAGGATGTTTCCCTATCTTGTCGCTGCAGCGGGTCCCTGCGTATTCTGATGAAGGAGAGGAAGAGTTTATGTAAGGGTCTGTTTTGCATTAAGACAACAAAAAGGAGAGCGTTTTTTTTTTTTCATGTAACCCCTGCAGTACATCAGCGCTCAAGATACTGTTGTGGGAGGACAGCGTTTCCGATCCGTGCCAAACACAAGCAGCTTCCTACTACATAAATATTAACTTTCTTTGTTGAAAACTAACCACTTTTGTCAACAGCAGTTAACATGCTTTGCCAACCTGCATTTAGCACTGAATGCAGACCTTAACAAATGAAGAATATTTAAAGGTGACCTATTATGCCCATTTCCACATGATGTACTATAAATCTCTGATGTCCTCAGAATGTGTCTGTGAAGTTTCAGCTCAAAATACCACCCAGATTTTTTATTATAGCTCGTCAAAGTTGCCCCGTTTTGGGTGTGAGGAAAAACGCTCTGTTTTTGTGTGTGTCCCTTTAAATGCAAATGAGCTGCTGCGCACCGCCCCCGTTCAGAAGACAGCCGATCCTTTACATGTGCTTCGGATACAGGAACAACATAACAGCTGAATTTCTCTCAGGCAAAATGTCGATAATACCCAGTAGCGTAGTAAAGAGGCTGCAACTGTTAGACTGTACATGGACATTTCTGAATGGAGAATGGAGTTGATTCATCTCATCGACTAGCCTGTACCGTCATGTTAATTATAAACTGTTGCATAGGTGCTTGTTTGTGAACTGTATTAGGGTGCTCACAGAGCCAGAAAATATATGCTTCATGGAGATAGAGCAGGTATCGTTTAGTTTACGGTTATAATGTCGGACTGCTGCTTCTCACTCAGGGCGGGATCTAGTGCAAATCGTCACCAGTCGTGGGCGGGGTTTCCCTACTCTTATATTGGATTAGGGGGAAATTTAAAACAGCTTGTTCTGAGAGATTGATAATGATATATGCGGATTATAAAAAAAAAAGTATTGGGTGGATTTTTACCATTATAGGCTGGTTGTTTACACACACTCAAACACCTTATAAAAGTGAATTTTGATTAATAGGTACCATTTAATTGATGAACTAATGTAAACTACCTAACTATAAATCTAAAACAGGCTATTTGTTGTAAACATCATCAATTTACACAATACAAACAGTATATTATTATAAGGCTCTCTGGAATACCTGATTCTGATTAGTCAACCGTGGCATTCTGTAGTCAGATATATCTGTGTAAATGACTCTAAACTGTATAACTGACTGTTATCTTAGACAACCAGTGTCCTATCTATCATGTATACTTACCTATAATAGTTTCTTCTTATATGGATAGTTCAGCCATGAAACGCCTCGGTTATGACTGTAACCTTGGTTTCCTAAAGAGGGAACAAGACGCTGCGTCATTACGACACTTTGGGAACGTGTGATTGCGTCTTGAAGCATTTGTGAAATGAGTCCAATGGTGTGATGGAACGTCATAGGTGGGTGATAACATGACCAGGAAGGTCTAAAGCACCCCTGAACCAAACAATGTCAGCTTCTGATAGGCTAAAGTCGATCACAGGGAAGTTGATTCCCTCTTCAGGGAACCGAGGTTACAGTCGTAACCGAGGCGTTCCTTTTCGCTGCATCGTAAGTTACAACAATATGGGAAAGTAAATACCCACTATGCCATGGTGACTAGTGTCTAGAATGAATCCTGTTTGGAGCACAACTAAGACTGCAGGACCTGGGAGCCTGGAGTGGAGCCCAGGTCAAGGTCATAAAACCTGATGAATGTGTGCACCTCTTTCTGGGTGACCCAAAGCACACAAAGAGTTGATCAGACTTACGCCACATGGCAGTTCTCCCAAGTGCCCTCACTTGGCAAAGCAGATTTAATTTCTTCTGGTCTGACATACGAAGGGGCGGAGGACATAAGGCCTGCAGCACAACAGATCGGGCCATATTAGTGGGGACCTTAGGAACATAACCCAGCATAGGGTGAAGACAAGCCTTCACCATGCCAGGTGCAAACTCCAAACATGAAGGGGAAACCAAAATGGCTTGTAAGTCTCCAATTCTTTTGAGAGATGTAATGGCCAATAGAAATAAAGCCTTCAAGGTCAGAATTTTTTATGAAACCTCCTTGATTGGCTCAAAGGGAACAGCCGAAATCCCTCCAGTACTAGGGCCAAATACCATGCGGAAACCCTTGTGTGAGCTGTAGGCCTGAGCCTCAAAGTGCCACAGGAAACGAGATACTAATGGGTCCCTCCCCTAGGATACACCACTCAAAGGAGTGTGGTAAGCAGCAATAGCCGCAACATACACCTTTAACATAGAATGGGATAACCCTGCCAAGAAACTTTAATAGTTAACGGGGTCTAAATGACGAATCTCGTACCATGAAGAGAGCAATCCTTATTTAAAAGCATAAAGTTTCCTCGTGGAGGGAGCTCTGGAGTGAGGATTGATCTCAATAACCTCAGTTGAGAGACCATCCTCTATGAGTTGGGGACCCACATTACCACAGCTTCCAAACTCTGGGCGGGGATGAAATATTGAGCCCGTCGCTTGAGATAGAAGGTTCATCCTGATCGGAATCTCCCAAGGGGAGCCGTCGGGGAGGAATATCTAAACTCGAGTTGGCCAACGAGGAGCCACTAACAGCAGAAGGGGCACCCTCCTGGGCGCGTGGGAGGGTAAATAAAATAAAATAAAACTATTTTATACATAGTTTACCCAAAAATGTCATCATTCTTCATCATTTGCTCACCCTCATGATTGTTTGCAACCTTTATGATTTTCTTTTTTCTGGGGAACACAATAGATTACATTCTGAATGTCCATACAAAGAGCGGACAATGTTATACACTGCCAAGCTTCAAAAAGACAAAAAAGGTCCTTTAAAATACCATAAAAGTTATCCATATAGAATAGATTAGATTCAACATTATTGTCATTGTACAGCCAATGAAATGCAATTAGCATCTAATTTAGCATCTGTCTGTCTTTCTATCTTCATTAACATGCTTTGTTTATTTACATTTTATTTCAAAAAGGCCATATTTTTATTAAAACTTTATTTTAAAAAGGCCATATTTGAAATGGAAATATGAATTAACCTTTATTACAAACAAAAGCACAACATATGCCAATTTCTTCTTTGTTTCGAGCCTAAAAGCTACAAATTTGAGTCAGAAAGTCAGAAAGAAAGAGAAAAAAATTAACAAATGCAACTGTAATATAAACCTGCATTATGCATAACTGTTTATGTCTGGTGTCGGTCTTATACTTAAAAAGCACATTTTGGTAAATCATTGAGCATTGTTTTCTGTGGGCTGTCTGAGACTGACCTTAGTGAAACCAGTCAAAGTTGATGAATCATACAAATAATAATAATAATAATAATAATAATAATAATAATAATAATAATAATAATAATAATAATAATTGGTCAATAAATGTGGAAGCACCATACTTCAGCACCATAAAACTAACTAAAACTATAATCATAATACAAACTAAAATACAATAAAAATTACAGCAATTATAATCAATGGTTCATAATTGGGAAAAGGAGCAGCTCCATATCTAATGATGTCTATTAAATAAAGCTCTGAAACTTGAGGGAATTAAAGCTCATCTGTGAAGTCATTATCATAATTATTAAGATCATTTGCAAAATCTCATGGCAAATTTGTCAAGTGAGCAAAAAAAGATCGAAGATATGCTTTAAGTTCAGCAATGAAAGCTTGAAAAAAGAAAGATTCAGTATTGTAAAGTTGTAGTCTCTCTCTCTCTCTCTCTCTCTCTCTCTCTCTCTCTCTCTCTCTCTCTCTCTCTCTCTCTCTCTAGGGAATTAAAGCTCATCTGTGAAGTCATTATCATAATTATTAAGATCATTTGCAAAATCTCATTGCAAATTTGTCAAGTGAGCAATAAAAGATCGAAGATATGCCTGCTCTCTCTCTCTCTCTCTCTCTCTCTCTCTCTCTCTCTCTCTCTCTCTCTCTCTCTCTCTCTCTCTCTCTCTCTCTCTCTCTCTCTATTTAGTCCTGTCACCAGAAATGTCCACTGAATTTAGACATTATTGCTTCTTGATTTATGGTGAAAAATGTAGAATTGGACACCAATGTGCAGATTAAACACTCAGCCTGTCTTCTCTCTGCATAGACAGCAGTTTGTTGATGGATGCACTAACTTCAGGACTGTTTCTCCTCTCTTTCCTCATCTTTTCCACTGTTCAGTCTTGTATTACACAATCAAGCATTCCGTGAAAAGCAGCAATGACAGTCCCAACTCTGACGGCTATAATTATCTATCTGAAGAGCAGGAAGGGAACATCAGAGAGACGTCCTGCTTTAGTGGGCGGAGAGAGCTGTCACACACCCAGTCACCCCCCGCTGTAGCCCGTATGTGGAATGAGCTCTCAATCCAATGTTAAATTTTCACCTGTCAACTGCAATTCATTCAAATTCATCCAAAAAGGAAAGTTGTTTTCATCATACTATATGTTATTTTGTTATTTTCTTAAATCAAATTCAGTGAGAATATAATGATATAACTTTCATTTTTGAGTGAACTACTCCTTTAAAATCTAGTGAGGAGTGAAATTTTCTTTTTTTCTTTTTCTTTTTCTTTTTTTTTTTTTCATTGATCTACCTGGTTCAAATCACGATGGAAGTAATCAAGTGGTTTCAGGTGGCCACGCAGACGGTGCATTTTCGGTTCAGCGCACTTAAATATCAGCATCTCTTCTGCATGAGCAGCATTTAGCCTCTCTGTTATTTCTGAGTTTGGTTTCAAGGTGACACTGTAGGACAGCTGATGGGGAGTTCACACACACAGAGATATGTAGCAACAACACTTCATTCATTTTCAGTGAGAGTTGGCAATTTCCAGCAACATGATTGACAGCTGCTCTTGATGGGATGCAAAAAAAGTTTAACCCTATGTTAATTAGAAGAAACACTTCTACCAATATGAGTGAAGACATTGGTGTGCACTAGATTTGTGAGATACTAGTTGAGTGTTGTGAGATTCCTGACTGTGTTTAAGTCAAGTCAAGTAAAGTCATCCTCATTTATATAGTGCTTTTAACAATGTAGATTGTTTCAAAGCAACTTTACAGAGACTAACGTATAATTTAGGGTAACAGACATTGTTTTGGCTTTATAGCGGTTCTTTAATAAAGTTATTTTCCAGCTAAAGTTAGTTTTGATTGATTCACTTCCGTCGCAACGATCATTTGTTATTAAATTAGGGGGCACTAAGACGACACCATTCTCTCTACACAGACTTTAAACGTGAACCTGTGAGAAACGCTGATGGCGTTCACATGCGCATTAAGAATTGGTTCTATAGTTATGTGCATTTGAATATATGTGCGCAGGTTTGGAATTCCCTACAGACCAAGCCTAAACAAAGCACTGGTCTTTCCTTATAAATTTTGATACAGAATTTTATTTTAGTTTGTCATTTCGGGGTAGGTACGCGAAACAAATTTTCCCGACAACGCTATCTGTAGAGTGGTAAAGGGATCCTTCAGCACCGCAGTGGCACTTCAGCACTGCGTTGTCATCGGGTCCAGGCGAAGGTCCTTCGTAATATCTGGATACGGCCTGGATCCGGGAGGCTGCGAGAAAACCTTGGTGTTCCCGGTACCATCTGACCTAATCTATGCAGCCTAACACTGGATTATAGAAGTCTATAAAGTGTTATGTGTATGCTAGGTCAAAGAGATGTGTTTTTAATCTAGCTTTGAACTGACGGAGTGTGTCTGCTTCCCGGACAATGGTAGGAAGACTGTTCCAAAGTTTTTGTGCTAAATAGGAAAAGGATCTACTGCCAGCAGTCGATTTTGATATTCTAGGTATTATTAACTGGACGGAATTTTGAGATCGCAATAGACGTGGAGGAATATAATGCGTTAAGAGATCGCTCAAGTACTGCGGAGCTAAACCATTTAGTGCTTTGTAAGTAATCAGCAATATTTTAAAATGTATGCAATGTTTAATAGGGAGCCAGTGCAGTGTTGACAGAACCGGGCTAATATGGTCATACTTCCTGTTTCTGGTAAGAACTCGAGCTGCTGCGTTTTGGACCAGCTGTAATTTGTTTATTAAGTGTGCAGGGCAACCACCCAGTAGAGCATTACAATAATCTAGCCTTGAGGTCATGAACGCATGAACTAATTGTTCCGCATTTGTCATTGAGAGCATATGGCGTAATTTAGATATATTTTTAAGATGGAAAAATGCGGTTTTACAGATACTAGACACGTGACTTTCAAATGAAAGATTGGTATCAAAGAGCACACCCAGGTTCCTAACCGACGACGAAGACTTAACAGAGCAGCCATCAAGTGTTAGACAGTATTCTAGATTATTACGTGAGGACGTTTTTTGTCCAATAATTAGAATCTCTGTTTTTTCAGAATTTAGTTGTAGGAAATTACTAGTCATCCAATTTTTTATATCAGCTATGCATTCCGTTAATTTTGTGAATTGGTAAGTTTCGTCTGGGCGTGAAGAAATATAGAGCTGAGTATCATCGGCATAACAGTGAAAACTAATGCCATGCTTCCTAATGATATCTCCTAATGGTAGCATGTACAGAGTGAACAGCAGCGGTCCTAGTACTGAGCCTTGTGGTACGCCATACTGAACTTGTGATGGATAAGACATCTCTTCATTTACTGCTACAAACTGATAACGGTCAGATAAGTATGATTTAAACCATGCTAATGCAATTCCACTAATGCCAACATAATTTTCGAGTCTATTTAAAAGAATGGTGCGGTCAACAGTGTCAAATGCAGCACTTAGATCGAGTAACACTAATAGCGAGATACAACCACGATCGGATGATAGGAGCAAATCATTTGTGACTCTGATGAGAGCAGTCTCGGTACTATGGTACGGTCTAAATCCTGACTGGAAATCCTCGCAGATATCATTTCTTTCTAAAAAGGAACATAGTTGTGAGCATACTGCCTTTTAAAGTTGCGTTTTTTTAACAAGCGGTTTAATCATAGCCAGCTTAAAAGTACATATCCTAGTGACAAAGATGAATTAATGATATTAAGAAGAGGATCTATGACCTCTGGAAGCATCTCTTTCAGTAGCTTAGTCGGTATAGGGTCTAACATACATGTTGTCGATTTAGATGATTTAGCGAGTTTAGTAAATTCTTCCTCTCCTATAGCAATGAATGAATCATTTTTTTTCTTCAAGGAGACTACAATGCACTGTCTGATGCGATACTGTAGTAGATGGTTGCATAGTTATAATTTTCTCCCTGATGTTATCAATCTTGTTAGTAAAGAAGTTCATAAAGTCATTACTGCTGTGCTGCTTGGAAACATATGGGGTTGAAGATTTATTTCTCGTTAGTTTAGTCACAATTTCAAATAAATACCTAGGGTTTTGTTTATTTTCTTCTAATAGGTCTGAAAAATAAGCAGATCTAGCAGCTTTTAAGGCCTTTCTGTATGCAATCGAACTGTCTTTCCATGAAATGCGAAATACCTCTAGTTTTGTTTTCTTCCAGCAATGCTCCATTTTTCTGGCTGCTCTCTTAAGGGCCTGAGTGTGCTCGTTGTACCACGGCGTTGGACTATTTTCTTCAATCTTCTTTAAGCGCAAAGGAGCAACTGTATCTAAAGTGCTGGAAAAGAGAGAGTTAAAAGTTTCTGTCGCAATATCTAGTTCTTCTAAGCTATCCGGGATGCTGAGATGATGAAACTGATCAGGAAGATTATTGATAAAGCAATCTTTAGTGGCAGAAGTGATAGGTCTAACATATTTGTAACACGGAGTCGGCTTTGCAGCCTTGGCTAAATGAAGTTTACACGAGACTAGATAATGATCTGAGATGTCATCGCTCTGCTGCAGAATTTCAACGGCATCAACATTTATTCCATGTGATAATATTAGATCTAGAGTATGATTACGAGAATGAGTAGGTCCTGACACATGTTGTCTAACTCCAATAGAGTTCAGAATGTCTTTAAATGCCAATCCCAATGCATATTTTTCGTTATCTACATGTATATTAAAATCACCAACAATTAGTACTTTATCTGCAGCCAATACTAACTCTGATAGAAAATCAGCAAATTCGTTGATAAAGTCTGTATGGTGCCCTGGTGGCCTGTATACAGTAGCCAGCACAAATGTTAAACATGATTTATCATTTACACTAGATAGTGTTACATTTAGCAACAACACTTCAAAATAATTATATTTAAAACAAGACTTCTCAGTAATTCTGAAGATATTACTATAAATTACAGCAACACCTCCCCCTTTGCCTTTCAGACGAGGTTCATGTTTATAGCAGTAATCTTGCGGGGTGGACTCATTTAAAGTAATATAATTGTCTGGTTTTAGCCAGGTTTCTGTCAAACACAGCACATCTACGTTATAGTCTGTAATCATATCATTAACAATGAGTGCTTTTGAAGTAAGGGATCGAATATTCAGCAACCCGAGCTTTATCATTTGTTCATCCGTATTATATCTGTTTTTTATTTGTTGAACATCAATTAAATTTTTACCCTTGAATGGGTTTAGGAGTTTTTTGTATGTCCTAATTCGGGGAACAGACACAGTCTCTATATGATGATATCTAGGTGAAAGAGGCTCTATGTGATGGGATTTATGTGACCTCGGTGACGTGAGACAGCTAGCAGACGGTCGGTTAAGCCAGTCTGTCTGCTTCCTGACCTGAGGCCCAGATTGTCATGTTTGAGCTCTAAGACTATGTGCCATATTACTAGAGAGAAGAGCAGCACCATGCCAAGAGGGATGAATACCATCTCTTTTCAACAGGTCAGGTCTGCCCCAAAAACTTTTCCAATTGTTTATGAATTCTATGATATTATGCGGACACCAATTAGACAGCCAGCCATTAAGTGAATACAATCTACTAACTATCTCATCACTCCTGCGAACAGGAAGGGGGCCAGAGCAAATTACAGTGCCTGACATCGTACTTGCAAGTTCACACACCTCTTTAATATTAATCTTTGTGATCTCCAACTGGCGGAGTCTAACATCATTAGTGCCGACGTGAATAATAATCTTAGAGAATTTACGATTAGCATTAGCCAGCACTTTTAAATTTGCTTTGATGTCAGGCGCTCTGGCTCCCGGCAAACATGTGACTATGGTGGCTGGTGTCTCTATTTTCACGTTCCGTGTGATCGAATCACCAATAACTAGGGCACATTCAACAGGATTCACAGTGGGTGTTTCACTGAGTGGGGAGAATCTGTTTGATGTTGTAATGGTAAGGGAAGTGCAGTGTTTTGTCCCGCGACTACAGCGTCTCACCGTCACCCAATTGCCCTGCTGCACGGGCTCTACTTCAGCTGGAACTGAACAGTGTACAGAGTTCACTAAGCTAGTCGCATCCAAAGCAGTATCTAAAGCCCTTGCACTCTTACAATTAACCTCGATTAAAGTTTGGATGCGTGTCTCTAGTTCTGAAATCTTCCCCGTCAGCTTTACTATCTCCCTGCATTTATCACATGTAAATCCTGTGCTGACGGAGAAGGCTATGCTATTGTAATGATTTATGTCTGTGTTCCTCTGTCCTGCCCCGTGTTCAGCAGTTCCCCGTTATGTTGATTTAGTTTCCTCGGGTGTTTCTGATTAGCCACGCCCCCTTGTTATCTTGTTTAGCTTGTCTGTCTGTGTATTTAAGCCCTGTGTTTAGTTCAGTCTTGGTCAGTTATTGTATATTGTTGCACCATGGTGGTTGTTCTGTTCCTGAGTCTCAGTCCTGAGTTTGTATATGTGAAGTTTTGAGTTTATTTAATAAAAGACTACTGCACTTGGATCCTGCTTCCTCCTCTGCTTCAACCAAGACGTAACAGCTATACATGTTACATGAGGTGCAGGTGACAATAAGAGGAGATGAAATGACTCACCGTGTTTGTTGACTGATACTCACCACAGTCTTTTAATGAACTTGTAAAAGGCGCGAGAGAAAAGAAATAAATAAATAAAGAGTGCACGGAAGGCGCGAGCGCGCTTGAGAATAAATAAATAAATAAAAAGCGCACGGATGGAATGCAAACAGGCTAGCGAATTACTAGCGTGTTGTGCTAGCAATAACGATTTAGATTGAAGCTTGCGATGTCAGGTTAACTTTCTGTCCAAATGCTACGATATACATTAAAAACATATGCATGTTAAACTTTAGTCTCAAAACGATTAACACATGCATGCACAATTATCCATGCACTTGATAAATGTTGCAGATGTTTTACTATCCACAACCAAATGCCCTCTTGCATGTGCAAACTTCAGAATTAAATGAATGTGTAGCAATTTGTACAGATAGAGACATTTTTTGTAAATACAAATGTTTTCTTTTGTATTAGTGTATCATAATTTGCACGTGGAACAAAGAAGATGATTGTGCATTTGTGGATCAGGTGACACGCGTGCATTCATTGACGTCGTTTTCAAGCATTTCACAACCCACACGCAAACAACTACAAATGAATAGGCTAGGTACTATTAATGTGTGCATGACTACCCGTCTATTTGACAAATTCACAAATATGCATTACTACATTTAAACCAATACTTTACTACTTGTATGTGCAAAATCCAGAATTACATGAATGTACAGCATTTTGCACAAATAGAAATTTAAAATGTTCGCTGTCGCTCGTCAATATAATGGCAGTGAATAGCGACCAGCATCAAACTTAAAAAAAAAAGTATAGAATGGTCCCATGCAACACAAATGTTCTGGGGGTACACAATAGGGTTTGGTAAAAAAAAATGTAATTTTTTTTTTTTTTTTGCATTATTTAATGAAAATCCTGACCTTGGCCGTTGGTCTTCTGTGCTCGACTGTGCGACTTGAGACTCTATTAGCGCAGCAGTTCACTCTGTCTCGCCCAGAAAAAGTAGAGAGAAATCAAGATGAACAAGAACACACCATGAAACAGCTAGAAATCACACAAAAAAAGGCGGTGTGCTTTCTTCTCTGAATTGAATATCTCCGGACCGGGATTCTGGCTTTCAGATGACCTTCAGAATGACTGTTGACATATGTGAATTTATACGACAACAACTTGTTACGGCAAACACAATGTAGATATTCACCTCAGAAGGTGCATACTGTAGATTGTATTATATGTCGCGTTTTTCGTCTTGATTTCTCACAACTTGTGTGCATTTTCTGTGAGAGTTGGAGAGAACTGTGCCGCTGATAGAGTCTGATGAACGCTCATGTGATCTGAAAAAGAAAGAAGGACATACGGCATTAGAACAACACCAGGGTGAGTAAATGAAGACTTTTTCATTTTAGGGTGAACTAACCCTTTAATTACAATAATATAATATTTATGAAAATATAAAACATGGAATATTTTACATTTTATTATTATATAATTTTATAAATAAAACCTAAAATATTTAATGAAATTAACATATAATAATACTCACTTTTAATAATGAATAATATTAGCCTTCAGCAAAAAGAAAAAAAAAAAAAAAAATTATTATTTTTTTAATAGCACAATATAGCCACTCAACAAGGTCATCTGCCCAGACCTCCATTTAGGATCTAAATTGTTGTCTGTTCCGTGCACATTTAGCACACTCCAAATTTAGGGATAATGATATGGCTGATAAGGAGTAGCAGTTTGATTCAAGCTGTGCTCTTACATCTTCAAGGAACCCCGTGATTGTCTGCGCATCCTTCCGGCTGTGATTTCCCAAAGTGGATGATGCAGTAACTCAGTGTCCCCAGTATTGACCTCTGACCAATGCAGACTGCCAGACAGGTTGTCATCATCATCAACCACAGACAGATGATACCTGCAGAGATGAAGGTTTTAGCCAATCATATTCACTGGCTTTTACCCCAACCAGAGTCTGTCTGCTCCATTTGTGTCTGAAACGCAGTTGGTGGCCAGTAATAGTCTCACTGCATCGTGACCAGGGAGCTTGTGGTACAGGGTCACGCCAGGCTGTGCTGACAGGATGTGTTAGCAGTGCTTACCCGCCGCTGGCCAGTGTCGCCCTCTTTAGAGCTCTAGGGTGCACCGCTGGAGGAAGACTGCCTGGTTTTGCATCTGTGGCCCACTCCCACTGCGTCCTCTAAAAGCATTATGCCACTCTCTTTCTGCCACCGAGGCTCGGGCCATCATTTCCTGTAGCGTCACACTGACTCTTCTGAGCCATAGCACTCACACCCCAGCTTTAACTCCACCAGAACACGTCAGCCAAATTGCATCGACGGAGATGGATTCAGACTCACACATTTCTCCCTCTTAGGAGACATAAAAATAGAAACAGATGAGACAAGTGTTAAGAGACAATTAGAGCTCCATACACATTACTGAAGGCTCTGAGTTTGACTAATTAGAATGTTTCAGTTTTCCTTGTGCACAGAATGAGCAAGGTCAATTTGTAATTAAGCGGAATTACAGCAAACTGGATCTCAGAAAGCAAAGCTATAAACATTATTAAAGGCACACTATGCAAGATTTGTACCTTAATATAACAGCTTCGAAATCATTTCGATGGTAAACGAACTGGTAGTAGGGCGAATCATCCCGCAAATGACAACCAACCAGCAATGCAAGTTTGAGAGTGGCGCCCCGCCAAATCTCGCGAGAATCATGACTTGCTTTACGGCACGACGTCATATACATCAACAACATATGAAGCAGCCTCTATGGAAGACACTAGCACGCATTTAAGACATGAATCGTGGCAGAGTCGGCGAAGAAAGCGCAGTCGGAAGAGTGCAGGGACGGCTCTGCGTGAGTGGTATTTACGACAGTAAAGTACTCCACAGCAACTCTAGGGGTCGCTGTTTGAGAAAAACAGAAACTGCATAGTGTGCCTTTAAATAAAAACTGTAAAAATATATTAAGGAGCACATCTGTTTTCACCATTGATAAGAAAGCAGCATATAGAGTGATTTCTGAAGGATCATGTGACAATGAAGACTTCAGTAATGACTGCTGAAAATTGTATAATAATTTATTTAAAAAAAGTGTAAACATTTTATAATAGAAAAGTTATTTTAAAAATTGTAATGAAGTTATTGTAATAATATTTCACAACATTGCTGTTATTTTTTTTATGTAATTTTGATCAAATAAATGTAAACGTGAGCATAAGAGACTTATTTCAAAAACATATTTCTAAAAAAATTCTGACAAATTGTCACAGTGTGTGGCTGAGGAGGAAGTGTATGAATAAAGTCAAATTAAATAATTTTAACATCAATCATAATGAACAGGAGAATAACATAACCACATACACCTAAACGCATATCAATGCAGGACAAAGACCAGACTGAAACTGAGGACATATATACACAGGCAAACCAAGGAGCAAACAAGATAATTAACGAGGTGATTAACAAGACACAGGTGAATCGGATGAATAAATGAAACTCGTGGGGGGAAACTGGGTCAAAGGCAAACTAACACAGAAGACAAAATCAAAAAACACAAGTGTATTAGTACAGTAGTCTCAGTTCCTGGAAAAAGTTGTTGTTATTATTATTATTGTAATAATTATTATTATTTTAATGCAAGTGCATTTCTTATGAAACTCTCATGGGGAGGGAGTCATAAAAAATATTATATTTGGGGCAACATTTATTATGAAAGCATTATACAAATAATTTTGAATTATTAATAACTCTTTTAATTAATAATATTTTACAGATCATATTTAATCTTTTTTTTCCACTTCAATGAAAAGATACATTCCAATTATTTAATTTTTAAAGATTTTTTAAAGAATTACACTTTACAAAAAAAAAAAAAAAAAAAATAGTATGCATATTTTTATATTAATATATCCATATTAATTTTATTATATTAATATTTATAATATATGTTGGTATATAGACTAGAAAATATAGAGGAAATTTTGAGAAGCAGGATATTAAAGCATATTTGCTCTCTATTTAATCTCAGTGGTATCTATAAGAAACAACTGCTACACTAAAGAGACCTAATTTGTGATTTTCTTTCCAGCAGGATCCATTGTGCTCAGAGTTGCATTTTAAGTATGTTACCTAAGGTACTTGTGGTCCACAAAACAGACATTAAGCGGTCCGATTTCAGTTCATTTTCTCCTGCAGTTGCAGACACCAACTCATCTATAACATTCCCTCCCTCTAATGTTCTCCATCATAGCAGCAGGTGAAAATGGATCTGACTAACTATAAACTTCGGTTGTTGGATTGCCAGTTGTGCTGCAGGTGAAAGTCAAGAAGAGTTAAACTTGTTTAGGTGGTGAAAGCGCATCCTCTTTACCAGATCCCATCTCCACCCACTATAGAGTCTATGAACAGAGTGGAAACGTGGAAGTGGTTGCTCCAGGATTGAGCGGATACAGCTGTGCATATCAATTTAACAGGCCATAATGCAATAATTAATAAAGAAATAGCATCTGGTCCAAAAATAGCAATGGAAATTGAATTTTTAATTTTATTAAACATAATAAATTACTTGCAGTAACCACCGACAAAAAACAAAACTTGTTTTGTTTATGCTAAATTAAAAAATAATTAGAATAAAAATATGTGGATGGAAACCCAACTACTCCCTCTTTTCAGGTGTGTAGTCTGTTAAATATTATGTAAAAATACAAATGTTGTATAAAAATGGTGTTTCCATCCAGGGGGGTTGAAAATGGCATCAGATTTCGGTAACACTATTTCGATGGATAGACATTCTACTAACTATAGGTAACTTTGCAACTACATGTCAACGAGCCATTAGAGTATTATAAGACTCTCTGCTTAATATATGCTAACAATTTATTTTGATGCTCCCCCAACAGACATTCTACTGACTATGAGTAACTTTGCAATTACATGTCAACTTATTCTACTAACCCTAACACCTAACCTAACAGTCTACTAATACTAGAGTTACTTATAGTTAGTAGAATGTATATAGTGGCCAATGTAACCCAGATTTCTGACCTTTAAACGTGGTGTGACGAGGCGTGGAAAACCTAAAATGGAGCTTGAGCGGAGTGATTACAGAACACTTTGAGGGAGGAGGGGAAATATCTGCCGCTCCAGTCCGCACACATACTGCGCCATCGACACAGCGCTCCCTGCTTTTTTCTTCCCACTAAGTGTGTTTTCTTATCTCCTTTACCGCTCAGGAGCACACAGGTCTGGCCTGCTGTGATTACACACCCTTTATCTTACAGTCAGGCCGGCTCCGGCCTCGCTACATCACTCGACTGGGCTTTCACCTGAGCTCTGTTTGCTCGTCAGCACTCTTAAGGAGATTTTTAGGACGTGGCCAGCGGTTGGATAAGTCAGTGATTTAGTGCAGGCGAGTGCAGGACTGCTGACAGCGTGGCTATTTACTACAGACGGTGAGGATGGGGCATGTGAGAGCTCAGGTTGGGGAGGATGCTCAGTGACCCATTTTCTGGGTGTGATAACAGTGTGGTGTGACGGGAGACTGAGTAAAGATACCTTTGTCTCACCCTGTGACAAAAATGAAAAAGGGGGGAGACGGCAAGAGAATGAGGTTGCGGAAGAAGGAGGAGGAGGACAGCTGGCTGCTTGAACAGGCGTGCTGATTGATTAGATGAGAGAGGTGTAATCTGAGAGGTGTAATGTGAGCCATCTCCACTGATGTTAAGGCCCTCTCCTCCTGCTATCGATCCCTTGGGCTGCCTGGAACAAGAAAGGAGGTTCCAGCTCATTGGGCTACCGCTACCTGTGTAATCACTCTCCCCGAATTGGAGGAAACCCAGGGGAATGGGGCAGTGGATGGGTAGACAGTGCCGTCTCTGGTGGGAAAGAGCTTATCTGTTGAGCTCATCAGACTGCCTTTCCAGCCTGTAAAATAAACGGACTGAGATGTTGCAATAAGCCATTATATGCTGAGGACTTTATACAGTACACGTATGCAAACTCAGAAGCTGAACAACCTGGAGTTTCACAATTGTTGCATTGCAAATAGTGTCAAAACACAATTCATGATGCAAGTGAATGTTTCTGCAACTTCAGCCACTTTTTTAAAACTTTACCATTTTACCCTTTTTCCAGAGACAAACTTTTAACTTTAAAATATGACAAACCATTATAAAAAAATGTTTGCCCCTAATAAAAATAAATAATATACTTGTTACAGTATGCAGACATAGGAAAGGAAGATGGATGGTGAATAGTGATTTATTGATACTGTAAAGGTGCAGTGATGAGGTAAGCAGGGTTGTGGAGCCCAAAGGATGACCTTAATGGAGACAGGGCGATCGCTGTCAGGTCAGACAATGAACTGTGGTGAGGAGTGTGCATTTGTAGTGGCAGAGATGAAGGTGATGACACGCAGGTGTGTGTGATTGGAGATGACGTGCAGGTGGGGGACCAGGAGGGATGCTGGGAAATGAAGTGCAGAGGATGGTGACTAGGTAGATATGTGACCGTACTTAAATAATAATTTATTACTTTATTATTTTAAAAAGTAAATAAGTTCAAAATAAAAACCGGTTTCGATTGTCAGCAGCACTAAGAATTGTATATAAAAAATAAAAATAATCTTATTTTATGTAAAATTACAATACTGATATTTATGACTTAATTTCTTCAATCCACAAACCAAATATTTATTTTGTCGGTATCCCGCAGGCAGAACCTGATTTTACCAAGTGCAACGTTCCAGGATCAACATCTTTGTTGATACTGGAACAACATTCCAATTAATCATATTTAGTGGGCAAGTTGTAAGGATGTTCCACTGAAGGCAAGTTTGTAGAGAACCCAAGTGCAGTTTATTTACAGTTTATTTAGAACAGGGGATCACATGACAGACATGAAACAGAAACATGAAACAAAACCAAATCGTGACATAGGTTTACAGTTTATGTCCAGTTTAGGCTTACAACCAGGGTTAGGTGCTTTTACATCAGTGTTATTCACCTATCATTTCCCCATTGATTTAAGGGATAACTTATGGGTAGGTTTAGGTTTAGAATATGGTTAGGATACAATTTTTGGACAGGAATGTTTTTCCAGGATCAACAAAATATGTTGTCTAACTCGGCAAAATCAGGATGTGCAAATCACAGCGAGCCCTTAAGGCAAGTGTTATTTTTGAACGTTTCACCTTATTATTTCCATGATGAAATCACGTGACACACCGCAGCCACAATAGCGATGTATTACAGATGTATTGCTTTTATTTCCTTTTCCCCTTTTAATTCAAAATATTCACAAACTTGTTAACCATATCATGAAACATCTAATATTCAGATTCTCAAATATGTGTAAGTGAATGCATATTGTCATTTAAACACCTTTATGATTGTCATGTTAGCTGATCTATAATGTGCGATGGGGAACGCCATGCTAGCTATCATGTAGAAAGCCATGTCTGTTTATATTTTTATCTATAGTAATATACAGCATTGTGCCTGTGAACACTGTTTGAGTGAACAGAAATGACAGCCGCTCAGCCACCCTAATGAAAACAAACATGGCTGCACGCATCGCTTGACCGTTTCATTCATAGCCCTATATTTATATTATTGTGCTTATATGCCCTATAAACTTTTGTTACGGTATTTCTGTGACAATTTGAGTGTCTGTGACATAAAATAAACACATCATGTGCCTGTTTACACTGTTTGAGTTTGTGCGAATATGAATCCATGACATCCACTTATCCACTTATCCAGCTCGCCTCTCTCTATGTTAGTGTTAAAGCCAATTTGAATCTGGCAAAATTTGATGTCACTGTACATTCTAGAATTCCATATGTTAGGGGCACAGAAATAACAATCCCACATGTGGGACCGTATGACTCAAGCTAGAATATTTAAAACTTGCGTGTGAAAGGGTTAAGCTTCTCTGTTCTTGAAAAGCGATTCCTATTACAATAATGGGAAGATGGTTGGTGAATGTTGCACTCCCAAACGCACATTAAAGTCACCTAAACTGGAATTAATGGAATTCATGTGGCAGCATTTACTGCAATATGAGCCGCTCTGAGCCGCTGCAAACACCGGCAGATCATGAGCTGCTCACATGTAAGAACACATTGCTGCATTGATTCGATAATCACACTAAGCCATATTCTGATGTAGAATTTATTTTGAATAATCGTGCAGGTAGAAAGACTGCATGCTTGATTGGTCATACACTCAAATCTGCATTTGTTTCTGGTCTCAGAGTTCACCTGGCTCACTCCAGGGGAGCGGAAACTCATTGACAGGGAAGATTGCTCATGATGGACAGTCAAGAATAAATTTCATCTCATCTCACTCTTATATAACTCAGGAATGAGCTGCCTAATGTGATGCCGGGTGCCAGTCGAGAGAAAGAGTGGCTTTGGGGATTAAACCATCCCGTCTCCAGGGGACAACGGGACGCCAGCTGATGCGGATGCGGCCACTGCTGGATGTGCGTGGAGTCGTGTAAGGAGCTTTGGTGGGGTGACGAGTATTCGGCTGACAGTCATTGGGATTAGTTCCCTGCACAGGCATAAAGAGAGATTGGCTGTAAAAACAGATTTCTCTTTCCGTCCTTCATTGGGGGTTAGCGTGGGTCTTTAATCTGACTGCCTTCCTCTATTGCATTTCAGCTCTCTCAAACTTCCGCGCTGTATCTTAAAAGTCTCGCAGAACTCCTGGCTTTGCATTAATGACAAGTTGGTTTTAGTAGTGTAATATCTGTGCTATTTTTCATCTTAGAAATGTGATTAATGAGCATGAGACTGCAAATTGTCATTTTTAAGCTCACATACATCACAAGCATTCATAAAGTTAATGCATAGTTAAGTTTTTAGCATCCAAATAAAGAGAAGTCATTCTGAGACTCCATAATGGAGCATCATTTTTAGTGGCCCATACCTGAAATATCTGTTTTTATTGTGCATTTAAAACAGCATGCAATGGTAATAATACACTACTTTTCAAATGTTTGGGATTAGTATGTTTTTTTTACAGAAATTAATACTATAATTCAGCAAGGATGCATTAAATTACTGTTACAATAAATTTTTTTTTTTCTATTCAATTTCAGCACTCTCGCTTCATTTTAGAAGTCTTGCAAAACTCCGAGCTTTGCATTAAAGACAAGTTGCTTTTAGTGCAGTATCTTTATATATATTTTCTCATCTTAGAAACGTGATTAATGAGCACAAGAATGCATATTGTAATTTTTAAGCTTTCATACATCACTAGCATTTATAAAGTTAAAGCATAGTTAAATCTTTAAAAATAGCTCTGCTGCTCTTCAACTCTCAAAATTGTACTTCTTAAACTCCACTTAGTAAACCCTTAGTACTTATTTCCCTGAATAATGCTTCTTAATATCGCTGTAAACACTGGCATATTTGTAATGGAGAGATGAGTGCTTCCTAACCTCATAATAGATTCGAGAGGCACATTAGCTAACAGTTCAACTCAAATTCCTTTAGTTTCATCATTTACTCATGATGCATGAGTTAGTTTATAGGATGCTGGATATTAGAAGTGGTTCTTTTCAGTGTGATTACGAAAAAGATTCTTCAAGATGCTGAGCACCTATGTTCAGATTTCACACCTTGTTAGGTCTAGTGTTTAAATGTACTTCAAAGGTGAGAGTGTGTGTTAGTGCTCACTAAGGAGGGTTCTAACAGCATTCCCTGATATCACCTTTCAGTAATCATCTAGATTGGAAGAAGAACATAAGCTTAAGCAGAGGTTGTTTTGAGAATGGTGCTAAATGGTGCAGCAAGACTCCATATCAAAACTTATTTGTACCATGCCAGGTTGTGAAATAAATAACTAGGCTCATTGCATCCTCAGACTACATATGGTACACTATGTGTCTCTTTCTTTGTCTATTTCACTCCGGTCAAGGCTGAATGGCTACTTTTTGAGGCAAAGATGCACAATGCATGTCTAGCAAACAAAGTGCTGTCAACCCAAGGGAAACATCTAACAGAAGTACCGTCATATTGCCTTCCATGATATTGCTTTACGGCAGTTGTGCAACTCTGCAATCATCATCATCACCTAGATCTTTCACTTCAGGGGAGGACAGAGGAAAATAAGCTAAAGTGGTCTAGCTCGCATGGGCCCTCCTTAGGGTTTGTATTTCTCTCAGCCCAGCATGCAACACTTACAAATATGCACTGGTAGAGAAGCATGAAGGATAGGCTATAATTTGAGATAGTAAATGGTGCAGTAAGACTCCTCTCCAATTACTTTCAAACATCTCTCTCCCTATGTCTATGCTATCAATCAGCTCCGTACTTGACCAAGGTTAAACTGGTCACTTTTTGTGTGCAATGAAAAGGGCATCCAAAAATAGAGAAGTCATTCTAAGACTCAAAAACTGAGCATAGATTTTAGTGGCCCATCCCTGACATCAGTCATTATTCAGTTGTTGTATGTTATTATTGAATGGGAACGTGTGTGTTGATGACTAATTTAGAGTAATAATAGCGTTTGATATACCATAGTCCATTACTACTACACAGGCAAACCAGTTAAAATACATAAAACCGCAATCTTTTTAGATTATAATGAATAGGTTTCAATGGTATATTGATCGCTGAACTAAAAATGGCCCCTGTTCACCTGACACATGCTTAAATTGCCTGTCTGCACAGTCTCAAAAAGTTGCCAGTATGTCAGAGCCTTAAGATAATGTGCAGGCCAGCGAGCTGTCGAACCTCAGCCAAAGACAGAGAAAAGAAACCAAAGGTACACCAATACTTCACCAGGATCTCAAGAGATGAGTCAACAGCTGACAGGGTTTTTTAAAGCTCATGTAAATAGGGACCCAGGAGCGTCCAGAGCGCGTCTGGCCTCACAGCAATGCTGAAGGGGAAGGCTGATGTCAGTTCCTCTTTCTTCTGCTGTCACTCCAGCTGATTGGAGCAGATACAGGGGGATCGTGACCCCTCTGGCACCCTCACACACAAACACCTCTGACTCATTTTGGCAATGGCTGTTTGTGATGGCAGTTCCCCTTCACCTAGGATGTCAGGGTTGGCACAGTTTCCAAGGTGATGGCTGTATCCGTCAAACAGCACGATCCGTGACCACACACAGAATGTACCTACACCATACAAATACGTATGTGCTACTGCATTTCTGGTTGAAACACACCAAGTCTTTTGATAATACATGCACAAATCTAGTATGTCAGTGGTTCCCAGAGGGAGTATGCGAACAAAATCATATTGAACATTTGTTTATTTAAAACATTATCTCATAACATTATGTATGCCATTGTATTGCATTCATGCCGCATTAAACTGTGTGTAAATATATAGATGCAGCTTGGTTTTGACACTGTATCTCATCACATACTTACCACTCGACTATCAGCTATCGGCATCACAGGCAGTGCTTTATCTTGGTTTATGTCATATCTCACTGATAGCAGAGGTGGACAGTAACAAAGTAAATTTACTTGAGGACTGTACTTACAGTAAGTACACTTTTTGAGTATCTGTACTTTACTTGAGTATTATTTTTTCTGGAAACTTTTTACTTTACAGTTTTTCTCGATTGCTTAAACACATTTCTTGAAACTATGCCTCGTATTCTCAAAACTATAAACACAAATCCATAACGTCTCACCCAATTCCCCAAACATCCTATTTTCAGGTCAAAATGAAGCTCTACACTCAAAACCATTCACTCTTGCTGAAAAATCACACACCTACAACATAGTCTAAGACACTGGTGCAATAAATTCAAAACAACATTTCCAAAACTGGTAAGTTATGTTGCTTGTGGTTCCCCCATCACAAACCTTTTCACATGATGAACACAAAAGACACAACCTGTGGATACATTGGCACATTTTTATTCATACACAGAAAACACTGTTTTTTTCCTGTTTTACTCTTTTCTTTTTTTTTTTACTCTTTTTTTTTTTACTCTCTCCTCTAAACATTTGTTTTATATTTACTTACAGTAAGATGTGTGTGGCCAACATATGACAGTAAAAGAGCACACACAAACCATATTCTTATATGGAATTCGATTTTTGTATTGGAATGGTAAAGAGTGTTGGTACGTGACAGGAGGGCTTCCACTCAAGAATACAATATGATGGACACGTCTAAGAATGTTCCACATATGGTTGAAATACCATCATCGGCCTAGAAAGATAACATTCTGGGAGTCAAGACTATAAAGGAGAAAGGAAGCCCTCCCTTCACTGTCACACTCTGTGCCACTCTGTGTGACTGTACGACTGCTGGCCTTTTCTTGCAAGAAAATAAACCTCATCAAAGACTGTTGGAAATGTTTGTCTCTTATTCAGTGATAGAATTTTGTTTGCCACCACACCTCCCTGAAGGTTCTCGAGGCGACGGTAAAGCGACTCAAATTTGGCCTTACTCGTAGCCGAGCCTCCCTCATAGTCATACCATTGATAAAGACATGGGCAACTAGAGTGGCTTGAATTTCATCTGACACTGCTTGTCTTCTTGTCCTTGCCCTTCCTCCTACTCATTCTTATCCCTCTTCCTTCACGTCTTTCTGGATCCATTGTTCCAAAACGCAATAAACTGATTTGGGCCCTTTTATATATCTATTGAAGGTTCTGATTGATGTGTGTTAAATTTTGACTCTTAGTGTTTCCACTTGGGTAATTGTGTGCTAACTGAGCTGAAGCTGTGCTGACTTGAGTGAACAATTTTGAATGCTAGTGCTTTCTAAATGACAACATGGTCTAAGCAATGAGAAATTAAGAGATTTGTGTGTAGAGTTTTGCAGTGACAGTTCAACAAATCTGACTCATGTGTCAAAACAGGGAATAGTGTTTATAGTTTAGTGAAATGGGTGTGCTTTTTGATAAATGGCGTTATGGTTTTGAAATTTTAGTTCAAAAGCCTGGTTATAGTGTTTAAGCAATCGAGAAAAACTGTAACTTCACTACATTTGAAAGACAAATATCGTACTTTTTACTCCACTACAATTCTGTCATGGTCCTTGAGTAGAAAGTAACATCAGTCAGTGGACGATTTTGGTTGCAGGGGTTGCATTTTGGTTGGAAATGAAAGTCGGGTTGACGTCAGAACCCTGCATCTGATTGACATCAGAACCCGACGTCAGATTGACGTTGGATATTGATTGAAAATAAATGTCAGGTTGACGTCAGAACCCGACTGATGTTGGTTCTGACGTCAACCCTATTTTCATTTTCAACCACAATACAACGTCTGTCCAATGTTGGAGATCAACGTCAATCTGACATTGGATTCTGACATAAACCTGATTTTCATTTTCAACGTTGGGTTTGGTTTTCTAAATGCGAATTTTGTCACTTTTTTGGAGCACACTAGATTATAGATATCAGTAAGGCTAACATATTCACACTAAAAGCCAAAAAACTTTAAATAGGGCAATATTTTAGGGAACAGCCATTTGGGTGTCCGAAACCATTGTGGACATTATTTAGTGCACTTATTCAATCTCATATTCAATCCCACTACTGGAACTGTGTTCTAGAAATAAATTTGATATTGATATGAGGGTAGGCAGGCATAGATTCAGAGGCATACGGTACTTTAAGTATTACATACAACAATGCAACAATAATAAAACAATGCATTAACATTACTTTTTACTTTTGATACTTAAGTATTTTTAAAAACGAGTACTTCTGTACTTTTACTTAAGTAAAAATAGGTCTTTACAACTTTTACTTGTAACGGAGTAATATTTGACCAGTAGTATCTATACTTTCACTCAAGTAAGGAAGTTGTGTACTTCGTCCACCTCTGACTGATAGACACATTTTTTTTTACTGTCCATAACTTCAAATCTTTTCTGTGTTCTCTCTCTCAAGGTGTCCCTCAAGGCTCTATTCTTGGAACACTTCTGTTCAGATTTATGTTACCGTCACATTATCCATAGTCATGGTCTCAGCTATCACTGTTATGCCGGTGACTTGCAAATGTACATATCAGCTCGCTCCGTCTCTGCTCTTCATTTGTACCATCATTTATTTTCTCTATTAATTTTTTATTTATTTAAAACATTACCTCATAACATTATTTATGCCGTTGCATTGCATTCATGCCACATTAAACTGTGTGTAAATAGATGCAGCTTGTGCCACTGCAGTGCCAAGATGGCTTTTGTTGAAACTAATTTCATTTGATTATTAAGAATTAAATAAATGGAATTTCAAGAATTTGACATAAAACATGACATACATTTAATAGGGTTATAAAAACTTTGCCTTTATAAAAGTAAAAACAAAATGCACCTGAAAATCGATTTATGGGGCAAATATTGTATTATTTAACATTAATATTAACTAGCTAGTTAAAAAGCTTACATATAACATAAAATTCCATTCATAAGAAAGAAATTAATATTTTGTATTCAGCAATGATGCATCAAATTGAACAAAAGTGACACTAAAGACATTTATAATGTTGAATAAATTATATTTAAAACAGATAATGTTCTTTTAAAATAAATCAAATAATCCTGAAAAATATCAGTTTCCACAAAAATATTAAGCAGCACAATTGTTTTCAACACTGTCACTGAAGACTGGAGTATTGACTGCTAAAATGAAGCTTTGCCATCACAGGAATAAATTACATTTTAAAATATATTAAAAGAGAAAACAGCTATTTTAAAATGTAATAATATTTCACAGTTTTAACTATATTTTTGATCAAAAAAATGCAGCCTGGTGAGCATAAGGGAGAACATTAAAAACCATGCTAACCACAAACTTTTGAACATTTGTGTACATTAGTGATATGCTGGTCTTTTTTAGTAGGGAAACATTGTTCTTAGCAATTGTTGGTATAAGTTAAGCTAAATCTCAGAGTTGCACCTTAATGATTGTTTTCTTTCTCTTGTTGTCTTGAAACTTTCCTTCACCGATTTCACCTTATATTGTGGCCTCCCATGGCTCAGATGTTTGACAATTATGTCTTATATTTGAGGAAATAAACAAAAATCCAAAGCAGGAAAAAAGCACATAAAAGTCTGAAGGAGTAAGGTGCAGGTAGTGAAAGGTTCTTTCTATTGCTTGCTCTATTGAAATCTGTATTCTTCATGTATGAGCCATCAAATAAACTATGTTAGGTATGGGGCTGAATCCTGCAAATTTTATTCACTGTTGTCTGCTCAATGAACTGAGTCACTCTATTCCCTCACAGCAGCTTTGATATTCTCTTTATAACTGTGTGGGCGAATTGACTGAACAGTTGTGCTACTTTAGCGTGCAGTATTTCAATACCAATCTCTGCATCTTATATGCATGGCACCTGCAATCCAGCTTAATCAAGCGCTACAGTTTGTGCTGGTATAGCATTGCATCATGCAGATTTAAGTTATTACATTACTTATTTAAGTTATTACATTACTTAGCCAAACATGCCTCCTTTCTATGCAAATAAGCCTCATTATAGAATGCACCACATGTGCATTGTGCTATTACCATATAGAGCTGGTGGTAAACAATCTTAAAAGGGACACGTGTAAGTTTTTGTACATTTTTATATGGATATTAGCAGCATCAATTTAGAATGATTCCAAAGTAGGATCAAATGATAGATGATAGTGGAAACACCAGCTTGAATTAATCACTAAATTCATTTCTACTATATATATAGTGGTCAAAAATCACATTTTACATTTGTGTGTCCTCAAGTAAATGGTGGTAAAAAATCACATTTTACCTTTTTTTTTTGTTGTCCTTTTTGTATCCTAAAGTGAACATATATACAGTACTGGTCAAAAGTTTGAAAACATTACCATTTCTGTCATGATAACTCTCAGAGTGATTGGTGTGGTAATGGGTATGACAATGTTGTATGTTTGGTCTTGACGGAATAGATCTGCTATGCTGCTGCGGAGTAAGTACAGGACTTGCTACTGCCAATACATACACGACACACTGCTGTGATCAAGTAAGACATGCTGCTGCTGTACAGTATAGAGCACATGAATTACCCGTAGAAGATCTATACAGGTGGAGCTGGGGAAGGTGGAGGGTTTCTGAAAGCACACTGCACTGCTAAGGCAAATGCTACCCAAGTATTTGAATGTTGAGCAGTGAGCTCATTGGCTACTGATACGGCAGGAACCAATCAGCTGCGCCCTGTAGATAATGATGTGATTATGAACAGGCGAGTAAAGGACCTATTAGCCTGCGCCACCAAGAGTTCCATGTCAGAACTTTGTATTTTTTTAATGTTTTTCAAAGAAGTCTCTTGTGCTCATCAATCCTGATTTCCTCAATCCTGCATTTGTTTGATCAAAAAATACAGGAAAAAAAGAAATAATGTGAAATATTATTACAATTTAAAATAATGGTTTTCTATTTGAATATAATTTAAAATATAATTTATTTATGTGATGTTAACCTGAATTTTCATCAGCCATTATTCCAGTCTTCAGTGTCACATGATCCTTCAGAAATCATTCTAATATTCTAATATCATTCAAATTGGAACCTGTGTTTTTTCCAGATTTTTTTAAAGAAAAAGAACAGAATTAATTCAAAATAGATTTTTTTTTTCTAAAAATATAAATCTTGGCTATCACTTTTTATCAATTTAACACATCCTTGCTGAATTAAATTATTAATTTCTTAAAAAAAAAAAAAAAAAAATACAAATCACTGACCCTAGCTTTTGAACAGTATATATTATACTGTTCAAAAGTATATATTTTATATACAGGTGCTGGTCATAAAATTAGAATATCATCAAAAAGTTGATTTATTTCAAGAATTCTACTTAACAGGTGAAACTAATATATTATATAGACTCATTACATGCAAAGTGAGATATTTCAAGCCTTTATTTGTTATAATTTTGATGATTATGGTTTACAGCTTATGAAACCCACAAAATCAAAATCCCAGAAAATTAGAATATTACATGAAATCACACAGTAATTACACAGTGATACCATGGTCATTGAACCAGGTTTTGGTTATTTTGGCAGTCTGGGCAGGTGCAAATCCTGCTGGAAAATGAAGGAAGCATCTCCATAAAGCTTGTCTGCTGAAGGAAGCATGAAGTTCTCTGGAAATGTTCTGGTGGACGGCTGCGTTGAGTGGACAGCACAGTGGACCAACACCAGCCGATGACATGGCTCCCCAAACCAACACAGACTGTGGAAACTTCACACTGGACTTCAAGCATCTTGGATTGTGTGCCTCTCCATTCTTCCTCCAGACTCTGGGACCTTGGTTTCCAAATGAGATGCAAAATTTGCTCTCATCAGAAAAGAGGACTTTGGTCCACTGTGCTTTATTAAATCCAGAGTCAACGCAGCCGTCTACCAGGACATTTCCAGAGCACTTCATGCATCCTTCATTTTCCAGCAGGATTTGTACCAGCCCACACTGCCAAAAGAACCAAAACCTGGTTCAATGACCATGGTATCACTGTGTAATTACTGTGTGATTTCATGTAATATTCTAATTTTCTGGGATTTTGATTTTGTGGGTTTCATAAGCTGTAAGCCATAATCATCAAAATTATAACAAATAAAGGCTTGAAATATCTCACTTTGCATGTAATGAGTCTATATAATATATTAGTTTCACCTCTTAAGTAGAATTCTTGAAATAAATCAACTTTTTGATCATATTCTAATTTTATGACCAGCACCTGTATATACAGTATATGTTTTATATATATATTTTGACGCACACACACACACACACACACACACACACACACATATATACATATAAATATATATATATATATATGTGTGTGTGTGTGTGTATGTGTGTGTGTGTGTGTGTGTGTGTGCATCAAAATGTCAAAAAATCACGTTACATTTTTGTTTCCTCTATTCTAATAAAAATATGATAAGAATTTGCATATTTTAGTGGAAGAGAAAGTGCAAAGCTGCACATCTGAGGGTACTGACAGGAAATATTGCTTTCAGCACTTATTTTGTGGGCGTGTTTGCACAATTACCTGATTTGCCTAATCTCTTTAGTGGATTTGCTAAAACAACGCATGCAAATGAACAACATTATCAGCCAGCGTAATTCATTTCCCCCCTTGTATTTTCAGTTAGTCTTCTGCGGTACGACTGAGATAAGGATTATAAGACCGGAGGGTTTGCCAGACTCCATGTTTGGGAAGGTTATTCCACAGGCAAGCTAGCAGATGAGCAGATTTATTTTCAGTCCTATTTGCACTAGAAGGGTGCTGAGAATGACCTCTCTAGAGAGTGAAGCTTCCCCAGGTGTTCAGCTGTGTCACTGTTACAGGCTTGAGGTAAGGGCTGAGGCTCTGGATTTCAATACTGACAGCCCTGGTGGATTGACTCTGCATTTCTCCTGAGGCATCTCCATGCGTGCAAATTGATGTTTGAAGAAAGAAAGGGAAATATTCATTGGAACAGTTTATCTTCTGTGATGGATTAGATATATGAGAGTAAATATTTACACTGTGTCATTACATGCAAGCCAATAAATATCCATCCTGAAACAATCTCACACTCTTTCTTCAAGCTTGGCAGGTTTTATCGAGTTTCAAATGAAGGCATTTTATGGGGGATTGGATTTTTCTTTTCACTGTCAAGATGCAAATTAAGAAATCTCTTTCCACCTCTTTTTGCATTGATTATGAAAGTCAGAAAGTCACAAAAGCTTTTACAAATGTATATTGAACAAAACCTGGTACTTTAATTGTGTTAAATCCTCCATAATCATATACAGTATTGGGTAAGCTTTGGAAGTTACAAGCTACAAAATTTAAAGTTGTTAAAAAAAATAAAAAAATAAAAAAACTTTTCATCAAACTACTGTTCTGAAAATGTAGTTTGTATAAGCTACTAACAAAAAGACAACAAACATCAAAAAGGACATTTAATTGAAAAGTGAGCATAACGTTAATTCATATTTACTGTAAAAATTCCCATAAAAGAAAACAAAATAAAACAGATTGTCTGTCATTTTATGGAGCAATTTTTTTAAAACAGTTGAACGTTTAAGTTAAATTTACTAGTACTTAAAAGTAAAATGTATACCAAAATGTATACCACTTTTTAAAAAATAAATCAAGTGTAGCATCAGTTCTGGCAGGTCACGTTTGTCAAGCTCGCATCAGCTGACTCTCAGCTGATCCACGTCTACCTATAGGAATATACGACGCCTATCACGGTATATAAGCTCCTTCAGTATTACCAGCAGCTATCACGTTTCTCAGGAGCTAATTACCCTCCTCCATCCCCAGCTCCTCCTCTTGTCAGTCAGGATTTGGCATTCTGATTCCCCTTGAATCATAATACATTCTCGAATCATGTTGTACTTTAAAATCTTGAATTAATGAAATCTGCAATACATTCATGTTGGTTCTGTTCTGCTTACCCTTAGGGGGGTTATTGCTGCTCCCCTTGCTCTTATCCATGCTAGGCTGCATGGATGCGCAGGGAGTTCTTGCCCAGAACAGAATCATACCACCCAATCCAAACTGTATGCTAATTGTCAATCGTATTCGACGATAGTGGTCCTGACAGAAAATCTATTTATGAAACCTTTTCATCAAACTCATCAGAAGTTTCCTCTAACTGGTCCTTACCTCCTCAGCTCATAAAGCACATCCTCTCTAGGTTTACTCTCACCAGCCCATCCTCTGTTAGTGGCCTAATTGCTCAAACTACTTGTCAGTTAGATCCAGCACCTACCTCGCTTCTTAAAAGCTGCCTATCTGTAATCTTATCTCCTAATTGCTCATTTGATCAACTTTTCTATTTCTTACAGGGTCTGTCCCGCTATCATTAAAAACAGCTGCGGTCACTCCCATTTTAAAGAAACCAGGGCTAGATTCTTCTTTTAAGAATAATTTAAGACCTATATCAAATCTTCCTTTCGTTTCTAAGCTAATTAAAAAAAGTAGTTGCTTCACAGTTACAAGCTCATCTCTATGCTAAAAAACATTTTGATCCCTATCAATCTGGCTTTCAGTCAGGCCACAGCACTGAAACAACATTTGTAAAAATTACTAATGACCTCCTAATATCTGCTGATTCTGGTTGTCTTACTGTTCTCATCATGCTTGACTTAACTGTAGCTTTTGACACTGTATCTTATCACATACTTACCTCTCTACTATCAGCTATCGGCATCACGGGTAGTGCTTTATCTTGTTATCTTATCCATAACTTCAAATCTTCTCTGTGTTCTCTCTCTCAAGGTGTCCCTCAAGGCTCTGTTTTTTAAATTTGCTGTATACTACTGTATTTGTCTAACACCACATACAGAGACTTACTGTATTTTTTAAAATTTGCTGTATACTACTGTATTTGACGTAACGGCCTCTCTGGCTGGCACCATTCCATCGTGCTTTTTATTTCCTAATTTTTGCCTTAAACCGCATGTCTACAACGCTATAATAGCCAGAGGCTGTCTATATTGGACACATTGAAGCGACCGGACCTTTAATACAAAATGCAAACCTGTTGGTTGAACCTGTTTGTCCCTTGTCAGAAATAGCGCGACTCGGAGTACCGTACGTCAGAAATATAACGGCTGCGGCGCATCACTACACTGTCTGGGATTTGTCGTGTCGCGCCAGAGCATCTAGTGTAATATCAGTGGGGTCTGTCTTTTGTTGGATCGCGCCGTTCGTGTCTGGCCCGGGGAAGAGACGGAATTGACTTCACCGAGAGAGAGATCAGCAAGCAAGGTAAAAAAAAAAAAAAAACATTCTGTGTGTGTTGACAGTATTGTGCCCAGTTTAACCTATGTTATAACGTGTGCCTAACTTACTCGTCAACATGGCGGTAACGAACTTTACCACGGTAAACTGAGCTAACGTTTCATTTTACACACTTTGTTAGATTATTGAATTGTCGAGTTAAAATATGCCAACGAGCAACGCGTTTACATTAACAATAAATGTGAATAAACTAATGTGAAATTCTGTTTTGGTTGTAGATAATGTTGGCCTACTGATGAGAACCTTTATAGTTTTAGCATTAGTATGCAAACTATAACATATTATAGTTTTTTTTTTATATGGAATTTAATATTTACTTCCATTTTTATATGTGTTTAAAGGCAACTGTAACAAAGCGCCAATTCGCGCCAGTGACTTCTAGCAAGATTCCAGAGGTAGGCCATTTGTGATAGGCCTATATTTTGAGATAAGTTTGCTGAAATGATTAGCAATATGTGAAAATTGCTTTGGAGCCACTGGTGCAGACTAGATAGCTTACAATATCTTATAAAATCTCTATAAAATTGGCTAACTTTATATCAAATAAGTGACTTTTGCATCATGTATAACTTTATATTTATTACACAGCAAATGAACCAATCAGAAGATGGACCATTTTCTTTGTTCAGTCTCACCAGATTAAATGTATCCAGGTAAGCACTGCAGTAAAACTGTCACTAATTCATTCATACCAAATCTAGCATTCTAAACAACTTAAGGTTATATTTTTGCATTATTTTGATATTTTATTAGGCAGAAGACTCTACCATTGCAGTCCCATCAGACCAGGAAGGTCCTAACATCAGCGCACAGGTGGGTTAACTACTGTAGGAAGGAGAACGGTCATCACTCAGTGATTTCTTGCATGTGTCTTACTGTGTATTTGTCTCAAACAGGGACCCCTTCACTGCAGACAAGCTGAAATGGGCTAAAATCATCGATTTCAGTCTTTCTCTCTATGGATCTCAGCATTTTTGGACAGAATTTAGGATTTGTAAGTATTACAATTTAATCTGGCATAATTTAATTTAGTTATTTTGTATGCTATTTATTGACAAAAGCTGTTTACAAATATATATTCTTAAGTTTTTGTGAAAACTTAAGAATATATGTATAATCATACAAGGAGGTTCAAAATAGTGTGACACTAATATTCTCTCTCTCTCTCTCTCTCTCTCTCTCTCTCTCTCTCTCTCTCTCTCTCTCTCTCTCTCTCTCTCTCTCTCTCTCTCTCTCTCTCTCATACAGTATAGTGTTGGAACCGGGATCTCCTCTGAAGGACTGAGTACATTTGTGTTTGTGGACACGCAGACAGACCAGGGAACATTCTGATGTTGTCAATCAAGTTCTGAACAGGAACCAATCTTTGGAGAAGTTCATTTATTCGCAAAGGTGGACAAAAACATTGTGTTGGCTTTTTAAAGATTATTTTTATGATGACTTTTACTCCTATGCTGTAGAAAAGATGGAGGAGTAGACAGTCAGACATTGATAATAATAAGAAATGTTTCTTGAGCATCAAAGAGACTTCGTTCAAAAACATTAAGACACTTAAATACTTCTTTTGGCCACCAGTGTACATATGTGTCATGTATTGTGAAAAGAACTGTGTTTTGTCCTGTGTTGGACATTTCCTTTTTGACTGCTTAAAAATGTATTTATATTCTGCAGTTTTATGAATGTAATGGTTGATATTTCATTATAATACTTGTATAAGCTAAACAACCAATGACTCTACATTCATTTAGTCAAATGCTAATGTTTTGTTTATGGTTTTATGTATGTTTTTAAAAATGTGTGAAGTGAAGGACAGCACATAATGTGTTAATTTAACACGTTTACACATCTTTGTGCTAACCTTTCTGACATATTTACTTTGTTAAAATCATTAACACAATGAATGAGTTAAAATTAACACAAAAAATGCTGTCCCTAAACTCACCCATTAATGTGTAAAAATTTTACACATCATTTCCAGCATTGGCATGTTTATTTTGTGATATATATGAAATGTTTTAAATAAAAAAATGGTATTTTGTGATAACTTTGTCTCATTGGTTTGTATGTCAGTATAATTATGTAGGATAACAATAAAATTAATCATATATCAAAATTATGAAATCTAATTTATATTTAGTACAAATAAAAATAATTACAGTAGTGTACTGATTAGTTTCGTTTTTACAGTAATGCACTGTATTACACAATTACAGTACCATGTACTGTAAAACTGAAATACGGTTTGGTACTGTAACTCTTAATTACAGTAACTTACTGGCAACAGTGTTTGATTACTTTATTTTTGACAAAACATACTATATTTAACATATGCTGAGCAAAAATTGGCAAACAAAAGCTTATTTGAGGTGGCAGATATTTTACAGTAAAAATGTATAATCTATCCAAAACTAATCAACGAAATGTTGTCTTTCATATGTCTGTAACATAGGTCTTTTGTTTTTATTATAAGAAATATAAATGTTAATTTGCAGTTTAATACGTTGCTTATACAAATACATTTTATTTCAACATATTTCAGTCGATTTTTACTCAGTATAGCAATACAGTTTGCTAAAAGCGAAACATTCATTCACACACAGAAACGCGATTCAAATTTAACTTTTAAATGTCTTCATGGATTTGCTCCCCATTATTTATCTGAACTTCTGCACTATTATTCACCTCCTCGCTCTCTCCGGTCATCTGACTTAAAACTGCTTACTGTACCTCGTTTTCGTCTTTCAACAATGGGTGATCTATTCAGTGCTGTGGCTCCGAAACTCTGGAATTCTCTTCCTCTAATTCTTTGTGACACTTCTACTATATCCTCACTCAAATCTCAACTAAAAATGTATTATTATTATTGGGAAACTGGCCATGATATAAATATGAATATTGACAATTTTTTCTTTTCTTTTTCAGTTTGAAACAACATCAGCAATGAAGAAATACTCCAGCCGAAACAGAACACAAAGACCGTTTCAGGAATTTACAGAACTGCACAAACTAATTGTGAACTCCTAAGAAAAGATGTCTTGTTTGGCCACAGGAATTGTTCATCTACAATATCTGAGTTTCCTCAAATGTCAAGTGTTTTATTTTTTTATTCACAATCACAATCTACTTTGGGAAAATCTGTCCTTCCATGAGCGTAACGCAAAAGGATGTCTATAAACTCCAGAGAAATTCATCATCTAACATGAGCGCACCAGCCTGAATAGACATGCAATGATCATGCTACTTTCATTTTTGCCTTTAAAACTCTTGTATGCAGTGGCCTGTCATTTCTCTGCTCTTCAAACGAGTCATCGCTGCTTTGGTCGTTTGCTTTGGCATGCCGGAGACAGAAAGAGATCATCAACCCTATTCCAGTGATTTTGTCTCACTTGTGTGTGTGAATGCTGCCAGTGAGGAATCAATTTAGCTGCCTTTGTGTGAAATCTCTTTCAGCTATGGTCAAAAACAATGTTTCAGCACGATTTCCAGCACTGTTCCCACAGATTAAACAAATGTCCTGTTTATTCGCACCACAGTCAGTGTCGCAGAGGGCACAACATTCCTACAGAGCTGTGATGCTGCTTAAACACTGATGTCAAACGGAATATGCCATCAATAAAAAGGAGTCCAGATGCAATGAGTTGGCATTTTTTCACTCTGACTCAATCATGGATGATTCACATGGACGTAAATGTGTAAACCAGGCTCTGAGCTTTATCTAAATCTATGCCAAAATGACTGCCTGTAAGATCAGAGCTCAGTGCCTGCTGTTTTGATGTATGAATGCATTTTTTTTTTTTTTTTTTTTTTTTTGCTTTTCTGATGTGGCATAAAAAATAAAAATGTGGTGTTATTCTTGTTATCTTAGACTATATGGTAGCTACTAAACTAAAACTAAAATAGAACTGGGGCCTCATTTATAAATACGTGCACAGAATAGCCGCTTTTTCACTGTAGGGGCAAACTGTTCTCTTTCCTTTACCTTTCCATTCCGTGCATATCTGGCCCAGCCGGTATGGATTTGGTTTCATTTTCCACTGTGGGGCTGATTGACAGAGCTCTTTGGAATGTAATACAAATTTGTCAGCTGTTGCCTTGTTAACGCCAGAATTTACAGATGATATGAGATGTAAATAGCGTCCACGTTATGGAAGATGATCAGATATTTATTTTAATTTTACTATTAACTTGTTTATACTTCGCTCAAATAGTGTGCTTGGCTAGCTACAAAAAACTGGTAGCCAATCAACAGACAACTGACCAATCCTGAGTTGCGACGTCATTACACACATTCTACCAGAACGGTTCAACCTACTAGCCAACCTTGCTGATAATTCTGGGAGGAGAACCATTTGTAATCTTGCCGTGCCGTCCCAGGCTCGAGTGGACGTTCACTCCATGTCGTAATTACCGTAATGTTTCTGAACTGCAAAAAGCCTTCACGTGCTTGTAGAACTTGTAATTACAAAGTGTAAACGTGTAATTTTCTGAGAGCTACAACTTGGCTGCTGTACCACCTGACCACTGCAGATTCAAGGTTTGTTCGACTAAGCACTGCTGTGCAGATCGATCTGTGTATGACATCAAAGTAACGCGAGAGCATTTTGAAAGTATATGGAACTTCATTTATGGTAATTACGACATGCCGTAAACGCAGCATTTAACTGGAACCACTCCTTACAGTTGTTAGAACTGTTCAACCTAATGGTGGGAAAGCGGCTAATCACACTGAACGTGAGCAAACAAGCATTTACTAAATGTTTAACAAGCAAGCATTTCCACAAAAAAAAAATCAAAATCCATCCTGCTTCATTTTGTATCCTACAGAACGCCCACAAATATCCTTGTAATGTTATATTCATTCCTTGTCCATGTTTACTTGCAACTCATAATCTGATTCAAAATCATATTCTCACAAAAATGTGTACTTGACATATTAAAACATCCTGTTATGTTATCTTATTCCAGGTCTTTTAAAATCTTTTGTTATAGTGGTTTTAAAAATAAGACACTGACAATTACATTATTAGCGTTTGTCCAAAAATCTAATATATTCCTGCGAATGTAAAGGTTGTCACTCATTTATTTAGTAATTCAGACAGTGAATATTTCCACATCAGTTTCTGCATTTTTTGAATCCAAGTTTGTTCATCTCTTTTAACATATGATAAAATCCATGAGATTTAGCATCAGATCATACAGTATGTACATTTTATAAATGAGGCCTCGGTCACAATAGTGTGACATTTATGCAAATCAGAGTATTACGGTAGCGACCAAGCCAGATGTTTTAAATGGTATGGTTAAATAATGCAAAAAAAAAAAAAAAAAAAAAAAATTGTTTTGTAAATAATCTATACACAACAATATTGTTTCACCCCTGAACTGCTAGTCCAGGATGATTATTGTGGATCAAATGGAGGCCAGTAAGAGCTGTGTGAGTAAGCCTCACTCCCCTGGCCTCAAGAGGTGCACTAGCGACTGACGCTAGACACTGCGGTCATAGTGTCCTTGTTAGCACAACCGCCGGAAGAGCCGGTTCATATCCCGCTCAGAGCAGTGCGAGAAGAACCGGAGGGGTTACATCTACTTGACAAGATTTTTGTGTACTGCTTTCTGATCAATATGTGATTTAACTGAAATCCTGAAAACCCTTGGGCTTTTACAAATCATCTGTTAACAGCCATTGAAGACACTGTATTTATGTCTAACCCCAATGATGTCTCTTTTGAAAGATATAGAGGAATAACATTTAATTTACTGTGAGCTAGACTACTGAATGGCTGTTATTTGAATGCTATGCCAGTATTTGTGTCTTGGTTTCCAGTACAAATGTCTGAAATATATTTTGCAGTGCTGTTTGCTACAGTATAAAAGGACTCAGGATTACTGGACCCCTGTTGCAGACATTGTTTTGTGAATAATACCAGAAAGATCAGGACAAAGGACATTAGAGATTAACTTGATGTGAAGTACAGAGTTGCGGGATCTTTGAGAACAAACTCAGGCTGTTAAGATGTATCAGTTTGTATCAGTTCTTGTTTCACCTCGTCTCTGTCTTTAGCCTTTTTCTGATCATGTAAATGCAAATGGTCTTGCTGTCCATGAAATGGAATGCAATTTCAACTACAAATGGATTACAAAATATTTTATGGTCAATATATGCTGTGGGCTAGAATGATATATTTATTATAAAAACATATATTAAATACAGTGTGTGAAAGCATATTATGTAAATGGAAAGAGTTGTGAATTTCCTGTGAAATGGTGAAAAAATAAGTCTGTACTGTGCACATTTGTAAATACACTTGATAATGACTATTTTCACTTTCAAACTATTAACGAGTTTCTGGGTATTATTTTCTGTGACATGGGAATATCATCATTATTATCATCATCATCATCAGATAGATAGATAGATAGATAGATAGATAGATAGATAGATAGATAGATAGATAGATAGATCATCAGCTGTGAATTGCTGCTGAAGGATGGTGCTTTGGAGGAAAGGAAAATTATGAAAAAATGTTTAGCCAGTGGGTATCAGTAAGCGGTTTCCATATAGATCGTAAAAGCTTTCAGGGTTATTAAAGTTAATGTGTCTGCGTGCAGTTAGCCCCCAGCTGCACTTTGTTGTAAGTTCAGATCTTATTGAGGTTGTACACACAGTCTATTTTTCCTGCAGAACTGGAGCTTTCAAAACTACATTTTAAGATTAATTTTTCAAAAAAGTGCTAAAAGATACTGTGACTAACATTGCATTTGGAGATCTAAAAAGTTAAATTACTCTTAGCAATAATATGAGAGCACATAGAATTAATTCACACAAAAATTAAAATTCTGTCATCATTTATGCATCCTCATGTTATTATTGTGTTCATCAAAATATTCAAATGTACAATCGGTTAAGAATCCAACATTGTTTCACGTTGTCAAAGTCACACCATGCCGTGACAATCACAAAATGAGATTTGGGAACTAAAATTTAGATTTTCGACAGTTCATCACAAAACTGTTCTTTGATGATACTTTTATGGTCATCTTTTGTCATTTTTAAGGCTTGACCCCAGTCACTATCTTCTTTCGTTGAACAGAATTAATTAAAATGTAATAAGGCCATGCTGCTACTAAAAGTTTTGTACCTTTAACATATACTGACAACCACCATAATAACACTGGTGGTAAAGGGAAAACCACAAGATGAATCAAAGTTCCTCACAAGTAGCTTTTCCACTAGCCTTTGTAGCCAGACCTTTAGACTGACGGCAGGTCATAGCACCTTTCATTTGCCAAGGACCGCCCAAGAGGACATCTGACCAACATTTAAAGCAACCCACAGTCATTTTTGTTCAATTTCATGTTTAGGGGTGTGAAAATGTAAAGTCGATGTCCCCACAATAACAGACTAGTGTGCAATCATTCAAGAACGTCTTGCAAGTTTACTGGGATAATTGCGCAATAATGGTGCTGTAAACATTTTTGAAAATCCAGCATTTTGTTGATCCTGATAAGCACTCATTGTCTTGTGATTTTCTTCTTCCATAAGGGGGTTCGGTGTCACGACGACTTTGTTTCCAGGCGGACTGTTAAAGAATGTGACACAAACGTCTCCCGGAAATCCTGGAGAATCCAACCAATCAGATGACGATTTCGAAAGTTTCGAAGTGTTTCCCATTTTGAGTGTCTTATGCATCAGGCATTCATCCAACGGTCCGAGGGGGTTAAGGCTGAGGTTGAGACTACTTTTCCATAAGCTTAGGTATAGAAGGTGCACACAGTGTCATGCACAGAAATACAAAACACCATCATTAGAATACAAATTGTTGTGCCCCGATCTCCCCTATACTTTATGTGATTTGTGAGTATTCTAGTCACATTGTTTGAAGTTTAAATTAATTATCTTTAAATTATATCATGTGTATAGTGACTCGTATTTATATATTTTGTGTTTTCTCTGTATAGGTTAAGCTAAACATCTGAATTAAGCACTGAAAATAAGCTAAATAAGATCAAGTTGTTGCTGAAAGATTTTCAATAAATTGCTTTTTTGAAGAATCAGATAAGATGATTGAAGCCTTTTTCAAGTTTGGTCAGACATTGAGGCTAAGAATCCCTGTATAACTTGACACAAATTACTAAAATTATCCAATAAACATTAATTTAACAACATACACTGCTGGAGGAAAAAGGGGCCAAGCCCCAAAAGGCTAAACACTGAGCTTTTGTTTAATTAATTTTCAGGTAGACTATCAGCAGCCTCAAAGCTATCAGTCATCAGTTGGAAACAGACGCCTCAACACCCGCCATGTGTAGCGGAAGCAGCGCGAGATCTCGAGAGAATGATCAAGCAGACACAGAGACAGTGTAGTACCATAACATTCTTAGATTAAAAGGAAAATGGGTAATATTTATACACAAGATCAAGCAAAATCGTCCACGATGTCCAGGCCATCCAATCATAGTACTCAAAGATCAACCCCTACCATATGTGGCATGTTAAGAAATATATCAATAAGTCAGAGAGGTCAGATGTTCAAATGTATGTGCGTGTCTTGAGTTCCCGTTTGCGTGTGAGTGTATAAGTGTGTCCAAGGCCTAGTTCTTGTTTTGTCTATGTCCAGAACTTAGGTGGATTATTTCTGACACGCTGACTCACGTGCTAATCACTTTTATTGTCTTTATTAACTGTTATTTATTTATGTCTTTCCTTGGTCCTCAATGGTGTCATTGTGTTGGTCCAGATGAACTAATCAGCTTGCATATCAAGATAACGCTTCGTCTCCAGCTCCTTTATGCCTAATATGTCTGCTCTCCTAGTTATTCTTGGTGTCCCCCTTGGCATGGGGCAGCCTTCAGGCTACTAGCATGTATCCATGCGGTTGCAGATCAGTCAGCACAACCGTCCTTGTCACTGTAATCACTGTGGCCGGACCCAAGTTTCAGCTCTCTGACCTTGACTGGTTACAGGCTACTAAACAGCATCTGCTGGTTGGGCACAAACTAATGTGCCCATCTTTCATTCTGAGGGAATAGGAAATGTTAGCAAGACATCACCATTAATAGAATTCTATTTCTCAACCACGGCTGTGACATAGCCTAGTCTTCCAGGACCACCTCCATTTCACCTATAAAGAAGAAATGCCAGCGCAGCCTTTGACCCATGGGTTTGGGATAGGCCTAGCCATTAGAATTTCAAAAGGAGACATTCTGGTAGTGGAGGATGGTGCCATTCATATTTCAGTTTGACCACAAATGACTGGTCAGGATATTAGCAAAATTTAAGCAAATGCATTACTTAAAAAGCCATTGCTATTTCAGAAAAAAACATCTATAGTGAACATTTGGTCTCACATTAAAATCAAATGAACTGGGAGACATTGTTTAACTACTAACTGTTTGAAGCCATTAACATTGAGTGGAATAACACTGACTCTTCTTCCTGTAAAAAGCTGTCTGCAAGTTGGGGAAGGATACTCCATGCTAAGTTACTTTATCTATATTTGTGCAATTCGTGCTAATTTCCTGACCAGTGATTTGTGATTTACATGGTTAAGACCATAAAAAGACCACTAAATATTTTGACATTTTTGGCTTGCCCCACCCCATTATTTGTTTAACATCCAAAAACAGTATATTTAACAGTATTTTACAGTAAAATTGCTTGTAATGTAGATCTATTACAGTTTTTCAGAGCTCAGGGTTTAAAAATACATGGGCTGAATCTGAAATCACCCCCTAAACCCTCAATCATTATTCCCTACGTTAGTCCATTAATACGGTTCACTTTCTGAATGAAAACGAATGAGCGAATTCGGACAGCTGTTGAGTGTACATCGGCTGTGCACTCCTTATTGCAGTGTAATGTGGGATAGAATGAGTACACTAGATAACGTCCACTATGGTTTTGGACAAAACTACATGGATGACCCCTCTAATAATGCCATATTTGAGGATATAGGGGCCATTTCGGATTCAGCCATGGAGAATAATCAAGGTAAAACAGAACAAGTGCAGGAACTAATTAACAACCAGGGAGACTGACTAGGAGCAGACAAGCATGCAGACAGGGAAAAGTCAATGATAATAAAACAGAACATAACCATTACAGTACATCTACAAGTACATATTTTCCCCTTATAGTACACTCACGTAAAGCAATATACTATAGCAAACCTCAACTGCTTGATTGTTTAAATCTTCGCAAAATGTAAACTATCGCGCATCTCTAATCTGATAAATGTGACTGTAAGGCATTAATATCATGATTGTAAGCTGCTTTAAGTAGAAGAGGCTATGAGAGGCTTTCATGAAGTAAAATCACTAAAAGCCTTCCTTCCGCTGGAAAAAATAGTCCCTGACTGTAAACAGCAACAGAAGTTACATACATTATTTCAGCAAAGACTGTCTTAATGAGTTAGTCAGTCAGTAGATAAGGCTTTTTAAGTGAAAAGACTCAAACTTGTGATCACGGAGAAGGAAGATGCAACTAACAAATGACTAGGGCACGGGAAAACCCCTTAAGTTAACTGTTAAAAGGACAAGATATTGCAGCGGACATTCAAACAGATTTTTTTATTATGAATATTGGACTGACCTGAAGGAAAATGCCTTTAAATAAACTCGCTTACTCACAATACTCTACTCTAGCTTCAATTAACAATATCAATGAGATCAAACATGTGTTTAAATTGCTAAGAGTGGTTGCTAGGAGTGTTGTGTAGTGATACGTTGGGTGAAGCGGTCATAGCCGTTTTATCGCGAATGAAACACAGCTATTGACCAATCAGAATCAAGGATTGGAACAAATCATTTTATAAAAACATGTATTGTGAAAAGTACTTAAACAAATAAAATTGACTTGAACAGCTTGCTAGAAATCTTATCATACAGGTTAAAAACAAAAAACAAAATGATGAGAATTTGTATATTGATAACATATAGGCCACATGCACATGAAATATATGGAATATCAATTCAAACTAAACCTAAACACTTGAATATTGTAAAAAACAAAATATATTTTGTGGTTTTAAGATCATAGGCTACTTACAGATAAATATCTTCTCTCGTTTTTATCTCTGACAGTGCTTTTCACTAATTTATCATTCTTTCTCTGTATTTTTCTCTCCTTCACGTTGTCCCGCAAATGGAGGACAGTGTTTTCAGGACAGCACATGTAATATAATTACCTGGGAAAATCAAATCACCACTCGGTAACAACTTGCTAAGGAAAATATCTCAAAGGCTCTCACAAGGGCAATGACCTGGACTCTTAAAACAGCTTAATTTAATTTACATTCATTTTGAAATCCTATATATTAGCAATAGTGAGCAGCCAGTAATGATATTACCTTCATCTATGACATCAATAGAGGACAAACACACACAAAAACACACTTCAACACAACACTGCAGTCACAACAAGTGACATTCAAAATATTTGCCCCATGGAATTGGTTTTTAGGGGCATTTTCTTCCTTTTCTCTCACCATTTATAGTAGACACCATTTATATAGTCAGTATTTCTATTGAATTAGTTACAAATATAAAGGAACAGGAATAAAAATGCTCAAGATATAACACAAACAAAATAGCACTGCTAATGCATTTTAATCATAGTCAGCCAATTATAAGACAATACAACTTTTTAAATATTAGAGTATTCATTAATATTTTGAGTTAGCATTTATTTTATACATTATAGCTTTTATATTTAATATTTTTATTTTAACATTTTTATACATTTTTTTATATGTTCATTTTTAACCACTCTGAGGTTTAAAAAGACAACTCCTCACATTTTAAATATCTGAGGCATTTTCATCACTTTCAATGGATAAACATTTCTGATCCTGATGCATTAGCAATTTGTGGATTGGGAAGAGACACTCCAGATGTATCAAACATGCCTTAATAAATTGCTAAACTATTTGTGAATTTATCTGATTACATCAATGACAATGTGTTTCTACAAACTGTTTGAGGTGGGACAACCACACATTAAATGTTCACTCAGAACCTCTGCCTTATTCAGAGCAGCACCAGGTATGCAATTTCTTGGAAAGATCTGGGGCTCGTTCTTCGTACGTTGCTTATTACATCCGAGATCAAATGACACATCCAAGATGATATCATCGTGCTAATCATGATCCGGCTAATTGGGTTCTTCGAACTCACCTGTTGTTTATGATTAGTATCGCTGGATTGAGTTATCTGAGATAACTGCGCGTTCATGCGCTGGCTTAAAAGGGGATATGTATCGATCGTAGAAACATTGATCAGCAACGCTGCTATTGGCTGTTCAGCGTGGCCAAAGAGCGCGCACAGTTTTTCTCCTCAACAGAGCAAGATAGTCGAAGTTTATTCGGAATTTTAATGTTTAATCAAAACGCCAGGGAACACCTCAAAGTCTGCAAAAGCCAGGAGAGAGGGCTGGCAAAAAGTAGCAGACAATTTAAATCTGTTAGAAGTGGCCATGTTAGATGTTTTTATCACTTATTAGCCTTTTTTGTATTTTAATAATTGCATAATTAGGCTACTTTGTTCATTGTAATGTCAGTCACCATACTAGAACATGGGAACAAATAAAAGTGAAGTACAAAAATATTCTACACAGCCTAATGGTAATTTTTAGTTATATTATAGTCTCTTCTCTTCTATAAAAGGCACTGTTAAATAAATGGTTGTCTGTTTATAAAAGCAACCAAGAAAAAGGCTGAAAAAAAGAAAAGATCTTAGTAGCCTACACTGTAAAATAATTGTACAAATATTGCTGCATTAAATGAAGGTCGCATTAAAAGTAATGATGAATTGCTTTGACTTGTGAAAGTGAAAACTGATAAACTTATATTAATGTAAAAATATTTTGCCATGAGTTATTGATCACATTTTCCCGAGTGTAGTTCATTGTAATGACATTGTGTTTTCCTCTTTTGTGCACTTTTACATAATACACCAACACTTGTATCTGTTCCCAAGAAAGTGGAGCTGAAATATGTGCAGTAAGTGGACATTCTCTAACTTTCCAAAGGAAAGAAAGTATAAGACTTTGTAATGTCCATTTGTTTCCATTGCACTGGACAGTGAATAAACCCTCTCAGATAACTGTCATATGGAGGAACTAGCCTACCTGCAAGTGCATAAATAACTTTACTTCATTTATACTTGTATGCTTTATGGCTGCAATATAAGTTGCAGGATTCCACATCTACAGAAAGGCCTACAGAAGAGTCTGCACACACAGAGGAGACATAGGCCTACAGGTGGACAGTGTATAGCCAACTTTTCCTTTTTATTTGTTGCATGAGGCATGTGTCTAATATCTTGTTGCAGGCACTTGACCACTGGCTTTTCTTTACAAAGAACAATTGAAATAAAACTCAAGGAACTAAGCATATTTGTCTTTTATTAAACATTTAATGATTTTTTTTTTTTTTTTTTTTTTTTGGCAATGTTGTGTAATATGGCACATGTAGCAATGTCACAGGCCCTGTCAGGTGTGCAACCCTCAGACTTTTCAGACACTGAAATCTTCCCTTTAGTTAGCTGAAGTTCATCTCATTGTGTGCCCTTGTCCTGGCTAGAGCTGCATTGTAACTGGTGTGGGTCAGGGAATGGGGTCATAAAACACCTGTCTGCAGGAACATGTCATAATCACCTATGAAAAATGCAGTTCTGTTAGGATCAATAAGTGTATGTAATACAGTGAGCTTGATATTTAATTGTGGAACTTTCCTTACCACTTTCAAATAATGTGCAGGAATGTGAATCTCTGAAAATTCTTAAGTCATGCACAGATCCTGACCTTTTTGCTTTCACATTTGTGATTATGGAAGATTTGTCAACTGCCTTTTTTTTTATTTGATATAATATTATTAATCTGGAATATTAAGAATCCCAATTGTAACTGGGCTGCACATTTACATTGTGAACCCCCTTTCTGTTCACATAATCCCCTTCATTGAGGCCTTGATGGCAGTCTATGGTAGCCTATAGTCTATGGTACCAATCACGTTAGTGAAGCCTGAGTGACATCTGTAATCGGCATGGTCATGATTGTATGATCTTCATAAAAAATGATGATAGCCTAAAAAAAAATTTGCTTTAAAAAAAACTGCTTTACAACATTGGGTCTAAAGTGGCTTGGAAATGCCAAAAAAAAAAAAAAAAAACTGTTTTTTAAACCTAAAAGCGCCAGGTAAACTCCAAATGACACGACAGACAGCCCTTTCCATCAACTTCTCCGCATCTCCAATAGCGTAAAGGAAAGAGCCACTCGCAAATAATCTTAGGGCAATGCAAACAGTTTGTGCTGTATTTAAAGCCAGACTCCGACAAGTCGAAAATAAATGTGCGTTTCCAACAATTTAATAATGTAAACGACAATCTCACGAGTCACGAGAAAGAAAAAAAAACATCTCAGAAAGTGCACTATCGCGCTGCGCTGGACTTCCCGCATCAGCTCCGCTTATGAAGCCGGGATCTAATCCTGTTTACATGAAATAAGCCTGCTCCCGAGCAGGTTTGAGTTTGCGCATGTGTTGCTATGACAGCAAGTCCAGGATGAGCTTCGAAGAACCAAACGATCCAAGATCATGCCAAATCGTCAACAATCAAATCCAGCTAACTGAGTTAGCGACGTACGAAGAACGAGCCCCTGTTTGCAGTGTTTCTTCAGCAGAACAATCCAAAAACACAATAAATAACAGTACAACCCACTGAAGAGATGTATGTTTATCCCTCACAGCCTCACTTTCATTTCCGTTAAAAATCAGAGATGGCACAGCAATAAATAAGGTCTATGGTCCCACATCCTTTACTATACTGAAACACTGAATCACACAAGCTGAATACAGGAGATTGCTTTTGACAGCACAGTCACATGAAGAGGAACTTAACCCTGAGTGACTATATCAGTGAAACATCTTCTGATCATAAATACTGCAGAGACACTCTGGAACATGAAATCCCTTTTCTCACGTTTCATAACAAAGCAGACTGTAGGTACTATCTTTGCAGCTTTATTAAGAGTTCCCTCATATATGATTTTCTTAAGTTGGCTGTCACTACACAGCGCATCTGAGGAAGTCAACATGAAATGCTGTTGACATCCTGTTTTACTTGTAAGAGATTACAAAAACAAGCGTTTATTATTAGGAATAACATGCCCTTATGAATTGTTCACAATAAGACCAGTAAAATGCCTTTAGAAAGTAAATAGGGTCAATTTTGATTTCATGTTGACGATTCTAGAGTTCTTGACTTTCATCTTCACGTTGATTTTGATTTGTTTAAAAGGAATCTGCACTGCACTGCTTTCATGGTCAAAAAGACTGTGAATTATTTCTATGGGAACATGCCTAAATGAATCTGCAGCAGTCATGTGGTACAAGTAGGAGATATCAGAAAATTCCCATCTTACAAGCTGTAATTACCTGCTTTACAGGGACATGGATGCTTTTTACAAGTTGAAATCTCATAATTACGGGAATTACAACATGGTGGTAACGGGCCTTTAAATCCTAAGAATCGATCTTTTAGTCTACACTGAGAAAAAATTATCCTGTGGTGAAGTAAATACTGCAGAAAAAACAAACGTACCAAAATTTTAAAAATAAAGTAAATTCTATATTATTACTCAATTTAAGCTTGTAGAAATCAAAGCATAGATATATCAACATTATAAAATTAAGAAAAACCTACTCAACTTTCTGATACTGGTGTGCCCATCATGCACTGTGGCATGGGTAATTAATAAGGTTGCATTTTTCACTGTTTTCCAGCTGTATTTACACTGTTTTATCATTGCTTTTGTTGTTAGTTTTACTGACATCTGGAGTTAATTTTCTACTCAAAATGACATTCATACCCAAAAATGAATAGATCCAACGAATGTTATCGCTAACGTGTATTGTGTACCAAGTATTGAAGTCTCTGTGTTCGGGTAGATACTATACTACCTCTATGTTGACTACATAATATCCACTGTATTATTTACTTTGATGTTCTAAGTAAAGCATGCACTTTATAAGCATGGCATAGTTCATTATATTGTTTGAGTAAAATGTATTTGAAACATAGCCAAGTTAAAGTTACTTATTTTCTATGTTAACTATGCCATTTGCTCACAAATCTTTGCTGCTAAATGGAACACAGACTCTTTGTAGACTGTCAGTATGCAGCAGATGTCCTGTCACTGTACACTAATCTATGATGACAATATTTGCATATCATATTAAAATATAAATATGTCTTAATGAATTGCAAAACTATTTGTACAGATTGCAGTAACAAATGATTGTATTTTAAATATACGTTTTACAAACAGTCTACTCTGTGAGCATGCAATGCGGAATGGTATAACAAAACAAAACTGCTCTCATCGTAATTGTTGGGGTGTAGTGATTTTAATGGGCGAAAGCATCTAGTTTGCTCACTCTCAATGCAGAAATGGGTTTGAACTGACATGATCTCTTGCAACGCAGACAGATTCATTTACTATAATGAAAGCATTTTGATTTATCACGTCAGTGCAAATACAGAATTGCAAACTCTCAAAAAAATGTCTGCATTATGGAAGCGAGCCGGACTTTGAGTATCCCTAGTCTAGTCATCGTGCCCAGGGAACCTGAAAATTGGTCCCAAGCCCCAATAGCCTGGATATAATATCCTAAAATCCATAAATTCAGAAGCTAAAATGTTGCACACCTTGACCCTATATTAATAAATTTCCCGCAATTCAGTTGATGATGAAAAGCTAGCTGTCAATCAACGTAATAAGATTTTTACCAGTGATATTGGAATTGCCAGCGGTTGACTGAAATGAATGTCAGCGCTGACTCTGGAGTATTTGCTGTCTAATAAGCTCACTTCCAGCAGACGTTTGTATCATCTGTCACTGTCAGATGCATGCAAGCCTGCTTTCACGCTGCTGTTCCTTCTCATATTGAGATCTCACAACCGGACACCACTGACAAAACACACATGTCAAATCTGACACAGGCAAGACATTTCTCACATATTAAAATCTACACATATACACACTATGTAATGAGGGTAGACAAACAATGACAGGCAAGCAATATGGAATTTCATAATGACATTAATTTATGTGAATAATAGTATGTCATGGAAATCGTAACATTTAGCCTGAAGTACACACACACACACACACAGAGAGAGAGAGAGAGAGAGAGAGAGAGAGAGAGAGAGAGAGAGAGAGAGAGAGAGAGAGAGAGAGAGAGAGAGAGAGACACTATGTTTAGGACACTTTTTGGCACTCACGTCACACTCAAAAATGGCTCAACTTTGACAAAATATCAAACTGAGTGGCATCTATAAATAAATGATGCTACATCTTTTCTCAGAGCTAACGTCATTTTTCTGAGCTACTTGTGCAACTTGACTTTTAGTTTTGCAATGACCATACTTTTTTGTGTGTTTGTGCTATCTTTCTTTGTATCTTAAAAATAAATGCTTCTAGACATACATTTTTAAGTAGCTTAAGTGGCCAAATTATTTTTGTTTCCAATATGTGTTACTGGAAACCTTATAATAGTATCCCTCAAATTTTCCATCACAATGTTTCTCAATCACAGGAGCCCCTGATGGTAAGCACCACAGACCAGCGAAAGTGTGAAGATAAGGTCACAAAATTTCAATTACCGATTTCAGCTGAGCAGAAAATTACACCTCAGGGACAAGGAGCAAATAAAACATTGGAAATAGTGCAACACTACTGATATGTTTCCTCATTTATGTGGGTGACAGCAGCTAGTCTGTCGTAATACTGCACTGGTTCAAAGAAGTAAGTTGAGGGATACTAAAATTAACTATTAATCTTACACTAAATGGAAATAACATTTATTCTTTTAAAGGAACAGATTTCACGCTCTAAAAATACAGTTTAAAACAACAGTGAATCCCACATTATAAGTTTCTGTTAAACTTTCTTCAGTGGGGGCTGGATATATATGCACGCTTATGAATATTCACTGACATTTACATTTGTGAAGGCAGACAAAAGTTTCTTCATTATTATATATTTGGTCTGTGTCTTATGTTAAATTTGCACTATTAAGTGAGTTATTAATGTGTTTTCATAGCAGTTTAATTTTAGGTGGGCGGGCGGGCGGGCAGATAGATAGATGATAGATAGATAGATAGATAGATAGATAGATAGATAGATAGATAGATAGATAGATAGATAGATAGATAGATAGATAGATAGATAGATAGATAATACTCAAGCTACTCCTTGAAGTGCTTGAAGTGTCTATTTTTAAATTAAGTCATATCAAAAGCAAACAGGTATTCTCTGTTTATGTAATCCATATAAAACCAACGAGAGGTACAATCTTCCCTGTATGACCTCATTATCTTTAATGTGACCACACCCACACACTGAGCTTTCACATGCTAATCATTAGTTTTGGGTCAGAGTCCACCTTTGTCGAGTCGAGTCCAAGTCCTTACCAATCAAGTCCAAGTCCAAGTCTGAGTTCAAAGGGGGCTGAGTCGGACTTGAGTCCAAGTCCTTAAAATCCGAGTCCGAGTCGAGTCCGGCCGAGTCATTTGAAATTGACCTTTCACAAAGACCCGCCCCTCTTAGTTAGAGTAAACCACTCTCTCCACTGCAGGCAGTCCAGCTCCTTCAGGATGGCTCATCAATACGTGCCATTGCCAGAAGGTTTGCTGTGTCTCCCAGCACAGTCTCAAGAGCATGGAGGAGATTCCAGGAAGACAGACAGCTACTCTAGGAGAGCTGGACAGGGCCGTAGAAGGTCCTTAACCCATCAGCAGGACCGGTATCTGCTCCTTTGTGCGAGGAGGAACATGATGAACACTGCCAGAGCCCTACAAAATGACCTCCAGCAGGCCACTGGTGTGAATGTCTCTGACCAAACAATCAGAAACAGACTTCATAAGGGTGGTCTGAGGGCCCGACGTCCTCTAGTGGGCCCTGTGCTCACTGCCCAGCACCAGGGAGCTCGATTGGCATTTCCCATTGAACACCAGAATTGGCAGGTCCGCCACTGGTGCCCTGTGGTTTTCACAAATGAGAGCAGGTTCACCCTGAGCACGTGACAGACAGGAAAGGGTCTGGAGAAGCCGTGGAGAATGTTATGCTGCCTGTAACATCGTTCAGCATGACCGGTTTGGTGGTGGGTCAGTGATGGTCTGGGGAGGCATATCCATGGAGGGACGCACAGACCTCTGCAGGCTAGACAATGGCACCCTGACTGCCATTAGGTATCGGGATGAAATCCTTGGATCCATTGTCAGACCCTATGCTGGTGCAGTGGGTCCTGGGTTCCTCCTGGTGCACAACAATGCCCGGCCTCATGTGGCGAGAGCATGCAGGCAGTTCCTGGAGGATGAAGGAATGATACCATTGAAGGGCCACCACGCTCACCTGACCTACATCCAATAGAACACCTCTGGGACATTGTGTTTCGGTCCATCTGACATCACCTGGTTGCACCTCAGACTGTCCAGGAGCTCAGTGATGCGCTGGTCCAGATCTGGGAAGAAATACCCCAGGACACCATCCGTCGTCTCATTAGGAGCATGCCCCGACGTTGTCAGGCATGCATACAAGCACGTGGGGGCCATACAAACTACTGAGTACCATTCTGAGTTGCTGCAATGAAATTTCAGCAAAATTGACAAGCCTGCTGCATCATTTTTTCACTTAGATTTCCGGGGTGTCTTTGAATTCAATCCTCTGTAGCTTGATCATTTTCATTTCCATCAAACGATGTGGCATCCTTTCGTTCATAACACATTACCCAGTCCATATTAGTATAAATATCCAGCATGATATTTTTCCCCATTGAGATCTGATGTGTTTTCAAAGTGTTCCTTTAATTTTTTTGAGCACTGTATATTGCGGAGCAAAGAGGACACTGACAATGCGCTAACAGACAAGACAGAGAAGGTTACTTTTGGTATGAAATAAAGTCTCAGCTTTCAAATTTTCAAAACATCTCTTTTAGTTATAGCACAAATTAAACATGAATGAACATTAGTACTGCAAAAAGATGTTAATACACAGCATTTGTCAAATTTAAATCCACTGACTGATTTGGTTTGTTTGTCAGACAAAAATGACGGATATCTGCATTATGATTCAACCAGTCATCCAAACTCCAGTGAAAAGTCTAAACACTGAGCTCTTAAATTAATATTTTAACCTTTACAAAAGGATTGCTATGTATAGTTGCAGCCATACGTTTACCTACTGTACATCTTTCAGAATCTGCAAGATAATGCTCCAGAATGCAATACGATCCATTAAGAGCCAGAGCTAAAATTTTGAGCAAGATGATGGTGATGTGTAATGTTTTCTTATTTACTTTTACATGTTAATATCTTATTTAGCCTCTGAAGGGCAGTACTAAATTAATTAATTAATTTTTAAACAAAATAAGAACAATTTACACCAATTTACAACCCCTGGCTCTTAATGGATGTTTCCTTCTTGAGCATAACTGAATGTTTGCAGCGTTTGTAATAGTTGTGTATGAGTCCCAGTCTGAAAAGATACAGTAGATCTCAAAATAATACAATCACTTCTAGTAAAGAGACAAATATGCAGAAGATGCTGGAAAAGCAAAGAATGTGCTGGAGCTGGAGGACTTTTCTGAAGACCAATGGGCAGTTTAACTGTTCGGGACAAACAAGGGACTCATGAACAACCATTACAAAAAATACAAAACAAAAAAAGAGTTGTGGATCATTCAGGTAATGACACACAATATTAAAATTGTCTTATGTAATTTGTCTAGTATTTTGAGTTTGTATTTTGTTTTGTGGACTATAGGCTATATTTAAACATCTGTTATGTGAAAAAGTTTTCAGTGCAGTACTAAAAAAAAAAAATTCTTTATGATCTTTATAAAAAATCTTTTTATGATCCTTCTTATTAAAAAATAAATAAAAATAACATTTTGGACTTTCTGCAAGGTGTATGTAAACTTATGACTAAAGTGTAAATGTAACAAAAATCATAACATTATTAGACGCCAAAATGTTGTTATGGTTATCAGTTCTCATGTTGCTATGGTTACTGTGTCAGTCATCTCAATTTCATGACTCAGGGGACTATAATTCAGCGGATTCACTCGGATTCATGCAGTTATCACTCCTTAAACTTTGTGAACCACTGGTCCTCTAGAAGCATGAAAAACAAAACTATCGTTTAGATTGTCAATAGCGCTCCCTTTAAGCTGTCACCTTACCGCGTTCTGCACTCTCACTAAAACTCTCATCATAAACACTGAAGTTGTCGGCATTGCACAGTGAATCTCTTATTTACATTGCGTCTAGACATTGTTGTTTATGAGGGGATTAGCGAAAGTATAAAGCTTGTGCTGATTCTGAACATACATTTTGAGCGAATTCTCCACATGGTGAGTCTAAAATGCCTCTGATTGGCCACTGCGTTCATGCGCTTAATATACATGTCTGTGATTGGCTAGGCTACAATGCTCAACGCTGAAACAGCACAATGTAAGTAGTTTCATTTCGTTTTTGAATAATAAAATATTGTGTCCTCCAGTGCCTGGACTCAACTGTACTCGCCAAAAGTCTAAAATGTCAGAGTCCGTGTCAAGTTATTGTTTTTTACAGGGACCAGATACCACCGATGAGTCCTGCTGAATCAAACTTTTACACGAGTCTCTTCAAACTTGAACATGGTAAAATGAAAAAGCAAACACCTTGGATATGACAGGTATTTTGAACAGGAACTGTTTCAGGAATGGCACAAAGGTGTGTGACTGTTCAAACTAACAGACAGAAACTCAAGGTATAAATAGAGTGAGACAAGCCAAACTAAAGGATGAGCTCCTCAACTGAATCAAGCAATGTATCACCATGGAAACAGAGCAGAAGGGAACATAATGATTAGAACCAATTAGCGAATAACAATCATACTAGAACAGGAAGACAAAACTGAAAACCTGAAGGAAACAAATATTAAACATGAGAAAACTAACTAAGAATGAGACAGACAGACAGACAGACAGACAGGTTGCAAATTTTGTGATAATAAATTGAAGTACAAAAAAGAGAATGGACAAGTTCAGGTTGATACAAAAAAAAAAAGAGCCAATGTTTCTTCTACATAAAAACAAAACAAAACTTCAAAACACTAACAGTGGCACAAACATATTTTCCCCTTTATAAAAAAAAGTATTCCAAAAAAACCTATACAAAATACGATTCGGTGTCGAGTATACACACTGCAGACAATGAACAGTTAACAGAATCTAATATGGTTGTGGCCCAGCACTTAACCACAGATTGTTCCAGGGGGAAAGAACCTGCAATCAGTGCAAGCAGTTTTGGACTTTATATAGTCTGTTAAGTGGCAACTAACTAGTCAACAAGTAACAGCTGAAGTGCTCACCATACAGCTTAAGAGTTGACCTTGTGATTGCCAGTTCAAAACCTTCACAGTACTGCAGTACGTTTTTTCCAGAAAAGTCATTAGCCTGCCGTTTGATCCCGTGCTGCTTTCATCTCGTCAGGGTGCAGAAATTAGCATGATCAATTGCTGCGGTGACGAAACAATCTTGTCAAATGTCCGTTTATGAAACTAAGGTCCGTTCTATCTGTGATCATGTTAGTATTGAGCTCAAATCTGCTTTTATTTGATCTCTGTAGACTGGTTTGTCTAAAGTGACATCAGCTAGCAGAGTCTGAGGTTTAGCGTTTCATGCGCATCAGGTCAGTGTTAATGAAAACTGGCTTCATGCATTTTAATGAGCAGTCATAGCAGAGGGAGATCTGGTTGTTATGAAAGGGACTATGACTACATTTATGGAAAATCTTGGTAGAGACTGACCATCAACCCCTTGTTACAATTCTAAACAAACCCCTGCACACTGTTCCAGCATGATTTCAGCAAATGATACTGAAGTTGCACAAGTTTAATCTGACTCTTGCCTACAAAAGAGGGAAGCAGCTCTACCTTGCAGATACACTGTCATGTGCTCAGGAAAGTGACAAAGCAGCATCTCAATGACGAGGATGAATTTGAGGTGATGACTGTCCAATTGATTTTGGTCAACCGGTTGCAAGAGCTCAAATAACACACTGGAAAAGATGTCTCTCTGCAAAGTCAGTACAATACCATCAAACACAGACGGCCACACAAAATTCAGCAAATGCTGCTGAACCGTTCATTCCTTTCCGAGACGAGCTCACTATTAAGGATGGAATCATCATGAAGGGAAGAAGGGCAGTAATTCCTCAAACCTTACAGAGTGAGTATTTGCACATTTTGCACAAGGGCCATGCAGGAGTTTTCTGTTTTCTGGTTGACTATGACACAGGGCATTGAAAATTATGTGCAGTCTTGCAGCATATGCAACGCCCTGTAACCTCATCAACAAAAGGAGTCATCGCACCTCCACGAGATCCCAGAACTGCCTTGGTCAGTAGTTGCTACTGACGTATTTGACTGGAACAGTTAACAGTACCTAATGCTGCTAGATTTTTATTCTGGGTGGTTTGAAATAAACCCACTCAGGACTTTGACATCTCAAAATGTCATTAATAAACTGAAGAGGCAATTTTCTATGCACAGCATTCCCCAGAAGTTAATTGCTGACAATGGCACCCAGTTCACAAGCCAGGGTTTCAGAGACTTTGCACGTTCATGGGATTTCAGTCACATCACTAGCAGTCCCGAGTATCCCCAGGCAAACGGTCTCACATATAGCTCTGTTTGTAGTGCAAAGTGCCTTCTTGAAACTACAAAGAGGGATGGGATGGACTTGTTTCTGAATTTGCTAAACATCTGCAACTTTCCCGAGACAATGTACTGGGTTCACCACCACAGAGATTGATGTCTAGGGTGACACGCACCAGAATGCCTATCAGCAAGCAGATACTGAAACCAAGGTCAAAGGACACTGTGAAAGTCAAAGCTTAACTTTAGCTTTTCAAAAATAGACAAATTCAAAAAGCATTATACGACAAGAGGAGTAAACCACTCTCTCCACTGCAAGAGTCCCAGGTGGTCTGGATACAACCAGCAAACGGCCATTTTTTACGGCTTTTTATTGGCTCCTTAAGACGGGAGCACCCTCACTAAGCCCAGATCTTATGTTGTGGAGTCAGAAGGTAAAGAGTACAGGAGGATTCGCAAACATTTACTTCCTGTAGAAGAACCATTCTCACATCAAACACAAACTGATCTGGAGGACTTGTCGGATCTTATATCTGTGCCAGACAACATTGTGTCTAAAGATGCACTGCATGCTGAAGAAAACATTTAAGCTGAGCCAACAGCTCAAAATCTACCATATCTTACTATATATGGCCGGATTTCCAAACCATATCCTAAGTACACTGTTTAAGCATACATGCTTTAGAAATCTGATGTAAAGATTGTAAGTATGTAAAGAATGTGCTATTGCAAGGAGTAATTCAGATTTTTTCTTTTATTGCTTTCAGTTTCAATTTCAGTTTTGCAGTTCATGGATATTATAAGACTTTAAATTATAGTACTTTTTATTAGAAGGAAGCATAGAACTGAGGAAAGGGGATATACAGGTGCTGGTCATAAAATTAGAATATCTTCAAAAAGTTGATTTATTTCAAGAACAGGTGAAACTAATATATTATATAGACTCATTACATGCAAAGTGAGATATTTCAAGCCTTTATTTGTTATAATTTTGATGATTATGGCTTACAGCTTGTGAAACCCACAAAATCAAAATCCCAGAAAATTAGAATATTACATGAAATCACACAGTAATTACACAGTGATACCATGGTCATTGAACCAGGTTTTGGTTCTTTTGGCAGTGTGGGCAGGTGCAAATCCTGCTGGAAAATGAAGGAAGCATGAAGTGCTCTGAAAATGTCCTGGTAGACGCCTGCGTTGACTCTGGATTTAATAAAGCACAGTGGACCAAAGTCCTCTTTTCTGATGAGAGCAAATTTTGCATCTCATTTGGAAACCAAGGTCCAAGAGTCTGGAGGTAGAATGGAGAGGCACACAATCCAAGATGCTTGAAGTCCAGTGTGAAGTTTCCACAGTCTGTGTTGGTTTGGGGAGCCATGTCATCGGCTGGTGTTGGTCCACTGTGCTGTCCACTCAACACAGCCGTCTACCAGAACATTTCCAGAGCACTTCATGCTTCCTTCAGCAGACAAGCTTTATGGAGATGCTTCCTTAATTTTCCAGCAGGATTTGCACCTGCCCAGACTGCCAAAATAACCAAAACCTGGTTCAATGACCATGGTATCACTGTGTAATTACTGTGTGATTTCATGTAATATTCTAATTTTCTGGGATTTTGATTTTGTGGGTTTCATAAGCTGTAAACCATAATCATCAAAATTATAACAAATAAAGGCTTGAAATATCTCACTTTGCATGTAATGAGTCTATATAATATATTAGTTTCACCTGTTAAGTTGAATTCTTGAAATAAATAAACTTTTTGATGATATTCTAATTTTATGACCAGCACCTGTATATAACTGATGACTTATTATGCAGTTAGGGTATACCATGAGTGCATCTAGGAAGTTAAGTTCATATATGGGCATTCTTGTATCCTGGGGGGTTCCCCTGCTGATAAACAAGTTATTGTAAGTGATGCAGGCTCAAAAAAGTGTCTGTACACACTTCACTGATCCTCATCTCAAAACTGGACTACTTAACATCTCTCAATCTTGGTCCCACTGGTTCACTTTAACATCCTCCTACAAGTCATTTTAGAAAATGAGATTAGCTTTTTGAGTATTTGAGTATTTGAGTATGAGTATTTGTGGTGATTCATAATGGGCTGGCAGACATTGCCAACGCTACAGAGGGAAGCAGTTTCTTTGAAAAACTAGAGCGATATTCATTGACGAGTCAGAGAACTTAAAAAAAGTCCCCCCACGCCCTCCTCAACCTTTCAGGTCACCCTGTGAGGATGAGACTCTTCAAAGGAAACTTCCTATCTGGCTCCATTATACACATTACATGCTTGACTCTCTGCAGAGCGCAGATAGAGTTCCATCATCCTTTACGGATTACCTTAAGCAGCAGCAAGTATCCTGCATTACCCCACTGCCTCACGGAGGGAAGGAGAACACAGGTTACAGGGAAAACTGGGGCAGGTATTCTCATGAAACTCAAGTCCACTTCCCTTTAGGGAAAAAATGGGGACAATGAGCTATTTTTACTATTCAACTATCTGCCAACATCAGCATTAGAAACTGTGGGCTTACCACCACCTATTTCATTTCTGCACCTGAGGAGGACTGATGGTTTAGTTTACATATTTCAAGCAATTTCCTTTACCCCCACCCCCTGTTTTCACTTCACGACAAAAACAGGAATATTTTTTCTTTTTGCACAAATGCAACAAAATGAAAAGCAAAGGAGGTCCATTAGTTAAGTAATCAGTGCTATACTTACATATTTTGACTTTCATTCTTGTGTTAGTACAGACACCGTTGGGAAATGTAAATTTAAGATAGATAGATAGATAGATAGATAGATAGATAGATAGATAGATAGATAGATAGATAGATAGATAGATAGATAGATAGATAGATTATTAACATTAACAGCACCACACTACATTGTACAGTCAAGTTTCCAGTAACAGAATCCCAATAAACAAACAAAATAGCTCATGGAGCCTGCTTTTCCTCTTTTAAACAGCATCTAAATTTAAGCTACCCTGAAGAATGACCCCACGAGGCTGACTCTGAGGTGTCAACACTTCCCAAGTCATTTATCTCTCATAATGTCACTGCTGTCAATCACAAAGCCAGCTCAAATCTCAGCCATGCTAATGAGAAACGCATTGCTATTCTATGACAAAATCACCCCAAACCATATTCTCAAACTGAGGAGGAGACTAAACACCACAGGACTGTTGCTATTTTAAACACATTCAGAACACTTTGCACTGTATTCTGTGAGCAAATGAAGGATGTATAACTGCACATGCTGTCATTTATGTATTTTGTAGACAGTGAAAGTGTCCAATATAGACACAGAGGGTTACTAAGATATATTCAGCCAATGTGACCTCAACATGGCAGCCCCCATGAGACAACGCTCATGTAAAATAAAATGGGCTTTTATTAGGGTACTGTTATGACTGGAGTCTTCAACTCATATAAATGTACTACAAGACTTTAAAATGGTGTTTTGATCACCATCCATTTCTTACTGTAATTCAAAATTAAGAAAAAATATAAATAATAAAAAATGAATGACTGGAAGAAATTAATAGAAAGGTACAGTAAGCGATTTTCATAGAAACATTGTTGATATTTGAACTCAATCCAAACAAACACACCCCTCTCTTCATTGCTCCGCCCCCAAAATGCACACGCAACACAAGAGCTGATGTCTCTTTGCCATTGCTGAAGTGAAGCAAAATAATGCCTAGCAAAAAATAAAGCGAAGATGACAATCGAACGACAAGGAACAAAAAACTGAATACAGGATAGTATATACCATACAAGAAAGAGTTTGTTGTTAGAACACAAGCTCCAGGCAAACAGTGACACTCATGTTACTATACAGCATATATTAGTTCTGTTAAAACATTAAAACCAATGTTACTCACGTATGAAGCAGAAACAGAACAACCTCAGCTCTCCAGTGCTGGAAAGCTTTTATAGTATTAACCCGGCTCTTAAAGCTCTTGCCTGATCATAACCCTTCTTTTTCCAGAGATATTCCTCTGCTCTTTTCTCATTTGTAATGTCTCTTAGCCATCTCTCTTTCTACAGTCTTTCTTCAAATATCCCTCCTGCTCACTCTCTCTCCTCCCCCATCATGTGTGTATACGCCCCCTACTGCTGATTGGCTACAAGTGTGTTGTGATGCTTGGTCCAGTCCATTTTCATCAGTGTTTCTCAGAAATTGCTTACTGCACCTTTAAATGGACATATTTAATGAAGTTAAAAAATTACACCTACCTATTTATTGTTCCCTTTCAATGCGGTTCACTTCGCATTGTGTCAGAGAATCTTCTCTGATCGCTATGGGGAAACTCTGTTTTCTCCGAATACTGAAGCCTGATTGGTGCACATCTGTAAATTTCACAGACAAATGGCCTTTCTTTCACTAAAAGAGCAAGCGGTGTTTGTTGCAAAATGGCATGCCACGAATGTGGCTCATGCAGGGCTGCTGATGTAACCCTGTATAATCAAACAAATGAATTATAAAAAATAAATAATTAAAGAGTCTATTAAAATAATAACCTAACCAGAAAGGTGTAAAGAGTGTGAGAAAAATGGTAAAATCAAAATGAAATGCATTTCAGTGTGATGATTGACATCTTGATGATTGTCCAATTAAGTGAGATTTATGTTGAAGTCCCGTCCCACCACATTGCTGAATGGGGGAAGGATTTTATTTACTCTGCATACATAGGGTGTTTCTCAAACCAAGAATGCAAAGAACGGACTTGTGTTCTTGGGGAGAACGCTCTTGCTAGTTGTTCTTGGAAGAATGAACTCACAAGGTGACGAGCACACAGAACGCTGCTGACAGTTTGAGACGATGTGTTCTTGCTGGTATTGCGCAATAATACCCCTGCACAGACGCCGTCTGCAGTACCCAAACATAACGAGAATTATTGACGATAACAGCCAGGCTTTATCACGCAAGACTACCCTCAGCTCATGGGATTACTCTACAACTGTACACTACAATGTAATTGTAACGTGGTATGTTGTTACGGGAAGAAGGAGGCGGGAACCGGCGAACATTCAAACATTTTTAATCAAAATAAAACAAATACAAAATGAAAGTAAAAGCCAGCAGCCCCTCACGGACGACTGCTGGCAACACCAAACAGAAAACAAAACACAACATCAAATAAAATCATGCCTGTCCTCTCTCGCTCTTCACTGTCGTCGCTCCTCCTTTATGCTTCCGCTCCTCCGTGAGAGATGCGAGACCGGTACGTCGCGCAGGTGTCGCTCATTTGCAATCACGCCACCGGCCTCGTGCCGTCCTCCCACGGCCCTCGACCTCGTCCTGCTCGCCACATACCCCCATCGCCCCTCGCAGGCCGGGGGGTACCACCGAGGCTGCGCCTACTCCCCACCCCCCCCCCCTCCCGTGGGGGGACCGATCACGGCGGCTGCGGTACCTGGGGGTATGGACAGACGAGGCGAGAGAAAAGGAGACGGAAGCATGAGGAGCGACAGAGACGAGAGAGGGGAGAGAGGAGAAACAAACAAACAAAAAAAAAAATTCTTGATCCGGTTCCCGGACACACTGCCGCTCGGTCCTCAACCAGCTGAGAGTCACTCGCGGTGCCATGCGATGGCACTGGACATCCGTTGGGGGACGGCTCGACGCTCCTCCGCCTCCTGGCGGACGGCGATGGCTCCTCCGATCGAGGGCAGCTGGCAGCGAGCCTCCCGTCCCCTGCTCCGCCCCCATCATGGCCGACGGCAACAGGCTCCGGCCCACGGCGAACGGGAGCAACTCCTCCGCTCCCTCGCGGATGGCAGCCATCCCTCCTCGACCCAGGAGGACGGCAGCGAGCTCTCCGTCCCACCAGATCTTCTTTCGATCCAGCACCATCGCCTCGGGCAGCAATCGGCGGCAGACGCTCCCTCGTGCTGCCCGACCTCCTCAGCACCGCGATACCTCCCAGCAGCGAGGGCTCTCCGACAGCGTGTCCCTCCTTCCTCCCGGGTTTCGGCACCAATGTAACGTGGTATGTTGTTACGGGAAGAAGGAGGCGGGAACCGGCGAACATTCAAACATTTTTAATCAAAATAAAACAAATACAAAATGAAAGTAAAAGCCAGCAGCCCCTCACGGACGACTGCTGGCAACACCAAACAGAAAACAAAACACAACATCAAATAAAATCAGGCCTGTCCTCTCTCGCTCTTCACTGTCGTCGCTCCTCCTTTATGCTTCCGCTCCTCCGTGAGAGATGCGAGACCGGTGCGTCGCGCAGGTGTCGCTCATTTGCAATCACGCCACCGGCCTCGTGCCGTCCTCCCACGGCCCTCGACCTCGTCCTGCTCGCCACAGTAATGTATATTCATAATAATATAGCAACGCTTATTGAGATTCTCACTTCCGAAAACGTTTGAGCACATTTTCGATTCGCCATAAATTTTCGTAAAAATGCCAATATTTGAAATCTACACAGCTGATTTCTCGCATCAAATGTTCTCAGAAGTGAATTTAGTGATGAAATAGCGTACGAAATTGTAGAAAAACAACTTGCTGTATTGACCTGCATCTCTTTCCTCGAATGCCGAAATGAATGCTGGGATATTTCTGCTGTCAAGTTCACACAAGTTACCAACCGACGCATCCTCAGTAAAATGGGCGTGTCAAGAACACTTCCGGCATTTTTAACCATTCTTGCCAAAATGCAAACTTGTGTATTGGGACGATACTTGGGCAGCGACTGATGACGTTTCACAAGTCCACAAGAACACAAGTACAGACAAGAACGCATATTGAGAAACGGCCATACAGACGGTTGGTCTGGGAACGCCCCCGGGAACGCCTGTCACGTGATGTGAATTTAGCCCGTGGGGGAAAACATTGCCTTGGCGCTAATTGAAATACACGGGACAATGATGCCGAAGAGTTGCTGTGTCGTTTTCTGTACCGCCAATAAACAAACAAATTATGAATTGAAGTTCTACATCCTTCCTAATAAATACACAGAACCGGAAAGGAGGAAAAAATGGCTTTTGAGCTTTCTTTTTTGAGATTACTGTGTGAGTAGATCCCTGTGTGATATAGTAGTGGGTGTTAAACTCGTATTAGGCAGTGGGCCAGATTTGTCTACATCCCTTACGAAAAAGAACTATAGTAATCCTATAAGATTTCTATAGTAGTGTATAATACTTCTGTGATACTATAGTATTCCTATAGGATTACTATAATATTTTGTCCCAAAATACTACAAGATTCCTATAGTTGTTTTTCATAAGGGATGTCTCATTCGCGTTATCAGCTGAAGGCTCGCTTGATAGGCCAATCGCGAACCTATGGAGTAGTTCGAGGTCTACACTCAATACAGACTGCAGTCTGTGAGTTAGGGATAACTGTCAACACAGTCCCTCGGCAACTTCGTACTACTGATCACCGTTTTACAAAAGGATTAATAGTTTGGAGTGAAGCATACGTACAATTGGTAAGTGACAAGGTTTTATGGAGTTATAGTATGCAACATATACGAAAGTTGATTGAGTTATAGGCTAATGTTAACGCTACAGCTACCGCAATGTCTTGCCTGGAGATTCAACCAGATAACAAAATATGTCTGGAAACGACACCTCCGGCCATTTGGTTGGGTCATTGACCCAGTTTTTAATTAAATAAGGGCAATCATAACCTATTGCAGTTAATTTTGCAATGTAGCCTACTGTTGCCAGTCGGCAGGAGTCAATGACTCGCAATACGACATTTTTGTCATTCAAATACACACGATGTTCGTGGTCGCGGTATTTTCTTTGTTATAATGAAATGTTGATGAGATCTACATGTTTACAAGGAAAAATGGTACTATACGGTTATCCGGACCACACGTGACCACACGTAAATGTACTATACGGTTAACCTAACCCTAACCCTAACCTAACTAACTACTATGCAGGGGCAGTTTCGACAGTTAATGTCACGAGCCAGAGGTCTTTTCCCTCAGGCGGAGATCTGGGTCCCTTTGATTCAAATTTCAACACAACTTCCATTGGAAGTACAAACCCTAGTAAGGGAAGTAAACCTCTTTTTAGAGGCTAACTTTAGAACCTTGAGAGGGATTGAGGAAGATCAGTTCCAAGTGAGTCAGAGGGATTTGATCCATTGGACAGCTGGTACGGCAACTAAAATTCTTGATAATTGGATGTCTCAGTTAAACTTAAAATAGGGGGACCTAGAAATGCTACACAGCCCCTATCAAATATTTTAAATCTTTCACTTACCTTCTCTCTTTCTGAGGTTGAGGAAACGCTGCTAGAGAGAGGACTTTTTTTCATTCCTACACCGCTTAGAGTGGACAGGCAGGGGCTTCTCAGAGATCTCCATTTATATCATAGGAAACTTAAACTTTTGGACCATTTTGGCTATGTTACGGATTTCTCTCAGGAGCCGTTTATCAACCCTTCCTCTTGGGAGCCTGAATGGAACTCTGTATCAGAACCCATTAAACAGTTAATCAGGCGAGATAGACGAGCTCTTGAGAGAGTTTTTATGATGAGAGGGAGAATAATTTGTAAATGGAGGAAAGAAATGCACTCAGCCAACCAGGATATCGTGATAAAACCTGCAGATAAGGGTTCTAAAATTGTGATAATGGATAAAAATCAATATTTGACCGAAGCTCACAGACAATTAAGTAATACAACACATTACTTACCTTTGGCTGGCTCTCTCCACCTGGAGACCCAGAAAAAGATCCGGGAAATTGTTGGTGACCTGTATGAAAAGAAGATAATAACAGCTAAACAGAAATACTATCTCTTCGGTGAAGATCCCCCACAGCCTAGGAAATTTTATTTGTTACCTAAGATTCATAAGTCTCCAGAAACCTGGACGATCCCGAATCAGGTTCCTTCTGGATGACCGATTGTATCGGATTGTGGGAGCGAATCATACAGGATTGCGGCCTTTATTGATTATTTCCTTAACCCCTTATCACAAAAACACGATAGCTATGTTAAGGATACCTTTGACTTCATAGCAAAGTTAAAACAGATAAAAGTGCTACCTGGTGGGATGCTTTTCACCGTTGACATCGATTCTCTCTACACCAATATAGATACCCGATTGGGTTTAAAAGCAGTACAGGAGATCTTTGAGAAGTACCCTGACCCCTCCAGACCGGATGAGGCTCTTCTTACCCTGTTGGAATTAGGCCTTACTCAGAATGATTTTGAATTCCATTCAAAACAGTATCTCCAAATTTCTGGAACAGCAATGGGGAAGAAATTCGCCCCGGCATATGCCAATATATATATGGCAGACTGGGAGACAACGGTGTTTCCCAAATGCCATAAGTTACCCAGTATTTATGTATGATATTTGGATGATATATTTGGTGTTTGGAATCATTCAGAGATTGAATTCACAGATTTCATTACGATCCTAAATGAGCATCATGCTTCCATCTCAGTTAAATACAATCTGCAATGGGATAAAATTGAATTCCTGGACACTGAAGTATACATTGCTAGTGGATAGTGGGGAGGGTTCTCTGGGAACGAGGGTCTACTTTAAGCCCACCGATACTCACGCGCTGTTGCACAAGACTAGTTATCACCCAAAACACACCTACAGGGGAATTGTGAAATCACAATTAATAAGATATAATAGAATTTGCACAGCAGCGAATGATGTTGGTGGGGCTACTAGGACCCTCTTCCAAGCCCTCAGACATCGGGGTTACAGTAGAACCTTCCTCAAAAATATAAAGGTGGAGGTTCAACAACTTTTTCAACAAGGGTTGAAACCTAGAGAAGAAAACCGTAATAACCATCTGGTCCCCTTTATTTCGACCTTTTCTTCTGCCTCCCTAGCATTGAATTCGAAGCTAAAAACCAACTTCCAGAGAATACAGGATCGTTTGGAACCACTTACCTCATTCAAAAGTATAGCAGCGTTTAGACGAAACAAAATTTGAAAGATTTATTGGTACATTCCTCCTTGGGTGGCAGACCCAAGAAAGATAAATACAGCGGGTTTCTTAAATGTACAAAATTTATTGAAAATAAATTTACTCACCTGGGTGCACCGGTCTCACATGTTATGGGGTTACAGTCGTCCAACCTGGTCTACTGTATTGAGTGTAAGGTCTGCAGCAGATTGTATGTTGGTCAAACCAAAAACACCCTGCTGGAAAGATTAAAGCAACATCTGCGCTCGATCGATGGGGCCGGGAGGGTTACTTACCTTTATGAGCATTTCAGACTTCATGGCAGCACCAATTTGTCTATTATGGGGATAGAAGCATGATCCTGGTGGTCTGACAAACAGAGATGGATGAAGGAGAGACAGTGGATTAAAAAACTGAGTACGGTTTATCCCCACGGTCTCAACCAAGTGTACTAGAACTCTTAGAGTGGATCCTTATTGAGACATTTTAGTTCCCTTTCAAGGGAACTCGCGTTGCGTCGAGAATGACGCTATGGGGAACGCTTTGCGTGATGACGTCTTGAAGCACATGTAAAATCAGTCCAATGGTGTGGCGGAACGTCAGAGGCGGGTGACGTCACGTACCAGGAAGCTATAAAAGCCGGCCCGAAACAGAAAACGAAAGCTTTCTGAGTCTTCAGTTGCGCTCTGTGTTGAATCTGTCCTTGTTATTTGGTGTTGTCTGTCTATATCATATATATATATTGGTGGTGGTGACTGTGTGCATTGCGACGCGTTTCCTATGCGTACGCTCAGATCCTGCCTGGCTTTATTTAACCAGGATCGCGTTCCCCAGGGCTCTGGTCCCGCCGCTGCCGAGGCACGGCGTCGATCTCAGACCTGGGGTTCGCAAATGGATCTATCAGTGGATGTTGAGACGGGCTCTGCCTTATCTCAGCCTCTTTCTGATAGATCCAGTGCCTCTCATCAGGGTGTGGAAGCACGCGCTGTGGTTTCTTCCCCCCCGATGGAGGCACCAATACTGCAATTGTCCAGCTCTGAGGAATTGGACGTTGTTAGTATTGACGCTGAGGTTGAGGAATCGCCACCTCAGTCTCATGCGTTTGAGGAATTGCTTGATGTTGTTACAAGAGCTGTCGAGCGATTATCTGTAGAGTGGCCAGAAGATCGGCAGGGCGTTCGTTCGAGAAGCAAGCTCGACGAACGTTTCCTGCCATCTCGTGCACAGCCTCAGCGCAGAAGCCTTCCGTTTTCCCCCGATCTCCACACCGAGGTGTCGAGATCGTGGGGGAAACCCATATCTTACAGAGTGTACAGTCCACAAACATCACACTATTCAAACATACACAATTATAAAGAGTATGCTTATGGGGAGATGCCGAAGGTGGAGGAGACGCTTGCGAGCTATCTCTCTCCAGCAACGGCATCTTCCCTGAAGGCTCCCGCATTACCCTCCAAGCCAGTTAGATTTACTTCCTCCCTGGTTCATAAATCGTATGCCGCCGCTGGTCAAGCTGCAGCGTGTCTGCATACGATGTCGCTTATGCAAGCGTACCAGGCCGAATTGTTGGGTGATTTAGAGGAGGGCGGGGGGATTGGTCCCGATACTGTGTCCGAATTACGTAGAGCCACAGATCTGTCTCTCAGGGCCACCAAGGAGACGGCCAAATCCATCGGCCGCTCTATGGCAGCCCTGGTGGCCACTGAGAGGCATCTGTGGCTCAATTTAAGTGATATAAAGGACAAAGAGAAGCATGTTCTTTTGGATGCACCAGTTTCTACTGTGGGTTTATTTGGAGATGCAGTCAATAGTGCGGTAGCTAAATCTCAGGAAGCTTCTAAACAGTCAGCTGCACTTCAGAAACTTCTCCCCCGCCGTTCTTTCTATGAGGCTGCTGAGCGGGAGCAGCCTCACTCCTCTAAAAAGAGCGCTGAGCACCGTGCCACTCAGAAACAGAGCGTTTCCTCCCGTGCTCCCCCACAAAAACCTCGGGGACACAGAGGGCGCGCTCAAACCCAGCAGTCTTCGAGGGGTAAAACGGATCTGCGGACCGTTATTACTGCCAAGAAGGCTGCTGGGAAGAAGTCCTGACGTCCGAGGGCTCAGGACAAATGAGGGTAGTCCCCCCCGAAGCAGAGCGGTCAACACCTCTTTTTACGGTGCCCGTCTCTCTTCGGTGCCCTCAGGGGACCGTTCTGCCAACCCTGCCGCCTCCGGTGTTACAGGGCGCAGCGGTCGCCGGCGAGCACATATCTCAAGGACCACCCGGAAACGTAGTGGCCTCGGGATGCCCGCCCCCTCCGAGGAGGGTGTTAGAGCAGTTTGTTCAGTCGTTCCCTGCCGGTGCACCGTTACAGGGCGACGAATGGACTACTCAACAACAACAAAATCCAGAAACCAGTCTCGAGAGGCTAGTACCTCTAGTAGAATCTTTGACAGCGTGGAAGCTACTGTCAAATGTTTCTCGTTGGGTCCTGCAGACCGTGGAAAAAGGGTATCAGATACAATTCAAGAAACGCCCACCTCGGTTTATGGGGGTCCTGCCCACAGTGGTGGGCCCCGAGCAGGTTCTGGTTATGGAACAGGAAGTAAACACTCTGTTAGAGAAAGGGGCCATAGAATATGTACCTCCCTCCAACAGGGAAACCGGGTTTTACAGCCGGTACTTCATAGTTCCAAAAAAGGACGGGGGATTGCGTCCCATTTTAGATCTTCGAGTTCTGAACGAGTCAGTCATGCAGCTCAAGTTCAAAATGTTAACATTGAGACAAATCGTGCCACAGATCAGGTCCGAGGACTGGTTTGTCACGATAGACCTCAAGGACGCATATTTCCATATTTCCATCCGTCCGTGCCATTGGAAGTTCCTGAGGTTTGCTTTCGGGGGCAAAGCATACCAATATCGAGTTCTTCCATTCGGCCTGGCTTTATCACCCCGCACTTTCACCAAATGCGTGGATGCAGCTCTGGCGCCCCTGCGCCTTCAGGGTATTCGCATCATGAACTACATCGACGATTGGTTGATTTTAGCTCAGTCGCATCAGATGGCGGTTCAACATCGAGATGTTGTTCTCGCCCATATGAAAGAGTTGGGGTTACGGCTGAACGCCAAGAAGAGTGTGCTTTCTCCACTCCAGAGGACTCCACTCCTTTCTTAGGCGTGGTTTGGGATTCTGTGTCGATGCAGGCGCGCCTGTCACCGCCACGTATAGAGTCCATCCTTGCAGCTGTGAAAAGTGTAAAGCTAGGCCATCTACTCACTGTCAAACAGTTCCAGAGACTGTTGGGTCTCATGGCAGCAGCTTCCAACGTGATACCTTTTGGACTGCTACACATGAGGCCCCTGCAGTGGTGGCTCAGGACCAGGGGGTTTTCCCCGAGGGGCAACCCATTTCGCACAATTAAAGTCACGCGGCGATGCCTACGTGCCCTGGTTATGTGGAAGAAACCTCGGTTCCTGTCCCAGGGCCCAGTGTTGGGAGCTCCTTGTCGTCGCAAACTGCTAACGACGGATGCTTCCCTCACGGGTTGGGGAGCGATCCTGGAGGGTCGCTCATCTCAAGGTCTGTGGGTAGACCATCATCGTTATTGGCATATCAATCGCCTAGAGATGTTACCGGTCTTCCGGGCTCTGAAGAGCTTCATCACAGATCTCAGGGGACACCATGTGCTAGTACATACGGACAACACGTCGGTAGTCGCCTATATCAATCACCAAGGGGGGGTTTGCGCTCGCGCCCATTATGCAATCTGGCACGCCATATCCTCTTGTGGTCCCAGGGAAAGCTGTTGTCTCTCAGGGCAGCTTACATCCCCGGGGTCCAGAATATAGGAGCAGACGCTCTGTCGAGACAGGGGCTGAGGCCCGGGGAATGGAGGCTCCACCCCGAGGTGGTGGAGCTGATATGGAGGGAGTTTGGCCAAGCTCAAGTGGATCTGTTTGCGTCTCGAGAGACGTCTCACTGTCCACTTTGGTTCTCCCTCACGCATCCAGCTCCTCTGGGACTGGATGCTATGGTACAGGCGTGGCCGAGGCTACGTCTGTACGCCTTTCCCCCAGTTGCTCTGCTCCCGGGAGTTCTGGAGAAAGTTCGCAGGGATCGGGTTTGCCTGCTTCTTATAGCCCCGCGGTGGCCGGGCAGAGTATGGTTTCCCGACCTTGTGTCCCTCCTCGACGGGCCTCCTCTGGAGTTACCTGTCAGGAGGGACCTTCTGTCTCAAGCAGGGGGCTCTATATTTCACCCCCGACCAGAACTGTGGAACCTGTGGGCTTGGCCTCTGAGGGGGCCCAGCTCATAGAGTCAGGTCTCTCAACTGAGGTTGTTGAGACCATTCTACAGTCCAGAGCTCCCTCCACGAGGAAACTTTATGCCCTGAAGTGGAGAGTCTTCACTTCTTGGTGTAGTGACCGTCGGTTGGACCCAGTTAACTGCCCAGTTGGTACAGTGCTGGAGTTCCTGCAGGACCGGTTCACGGCAGGTCTGACCCCGTCCACTTTCAAGGTTTATGTGGCGGCCATAGGTGCTTACCACATTCCTTTGGGTGGAATGTCTGTGGTGAAAGACCCTTTGGTATCTCGTTTCCTTCGTGGCACTTGGAGGCTGAGGCCTGCAGTTCGCTCTAGGGTGCCTCCATGGGATTTGTCCATTGCGCTGCAAGGCCTTTCCCTGGCCCCCTTTGAGCCCATTGAGGAGGTTCCTGAGAAGTTTTTAACTCTGAAAGCTCTTTTCCTTCTTGCTATTTCTTCTCTCAAGAGAATAGAGGATCTGCAAGCATTGTCGGTTGCTCCGTCATGCTTAGAGTTTGCTCCGGGTATGGTTAAAGCCTTTCTACATCCAAGACCGGGTTATATCCCCAAGGTCCCCACTAATGTGGCTAGACCTATTGTTCTGCAGGCCTTTTGTCCTCCTCCCTTTCAGAATGCGGACCAGGAGGCTAATAATTTGCTTTGCCCAGTTCGGGCGTTAGACGCTTATGTCCACAGAGCTGCCCTGTGGCGTAAAAGTGATCAATTGTTTGTATGCTTTGGGTCCCCTAATAAGGGAGGCCCAGTGTCTAAGCAAAGAATGAGCAAGTGGGTGGTTGAGGCTATCTCACTTGCTTATGAGGCGGCTGGGCAGCCTTCTCCTTTGGCTGTCCGGTCGCACTCTACGAGGAGTATGGCGGCCTCTAAGGCCCTTATATCAGGAGTGTCTTTACAGGACGTCTGTGATGTGGCAGGTTGGTCCTCACCGCACACTTTCGTCAGGTTCTACTCTTTGGATCTAGACTCTGCTCCAGGGTCTCATGTTTTGTCTTCCTAGTGCTGCTCTCCAGATTTCACACAGGACAGACATTTGTAGCTATGGAGGCATTGGTATAGACGTTCCCCATAGCGTCATTCTCGACGCAACGCGAGTTCCCTTGAAAGGGAACGCCTCGGTTACGACTGTAACCTCGGTTCCCTGAAGAGGGAACGAGCGTTGCGTCGCCTTGCCATATCTCCTTCATGCCTGTCAGCACGACTTCAGACTTTACGAAGCTTTCATTTTCTGTTTCGGGCCGGCTTTTATAGCTTCCTGGTACGTGACGTCACCCGCCTCTGACGTTCCGCCACACCATTGGACTGATTTTACATGTGCTTCAAGACGTCATCACGCAAAGCATTCCCCATAGCGTCATTCTCGATGCAACGCTCGTTCCCTCTTCAGGGAACTGAGGTTACAGTCGTAACCGAGGCGTTTTCCTGGTAGAGGAAGATACACCATCGTTTTATAATGTATTAGAAAAATTTATAATTTATTGTTTTTAATTGTGGATGGTGTATTCCCATATGAATTAATCCGGGAATCAACTCCCCCATATTAGGTAGAGATAAAAAAAAAAAAAATTATACTTACCTTCTCCAATTCGGATCAGATGATTTCCTTCGTGAACCGATGGGACACCTGGTAACCTTTTGACCATAAGAAACCTGCAAAACAGAAAGATAGGATTAAAATGAATACATATAAAGGTGAAATGACGTATAATACTTACCCAAGATGAAAACCGGAAAAAGAGAAAAAAAGAATAAAGAAGATGGGACCGGTAAAACTGCCCAAACAGCTTAACGTACGATTAGCGGTGAATGGTCAAAAACGATGTGCGTGCCCGTGCTTTCTGGCTCTCGTAAGGGAGCTGGAGTTTTTTTTCCCCTAACCTAACCCTACCCAAATAGGTCCGGATAACCGTATAGTTCCGGAAAAATAGATATAATGATTAAAAGATAATGTGTATATGGGTTACTAGTAGGGATGCACCAATAGGATTTTTGGCCGATACCGATTTCAACAAACAACTACTGGCCGATACCAATACCGATATTTTTCACTTGCATACAATACTATACAGTACTAGCTAGTTTTTTCACTGAACATGGATTGAATCCATTTAACATTCATCTGACCAACATTATAAGAGAGGCACAAAGATATACAATATGACAACCTTCAGAGGTGATTTTTGCTATCCAATATTTCTTTAATTAACAACATGAACTCATATTTGACATATAATAGAACATATTTATTTAATAAACTTAACAAATGCCAGTGCTGTTGCTTTATATATCATTATGAATTCTGACTGCTTTTCCCCCACTAAAGTGCAGTCTGTTTCTTTTATTGTCCAAGACATTTGAGCCAGCACTGAATAATGGTTTTCTGTCGGCGCTTGAGCATGGTGCACACCAGAACATCAAATCATTTCAATTGAACATAGATCAGATCTGTTTAACAAAGATTTAAAAAAATATGCAAATATGACATGACATACTTCAAAGAATTTACCTTTGCAATAAAACATTACTACTTAACAATAGAATCATATTTAAAATAATTATGATAAAATGGCTTAATAGCTCAAGAACAGTTCATTTAATCCGTTTGCTGTTATCAAGTATTAAGGTTGCTGCTTTAGAAACGGGGACAGGTTCTTCTTTATAAAAAGAAGCTTTTCTGCTTTTTCACAGTGCAGTCTGTTTCTTTTATTGTCCAAAACATTGGATGCAGCAGAGAAAAATCGTTCACTGTCGGTGCTTGTGCACGGTGCACACAAATACTTGCATGCAGTTTGTGCAAGAGATGGAAAGCGACCTTGATTGACACACCAGTTTTGAAGAGGATTCTCATTTCTTTCAATTGGGATTTCTGCGAGGTAGGCATCCATTTGTGGAATGACAGGGTTAATCCTAAATCCATGTGATACATTTTCCTCCAGAACTTCGTCGAACATGTCACACAGACTGGGTGCATGTTCATTGTCCTTGTGTGACTTTTTGGCTTTTGGGTTGTCCTCTGGGTGGTGCACCGCGTCTTTTCCACCACTTTCGTTGCTCAAATCCAGCTGTGCTTGCAGCATCATGCAGTACGCCTGCTATTTGTCCGTATCGAAGTAGTTACCTTTGTATCTTGGGTCTAACACTGTTGTGATACAATAAAGAGGTTCTGAGTCATTTTTAGCAAAACGCTTTGTCACCGTGTCTAGTAGTGTTTTTTTGTGTTTTTTCTCCCTGGTCAGTTTCAAGGTCCTTGCTCAGTAGCCGCTTTAGTGCAACAATTGATGGAATCACATCCGCTGCAGATGCTCCAGATGCACTCATCTCCCTCGTTAGTTACTCGAATGGGTAAAGAATAGACACCAATGATGTGCAGTTAATGTCACAGGCAGAACATAATCTGCACGATAAACCGTGATTGCTTGCTTTTGATCCAAGAGGCTTCTCAGCATATAAAAAGTATTGTTCCACCATGTTGAAAAGTCTTGCTGAATAGTTTTTGGTTGCAATCCCAACTGAATTTGGACACTGTGTAAGCACGAGTACGCAAGAGGGGAATGCTTAAAGTAGCCTACTATTCGTCGGTGTAAGAAATTGTAGTCTGCCTCGACCCAGATTCCACTCCAAAATATATTTTAGAATGAGCTCATCCCCAAAATGGCTTAATTATCATAGAGATGAAAGAAAGTCAAGTTATATTGTTTCTTCACCATTTGGGTTGATCACATCCTGTCAATTGTAGAATGGGACTGGGTGTGGGACACAGAGAACCTTCTCAGACAATGGGGTGTCACAATTTCATTAACATACAGACCACAGCTGTTGCAACATGAGCAACTTCATTTACATTAAGAACATGATAAAAGGTTTAATATTTGGATGTTCTGGGTTCATTTCTGATGCCGGTGAACCCAAGGTGCTTCATGTACCTTGCCACTGCTATTGCTGAAATAAACTTCATTTTTGAGATCTGCGACGTCCACATCATGTTTTCTTACATTGGCAAGCCACCCAGGTAGGAATTTCCAACAAAAAATTGGGGAAAGGTAAGAAAAAGCTGTTTTCTTTCATTTATGCTGTTTTTTTGACAGGAAACCCCCTCGTTTACAAAAATCTAGAAAGGAAAATGTTAAGGACAGAAGAGAACTATTAGATCATGAGATACTTTAAAGCCTGATAAGACTTTTGAAAGTGGAATAAATGATTGTTTAATACATCGCTAAACATGGTTCTCAGGGAATATTTGACAGAATAGAGAATATTGTTGAAAAACCATACAAGTGGGCTATCTCTAGGTATGAAAATGATCCCAAAATGCCTAAGAACAAAAATGGCAAAATTTCTAATGCGCTTCAAGCACTTTTTGATTCATACAAAGTAACTAGGAGGAGAGTAGATGAGTTAGAGGCTGAAATTTGGCTACTCAGTGTTGGGGTAATTTCTACCAAATATTACCTGGCTAGTGAAACGATATGAGATTGTACTTCTTAGAACTAACAATAGTGTGCTTAAAACATCTGTGGAAACAGTGTCCAACAATTTGGAGGTACGCGAAGGTGGCTTGTCAGTTTATGATAATAAAAAGGCACAACTGAGAAAAAACCCTAGTAAGACATTGTTAGGAGTCGCATTGTGTAACCCAGTTCCAGAAATGCCAGATTTGCAGGAAGACAGGGCTGAGGGTTGAGAAAAAAATTCTCAGTCATTCAGTAGCCAATACTCTGACTGTAGAGTCAGATTTCCCATGGCACCAGTCCATGCTACTACGACTATGCCTGCTAGTGAAGGAAGGGAAGAACCAATGACCTCTACCATAGTCCGAGGATTTAATCCAACTGAACTAGAAACTGTGATCAAGAATATTGGTAAATTTGATCCTGCCAAACAAGATCCATTAGATTTTCTGAAAAACATGGAGGAATTTGCTGAAGTTTACCATTTAAGAGAGGGTGATGCATGCGTTTTGTTAAGAATGTGCTTGCCTGACACTTTGCCTGGAGCCTTAACTCAGAAAGTAAAGGACAGAAATGCTAATAAATCAGAGAGTAAAAAGGCACTGCTTGAAGTCTTAGGTATAATTTCAGTTAATTGGGATAAAATATCTGAGATGCACATGAGGAAAGGGGAGCATCCAGTAGCATTTTCAGAACGATTATTGGAGATGTTTAAAACTTTCAGTGGCAATCCTGATATTACTAAGAATGATGTCAGTTTCAAGTCTGCCTTGATTAACAAATGTGATCCACTCACCCGGTCTGCTGTGACAATGCTTATTACACCACTCTCTGAATATAATGACATTATTGATAAAATGACACAGTTTTACAACAATAATGCTAATGCAAATAGTCAAATGAAAGCTGCCAAATCTAGACATCCAGTTGCTGCCTTTGGCGGGAGAGAATGTTCTACTACATTGTCTAATGGTTTCCATCATAGACCAAGGAGATTTGCAAGAATACGCATGTGGAAAAGCTGGTCACATTGCTAGACATTGTCAAGACAATGAGAGACCTCTTCAAAACTTTGTCTGTCATGCATGTGGAAAGGATGGTCACATTGAAAGGCACTGTTTGGAGAAAATAAAGGAAGATCAGGAAGTTGTTTGTTTTGTTTGTGGAATGATGGGGCACAAGGCAAGACAATGTCACTTTTCACACAAAAGAAAGATGGGCTATCGTGGTTTGCTTAAGAAAATAGGCAATTTAGAAACCCAGTTGGCACCATTTAAAGGAAATAAAGAAGAAGTCATTCACACCTCGTCAAACATATCATTACACGAGCAACATGACTGTAGCTCAGTCACAAGCAAATGCTGATGCAAATTAGAATTAGTTTTATGATAGTAACACATTTTAGAAAAAGGTTTACAATCAAAAGGGGGTAATTTTTTATGATTTATGAAACATTTATGTTTTATTAGCATTAACATGCATTATATAGTTAATATAGCATTAATAGTTGTAATTTATAATAAATGTTTTAATGGCATTATGTTTAGAAATTATTTTTAAAAACATTACAGATGTTTGATGTTTTGAGATGGAACTTCTGTGACTTTGATGTTTGAATGTGCTTGTGGGGAAAAGGGGGGCAACCTCTTCTTTTTGATTATTGTTGTAGATATAAGCATCAAGATGTTTGTCTGAAATGTTTAACCTCCTGGAGAAAGATGATCTGGTCATTTGAAGGACGAGAAGGAAGTAGAACCAGTGGAGCCAGGGGATTTTCTCAAGAAAAAGAACAGAATACAGAGATTTCCAGACCTGCAAGATCCAGAACTCCAGGCCTAAAAGACCTAGAAACCCTGAGACCCACCATGGGATGGAACTGATGAAGAGGCACAGACTCGAACAACACCAGTGACTGCTTGAAGTGAAACAAGAGGAGATTTCAGAAACAAACCAAAGAAGAGTCTCTTTGATAATTCTGCCCAATTGGATGGAGCTGTAACCAGTGTGCATGAGGTGTCAACCCAAAGACGGGTAAGATTCTCCGGTGGCCAGAGGGGGACAACCTAAGGCAGGGCCTCACCGCCACTGTGCACCTGCCCGATAGAGAAGGGAGGTGTAATCTGTGAGAAGGGAGTGGATGTGATGCTTCTTTTGGTCCAAGAGCATCAGAGAGGCGACTGTAAGAAATTGTAGTCTGCCTCGACCCAGATTCTACTCCAAAATATATTTTAGAGTGAGCTCATCCCCAAAATTGCTTAATTATCATAGAGATGAAAGAAAGTCAAGTTATATTGTTTCTTCACTATTTGGGTTGATCACATCCTGAACAAATGGTACACAGTAAAAAACGTTGGGTTATTTGTGTAACCCAACCGTTGGGTTACACATATTGGGTCAATATGTTGGGTTATTTTCCAAAAATATTGGGTCATTTTTAAAATCGTTGGGTAATTTCTAGAAATAACCCGACTGTTGGGTTAAATAGCCTACGGTTTCTGCAGCGACGGTTCAAATTTTAACGGTCCAGTGACAGACAGTCAACGCAGGAGCTGCTGCTGCATCCTGATTATGAAAGGTAAGTCATATCGTTTTTATGTATATATAACATTAAGTATTGTGTACTGAGACGTTGAATATAATTATTCTAAATATGAATTTTATATTTTTTAAAAACGAAGTTCCCTTTAGACCGTTTTAATGATCTCCGGGAAGTGAGATCGATTGGAAATTAATCCTAGCTATCGCCGTTAGGTCGCTAGCAGTAATAAAGTAATTAATTATAACATTATACTAGCGAAACCGTTTACTACCAGTTACCTACTACAATAAACTAAGTAGGCCTTAGTCTGAAATCACTAGCATTACGCCTGTTTTACGGATAGCAATTGTTTATTCGTGATAGCAAATGTCTTAAAGGGACTTTAAGCTGTCACAGCTGAAGCAGTGCTCCAGACTGGTAACGTACTTTTTTTGTACAGGTGCGACTACATTTGTCACTAAATGCGGAACGAAAGAGCTCTACTCATATGAACCGTAGTGCACGGACCATTTATCAGCTCGGCCCAGCGGCGCGAGCTCAGACATCGGTCACACGACACCACAACAGCGCTGTGAGGTGCAGTGAGAAGCGTTTGAATTCGCTGAAATCTCCCGAGATGAAAGAAAGATGAAAAAGTGCAGATATTCCCAACAACATTGAAATGGGAAACATTGTGCAACAAATAAACGATTAGTTCATGATTAGTTAAAGAAAGTTGATGTTTTCCAATACACAGATTACCTTGATTTACTTAACAAGTTTTTAAGGACTAAGTTAGTTTACTTTTCTGAAAATATTTATTTTTTTCTGCTTCATTCCAACACAGAAAGGAGTAAATGAAAGTATTATGCTGCTGGATGACAATGGTTCTCAACTCTGGTCCTGGACAGTGTACAGTACACATTTTGGATGTCTTCCTTATCTGGCACCGGTCTTGGAGTCCCTCTACTAACAAGTTGGTAAGTTGAATAATGATTAGAGATACGAAATGTGCAGTGCTGGGGCTACTACAGATCCAGGTACAGATAATTACTTATGTTTTTTTTTTTTTTTTTTTTTTTAGCTGTCTTCCGTAATTTCAATACAGTATTTTTTTATTTCAATATAGTCTGAGCTGTTTGATGACTGACAATGATTGAGTGGCAAAAGAAAGCAAGAAGTCCTCACAGCCAAGTCGAGGAGTTCGTGAGACACACACCACCTCAACAAACTGCAAGAACTGCTGAAGAAATCATTAGAGAATATCCCAGACTTCACAGTTTTCTTGGAATGGTGAGTTTAATATGTATGCACGTGACATAGTAGTGGGAAGTTCGGATCATTTTACTAACTTGGATCTTTGCATCTCATTCATAAAAATTAATAAATATTTTTTCAAGTCATTTCGTTAATTTCAGCAGAATGTATTTAAATGTTACATGTCAATAGCCAAATTCCCCAAACACATCAAATGTTGATCACATTTAGAATAAGAAAAAAAATGCAATGCAAGGAAGAGGCCAAATTATGAGAAACAGAAACGATTAATTTATTTATCTGGGTCTTCAGGCTATGCAGTCTGTTAGTTTACCCAATCTAAGCCGTTTGTTCATCCCGTGACATCCTCATAAACTGAGCTTTGCAGTCTGTAATACCGGATAGAGAATTGATTAGTTCATGTTTCGAGTCTATCGACTTCGGGTTCGAGTCATTTCTTTCAACACGTGACTACATAAGCTGAGCTATGCAATCGGTACCGGATACAGAATTGATTAGTTTATCTCTCGGGTTCGAGTCGTTTAGTTTTATGTCACGGAACTGTTGTTATTAGACTATATATATATATATATATATAATATATATCTTTATCAAAGTGGTTTGCCCCATCATAGATAAAGTTTAAAGCATTACCAACTCTTTAGTACCTCATCCATATGGAAAAGATCCATCATAACAGAAATTCTTAAATTATAAATTTAAAGAAATTAAAAAGCTATAATTTGAGACCAAAAATGTAGCATGTTACTGTTAAAAAATTAGTAACTCATTTATGTGTCCAGCGCTGTCATGTGACAAAAGAATGAAAGACTCAGAGAGAAGAATCAGACCCGAAGACTCGAGAGATGAACTAATCATTTCTCTTTCCGGTACTGACAGCATAGCCTCTATGGGACTGACAGGAAGAACAAAAGACTCGGACTCGAACCCGAAGACTCAAGAGATGAACTAATAATTTCTGTTTCCAGTACAGACTCAGTAGTCCCGAGTCATATTAAAGATTCGTTCAAAATAAACGAATCATTCATGACCGACCCATCACTACAGTACAGAGAAGCAAATGGAGCGCATAATTGGATGTTTTTAAATAAACATTGACAAAAAACTATAAAAGTTTTAGGGCTGGACGATATAATATATATAACATTGATAGAAGTGATCACCCGGACTTATATTGTCGGTATATAAAGCGTTCACAGGCAAATTTGGGTTTTTTTTTTTTTTTTTTTTTTTGGTGTCTAAATCAGGCTCATATAAATATCAGGAAACAGGATTCCTGGCTGCATGTCAATATCCACAGATCACTGGATCTTTGTTAAGTTGTAAGGAACACTATATCGAGTCCAACCTTTAGTTTAAACTGACAATCGTTTGTTTTACTCACGTTTTCGCAGTTTCCCCTATTAAATCCAGTCACGCAACAGCTCTTCGGCGGGAAAGTGACGTCAGTGCATACCCTCTACTGTATATGGAAGGGGTGTCTTATTTTGGAAAATTGTTTTGGCTGTGTCTAAGTGCATATGAAATTAGGTTCACACATGTGTGGTATAGTTGAAAACTGTTTTTTTCTTGTCTTTCAAAGATGATCCTGGAGAAATGGCCTGACATCCTTCCATCATCGCCATACCTCACAAATGGAAAAATGGTGTGTCCAACATATGCTGAAATGAAGCGCAGCTTAAATGACATTTGGCCTGTAAGTAAAAGCAACACTATCAAGTCAATTTTGATAAATTACACTACTCTTCAGCTCATGTTCATCCAAAAAAAGAAAATTCTGTCATGATTAACTCACCCTCATGTCGTTCCAAACCTGTAAGACTTTCGCTCATCTTCAGAACACAAAAGAAGATCTTTTAGATGAAATCTGAGAGATTTCTGTCCCTCCATTGACAGTATACACAACTACCACTTTCAAGCCCCAGAAAGGTAGTAAAGACTTCATTAAAGTAATTCATGTTTAACCTCAATTTTATGAACTGACGCGAGTGCTTTGTGCAAAAATACATAATTGTTGCTTTCACGCTCTTGTCGTCTGCTCGCGCATTAACACAACATGTTAATGTCGAGGTGCTCTCGTGAACATGCGTTTGAGTTTAATATGTTGTAAATAAAGTGATAAATTATGGTTAAGGGATAGAATATACTCATGTCACTTCATAAAATTGAGGTTGAACCACTGGAGTAACATGTATTACCTTTATGATGTGTTTGCTACCTTTCTGGGGATTAAAAGTGATAGTTGTGTCGCTGTCAATGGAGGGACAGAAATCTGTAAGACTCATCAAAAAGATCTTTATTTGTGTTCCGAAGATGAACGAAAGTCTTACAGGTTTGGAAAGACATGAGGGCGAGTAATTATTGACCGATTTTACATTTTTGGGTGAACTAACCATTTAACAGCAGGTGTAATGACTAATTAGAGTGACCATAATTTAATTCAATACAGCTCTGCTTTGATATAACTTTTTCATAATTTAACACTGTTGATGTTGTCACAGTGCATGCCCAACTGAACATTATTTATTCTTTTAAGGTTGGAGACAAGTGAGAAACAGTGAGACAAGCCCGGATCCACATGACTTGATGTGTTTCAAAAATGTTTTACATCTATGACATAAACTATTTCAAGACCTCTGCACCCATTTTGGGAGTTTTTGTAGCATGCAAATTTTAATATATCTGGAGGAGGTCCTGCCTCATTAAGAACTTTGATCATCATCATCATCATTAGGTCCAGTAGTCAACATATGTATTTGTAGTTTTATTACTCAAGGTATGTTTACACTAACACATCAATGCATTCAGTGTACAGTGAAGACCTTTTAATAAAGTTGTGATTAGGATTTATTGTTATTAATTTGTGTATTCTGTCCATATTTGTATAGGTTATTGAATTAAATGTATAGGTTATTAATGTGTAGTTCTAAATTTAGTGTTCATTTAGAATTTTTGTGTGCTGTATGCTGTACAATTGTATGTATGCTATGTGCATTTTTGTGTAGGTTTTGAATGTGTACTGTTTGTACATATTTGCATAGGTTTTGAATTTATTATGTGTGTTGTATACACTTGTGCATTTTGAATTTATGTACACAATTATATTTACATTAAATGCTAGACTCCCCAATATATAGTTTGTAATTGAAAAATATATTTGTTGAAACATATGTATTGTTTATACAAATAAACAATCTGTATTTGAAAACAATTTGTATTTTATTTATTAAAATAAGGTCATAAATAAAAATAAATATTTAACTCAACTGTTGGGTTATTTTAACCCAACTGGAGTTTAACCCAATGCATTGGGTTAAAATAACCCACAGTTGGGAAGGTGCTATACCAATCCACAGTTGGGTTATTCGTTGGGTTATTTTTAACCCAACATTTTTAAGTGAGTAGTCAATTGTAGAATGGCATTGGGTGTGGGACACAGAGAACCTTCTCAAACAATGGGGTGTCACAACTTCATTAACTTACAGACCACAGCTGTTGCAACAAGAGCTTCATTCACATTAAGAACATGATAAAAGGTTTAAGATTTGGATGTTCTGGGTTCATTTCAGACGCCGGTGAACCCAAAGTGCTTTGTGTACCTTGCCACTGCTATTGCTGTGATAAACTTCATTTTTGAGATCTTTTTTTGAGAATTTTTTCTTACATCGGCATATTGCTATCACATCAGATATGCTCTGTTAACAAGCCCTCGTTGACAGCTAATTGTAAAGTATGTGCTACGCAGGGTAAACTCACGACATCACTGACATCCATTGCCTTTGTAATGTTTCTTGCATTGTCTCTGACAATTGCATGGACCTTGAATTTGTCGATTTTCCACGTTTCAAGCATTGTGTTGAATGTTGAAGAGATCGCCTCTGCGGTGTGTGAACCTGTAAATTTGTGTGCGTGCAGCAATATTTTTTTGCAATTTGAAATCTTTATCAATCCATTGCCCAGTGAGACTGAGCATACAGGTAGGGTTTACATCAGAGCTCCAAATGTCGGTTGTAAAACTGATGGCTGAATATCAGTGGTCAAGAGCTTGTGTATATGCGCGGCTACAACATTGTACATGTCTGGCAGGCACACGTCTGAAAAATATTGCTGACAAGGTAGGGAGTAACGTTGCTCAAGGTGTTCAACAAGCCTCCAAAAACCCCACGTCTTCCACGACGGAAAACGGCTGATCGTCCAGTGCGATCAATTTCATAATTTTTGGGGGTAATAATGCCCCTTTGCTTTGATGCTGTCTTGAGTAAACTTTTTTACTTTTTCAAATACCTGAGCCACAGAGGGTGTCGGAACACTGGGAGGCGGCAGTTTTTTCTTGGCAGCACTGAGGAACGCAGCTTGCTGTTCAGGATGCTTTTTCAGCTGGCAGATTAAATTGGATGTGTTGAAATTGTTAGCCGTGCTACCCCCTCTTGATATTTCTGCTGAACACTCATTGCAAATGGAGATTTTTTTGTTTTGTCTTTATCCGAGATTTTGAAAAAGGCCCAGACCCCAGACATTTTTCCGAGTGTCACACTTGTTCTGTGTTGTTCCTCTGTCACTAGTCACATATCTGTCTAGTTTAGTTTTCCCGCCTGTCATTATCAGTTCATTTGTATCACCTGTGTTATGTTAATCATTAGTTCATCTTCAACACCTGTGTCTTGTCAATCACCTTCATCTGTGTCACATGGTTTATGTTCATTAGTGTCAGTACTTATGTTCGTTCAGTTCAGTCAGTCTTTGTCTGTTCTTAGTTATAGTTGTAGTTATAGTTCTCATCTGAGTTTAGTCAGAGTAACGTTGTATTTGGTGTGAGTGTATCCTGCCTACCTGTCTGTAACCTGTTATATTTGTAAGTAAAACTTTGCATTGGAGCTTTCTGCCTTCATCGTCTTCTTCAACCTACACCACACCCTGACACCGAGACTCCTATTCAGCGTGCATTTCTCACGTGAATGTTGAGTAATCACTCACGTGATTTACAACTTCCCCACTCCTGATCCACATCTGACAAACTATATTTTAAATGTACAGATTTCATTTTGTTTTGGTATTTAATTATTTTACCCAGAGAAAAACGTTGAATATGCAACAGACATGCAACTCATTGCCGTCAAGCAGTTAATTAATAAGCCATCAGTATCGGCCTTTTTCATGCTTTTGCCGATATGCCGATGGTTTTATATTAATAAAAAATCGGCCGATAAATATCGGCGGCCGATACATCGGGGCATCCCTATTTACTAGTGTTCATATTTTGTTCATGATGACGCACGAGTAGTTTTATGTTTGTTTGGGTTGCGTACTATTTACTAAGCTGCCGAATTACGATGGCACTGTAGCAGTTAAATGTTCAACAGGGTAACGAGTGCTTCTATGTACAGTTGTTTAACTAGAAGCAGTGACTTAATGTGTGTTGTGAACTAAATACTGCCTGTTACTGTCATAATGACTAGATGAGACAGGAAGCAAGTGCAAGTATTTATTATGGCAACACAGTCAACAGTACAAGCAGATGTGAGATGGGTGACGCAGGGACAAGATGGTCAGGATCCGTGATGAAGTGCTGTGACGGTGACGGTGAGAAGACGACGAAATCCACGAAGAACGGGAACAGGAACACAAGGCAGGAACGGACACCGGAACACCAACACGGAGGACATCAACAAACGATCTGACAAGGATGATACAACAACGGTGAGTATTTATAGAAGGGTGAATTACTTGCAGCTGGTGAAGTGATGATGATCAGCTGGAGCGGATCAGGTGATGTCATACACTCACACCCACTACACACGCGCTCACACAACAACATAAACACGAGACTAAAAGGAACAGAGAATACGTCTACCGTGACAGTACCCCTCCTCCTAAGAACGCCTCCTGGCGTTCCCAGGCCCCCCTACCTGTCGATTGAAATCATCGATAAGGGAGTGATCCAGGATGTCTCTAGCAGGTACCCAACTTCTCTCCTCCGGACCGTAACCTTCCCAGTCCACCAAGTACTGAAATCCGCGTCCCCTCCGCCTAGAGTCCAGAATACGATTAACCGAATAAGTGGTCTCCCCATCTACGAGTCGCGGTGGGGGAGGAACCGGGACAGGCGGATTAATGTGAGAATGAAACACTGGTTTGATTTTAGATACATGGAAGGCGGGATGGATCCTCCTGTACGCGGGAGGCAATTTGAGGCGGACTGCCACCGGACTAATGATTTTGGTGACAGTAAACGGGCCAATAAATTTGGGTGCAAGCTTATTAGAGACGGTGCGCAAAGGAATGTTCTTAGTAGAAAGCCACACTTTTTGACCCACGACGTATACGGGAGGCTTAGACCTGTGGCGATCGGCCTTGGCCTTGGTGCGCGCTCCCACTTGGAGAAGAGTCTCACGGGCTCTAGTCCAAGTACGATGACACCTCTGAACAAAGGCGTGAGCGGAGGGAACCGCAACCTCGGATTCCAGACTGGGAAAAATAGGTGGCTGGTAACCTACACTACACTCAAATGGAGAAAGGCCCGTGGCCGACACTGGCAACGTGTTGTAAGCGTACTCCACCATAGAGAGTTGCTGGCTCCATGAGGAAGGATTCTTGGACACCAAACATCGCAACACCCTCTCCAAATCTTGGTTGGCTCTCTCGGTCTGGCCATTGCTCTGGGGATGAAACCCTGAGGACAGACTAACAGTCGCCCCCAGTAATCTACAAAACTCTCGCCAAAATTTGGACACAAACTGGGGTCCCCTGTCAGAGATCACGTCAATCGGGAGGCCATGTAAGCGAAAGACGTGGTCTACGACGGCTACCGCTGTCTCCTTAGCTGAGGGTAATTTGGGTAAGGGGACAAAATGGGCTGCCTTCGAGAATCGGTCCACCACAGTCAAAACGACCGTGTTCCCTTGAGAGGGTGGGAGGGCGGTAATGAAATCTAGAGCGATATGGGACCAGGGTCTCGAAGGAACCGACAGCGGTTGAAGTAACCCATCAGGAGGTCGATTGGAAGTCTTACCAGTGGCACAAACCGAGCAAGCCAAGACAAAATCGTGAATGTCGCGAGCCATATGTGGCCACCAGAATCGTTGCTTGACAAAAAAACTAGTGCGATTAACTCCTGGATGACAAGCCACGTTGGAACCATGACCCCACTGGATAACGTCGGACCGTAATCCCTCCGGCACGAATAAGCGACTCGGTGGACCACCGGGCGGAGGCGTTACCCCTTCTAAGGCCTTCTGGACCCTCGATTCGATCTCCCATGAGAGTGTGGAAACGACTAGAGTTTCGGGCAAAATACACTCGGGAGTAGTCGGGCGTGCGGAAAAATCAAATATGCGAGATAAAGAGTCGGGTTTGATGTTCTTAGAACCCGGGCGGTACGAAATAGAAAACTCGAAACGACCGAAAAAGAGTGCCCACCGAGCCTGCCTGGAGTTCAGTCTTTTAGCAGTGCGGATATACTCTAAATTCTTGTGATCAGTCCAGACGATAAAAGGTACCCCTGACCCTTCTAACCAGTGGCGCCATTCCTCCAACGCTAGCTTAACTGCCAACAACTCTCTGTTGCCAATGTCGTAGTTACGTTCTGCCGGGGACAACCGATGAGAAAAAAACGCGCATGGATGCACCTTGTCGTCTACAGGGGAGCGTTGGGACAACACTGCACCTACTCCCACCTCTGACGCGTCGACCTCCACCACGAACTGACGTGATGGATCAGGGGCGACAAGGATAGGGGCTGAAACAAAGCGGCCTTTCAGTTTGGTAAACACAGCCTCGGCTGTGTTAGACCACCTGAACGCCGTTCTGGGGGAGGTCAAGGCAGTCAGAGGTGCGACTAGTTGGCTGAAATTGCGAATAAAACGCTGATAGAAGTTGGCGAACCCCAGGAACCTCTGCAGGGCCTTGCGAGAATCCGGGCTTGGCCAATCTACCACAGCCTTGATCTTCTCAGGGTCCATCCGCAGCCCCTCAGACGACACGATGTACCCAAGGAAAGGAACTGACTGTGCATGGAATTCGCATTTCTCCGCCTTGACAAAAAGCCCATTCTCTAGCAACCTCAGAAGCACTCGTCGGACGTGTTGCACATGTTCCTGGAGAGAAGAAGAAAAAATCAATATGTCGTCCAGGTAGACATATATGAACTGATCGATCATATCTCGCAACACATCATTGACCAGTGCTTGGAAAACTGCCGGGGAGTTGGACAGCCCGAAGGGCATGACCAAATATTCAAAGTGCCCCCTAGGGGTGTTAAAGGCAGTTTTCCACTCATCCCCCTCCCTAATGCGAACCAAATGATAAGCGTTACGCAAGTCCAATTTAGTGAAGATAGACGCTCCCTGCAACCTCTCGAAGGCTGAAGACATCAACGGCAAAGGATAAGTATTCTTTACCGTGATGTTATTCAACCCCCGGTAATCAATACAAGGTCGCAGAGAACCGTCCTTCTTCCCCACAAAAAAGAACCCCGCCCCCGCTGGAGAAGAGGAAGGGCGAATGAACTTGGTTGCTAGAGAATCAGAAATGTATTTCTCCATAGCCTCCCTCTCCGGAATAGAGAGCGAATATAACTTGCCCTTAGGCGGAGACTTACCTGGCAGTAGATCTATTGCACAGTCATAGGGATGATGCGGAGGAAGAGAAGCAGCACGAGACTTACTGAACACTTCCTTCAGGTCCAGATACTCCGCGGGCACGTTAGACAAATCCCCTGTTTCCTCCTGAAAAACAGAAACAGGCACAGACGAACAAGCAGACACGAGACAAGACTTATGACATTCCTTGCTCCACTCCAGCACGACCTTGTGATGCCAGTCCACTCGAGGGTTGTGTTGAATGAGCCAGGGATGTCCGAGGACGACGGGTGCCAGGGGTGAATCCATGATGTAGAATGAAATAGTCTCAGAGTGGTTGCCAGAAGTGATGAGGGTTAATTCTTCAGTGGATAGTGAAATAGTGGGAAGTGTCTGTCCATTGAGAGCGTGAACTGAGATTCTGTTAGTGAGGGGTTTGAGGGGAATCTGTAACTGTAGTGCGAATGAGTGGTCCATAAAATTACCCTCAGCCCCAGAATCCAGAAGTGCTCGACAGTCGTGCTGGTGGACTGACCATCTTAGTCTTACCGGGAGGAGCGTGGAGGTAGATGTAACAGCTGATGAGGTCTTCCTGGCGGAGATCCCACCCGATAGTAGCCTCAAGTTTACTATCGGGCTTGGCCCTTTCACCGGGCAGTTATATGAACAATGTCCCGCTCCTCCACAATATAGGCAAAGGCCCTGGGACCTCCGCCTCTCCCTCTCCTCCCGGGAAAGCCGAGCTCGACCCACCTGCATGGGCTCGGGATCGTAGACTGGGCTGACCACGTCCCTGCCGTTGGATCTTGAACCGTCGACCCCTCCGAAGGTACGGGTGGACAGGACTCGGCGTTCGATCCTGGATAGCCGAGCGTCCACCCGCAGAGCTAAGTCAATCAACCCGTTCAGTGTGGTAGGTAGATCCAAGGCGTAGATCTCCTTCTGGACGTGGTCAGCCAACCCATGCAGGAACATATCCCACTGCGCCTCCTCGTTCCAGCCGCACTCCGCCGCCAGGGTCCGGAATTCGATAGAAAAATCTGAAACTGATCTTTCACCTTGACGAAGATCCGCCAATGTCCTGGCAGCCTCTCTTCCCGAAAGCGCTCGGTCAAAGACCTTCTTCATCTCGGCGGAGAGGGTCTGGAACGAGGCGCAGCATGGATGTTGATTCTCCCACACCGCCGTTCCCCAGAGTGCCGCCCTCCCAGTCAGCAAGGTGATAACGAACGCCACTTTGGCCTGGTTGAAGAGCAAAGTGCATTGAACAACGCGTCAAGAATGCTCTACAAAAAGCTGGTTCACCTGAATAGGTCTCCGGTGTGGGTAGACGAGGCTCGGACTGGGAAGGTCTTGCAGGTGTTGCAGGGGGAACAGCCGGTGTGGGCGGCGCAGCGGGAATCTGTAGGCGATGGATCTGCTGGGTGAGCTCGGACACCTGCGTCACCAGGGCTTGTACTGCGCGACCCGTGTCGCCGATCTCTTGTTGTTGCGAATCCATTCTTCGGATACTGTGATGAATGAACTCTTCCAATGCTCCAGAAGACGCGCTCGCTGCTTCCATTCCGTGGTCAGATCGTTCTGTCATAATGACTAGATGAGACAGGAAGCAAGTGCAAGTATTTATTATGGCAACACAGTCAACAGTACAAGCAGATGTGAGATGGGTGACGCAGGGACAAGATGGTCAGGATCCGTGATGAAGTGCTGTGACGGTGACGGTGAGAAGACGACGAAATCCACGAAGAACGGGAACAGGAACACAAGGCAGGAACGGACACCGGAACACCAACACGGAGGACATCAACAAACGATCTGACAAGGATGATACAACAACGGTGAGTATTTATAGAAGGGTGAATTGCTTGCAGCTGGTGAAGTGATGATGATCAGCTGGAGCGGATCAGGTGATGTCATACACTCACACCCACTACACACGCGCTCACACAACAACATAAACACGAGACTAAAAGGAACAGAGAATACGTCTACCGTGACAGTTACATATGCAGGTCAGGTTTTTTGCTCTACGCTGGAACTGCGTCATTTCAGCGTGATGAACCAAGATGGCAAGCCTTCCCAGCGAAATGAATGTTGATTGATGTGAGATTTGAGTTTCAAACCAACACCTGAGGAAATTGGTAGGAAAGATCCGATTGCTACTAGTTTTTGTTATAAACTGAACTGAGCTTTGTTTTTAAGTGACTGCTCAAAGAGTATTTTTGCTCCAACTGTTTTCCTATGGAACTGTTGAACCGAATAATTTTTTTCCATGATTCCAAGGATTTTTTGGATTCCTCAAACTGAACATTTTAATCGAATCTTTTGAACCGAGTCTTTGAGCATTTTGCAGCCGCTCCCCATAGCGATCAGAGAACATTCTCTGACGCAATGCAAAGTGAACCATATCGAAAGGGAACGCTCCTGTTACTTGCGTAATTTTGGTTCTCTGAGATAACAGGAACGAGCACTGCGTATCATGCTGTGCTACTGTGCATTTGCGCGAGTCAACACTGTCGTGCTTCAATCGAGAAAATCTGACCAGATGGCTGTGCAGTGCAGGGTGGCTCCACCTATCTTGTTGGGCTAAAAGGCCATTTGTCTGTGAAATTCACAGACGTGAACTAATCAGTCTTCAGTATTCGGAGAAAACTGAGTTTCCCCATAGCAATCAGAGAAGATTTTCTGACGCAATGCTTGTTCCCGTTATCTCAAAGAACCGAGGTTACATCAGTAACCAGAGCATTTCTTTCTATGTTTTTTCATGTGATTATAATTTCCACCTGTTGTTCATTTTGTTGATTAGTTTGCTTTGGTATTTAAGCCCTGTGTTTTGTTCAATTCGTTTGTCTGTTCTTGTCGATTTCATCCGGTTGTTCTGTTCATGGTTTTCTAGTCTGAGTATTCCTAATATTTGTTAAGCACTAGTTTAATAAATAAAAGTCACAACTGCTGCGATTAGTTCCTGACAATTTTTCATTTTTTTTCTAATTATTGTCCTAAAAGCACCCAGATAATGTGAGAAAAACCAGCACATACTGTATCACATTACATAAGGATTAGAAGCAACATGCGAAATATTCAATTTAAACAAGTTAAATGCGTCATACTTCTACCTCCGTCCCACAAATGCCTTTGCACAATTCTTTTTCCTTCACCATGGAAGATTTATGGATATCAAGAGGAATCTGCATTGTTCATTTTCCTCTTCTGTGTGTCCTATTTTTAACACCACCATCACAGCATGTTAAATTTGTTCGATCAAACATCTAATTCTCCTTCTGTGCTCACAACGGCCTCTTAAAGATTTTATTGACTGAAGACACTAGAGGGTCTGTCAGATTCAGTATTGCCTTTGAGGGACAGTCCTCCAGTAAACAGGCATTTATATTAAGTGGCCTATTTCAGCAGCTGTTCGACTGAAGGGGAGTGGGAGGTCGGATCTATCTGACCGTTGAAAGCTCGACGATGGCTCTGAAGACCCAATGGAATGCGAGATGTGTGCAAGTCGATTTAAAAAAATAAAGAGGAATTGACATTTGCCCCGAGTCCTTGGGGCTAACAACAGCCACTATAGTCTCGGCATGGAAGTCTAAAAATGTTGACTTCCATGCCGACCTTACAATAGGACACATGCAGTGAGCAATGAAGCTGAGAGCTACTAGCTAGACAGATTGAGTTGAACAGGTTCAGATGTTCATAAAAGGTCTTCAAATACCGAATGAAAAGTGATGTGCCACATTTGTCTAGAAGTATCAAAAACTAATATGAGAACAGACCAGTCTAAAGTCCTTAATGTCCATCAACACATCAGTAGGTTTCCCTGAGGGGATGGACGTCCGTTTACGTACAAAAACAAGGTCGAGGGTGTCAAAACCTCGAAAGTTGAGCCACAGTCTCCTGACAAGCTTTATAATTGACCATGACGACTAGTGCAGGTAACCGCAGGCAACAGCCCTCCACTGAGCTGACTGCAGTTTATTTAGGGGGAAACAATGCACTCAGAATAAAATAAAAGCAGTATTATCTTTTTCCACGGTGATCAAAATGGTGTATGTCAGAGGAAACAAAAAGGCTAAATGTTTAAAATGGCACCATACAGGCATTTAAAATCAACATGAAACTAAAATGGAATTAATATATTACATTTCATAATATTTTTTCAAAATTTGCTGAACTTTTCTGCTAATACATATTACTTTCAACCTCTCCTTCCAACCATCAGCCATTAAATAAATACACATAATAATAATACTAATATTTAATAACAATACTACTACTACTACTACTACTACTAATAATAATAATAATAATAATAATGTTTAAACAAAGTAAACTTTTTTTAAGTAATGTTATGCAAACATGGAGTTGTTGTTGTTGTTATTATTATTATTATTATGACATCACCAATACATCTTATTTTTCAGTCCCTCCTTCCAACCATCAGTCATTAATTGAATGTTTTATATTTTAATTTTATTGTTTTTATTTTGTTTTAATTCTAAAAAATAAGTTTGTTGTTGAATATACTATTGTACTGCAGAAATAAAATAAAATGGTTGGTGAATGCCATCTCATGTCACTGTCACACCACATGGACTCTGTGTTTTGCACCGTTTCTGCCTTAGTTGCCTTGATTATTCAGTTGATTTCACCCTTATGTTCAGGTGTGTGTGTCTAAGTAATTTCTTTACTACTTAAGTTCAGTTCTGTTTGAGTTTCTTTGTCAGGTCTCGTCCGTGTGTAAGTTGTGTTGGACTGCTATTGGAATTTGCCTTGTGAATTATTAAAACCTGCTATACTTCATCTTCTTCGTGTTAGTGTTGCGGGATTTCAGTCCCACAGTTAGTGTCAGTAATTGAAAAAAATATATATTAATACTGGTTTGAACATTGGTCAGTAAACAGATAGTTACGTCCCTAACTCACACCACTGGTAAATTTCACTGTGTCAGGGTGTTCAAACAAACAGAGCAATGTTGAAAGTGCCACAGAGCCACAGTATTTATACTTTTTGGTGAAAATAAGGACAAATAGCTTACTTATATTTGCCTCTGCACATTAAAGTGGGATAAGAGAATATATTTCACCACTGAATACTTTGCAGCCCACACCTGTTCTTGACCTTCCTTCCTCGTGACAAACACAGAGCAAACCTGGTGTGTGTGTGTGTGTGTGTGTGTGTGTGTGTGTGTGTGTGTGTGTGTGTGTGTGTGTGTGTGTGTGTGTGTGTGTGTGTGTGTGTGTGTGTGTTAGTTACAAGGCTCTTTAATGAGCCATACATGTGCTTGGGTTTGTGTTCACACTGACAAGCTCCAATAGAGGGTATAATACCTAAACCAATCAAAAGCACCATCCCATATTAAATTTAATCTATATCTATTTAATCTAGGGAAAAATAAATCATGCAGACAGAAATTGCTTGCGCAGTGTAAATTATTTACTTTTTATTTGAGTGTATACTGTAACATTTGCTAATTAGTGGTTTTGTCTGGCTTTAGCAAGAAAAGCAGGCATATAACCATCTGTTTGGGGAATCATTTATGGAATTCAAATCATTTAGTTATTAATGATCTGGTAATTTGGAGTTTTATTGTTGTCACAAAAATATATAAAAAAATAAAAACCTATATTACTTTAACACATTGCTGAATATAAATGAATCTTCACAGCATGCTGTTTTTTTATTATTTTAAAACAATAAACATATTAACATAACGATTATTGATTATATTAATTATTACTTATATATCAATTATAATATTGAATTACAAACATTTTATTATTTTTATATAATGATTAATAAACATGAAAATAATAAAAAAATAATGAATACTCTATTAACAAAAAAATTGTGCATACCTTGTGCTAATTTTTGCAAAGTCTTTCAATTTCTGTGGGACATAAAAAGTTGCATACTTATAAAACGTATAAGTACTTTGCCCAATGTATTTAATAATTCACTATGAATAAAAGCAATTGCCAAATAAAATGATGTACAAGATAATAATCACTGTCAAAACTCGCAACTCACTGCAGAGATTTCTGGGAAGCACGCAACACATCAACTGATTTTAAGTGAACTCTGTAGAGCCTTTTATCTGGGCACCTTCATTCATGGCTTAGTGTTACACACTCATGCAACGAATCACTCCAAGAGACTGAAATATCCAGAGGAACCTTTTAAGAGCATATCCATGCATTTATAAATATGTAAGTAAAAAATTTGCATAATATTCATACTGGAGAAGTGATTACATTATGCTTGTCAGATCAACCAGCGCTGCTAATGGAAAATTAATGTCTGCACATGAATCTGTTTTGATGACTTGATGAAGGTTAAAGGATCAAGCAGACCGACTGGCATAAACAAAATCAGCACTCACTATGTTAGTGCAAAGATTAAAATCATGAACATAACTGAGAAGCACATCTGACTGAAATACGTCCACTTTTTTTGGGCTATATTTTTCAGTGTGAAGAAGTGGTCTTTAACAGTGGTCTGAACAACCATGCCAACAAACTTAACAGGCGAAAAGTGAAAACAGAAACAACGTCCAAACACTTAAGATGGGTTTGGTGCACACATGCAGGGATAAAAAAGTATCCTATGTGTAAAATGAAATACTCTGCTGTATCTTTAATGCTGTGGGCCTAATTTTCTGCCAGAGGTCCTGGAAATCTTGTTCAGATACATGGCATCATAGATTTGATCAAATACCAACAGATAAAAAAAAATCTAAACCTGACAACCTCTGCTAGAAATCGTATAATGGGCCATGTTTGGATCTTCCAACAGGACAGTGATCCAAAACCAAACATCAAAATCAAAACAAAAATGGGTCACTGAGCACAAAGCCAAGCATCTGCAATGGCCATCCCAATCCCCAGACCTGAACCCTATAGAAAATGAGTGGGCTGAACTGAAGAGAAGAAGCGCCAACATTGATCTGGGAATCTGAAGGATCTGGAGAGATTCTGTTTGGAGGAATGGTCTCTGATCTCTTGACAGGTGTTCTCCAAACTCATCAGGCATTATAGGAGAAGACTCAGAGCTGTTATCTTGGCAAAAGGGGGTTGCAAAAAGTATTTAATAAAAGGGGGCATGTTTTGGAGAAAAACATTTATTTCATAATGTGATTTTCCCCTTTCAATTATTTTACTTCAATGAAAGATTAGATTTTTGCATAAAAAAAAAAAAAAAAAAATGATATAAAATATCAAAAGGATCAACAATGCAGATTTACTTTTTACAGCCATCTTTGATTTACCAAGGGGGCAAATAATTCTGACCAGCACTGTAAATAACCTGCCACTGTTTCTCCATAACTTTGGAGAGCTGAGCAATGCAACCTCACAAAACCAGGCCAAAATAATCAAGACATTAAAACATGCTAATGAGCTGTTTAGCATTTTAATGAGGAGAAGAAGTGTTGTTGTTCTAGAAAAAAAAAAAAAAGTGTATCCAAGCCCAGACTAACACAATATGATGCAAGAGTTATGGTGAGAATAAAACCTTTCCTCAACTTTTAAATGCGTGTAATTTGAATGTTAAAATACTTTCTCCAGATGAATATGCATAAACAAATATAAGACATTCATAGTGCATTCAGGTGCATAAGCATAACGGCCTCAAAAGATGGCTTTTGTGAGTAGCCTTCTGAAACATAAAAAGTCCAATTGGACACCCTACCATGGACTTCAAGGCGGCGTGTGAGTGAAAGCCACAAGAACATCAAGTGCACTATTTGGGAGAGTAATTACTTTTGCAATTCTGTGCAACTAGCAAGGCATAAATTACACACTTCACCAGCTGATAAAGTGGTCACAGGCCGTCTTTTCTATCTTTTTGTCGACTTTTACAGCAATGTTGCCCCCTAAACGTCCATTGTAATGATAATAAATCTTTATTTTATTTAAAAAAAAACATATCTGATTGTAACGCTTGGGGAAAATGAGCATGACGGAGGATCTAAATGCTAGGAAGTTTAATAGAAACACAAGGGAACTAGGCAAACTCATTCAACGACGACAAACCCCGAGTGAAACATAAGCACTATATACACACAGACAAACAATCTAAACAAGATAACAAGGGGGCGTGGTTAAATGGGAAACACCTGGAGAACTAAATCAACATGAAAAAATACAAAGCAAAACACACGACAGGAAATAACATAAAAGTCCACAAGCACACAGGGAATATATGATTTTGATTTTGAATATACACAGATTTTGTAAAATAAAAAATAAATAAAAATAGCATTAATTTTATAGTAGTCGCTTTTATAACTTTTATAATGTTTATAACACATGCTCTCATTAGATCCGAGCTGAATTTAAAGAAAATGTAAAAAATGCAATTAATAAAAATATTAATAATACTTTATTATTATTATTATTATTATTATTATTAATAAACAATTCCATAATTGTTATTATCATTATAATCATCATCAAAACTACTGATTTAGATTTTTTTTTTTTTTATAATTATATAATAGTCACATTCTCTCGATACTTAAAAAAGTAGCCTACACAATAAAAATAGTGATAATACTATTTATTATATTATTGTTATTAAAATAATATTGTTATTATTTATATATATATATATATAAATATAATTCTGTTTAATATAATAGAAAATATAAACACTAAAAAAAGATTATCTATTAGTTTATATATAATGTGTCTCCTCACACTGCAAAGTGTCGATATGTAGTTTGCGCTGTAAATGAGTGAGCATGGCGGAGTTCTGCGTGTTTGTTTTGGTCTGTTTGTTTATCAAGTCAGCCGGCCTCTGGGGAAGAGGCAGGATTTGATGGAAATGCAGACGGGAGAACGGTACTTAAAAGTGTGTAAAACGGAGAGAGGCGTGTTTTGGGAAGAGGAGCAGTCGTTTGTCTGCTGAGGCTGAAAAGAGAGCAAATCTCTGAAAGCATTAAGGGAGCTCAGAGCTCCAATTCTGTCTGATCCGTCAGCGTCCGTGGGCAAACGCTTGCAGAGGGAGTGTAGCGCAAGGTCAGAGGGAATCATGACAGAATGAGGGTGTTTGAGTGTGCGTGTTGGGGTTGAAATGCATTGGCCACTATGCCGCTGATCCACAGTCCCATGAGGCAGTGCACCTGGGCCCTAATGCCCATAAAAAGCATTATGGTGGCCGTAGAGCTGACAGCAGCCTCAAAGCTCCCCGAAGAGAGTTCATTACACACGCATTACCACGCAACTACACGCAGATGCTACATCAGTGGATCAGCGATTTAATCTGTTTACTATACACACATCATGGTGGCAGCTATGAAGCTAATCAGGACAGAACATATTCTGTCACTCTCCTATATGTATGATGCCTAGTCTCAAACATTTGACTAAACAGAATTAAATCAGGTCCACATTGATGCTTATTCTGACAAAAAACTGACCACACAAACAGGAAAAGTCTCCCTGACTGACAAACAACCACAATTTGTTTATCTGAAATTCTTTTGTAATCATCCTATTGTAATCTACACTGTAAAAATGAATACGCTATATCTAATCAATACAATTGTGGCAACAGATTACAAGCAATATTATTAATTAAATTTAACAAATTAGAATTGAGTAATAATTAATCAAATTAATTCCTTAAAAGGTAACCATTTAAAATGAGTAAAATTTACAACAATTTTTTTTTTAACTATTTTTTTTTTATTGCCATTATTGAAGACACCTGATGTTAACAAGCAGAATCACTGAAGGAGAAAACCGTAATTTTAAATCACCATGATGGTGATCAGTTTTTGTTTTAGTTGGGCTCTTGACCTTAAATCATTAACTTTAGATTTTGTTTGGCTGCTGTACCTGAGTTATAACAGCCAGATGAACAAAGAGAAAATGTGATCTGTTGGTGTTGGTTATGTTTTAACATAATCATTATTTCACAATCATTTGACCTGAATCTCTGAACTCATATAGATCCCAATTTACTTGGGAACCTAATTTACCAATTTAGGTTTACTTTATTAATTATAGCAGCACTGTTCTTGCACAGCATAATATTTTGAACTTTTACAATGTAATCCAAAGATTTCTTGAACATGTCTCATATACAAAGAAAAAATGTTTTGTTTTGATTTAGCTTTTAGACACACAGACATCAATAACCAGCCTGTGAATCTCAACAATGGTGACAATTATAAAGCATGTTGCAGTGCATTCTGGGTGCCACCAATCAAAACTCATTCATGGCTCCCATCATACATTGCTGCATGAATAAATAATGAGCTTATGATCAGAGACAGGGGCGTAGTTTGTGGGGGGGTTAGGGGGGAGATAACCCCCCCGATATTTAAATCTTTGCATTACAACCCCCCCAATATTTATACCATGATCACATGAAAAATATGCAGAATAATTTTTCAACCCCCCCAATGTTCAAACCAAATCTACGCCCTTGATCAGAGGTGATCTGTTTGTCACCATTGCTGAGATTCATACGCAAATTCTGGATGTCTGTGTGTGCCTACATAACTTTTTTTTTTTAATTGATTTGATCATATGGATTTCATTGAAAAGGCTAAAAATATTATGCTGTACAAGGACAGAGCTGCTATAATTAATAAAGTAAACCTAACTCAGAATTTGGGCTCTATATGAGTTCAGTGATTCAGGTTAAATGATTGTGAAATAATGATTATGTTAAAACACAAACAACACCATCAGTTCACCTTTTCTCTTTGTTCATCTGGCTGTTATACCTCAGGTTCAGCAGCCAAACAAAATCTGGTCAAGAGCCCAACTAAAACAAACACTGATCACCATAATGGTGACTTAAAATTACGGTTTTCTCCTTCAGTGATTCTGCTTGTTAACATGAGGTGTCTTCAATGTTGGCAATAAAATTGTTTATTTATTTTTTTTATTTTTTATTTTTGTAAATTTTACTCATTTTAAATGGTTACCTTTTAAGGAATTAATTTGATTAATTATTACTCAATTCTAATTTGTTAAATTTAATTAATAATATTGCTTGTAATCTGTTGCCACAATTTTATTGATTAGATATAGCGTATTCATTTTTACAGTGTATTGTAGAATAAAATACTGGCATTAAAGTATATTTAAATAATGGTAAAGCATTACTCTGTCCAGCTAAACATAATTGCATCTAATGCATATCTTAACCCTTAAATGAGTCATTCACTATACCATTCCCCTCATTATTTTTTTAAAGTTTGACATTAGCCTTCTTAGTATTGCTGTCTATTTATTATAGACAACATAACAAGAAAAATATATATTAAAAGCTGTATAGGGTCGCTAGCGACCCGAGGTATGCAATAGCGTAAGTATGTTTTTTGAATTTCTGATGGCTCAATTGTACTTTTAACCTTTATTCCTCAGGTGGCAATTTCTAATACACAATAATGACATAATGTTTCACTCATAAGTACCGCAGGATACACAAGTATATACAACAAAAGCATACACAATCAGCAAAATTTTAAATAACTCAATGATTTACTGCAGAGCAAGTACTCTACACAATCAATTATCAGTGTCACTGTCAGATATAGATCTGGGTCACTAAAGACCCGAATATGTAATAGCTAATGATTGACGAAACATGCACGCATTTAAGGCTTAATAATAATAATAATAATAATAAATAATGATATAAATACTTTGACAAAAATGTTTGCCCATAGTGTGCAAGAAGGATGCTACTAAATTACTAAAATAATAGATTATACTGAATTATCATTGCTAATAGATTAAATTAAAAGATCAAAAGTTTCTCCTCTGATCATAGTAACACATACTATCATTTATTTTTCCTAATGTTAATGTTAGAAACTGTAGAAACTCTTATAGTACTTATTATACCGTAAATATTCTCCTAAACATATCATTACTTGTATTACATGGAGGATTTCAATTAAATATGTTTGATTTTTCTTTTCTTTTTTATTCAATACCCAACAACAAATTTTTCATCAAAATTAATTTTTTTATTTTTTTAAATTTATTTTTAAATGCATGTGCATGCTCGTTTAGTGAAGTCTGGAGACTTGCTCACTATTAAGACAAGTCTTTGTGCAAAATGGGAAATACAAATGTATACTATTTACAGGTTAACCCATGTGAAACTATGAGCATCTTTGAAGCTTAATAAAGTACTGTTTTACATGGCTTGGTCATGCACTTCTCCTGCCATAGCTCACTGTATGAGAAACTGACGTCTCATCACTGACAGAGCGCACAGACACAATTAATTGATAACTGTCACAGAGCAGAAGATCGCAAACACAGGTAAGATCTGAATGGAGTTTCTTGAATGACACACAGGAAATGAACAGGCGAGTCTCTGGATTGCAGATTGTGATGGTGATTCTGGTAAGAGAGTGATGGGTCTTATCTGATGTACTGTAGGTTGAGAAGAGATGTGACCGGAGGACTGAATGGTGGAAGAAGATGAAATACAGAAGAATGAAGAAGACAGTACGATGCACAGGTAGGTTTCCTAAGGTAAGTGGTCAGGTTGTGGTTCATTTCTAGTATCTATTTTAAGGAATTTCCGCCAAGATATTGACTGTTAAAATGGTTTTCCACTTGAAAAAGTTTGACAACATATTGGACGATCAGTGAGCAGACTCTGCTGCACGCTACATGTGACCCAAACACACTCAAGTACCAGAATTGAATTGCACAGTTCTACACATTGGCAACGTTGACATGCAACCAAATAATCCGTTAGTAATCGGATTGACGGCTCAATCGGACTGACAAGCCTTCATGTAAACACCTTAATCGATCCAATTGAGCTCGATCCGAATGAAATTGATCGGATTGAAAGGGTATTTTATTATTCCTTTTCTAATCCAATCGAGAGAACATGTAAACACTTGGTAGGATTGAAAACCGAAACTGAAAGGACTGCGCATGTGCAATGACGTTGAAATAGCGTTTGACGTGCGTGAACGAGCTGTTGTTCCTGTTGAATAAAGTGTCATATAAATGAGTGTCCCGTCATCCTAAAATTCTCCTTTCTCTCAGCATCTGTGAAGTGGAGCAGGACAACGTCCCACTAGTCCTTGTTTCGGATTCTTATCCACAGGCGACAGGTTTTGGGCGCGGGTATAGCCTAGGGGCAGTTTTACTGCATGATAAGCAGCACAGCACAACGGTTCATATGTTCATTTACTCCAAATTATGACCAGAAATTGATCAATTTTAAGTCTGCTGTTTAAAATAAATAAAGAACCAATGTAAGAGAATATTTAGTATGTGCAAACAGCAGGGAATTCTGTAGGCTATATTCGTGCAGTGTGCGCATGTCCTAAAATATATTCCGATTTGAATCTTGTGACATAAACGCGCACATCAACCCGATCATATGTTTAGAGTTCATGTAAACACTACATTCAGATTCATCAATCGGAATGAATTCAGTCCAAAAGTTATGCATGTAAACGTAGCCACTGAGAAAAGCTCAGAACATTAGCTTATTTGGTCGTTTTTCTTAAGCAAATTTTGCGAGATTTCAATGTGTTCCAGAACAGCAGGCAGCAGAAGAAAAGGCCGGATGGAACACTGTATAGCACAGACCTGAGTTCAGCTGAATGCACGCTTGGTTAGGTTGGCTGGTTGATTGACTGAAGAAGGTCCATGATGCAAGAAGGATGTAACATAACTGATGTGTCTCTACAGAATCGGCTTGTCAGTAAGGCTTCCACTTACAGACTTGAAAAGCAAGATAAAATACACAAAACTAATTAGGAATATTCTCCTGTGTCACAACCACAGGCAGGGTCTAAAATTCACTATTGCCACTCTATTTTCATGCCACACTTGCCAAATGTTAATAAACTGAGAAAATTATAGGCTATAATTATTATTTTTACCAGCCGTGAAATTATATATATATATATATATATATGAGGAGCTCTTTTCCAAAACGGGATAAATCCATTTCAGTAGTTTTCAGGAAAATTACATTTTTTACCTAGACCCACACATTTTGTGAATATTCAATTTATCCTGTTAAAATGTTTTTTTGGCTCAGTCTGAACACGTTGAACAATGATTATTCAATCAAACAACAATATTGTTGATGATAATTCAAAGTTTATTTATTTATTTTTCAAAACGCTATAAATCCATCAATTTTTGAAAGAAAATTATGGTTTGTCTTTTAAAAAACAAACAAGAGAACATGCAACATATAATCAGGTACTCATAGTATAAATGAATATAAATTAAATAAGTGCAAATGCATGAAATAAATAAAAGCCAAATAAAATAAATAGTCAAAATAAAATAAATATTTCCAGTGACGTTCTAATATTGTCCACCACATAAAACAAATAATTTAAAAATAACACACATACAAATACCAGTCCTTAAATACAACAATGTTAAAAATACATTCAAATCATTTAGTAACACATAGGCTATTATAACTATTCAGTACTTTTAATGTCACGTTAGCAGGCTTCTTTACAGGAAAATATCTTTATCGCGAGGGGGAAACCTACAAAACAGTATTATACTAGTCAATTCTGAAACGAAAGTTGTACTCACCAAACACTTTTATGAAGGTCGCCTTGCAAACGGGCACATTCTCCGGATGTCTGTTGCACAAAAGACTGCCTACTTAACAGATACGTTCCGGTCTTTTTGTTTGTTAATGTCCTGGACTTTCGGACGCTTCCTTGTCACTTGCGTGATGTCCAGGAGATGAAGTATGGCCTGGTCCTGGTCAATCTTGTTTTGTTTTTCATAAAAATAGTTGAAACTTACAGATCAGATCGTCCGGCGACAGCCTCTCGGCCTGACAGAAATCTTTGGCGGCAGCTTTGTGTTGACATCCCACTGTTGGTATTAACGCGCCACCCGAGTGACGAATCTTCTTTTTTTGTTGTGTTTTGTGATTTTCTTTGTCCAGTCTGCGTTTTCTACCCCCAGGTATAGGTCTCACTGGCTCATCAAGGCCATCAAAAGTGTTACTACAGTTTAAAGCACTCATTTTGATGAATGAATGAACATAAACAAAGTAACAAACCTCTGTTCAGATCGCCGCCTATTTGGATTGCGTAGAACGCTCACCGAATTCTGATTGGTTGAGAGGATATATCCCGTTTAGGCTAAAAATAGGTTTGGCGCTTATCTCGTTTTGGAAAGAAACTGCATCTTGCAGTACATTTTAAATAAGTAAATATAGCGATTTGTCATGAAACGTTGATGGAGCAGTAAATAGGTTCAGTACACAGCAAAATGACATGAAAAACTCATTTTTTAAAAAAATGGCGTTTATCCCGTTTTGGAAAAGAGCTCTTCATATATACAGTTAAGTTACAGTTCAACTGGCAAGTATATTCTTACTTTCATTTGGCACTTGGGTGTTAATTTGGATCCTATATTCATAACTCCACTGAATCTCAATTGTTTCACATTGTTTATCAATGGGATTAAATGGAGACCAAACTGAGACTTTCATTTGTTTCTCCTGTGAAAAGTATTCTTAAATATCACATAATCTTACATGTCTCCTGTAGAGTTCCAGAAAAGATCTCAACTGTGTCTAAAACTGTACTCAAAACGGATTTGTCAATATTTCAACTGAACTCAAAATGAACTGAAAATAACCTAAAATATTTCCCAGTCTTCCAAGATGTCTGAGATATGCTATCCACATTATTATTTTAAAACTTTCCTTGAGGTGCACTTATAATGTTAAAGGTTTTTGCACAAAAAAAGTTAAGTAAATGACTCTCAGACTCAGACATTACTGACCGCCTGTAATTCTTATTTTTGCAATATTACAGTATTTATTATAAATGATTTACCCATGCACATTTAAAAAAAAAAGTATTAATGTGCCCTAATATCTCTATCAAAATAATTTTATTTTCTTCTCTGATGATGTGTTTACTGGCGCAAGGGCAGGACAACTTGTCACTCACATGAGATCGACCAATAGCAAACCACAACCATCTAGTCATCCAATCATCCAATCAATTCCTATTGGACAAAATCAAGTCACGACCTACATTTTATCTTGTTTGAGAAGCTGTTTCACTCGGATATACATCACAATAAGGAAGAAAAAATTTGCGCAATTTCCGTTTCATGCAGATCTGACACTTGCAGGATGTTTAATGGTACAAAGACCTTATTTGTCAAAAAGGAAAATATGATTTCTCATGTCATGACCACTTTAAAGTTGACTTAAAGTAACTATGAAATCAAAATTGACTATATATTTTTTAATGAAATATTGCAGTTTATTATAAATCAATTAGCTATGTACATTTTTTTTTTTTTTTTTCACGTGCCCTCTTTAGTCAAAAACATGAAGTTCTACTCGCTCTCGCAAAAAAAGATCTCTTCTCTGATGATTTTCTCCAACAACCTGTCACTCAAGATCACAGCAATAGCAAACAACAATCCAATCAATTTCCAGTGGACAAAATCATGTCCCGCCCTACAATTTTTCTCATTTAAGAAGCAGTTTCACTCACATCTGTCACACTAGGGAAGAAAAGATGATCGCTATTTCAATTTCGTGTCAATTTTAAATAAGGCATAATTAAGAAATCCTTTAATTCTTCTGAGATATGAAAGAGTAGTCACAGAGCAATAAGAAAGAAACTGCTTAATGGATGAAGTGTCAAAGTCAAATGCTATTCTACAAAATCTGTGTTTGGGTGAATTTTTTCATCCTAATTCACTAGCTGACAGTTTTTTTGGTCTAAGGGGAATATCAATCAGAAAGCAGATTATATTGAGCAGATGGCATCATCATCAAGTGTTCTCTTGCTATCTTGGGACAAAGTTGATTAATTTAATTTGAAAAAGGGACATCTCGCTTTGCTGGAAGGCTTAATATTTTATGACGAGTCTCGTTGGAGCTGTTGCCGCACCTGTGAGCGGGAAAACAAGCAGGCTTAAAGGCAGAAAAAAACCCTGCATCAAATTTAGCATGATGGGATCAGTAAGGCACTAAAAGCAGTATCCCCATGATTACTTTACAAGCTCACATTAAGTGCAAATCCCAGTTTCCACCACCTGTCAAAACAGAACTGCAGTCCCATACACAAAATGCAAAGCACAAGGCGACAACTATTCACATCTCAGCTTTAGGGAAATCCTCACAGTTCTGTGAGATTCTTAGGATCATTACTTTGATGTGTTGGATATAATTTAACATATTAGCTGATATGGGACAGGCGTGCTTTTTAAAGCATCAGAGTATTATTCAGGTGCGAAGAGTTTCATTAAGCTCAAATCCAATGGAGACTGGGAGGTCCGCTGTGCTCTCAGCTGGTGTCGTGTGTATGGAGACAGGTTCAGTAGAGCAGGGATTCAGACTCCAGCTGGCATCAGTCAATAATTCATATCTGCCAAATCTCTTCATGACCTTTTTGAGCGTTGTGCATGACAATAGATGTGATGGAGCTCAGTGGCATTCATTAGATTGAAATAAGGAGTCTGCATTGTGTCGCTGTTAAATAGAAAATCTGTGTTCTGATTCACAGGCTCCCTACACAGTGCTCACAGCTCCCTACGCACTCAGCAGGGCATATCTGTAGGAGTAAACTTAACTTGACAAAATGTGTTCATTTGGAAAGCTCTAGAACATCTCTAGAACAACATTTAGGTCACGTAGATTAGTGGTTTTGATTATGATGATATATTTTGCTAATGTAAATACAAGCATACAAACAAACATTTATACAGTACATTTCCTTACGTATAAACAGTGCCATTCAAAAGTACACCGTGTCTACACCAGACGCAAAAGTGCTTGCGTCACGCCGCAACAGGTAAAAGCTGTCCATACTGACAAAGCAACCTTTGCAAATCCATTTGTCCTTCATATCGGAATTAGTGCAAACGCTTGGAGTACATAGGAAATAGAACAGGGCATCAGTTTACTGCCAGGAATTTGTCGCATCCAGGCTGTCTTTGAAAGCTTAGGCTGCTGACTTGTTGCCTCATTGCCTTATCATTCAATGACTTTACAGGCAACGTTTGTACATGAAGGTACCTCCCGAAACTGGTTTCGGACAGGCTTCTGAGGCAGCATAACTGCCTATAATGATCTATAACAAAACAGAGCAGGGTTTGGTGATAACTAAGCGAATATTTAATTACTACAATATCATTTTCTTGCTAGAAATGTAATTTAAAACTGGAAAAAGTTGGTCAAAAGCATACATTTACACACAAACTGACCACCAGAAGGAACTTTCAGATGCAGTTTTCTTTTTCTGAGCTCAACTGTCACGGGATGGAATGCACAGGATTGTGGGATACATCAGGCAGCGAAGGATACATCTATGCTGCCTTCAAAAATGATCAGATGAAGGTATCTCAGCAGACAGTGTCTGAACAGATGAACAGACTGTCCATGAATTTTCTTAGCAATGATTTTTCAGGGGTAGGTTGCAAAGTTTTTCCTCAACCCTTCCAATAACATGGCTTGGGACTCACATGCATTCACCCATACGGAAAACTTAGCGTCTCCAATTCACCTATACTGCATGTTTTTGGATTGTGGGTGAAACCAGAGCACCTGGAGGAAACCCACGCAGACATAAGGCATCTTAAAGTCTTAGAACATGCAAACTCCACACAGAAAGGACTCCTGGCTCTCATGGCTCAGTCGGGACACGACCCAGAGACCTTCTTGCTGTGATGTGACGGTGCTACCCACTGAGCCACTGTGCCAGAAGACTTCTTTCCAATCCCTAAAGTTTTGAAATTGGCTAAATAAATATTAGTCAATATGTACAGTACTGTATCCATTGTCCAAAAACCAATTCTATTAGCCATTGCACTCCAAGTAAAATTGTTTTTCAGTGCCATTTTCAGTGCATATACACTCCCTACAATGTGAAATCTCACTTAAGCTGGCCGACCACCCTGTGAAGTCCACTTCACATGGCCCTATCAGGCGATTGGAATGTTCCCAGAGTGTCTCACAGAAGGTACGTGAGTCAGATGGAGGGTGAGGACAGTCTCTGAAGAGGTAGCAGTTGGTGAAGGCTGTTATGCTATCTCTCTGTGGCAGAGCTCTGCCATGAGAGAAAGCCGCTCTGACACTTTTAAGGCCATTATGTAACCGGCCGTCTGTGTGATTGACACAGTTCCAGCCATTAAAACACCCGGAGATGAGTAGAACAAACTGGATAGGTTGATTCTGAAATTCTGTGACACCTTCTTGGTCAAACACTGTGTGTAGAAGGCCCGTAAAACTCTCCTCTCCATGAAGAAACATAACTGCACTACAGAATTACCGCACAAAGATGGAGAAAAGAGAAGTAAAATATGAATGAATGAATGAATAAACCCACCAAAGCTGAAATCTCAGCTTCTTCTCCAGAGAGCGTGACAAAAGCCATCACATCATTCCTGTCCTGTTGCAGCCCGTCTGAGCATCACAGCCCTTCCATATTTAATGTTGCTTCCTCTCATCTGTGAATATTGCGTGCTGCCTGACACCCTGGATGCTCTTGCTCCTCTCCACTGCAGATCAGAGCGCGTTCCTGCTCTCTTCTCCTCCCTCACGCTCTAGCAGTCAGCCCAGCTCATAGTCTGTTAGATTTGTATCCTCATCTGACACACTTTCAACCCTAAGGGGGAGATTAGTCAAGGAAACCTAGTGGCTAGATCTATGCACAACAGCATGCTTACGTTGCATTCATGAATGCTTTTAATCAATAAGTCATCTACTGTACATCTGCTGATTGTCTGGTTTCTCCTGTGATGGTCGCTAAGTGTGACATTAATTCTGTTTAGTCTCATTGCAATAAGACTTATTGTATAAGAACCAGACACTGTACCCTAATAAGAAAGTGCAGGCTGTTTACATACATCAATGCAGCAGTGATGCGTGTAAATGACCTTCATCCAACAAGAAATGTTTGTCAGGCAGGCTGATATGCGAGCAGCTACTGTCAGATCATCTGGCTGGAATGAGAGGTAGAGTTGTGAGTCATCAGCATAGCAGTGATAGGAAAAACCATGTTTCTGAATGACAGATTTAGTGATGACATGCAGATGGAGAGAAGTGGTCTAAGCACTGAGCCCTGAGGCACCCCAGTAGCTAGATGTTGCGATTTAGACACCTCACCCCCCCCCCCCCCCCCCCCACACAACACCCTGAGAGGAAAGACACTTTAGACACGACAACACAATGTTACTTTTATATGAAAGTATTGCACATTTTGCTGTTCACTTTGTCATTAGACAAAAAACAATATGAATAAGAACACTGCGATAAAAAGTATCTGTATGACAGATACATATAAATATAAGATAATAAGCATATAATAACCCTAGCAACAAGTCTATATGACAGAGATAAAGCGTTGTAAACTTACAGTGAGTGGGTGGAAAGAAACTGTTATAAAAACATGCTTTATGTGTAGTGATACTGTCTGGTCTACTGTGTCTCACATTATATATTGGGTGTTTTATGCCTTAGCAAAGAGTGAGCTGGATGGTATGCATCCCTGAGGATTTTCTGTGCTTTTTTTCCTGTGTTGTGTGTATAAAGTATTCATGGATGGGAGGTCAGATCCAATGGTCCTCTCTGCAATTTTATAACCTTTTGAAGAGCCTTTCTCTCAGCCTGGGTGGTGCTCCTAAACAAGACAGTGATGCCATTTGTGAGGATGCTCTCTATGAGTCCCCTGTAAGTATGGCCTTCCTTAGCAGTTTGATGAAATAAAGCCTCTGTAGGGTCTTCTTCATTTTGGCAACAGTCTTTTGGTCCAGGTCAGGTTTGATGACACATGCAGGCCTAGAAATTTGTGACTATCAGCCCTCTCCACCTCAGCCCCCTTGATGATGAGAGACAGCAGAAGGTAGAATTTCCTCCTGAAGTCCATGATTATTTCCTTGGTCTTGTCGATGTTGAGGATGAGGTCATTGTCCTCTCCATAGGCAAGGATCTTGTTGATCAGCTCCCTATAACTAGACTCATCTCCACTTTTAATAAGGTCCAGGATAGTTGTGTCATCTGCGTACTTAATGATGGATACTTAATGGTTTGCCAGGCGCACACCAGGAGCGGTTCACAGCCGAGGAGACCGACATTCTCTTCAGGGCCATAAAAGACAGAGAAGTGACATTGTATGGGGATGGGAGAAACCCACCCAAATTAGCTTCAGTTAAACAGGCGTATAATAGTTTGGGTAAATGTGTAAGCTAGATTTTTGCCTATTTTTTTTCAAATCCTCATGGACACCACAATGATTTCCCTCTGTGGTAATATTTTTCCTTGTAATTATGTATGATTTGCAAAAATGGGAACTGCTGTGTGTAGATGAGAGAAGCAAAGTGTATGCGTGTTGTGCACACGCTACATTATGACCAAGCATGCGCCCTTAAATAGCATCTGAATAATGCGCCACTGACTTTAGACTAGGTTTTTCCTGGTCTGTGGCGGAATTGTTTTCTGAAACTGCAAAATAGCACCAGGGAACATTTGCACCGGAACACGCCTCCTCTTTTTTGCTGAACCGCCCCCGGGAGTGTAAGTTCATTCCCTAATTTACTGACGTGCGTCTGTGGAGGGAAAAGTCCACTGTGCTTCGGGTGCAAAATAGGAATGATACATGCGTCGGTGTGCAAAGTCAATTGCGCTGGGTGCAAGATAAGGCCCTTAAACTCATTGTCAACTGCAGTAAAAAAAATAAATAATAATAATTCAAACGCAGTAAAAGTATTTCAAAACAAGTACAACTGCCTCTAAGACAGAGATGAGTCATTCATATTTTCATAGCAGTCTTAAAAATACTTTAGGTTTGTAAATATTTCAGTGTTTTGGAACAAAATTTTGGAAAGGGGATTCCTATGTGGATGTTTGTCTGCTACATTTTTAACAGCCGTGTCTTGGCTCTAAAGGTTTTGCTCATTAGCAGACACATTTTAAAAAGCGGTTTGGCTGACCTGCATAATCTAAAATGAGACAGAACTGCTTATATGCATTGTTTGCTGACATGTCTGTGTCTAATACACATGACGCAGAGCTGGTGCTTATGCCATTATGTCAAGCAATTTTCAAGGCCATTTCTATTTAATGTCAAAGTAATCTCTGGCTGCTTCTTGAAAAGAACTCAAACAAAATTAATGACAGCAACAATACAACATAATTAAAGCAAAAGGTTGTGTTCTTCCAGGTCTACATGCAATCACCAGTTCAGCAGCTGCACATGAGATGCTAATGGATTTCTTTGGTTTAACTGCAAAGCTGAAGATAGCGTGGCAATGAATGGATGCATGGATGAAAGGATAGATGGATATACTGGGGCAGAGAAATGAGGATTCTGGCTCTTTCTTTCATCACTATGGTTGTAGAAACTCCTCCAGCACCTTCTGCCCTGCTGTTCCATTTTTTCCTCTCACTCTCATTGCTTGGAACTTATGAATATTTCATTTCTTTTGTAAAAATATTTTTTAAGAAGTGGCTCGACATATTAACAGGAAACTCTCTCGCTCTCTATTTTCTGAAAATTTTGCTTGTGAAGAAAATGAACTTGGAAATGGAGAGTTGTACCAAGCTGATGTGTGGGCAAATTCACTAGACATTTGTCCAACTTTTGTGTGGATCTTATTCACCAACAATCAGTTATCCAGTTTATGAACTTGCATCCAATGTGTATCCAGTTATTTTAATTGCATTTTTTATTTTTTTAAATATTTGGTTGAGAAACCAAAAGAATTTAATTATTTGGCTTAGCCAATAGATATTTACCTTGAGTTATTTTTATGCCTAATTATGTATGTTAAAATGTATTGTAGGAGCTTCTGTTACTTGCACTGTTCATATTATTGCTCTATCATATTTTATCTTTAATTTCATAGCATAGTGAATATTTAGAGCTGCTCAAGCAGGGCTCAACCAGTCAAGAGCAGTTAGTGATTTTAGTCTTTTTTTGTTAAGGTGCTTTCACACTGGCAGTTTAGTTCACTAATGTGAATGCTGTCATGCGGACCCGGGTGCGCACTGGGGTACCGAACCCGAGACTACCTGGAGGAGCGTAATCGAAGCGTGTCGCGGTTCGCGTGAATGTAAAAGCAACACGGACTCTGGTGCGCACTTGTTCATGATGTAAAGTAACCTGCGCATGCGTTTTAGCTGATTATGATGTATTTAGTTCAGTAAAACACATGTAAGGGATGATAGTGTTGATGATTTATCTTGGATACGAGCGAAAGTGAGCCTGCAGTGTATTTGCGCATAGCGCGTGGAATCAGGGCAACACAGTAAACCTTTGTTGTTCACTCAGCTGCGCATAATAGCACCAAATTAATAAAAAACACAATATACTGACCCGCGTTCTGTTTTATATCATGCGGCGTGCACATTTGCGATTACATAAGATGCAAGCAAACGCACCAGGGAACCAGACCAAGGCTGCGGGGGTGCCAGTAGCAATCGCGCTCGGGCTCGGACCGCAGCAAACGGGCCCAGTGTGAAAGCACCCCTAGATTAACATTGAGGACAAAGACAGCATTAGGTTTATTAGGCTGCTGTCACTTTAAGAGCTGCACATACTATTGTGTTTTCTTTTTTTAACGGTTTACGTTCACTTAAGACACGTTCACTTAAGTTCACTTAAAACAACTATGTTTCACGCCTATACGGGCATTTTGACATAATTATGTGAATATGCCCATTAAAGCACAAGAAGACATGAAAGAGAAGATTGTCGCTGTCTGAGAGGAAGCTTTCTGGATGCACACTTCAGATATTTGAGCTCAGAAAACTTATTGAAATTACTGTACTGCCTTTCTGTAATAATAGGGAACCACTCGTTATACATAAATCACGTACACTGTAAAAAATGTCTAACCCTCCCAAATCAAAAATTTCAAGTGACCGATAACATCTAAATTTTTCAATTGGCCCAAGTGAAATTCTGTAAATTATAAAATTTAATTTACAGATTTTCACTTGGGCCAATTGAAATTTACAGAATTTCACTTGGGCCAATTGAAAAATTTAGATGTTATCGGTCACTTGAAATTTTTGATTTGGGAGGGTTAGAAATTTTTTACAGTGTAACAGATCATGTTTCTACTTGCACTTGTGATTTAGTTTTAATTCAAATGAAGCATGTGTGCTGAGTGAGTGATCAACAATCAAGAGCAAGAGAAGTGTGCTCTCTCTCTCTCTCTCTCTCTCTCTCTCTCTCTATGATCAGTTAATGTTAGTAATATGCTCCTCATTTAACTTTCTTTGCTATTGCCATATCCGACTGAACTACAAACTTTCCTACAAACTACAATATCGGTATTGGTGCATCCCTAAACATTAGTTCATCCTTAGTCTTTCTGTAAGTTTAAGGCCAGATCTGTGGGGTAAACCAGGGGTCAAAACCATGTCATCTCTCCTGTGTCACTTCTGAGCACACTGTTACTAGGCGGATTTTAAACTGGGTCATGACCACATAAGGGAGGAGTACAAAGCAGGCTGTTGCTTTTTTTTGGAGAAAAGCAAAGCTAATTTAACTATGATGGAGTTATACTAGTCATCTTGTTGACAAGGGCACCAATATTAGGCACATGACGATAGAAACCTTCAGTAGAGGCTTATTGCTTTTAGAAAAGTATGTAAGTCTGATATCAGTGTACATAAGAACTGCTATAACACAAACCTCCAACCTGCAAACCTCCTCACAGGACTTTGAATAATTGGAAGTGGAACATTATTGGTCCTGACAGCCAGATGCCTCTGAATGCAACCCTTCAGTGGTCTGGATAATTACGATATCATAATGTTCTCAAAAATCTGAATAGAGCAGATGTGCTGCTTTACGAAAGAGATCAAGCATCTAACGCCCTGTGTTACAAAAACTTTCTCTTTGAGTCTTCCGTATTTCTCTCTTCCTTGTCTTCAAAAGGTCCCAGAGACTGATATATAAAACATCCAAAGTCTCTCCTGTTGCTCAGCAGATGGTATATTTAATAAATAAAAACCTCTGAAGCTACAACTCTGAATAAAAAAACAATTTTATCAGAACAGCAATGAAACTCTTTCTTACCTTGAAACTTTCTTTTCCTATTGAAATTTTACTGTAATTCTCACACGTTAGACCTAGTTACTGATTATAATTTGATCATTTTATTATGGTAATGGTTTAAGTGTCCATATATGCAATGCACCGGAGGCTTCCTCAACGCTTGTATACAGCAACGATGACGTCAGTTTTATCGTACCTATTCGGACCCGGGTCCTCATCCTTCGGAAGTGCATCCAAACTCCTACAGGCCTAAGCTACAACTTCAGTGGTTCTTTTGAAAGACAATAACTCAGTTTATTGTGTACTTTGATCTTTGAAACTTTGCAAAAAATTGTCAGTAATGAATTACTTCAATAATGAATCATGACATTATTTGTTAGCAAAGTGACGATAAAATATATGATAAGTCTAGGCTTAAACTGAATAATTTGCAGGCCTGATATCAGCAAGATACAAAATCAAATAACAATAATTGCATTCATTTGAAAGATTTTTCAGTGAATATAAATGCAACCAAAAAAAAAACTCTCTTTTTTGAAGATGTGGTGGCCTCTGACGACTTTTCTGACATATTTCGACCCATCGTCCCATAATCTGTGTGGGATTTTCCCGTTGGAGGGTGTTCGCTGTGAGGGAATTGTCAAATCTAATGAATTAGTTTCCTGACAGGAAGAGACAGAAACGTTTGGCCTGCGAATGGGTCGTCCTGATTGCTTTGAAGCCGGAGAGCCAAGTCATATACGCGCTGCAGAATCACTTTGTCAAATCGGATGTGAAAGGTTAAGTTAAGCGGACTGAAGGACTAAATGCACCTCTCTGTCTGCATTATTTTCAGTGCTTCAATGAGTGGTGAGTCTGAAAGTAACGTAGTGGATTGTTTTCAAATCACAGCTATAATTAAATCAGCACCACTGGCTTCACAGTTACACAGGTCTACTGAATCACGACCCGACTAGATTAGCACGCAACTGAGTCGGGAAGCAGCAGACATAAAGAAGCCATTTGTTATGAATGGTACATAATATCACAGTAGGCTGTTAAAACCAGGTAACGAGGCAATATTTCAGCAGTTTACACAGTGTGAGCCTCACTGAGAATGTAATGCGGCTCGTTTATCACAGAAAGAGGTAATATCATATTTTAAGTATGGATACACACACCTTTGTCCAAATCAGACAATGCAATAAAAACTCCAGCAGACTCCATACTCCACAGGTTCAATCACTCATGATAAGGCCCGGACAGAATATGTATGCACAGAATGCTGTAATGTTTACCACAGAATTTGAATTGGCCCTTCATTCACTGTAAAAAATTTCTAACCCTCCCAAATCAAAAATTTCAAGTGACCGATAACATCAAAATTTTTCAATTGGCCCAAGTGAAATTCTGTAAATTTCAATTGGCCCAAGTGAAAATCTGTAAATTTTATAATTTACAGAATTTCACTTGGGCCAATTGAAAAATTTAGATGTTATCGGTCACTTGAAATTTTTGATTTGGGAGGGTTAGAAATTTTTTACAGTGTTCACAAAGGTCAACATATCCACTAACCCTTGACTGTTTATTAAATATTTTGGCTATTTTGATATTTTTGATTATTTCAGATACCATACCCATGTATTTAGGGAGACCAGGGGTCAAAACTTAAATAAGCTGACATTTACTTCATGTTCTCAATACATTTATTTTTCTGCCTGATGAAAAAAGTGTTTGCATTACTTTGCAAGAAATTTTGAACAATATGAAAATTGGTTGATAATAATATAATGTAATGTAATATAATATAATTAATATAATATAATTAATTTAATATATTATAATAGAATACTTGTAACACGTATGCTCTGTTTTGGTTTAGTTTCATTGTGTTTTGGATCTGTTTTCCTCACATTTTACTCACGTTTAAAATGTGTAAAATGTGTTTGTTTGTTTTTATCTCTCTCATCTTGGCTTTTATTTTGCTAAAAATATTCTTAAACATTCTTCTCAGGTACAGTGGGTAGGTGTTTGGATATAAAATGCTAAATTGCATAATGAATCATCACATGTAACTAAAATGAGCAATTTTCAATGTAGGAAAGAAATCCAGACAATTCCTAACACAAATTGCTGTCAATGTGAACGCCCTTTTACATACAACTGAATTCAGCTATACTTGACTAGCAAATAATAGTATAAGAAGACGATTTCCAGTGTCAGAAACCCATAATATGGATGGATGGATGGATGGATGGATGGATGGATGGATGGATGGATGGATGGATGGATGGTCATTTATTCTCAATTTCAGTCACAATGAAAGGCCTGTTTAAAAATAAATTGTGAAGAATTGTGATGAAATGAGATGCAACATTCTCCTCTTGTGAGGACAAGTCTGTGAGCATCATGGAAACACATAGAGACTCATCTGTCTGATGAGATCTAAGCTGGCAACACCATCATATATGGCAACAGCATGAATTTTAATGAAATACTCTCCTGTGAAAACCCCCCTCAGGTGTCAAAGTCTGAAAGAAAGATATCAGAGAGAAAATCGAATGGGTAATTCAATTTTGAGGTGTCGCTGCCCTTTTTTTACCTCTATGCCCTTTTTCTTACCTCTATCTTTTTAATTAATTTTCGTTATTTTATTTATTTATTTTTATTTTTTTATTTTTTTTGGGGGGTGGGGGTGCAGGGGGGATTAGATGGTAAGGTGAAAATAATCAATTAAAATATATAAAAAAAAAAAATATGAAAGGTTTGTCATTATCAATAAACATATTTCTCATCAATTAAATAAAACATTTGTCTGATAATTATTTTACAAAACTTGGGTAACAGGGTTGACGTTATAATTTGTGTAATAACTGAGAAAATATGAGATTTACTTGTCCTCCCAGCTCCCACCGTCTAGTACAAAGGGTCCAAACACAAAATGTTATATCTTTGGTGTCACAATTTTAGGGAAAAAAGAAGACATGCTGTAACTCTACAGCTGGTAATAAAGTAAGACGCTCACAGCGAAACATTCCTTTATGTATTTTTGCCGTTTTTATTGGTTTTCAGACATAAAAGTACCTTTGTGACTCATATCATCTAAAGATTTTGGCCCCTCAGGTCAGGCAATTGAGGTCAGTAGCTGCTGAGTTACTAATTCGAACATTTTGAAATGTGCCTCAGATTGCAGCATGACACAGTTCCTCAAAAGTAATGAATAAATCATAAACAGCAATGATATGGTGGGAGGACTTCCCTGCTTCCCAGAATCCCCAGAGATTCAATTAATCCTGATTACCAGCCCAACCATTTCCAACACCGCTCTCCAAAAATGAGTACATGAGCCAAAGCATCAGCCAGTCCAGTATGCAATATTTATCTACTAGATTTCTACATTTTCAAATAGGCAAATGCTTGCTTGTGTGTGGTTGCCAAGGCATTACTACGTAGTTGCTAAGATATTCTTAGAGTGTTTCTAGCACACTGGTAAGTGGTCTTTTTTCACTCCCAGCAAAACAACTTAGTGTACTTTTTTTTTATGTATTAACATTTCATAAAACATGGTTCAAGAAAAAAAAGATTCCCATGTGTCAAATGAAAAACATTTTTTTTTTTCATGATTCCCAATCAGCTTTTGTTTGGCCACCTGTTGTGGTGTGGAATGGAGCTGAATTATTGAAGGGAAAGAAAAGATCCTTCTCAGAAGAAAGTGAAACTGCTATGGCAGTCAGCAAAGTTCAACTCTAGAGCTTAAAGGCCTCCTGAAATCAAAATGTAAGTTTATTAGCTTTTAGTATGAATATGTTAACCTTAAGGTTATATGAATAAGCTGGTGTGTTCCAAAACAATGACCAAATTCGCATTTAGGACATATAAGCATTCAAAACTTACAGTCTCTCACTTCCGCTAAAATGGATCACAGATTTTTATGACATCACCGCAGACTTCATCGTATGTGCAATCAAATGCTCTCTAGAATCTAAAGCGTCCTGCCCCTGCTATAAATACCACATGACCAAAGTGACCGCTGACACGTCACGGAGCAATATGGGTTGGAGATGTGTGTTCGGTTGTTTAAACGCTCCAGTTTTATTCCGTTTTCCAACTGTACGTTGGTTAAGAATGAAATGGCTATAGAATTTATTCACACCTCTACTATTGAATCCAATGTATCATCAGTGCTCAGATTCGCTTCCAGGGTGCTGTCAAGTACGACTTGCAGTCTGTGAGGTAAACGAAACGCTATTTAAATATGTCCGGCCTTAGCTTCCTGTTTCAGTGGAAATTACGTCAGTGCATCATACAAGGCTGCGTGTTATTTAGTGGCCCTTTAACTCATGAAACCTACGACATACTCCAAACGATTATGCATTATTATGATTATGGTCATTTACAGTACACAAACATGATGCAAAATAAGGCCTCAAACGCATGGGGTCATGATATGAGAAATCAAATTTGCCTTGATCTTTTGAAATATAAGAGGTCTTTTGACACATAAGAGGTAGTTCATGAATGATTTGTACACAGACCTAAGGGTTTTTTTACAGAAGACACTCAGCAGATTGTGAAATTGTGATAGCAGAAGTGAAGGAAGATTCAAAATATGAAAGTGTTAAAAAGTTATTTAAGTTTATATAAAGTAACTGAAATTAACTGAACATTTTTTTCTACTAAATATATATATTAAAAATACTTTATACTCTAAAATTGCTAGACAATCAGAGCCATATGTCTAACAAAGTTGTGTTCCAAATTTGAAGATGATATCACTAAAAGGGTTTAAAGTAATAATGTCCAATTTCAACATTACAGTACAGTACAGTTTTCGCAGGATGAATTCTGAATGTTTAATGTTTTCAAATGACACCTAATTTATGATGATTACTAAAATTTGTTGATAAGGAAAAAACACCCACAGTTATAATATGTTTTACATAAATTATTAATCTAGGTATGAATTTCTACATACTGTACTAATAATTTATATATATATATATATATATATATATATATATATATATATATATATATATATATATATATATATATATATTTCAATTAACATAGGTAATTTACTATAATTAAACAAACATGAATAAACAATGAACAATTAGTATAACTTAATATTAATCTAAATGAAAAAAAATTAAAGCTGTAAAACATTGTTGTTCCTGATACATTATGCAGGAAATAATAAAATAGAGTTGAACCTTATTGTAAAGTGTTACTAACATTTCTTATTCATCAATTTTATGTTCTTACAGTTACATTAACTTGGGCATTGCAACATGGCTGAGCTTCACATTCACTTGGAGACAGTCAAGGTGGGTCAAGCCAAAAACCTACAAGTGACCTTGAAATTTACCTTATTTTTTACTTAACATTAGAACACGAGGTTCTGTGCCAAAACCGTTCACTGGCAGAATAATTTATTTGGAATAAATGAATAAAAATTCCACTGTTCTCCTAAAAGACAGTCATGAGTCCTCAGCAATTTTCAGGATTTAGTGGTTGAAAACAGGTTCTTTTTTGGACTGTTCTGTCCAATTAAACCTTCACTATGATTAATTGCATCTGCATAGTAACGTTTCTTACCAGCACAAGTCAAATTCTGAGCTCAGAGGGTGGGCATGCTGACTCCAGTCTGACCTGACACAAGATTTAGAGCCCAACAACAACTGCTCCCTCTCTGCACCCTTAAACATTATTAATTGTTTCCACTTTCGGCCTGAACCTTTTCCAAATGGCACGGCAGTATACACATATAACACTGATAATAGATTTTCTCTTTGGTTTCATTGGATTGTAATGCAATAAGAATGGAAAGAGAAAAACCATCCACTTAATATGATTGTTGTATTTGAGTTCACAAAGATGGTCTAAAGCATAATCCAATAATCCTGTTTGAATTGAATAAAAATATATATTTAAAAGATTTTATATGTAAGCTACATTTAAATAATAGTCAGAACCATTAATCTTGTGCTGCGTAAAATATGCGATAATAATGACTCTTTATTAATTGTCAAAGATAACATACAGTTTTATCTGTGAGCACAGGGAAGGTGCTACAGTATGCAAATAGGCTATTTTGTAAAAGGCGATTAAATTTCCCAAAATTCCATTAAACTGTAAAATTATGTTCTTTAATTACGAAGACAAAGCTAGATTTGTTTTTCTTTTCTTTCTTTTTTTTTTTTTGGGAAATGAAATTCAAATCGTCAGAGCGGATGGGGCTGTAAAAAATAAATCCTGTCTCCTGGCAAGAACAGGGGCTCAGCGCTCAGACGAATATATCAGAAGTAGATGAATGCACTGCTGGCAGCAGGCTCTTCGCAGGGCATCACAGGCCTTCACAGATGGCACTGACGGTTTGATTTGTGATGTTTGTGTTTCTCACGGGTCAGGGTTTGTTGTTTTTAAAGCATTGTGAGTGTGTGTGGTTTTATTAAATATGAAAAACAGTAATTAAAAATAGGCTGTGCTTAGGGAAATACCATTCCAGTCATTATTCAATCCCATTAACATTGCAAACTGAATATTTATTGATTAGTCTCGTGTTCTCTTATCTCTACATTTTATTTTTCTTTCTAAAAACTTTCTTTCTGAACAACTGCATAGCAACACCCTAGAAACCTATCTGAAAACTTTTAGTGATTGCATAGCAACAGCCTAGCAACCATTTTTCTTTCCTGTCATCATGATTTGCTTACTAAAAACCTATTTTTAGACCAGTTGGACTTGGAACAGTAAGCAACCCTAGCAACAATTCTGAACACTTTAGCAACTGCATAGCAACACCCTAGAAACCACTCTGAACACTTTAGCAACTTCTTAGCAACCCCCTAGCAACTTTCATTTTTCTTTCCTGCCCCCATGATTTGCTTACTACATTTTTGGACCGTTGGACTTGGACCAGTAAGCAACTATGGGTAGTTGCTAGCAAAACCCTAGCAACCACTCTCAACACTTTAGCCACTGCATAGCACCACCTAAGCAACCACTCTCAACATTTTAGCCACTGCATAGCAACACCTGAGCAACCACTCTCAACACTTTAGCAACTGCATAGCCATATAGCAACCACTCTGGGGTGTGTTTCCCAAAGCCAAATATGGTCGCAAGTTCTGTTGTTACCAACTGAGTTCAACGGAACTTGCAACCATAGTTGGCCAACTGCTAAGTAACACTCTAGCAACTTTTATTTTCTTTCCTGTCATCATGATTTGGTTACAACATGAACTAATCTGTGGACCTGTTGGACCTGGACCAGTAAGAAACTTTCCAGCAAAACTCTAGCAACCATTCTCAACACTTTATCAACTACAACACCTGAGCAACCACTCTCAACACTTTAGCAACTGCATATAGCAACACCCTAGCAAACACTCTCTCAACACTTTAGCAACTGCATAGCAACACCTGAGCAAGCTTCAACACTTCAGCAACTGCATAGCAACACCCTAGCGACCAGTCTGAACAATTTAGGTGGCAGTTTCTAAATAAAGAAATGACAAAGAAACCACTCCGAACACCCCAGCAATACCTTCAAATATGATTCATTGTTTACTTCTTATACACATCAAACCTTTGAACACAAAATGGCTTCAGTTTTGTTAAGATTGATTGTTGTAAAACAATAGACCAATCAGCATGTGATTGCTCTTTCTTCACTCTCAGTTTTTATGCCTTTTGATTTTAATAAAATCAGACACTTGAATTAAATGAAATTTTCCTCTACCTTGCAAGGAAACATAATTAGAACAGCCTAAACATGAAGCAGAGAATTTAATCAAAGTGATGTGATTAAAAAAGTTTAGCTAGCCTTTAGTAGTCTTTTGACTTGTAGAATTAAAGTGTTAGTTCACCCAAAAAAAATGAAAGTTCTGTCATTTACCCACGCTCATGTCATTCCAAAAATGACAGATGTCTGAGAAAATTATGACATTTTTCAAAATATCTTCTTTTGTGTTATATATATATATATATATATATATATATAAGCAACCAAGTGACACCTAGAAACAATAGTTCTCTTACGAGAGGTTCTCTCGTATTGCATAAGTTGCTTACGCTACGGGTAAAGTTGTCTTTTCTCGAGATCTGAAGCCAAAAATTATCCTTAATTTTGTATTTATTGTCAACGCAGTGCGGCAGCCAGCAGACCATAGCAGGCTGTATAAGCGTGCTCATTGGCTGAGCTGTGGCAACTGCAGCAGCCTATCGGTGAGCCCTGCGTGACGTCGCACGCGTCACAGCCTGCCAGAATGGGTGTGGCTAGCGTGTATAAAAGAAGGGCTCACAGGCTGGAAATCTGATTTTCATGTCTTCAGCGAAGCCCTTGAAGCCCTTGTTCGCCTCCGCGACACACACTTTCTCTTTAAAAGAGTACGAGGCGTTTTTGTAAAAATGCCTCGCTCTTCCTGTGCATCGTGCAGAGCCCCGCTCAGCAACGGAGACCGCCATCTCATCTGCATTCTCTGCCTGGGCCGCGAGCACGCCGCCACTGCGCTCTCTTCGGGGCGGCTGCCCTGAGTGCGAGGAGCTTTCAAAGTCGACCCTGCGGGCTCGACTTGAAACTTTCAACAACGAAGCTGTCGCTCCGCCTGTCTCTGCCGGGCCGCGCATAAAGAAGCGCCGCTCCCAGAGACCACCAGAGACTGATGTGGCTCATAAAAGCTCGCCGGAACCCTTCCCTCGAGCTTCTCTCTCTCCTTCTCTGCCCCCCCTTCCGAGTGTGCAGCCGCCGGCACCCGCCCGCGCCGCCACCGCTTCAGGGGACGAGGCAGATGAACTGGACGAGGACGCCGCCGCTGACAGCTGCTCCATCCTGGCTTCTGACAGCGACGATTGGCCGGCCGCACTCGAGCCGGCGAGGATGCGGAACTTCTGCGCCTCCTCACCAAGGCCGTCGACCAGCTTGGCCTCGAGTGGTCACCGCCTAAGGAGCCAGCGCCGAACAGACTCGACGGATGCTTTCTGCATCGCCGCCGCCGAACGCCCGCATCCAGGACTGCACCCTTCCTGCCCGAGCTCCACGCTGAGCTTTCAAAATCGTGGAATGCACCATTCTCCGCGAGAGTCCACTCTCATGTCTCCTCGGTGCTCTCACAGGTTGACGGCGCCACCGAGAAGCGGCTGCAGCGCACCTTTGCCCGCCCTCTGGATGGCGTTCAAAGGCTGCCCTCCCGTCCAAAGCCTGCAGGGCTACATCAGCCCTTGTCGGCCGCGCTTTCTCCGCCGCCGGACAGGCTGCATCAGCCTTGCATTCCATGGCAGTATTGCAGATCCTCCAAGCCGATCTCCTCCGTGAGCTGGACGAGAAAGGCTCGGATCCTGTTTCCATCACGGATCTGCGCAGCGCGACGGATCTATCCCTTCGCGCCACAAAATCCGCTGCCCAGGCTCTTGGAAGGTGCATTTCCTCGCTGACCGTCACAGAGGGTTGACGCTGACCGTCACAACCTCTGGTTGACAGCCGAGCGGGCTGTTTTCCTCAACGCTCCGCTCTCCCCCACCGGACTCTTCGTCCCAGCGGTCAACGGGATCGTTGTGTCCGTGTCTCTCACAGAGCCCACTCTCATAAAGCAGGCAAAAGCCGCTCGAGTGCTAGATGTAGGTCATGTGCCCACAACCCTGTGCCCACGCCTACTCACTGCCCGCTCTGTTACACGGCCACTCCCTACCGGTCATGTCACAAATGTAAGTCCTGTGCCCGCTCACGAGTGCTCACACATACTGACAAACACTTTACCCCCGGCGCCGCTCTCGCGCTCCGTTCCTCGTACGATATGTTCCCCGTCCAATGCCACCGGGACATCGTGTGTAAAACGGCCAGCCATCGCTGTCTGCGAGCCGCCGTATTCCAACACAGGGCGCACTGCGCCCGCGCCTCCGAATCAGGTTCTCGAGCCCGCGGAATGCGGCAATCGAAGCCCGGAGGTCATTCTGCCCCTAGCCGTGCATGCGAAAGCATGGGAGGCTATTCCAGGCGCATCAGAATGGGTGCTGAGCACAGTAAAACAGGGCTATCAAGCACGAGTCAAGACGAGAGTGAATGGGGAAGTAGCACACCTACTTCGTACGGAAATAGCGAAACTTCTGTGCAAAGGGGCCAGAGAACCGGTACCCCCTTCTCTGAGCGAGTCAGGCTTTTACAGCCGTTACTTCATCGTGCCCAAGAAGGACGGAGCTCTTAGACCGATTTTAGATCTGAGATATTTGAACAAAGCTCTAATGAAAAGACCGTTCAAAATGCTCACAACCAGGCAGATCCTCGCGCAGATTCGCCCGAGAGACTGGTTTATTTCCCTCGATCTGAAAGACGCTTACTTTCAGATTCAGATTCAGATAATACCCTGTCACAGGCCATTCTTGAGATTCGCCTTCGACGGTCAGGTATATCAGTACACCGTCCTGCCATTCGGCCTGTCTTTGGCACCCCGCACATTCACGAAGTGCATGGACATGGCTCTCGCTCCCCTGAGAGGTCAGGGCATGCACATTTTGAACTATTTGGATGATTGGCTGATTCTAGCACAGTCAGAGGAAGAACTTATCTCTCACAGAACAGTGCTTCTCAGCCACCTGGAAAGCCTGGTTCTCACGGTCAACTGGACCAAGAGCTCATTACTGCCCAGTCAGTCAGCCTCTTTTCTGGGTTTAGAACTGGACTCTGTGGCAATGACGGCCCTGGTTAGCGGCCGACTGGTACCAGCGGGGAGTGACAATGGGAGCCGTCTCGCACCGAAAAGTTATCTCGACAGACGCCTCCAATTCAGATTGGGGCGCTCTTTTCGAGGGAAAACCGGTCTTTGGCCTGTGGTCAGACTGGGAGAAATGCCTCCATATAAACTGTTTGGAGATGATAGCGGTCGAGAACGCGCTCAAGCGCTTCCTCCCACATATACGGGGCCACCATGTACTAGTCCGCTCGGACAACATGTCCGTGGTGTCCTACGTGAACCGCCAGGGCGGTGTCAGATCCAGGAATCTTTTCAGACTGACAGAACGCCTTCTCGTGTGGGCTCATCTCTCGTTGCGCTCGCTGAGAGCTGTGCACGTGCCGGGCCACATGAATGTCGGCCCAGACAGACTGTCCAGAGACAATATTCCCCCGGGAGAATGGTCTCTGCACCCCCAGACAGTCCAGCTACTGTGACGCCTTTTCGGCAAAGCGGAAGTCGACCTTTTTGCGTCAAAAGACAACGCTCACTGCCCGAGATTCCTCTTGAAGAGTGAGGACGCACTGGCCCAAACCTGGCCCAGCCGCCCGCTGTATGCTTTCCCTCCGATCTCGCTGTTACCACAGGTAATCAAGAGGATCAGGGAAACACGCCATTCAGTGCTCCTCATAGCCCCGCAATGGGAGAACCAGATTTGGTACCCAGAGTTTGTGAGGCTGTCGCACTCAGCCCCATGGCCGATCCCGGTGAGGAGAGATCTTCTCTCTCAAGCCGGTGGATCAATTTGGCATCCCCATCCAGAGTGCTGGTCTCTGCATGCGTGGATAATCAACGGATATCCCGTTGATCTGCCAGAAGGGGTCGTGAACACGATCACGCAGTCCAGAGCTCCTTCTACGAGAAGACTCTACGCGTCTAAATGGTCAGTGTTCTCCAAGTGGTGCGCTACTAAGAGCCTGGATCCACACACGTGTGGGGTTTCGTGGGTGCTCTCCTTCCTGCAAGAGCTGTTGGACAAGGGCAGGTCCCCTTCCACGCTCAAAGTGTATGTCGCCGCTATTGCAGCGTTCGCGGAAACGACGCGCAGCCGTGCGATAGGAAGGAACGAGCTTATCATCCGCTTCCTTAGAGGAGCCAGGAGGATGACCCCACCGTAGCTTGGTCCTAGAGGCCCTGAAAGCTTTTCCCTTTGAGCCATTATAATCCGTGGATCTGAAATACCTCTCGCTCAAAAATGTTTTTCTGATAGCTCTGTCATCAGTAAAACGTGTGGGGGACCTACACACGCTATCCGTTAGCCCCACATGTCTCGAGTTTGGACCAAATGACTCCAAAGTCATCCTCAAACCGAGGCACGGTTACGTCCTCAAGGCGACTGGCCTTTAGGGCGCAGATCATCTCCCTATCGGCTCTGCCAGCATCCGATAGCGAGGACAGTGATAACCTCCTATGCCCCGTCAGGGCGCTGAGAGCTTAAATCACACGCTCCGCTGCCTTCAGGCGTTCTGAGCAGCTCTTTGTTTCGTTTGGTGGGCGCACTTTGTATGGCGGCAGGCTGGACCTCCCCCTCTACATTAGTGAGATTTTATAACCTGGAAGTTCCCGCCTTGCAGGCTAAACTGTTATCAGTATGAGTGATATGTACGTTCTGCCCATTTGTTCATGTGCAGACTACTCTCATGTACTGCTAGCTCTTCTGGTGAGCTGCATTAAAGGGTGAGATTCTCTATACACAGACCGGCGGAGCCGCTCTGTATTTTTCCCCGCTGTGCGCCTGTGCACTTGTGCTGGCCCGCGTTGCTGGCCACCTATTCTGCACACAGCTGCGCTAAGGGTTGATACTTTCTATTCATAGACCGGCGGAGCCGCTCTTTATTCTCCCCATGATGTGCTTATGTACATCCACACGTTATACATACATCCACTCACACGTTATACATAGACCGGCAGAGCCGCTCTGTGTTCCTATGAAGTGCTTATTACATGTGCTGGCCTGCGTTGCTAGCCGCCTGTTCCCGCATGTTGTGTTCCCTGGGCTCCCCTGGGACTCATGCAGTGGATGCTCGGCGCGCACGGCGTTGACAAGGGGTTCAACTTACGCAATACGAGAGAACCTCTCGTAAGAGAACGTACTCGGTTACCTAACGTAACCTCGGTTCTCTCTAGAAGAGGGAATGAGTATTGCGTAACCTGCCGTGTCGCGCCACGAGCTTATTCGCTTCAGTCTATGAAAACCAGATTTCCAGCCTGTGAGCCCCTCTTTTATACACGCTAGCCACACCCATTCTGGCGGGCTGTGACGCGTGAAATGGCGCAAAGCGCCCTCATTGGGCGTGACGTCACGCAGGGCTCACCGATAATCTGCTGCAGTTGCCGCAGGTCAGCCAATGAGCACGCTTATAGCCTGCTATGGTCTGCTGGCTGCCGCACTGCGTTGACAATAAATACAAAATTAAGGATAATTTTTGGCTTCAGATCTCGCGAAAAGACAACTTTACCCGTAGCGTAAGCAACTTACGCAATACTCGTTCCCTCTTCTAGAGAGAACCGAGGTTACATTAGGTAACCGAGTACGTTTTACAGCTAAAACTTTTTTAGAACATTGTTAACACTAGTGTTCATTGACACTGAGATACTTTTTTTTATAGTAAAAAAGTTGCACCTCCACCCATTCAAACAGCGAAGCAGCAATATGTGACAGTTAATGTTATGTTTCAAATTCCAGACAAAACATTGTTTTAAATGCAAGCGATAAAATAAACCAGTCTGCGTGGCTCCTTTCATGTAGAGACGTGCACCATTTCAGAAGCACAGGAGTGAACTAGATACAGAGACCTTTGATATGTCTTCCTGTTTTCCCCCTGTCAGAGCCTGTATCTCAAACATAATTCTCTGTTTTGTGCGCTCTCCGTTGAGAAAACATTTCTCCATGATTTCTTTTCTCTGAATTTCCTTCCTTTCTTCATGATTTTACTCTGTTCAATGGTGAAAACGTTCAATTGTTAAGGTGCGTTCACACCAAGGACAATAATAATAACGCTAAAGACATACAGTAATTTAAAAAAAAAAAATCAAAATTTAAAAGAATAGCTCACTCATGTGATTTCGGATAAAGTAATGCCTTCCCTTTAGTTCTAAACATCCTCAGGTTGCTAAAGCCCTGAAGGACCCAGTTGTACACTGAAGGCAGTATTTCCAGACATATGAATATGAATTTGTAGTGAGAAAACAGAGAGAAAGCTATTTTTATCTTAGACCTGAGTGCAGCTTGTTTCCCTGTCTTATTGTACGGATTTAGGGCTCATTTTGCATCAGCGCTTGATTTGCTTAAGCCTGGCACTTCTGACGGCTCTTTCTCGAACATCATGGTGCTTCCGCTTTACAAACACACACACACACACACTGACGGAGCACTTGTCTTCATTGAATGCAAAATAACATCTCAACTTGCACATCATGGGTTGCCCCTTCTTTAAAATCTGTCGAGGACATTCCAACTCCAATTTTCATGGCAGAAAATAAAAAACGTACAGTTGTTATTTCACAGCTATTTCAACCTGATCTGACCCTTAAAAATGACTTAGGATGTAGGATACTGTAATGTTTATTAGGTCATTTTAATACTGAATTTGAGGTCATTTGATCCCATATTTAATCGTTTTTAAAATGTCACAGATTCATGTAGATAATGAGGATCCATGAAACTATCACACATATTTTAAGATAAAATATTTTTTTGCTTTTATTTTCAGTTTCATTCAAGGTGATTAAATCCATAGGTTTTCAGTTAGTCAACTAGGTCTAACATTTAAAATAACTACTCAAGGGGAGTAATTGGTAAGACATTGGTGTAATTTGCATGCATATTCTGGTGAAAACGACAGAACACCCACATCTCAAAATCCAATCAGCAGCAATGCACAAAATGAAGTGACCGCTTTACTTTATATATATATATATATATATATATATATATATATATATATATATATATATATATATATATATATATATAATCTGTAAAGGCCCATTCATACCAGAAATTATAATAAAGTTAGCTATAACGATAACTATATTACCGTCCACACCAGTCGTTCTTTCTGACGCTTTAAATGCTCAAGCTTCTGATTGGCTTTTTTTTTTCTTTTTTTTTTTTTTTTTTTACATTAATCAGCTGGAAAAAAATCTAAATCTGAAAGTGATTTGTTTCTCTGTGCCATAATCGTTATTAGTGTGATGTGAACTCTACTATTCTTTTATATTTAGAACAATGTTTAGAATTAAGATTTTGCCTAAAGAGTATGTAGTTACGACATTAACCAGCAGGGGTTAACTTGACAAGATAACCGGCAAAACCTTAACCCTTGTTACACAGGGACATGCACATCATTCAAACCATAAAAACACAATAATACATATATAGAAGTTAATTTGTAGAAGTTCATATATACCAGAACGCTCTGACAGTTCTCTTCTTTTAAAACAACAAGAGGTAACAAGCTCAAACTAAATGATTTCCCTCCCCTTGCAGTGTTCATTCGGTCCTGAGCTTATTTTCAGGCATCATAATAGCTTGCCCAGCAGCACAATGTCCAAATGTGTCATGTCTAACATCAGAGTGTGTTTAATCTCACAGATTCATCTCTGAACTTCAACCTAACAACAGCCAGTCAGCAAATGAAGGATAACTTTAGTCAGCATAAATCAAATGCCCATGAGTCAGTTTTCATTTTTACCTTTATTTGACCTTTTATCATCCTTGTTATAACCTGTGTGCGATTTCTCTCTCTCTCTCTCTCTCTCTCTCTCTCTCTCTCTCTCTCTCTCTCTCTCTCTCTCTCTCTCTCTCTCTCTCTCTCTCTCTCTCTCTCTCTCTCTCTCTCTCTCTCTCTCTCTCTCTCTCTGTGTGTGTGTGTTTGTGTGTGTGTGTGTGTGTGTGTGTGTGTGTGTGCAGTGTGTTTTCTCTCATTTGGACACCAGCTGTAATTTTAATTTCTCTTGCATTTATCAATTATCTGAGTGCTCACTAAGGAAAAGTTTCCTTTGTTTAAAATGCATGCATGCCCCATTTAGAAATCATGTGCTTGTTAATTATTCAGACTAGTTTTCCTTCACTGTGAAAGCTAAATGGCACACATTAGCCGTAAATTTGACACGGATCTGTTATAGTGACAGCCTAGTCAACAGAGAGCGATTTTCTTTGCTGTTTCTATTTAAAGTTGCCATTAAATCAAAATTGACTTATTTTTTACAAAATGTTGCAGTGTTTATTATAAATGATTTATCCGTGCACATCATTATTTTGTAAAAATGATCAAAAACGCTAACCATTCATGTTAACGTGGCGCAGTGTAAAAAAGACACCATACGGTCGGCGCCAATAGCCTCGTGGGCAACGCGCTGACATATATCGCCTTTGTGCTTCGGGCGACCCGAGTTCGAGTCCTGGCTCGCGGACCTCTCCCGATCCCGTCCCCCCCTCTCTCTCTCTCTCTCTCCCTCTCTCTCCCACCTCGCTTCCTGTCCATTATCCTATCATAATAAAGTCAAAAATTGCCAAAAATAAATCTTTAAAAAAAATGACACTATACTACAGTGTGCTCAGTTGTGATAAGATTTGGAATAAATCTGGTTTGAAGGAAAGTTCTGGGATCAACACAAACTAACCCAAAATACAAAATAAATACAGTAATGGACTTACAATGAAAGTCTGTGAGGCAAGGCATTGCAGAAGGTTTAAAAGCAGAAATGTGAAGCTTATACTTTGTTAAAACACTTTAAAACACTACTAACTAATGTGTTATTTGAGCTAAGTTGTCTAAATCATAGACTACTGTGCTTTAGAGATGAAGATGAATTTAGACCAAATTATTTTCTGAGATAATCCATAGCAAGATGCAGACACTGTCAATTAAGCTTTACCATTCAATTCCTAAGTGAATTTATTCTTCAAACAAAACCAGATAAAAAAAACTCCAGCCAATCAGAGCACAGATTGTGTCAGCAAGCACATTGCAATCTAATCGTGGCCAACTCCTCCCTGCTGCTCTATTGCTTTCTTATGAACAGAGGTTTGACTATGTATTACAACCTCTGATTATAATGATGACACCCTCAGTGAGAACACAGGCCCATAAGCCCAACCAGCTCTGAACGTGCTTTAAACACTCACGGTAAGCAGGAGAGAGAGTGCAGCATTAGTGTTTTCACAAGCTATTCACTGAGACGAAAGAAAATATTTTAATGAATACATAATATGTTGCTCTGAGGTCAGCAGATTGAAGGTTTCATGTGCAATTACTGGTAAGCAGAGAAATTAGTTCATAAGCTCAGCAGTAGGACATATATGCACCTAGTGATCTTATTTGCATAAAATACCAGATGCTTTCACTCCATCAAGCAAGTGATTTTCTTGTATTTTCTACAGGCGTCTTGACCATGAATGGCTCTTTATAAAGATAAAGTACCCAAGTGCTAATTACGAGAATGCAGTAGGGGTGCGTGTAATCAATCATTAGTGTAATTTCAGGTCGGTAGTTTATTTATGTAATTAGCATTGTAACATAATTACACAATGTCAATCATGAGATAATTACATGACTGCCATCTTGCAAAAAAATATCAATGATTGTTTTCCATATCAATGATATCGCACCCCACTGACTTTCATCGTTTGGACAAAAACACTATAAACATTCTTCAGAATATCTTCTTTTCACAGAAGTAAGTCATACAAGTCTGGAACGACATTAGAATTTTCATTTGCGGATGAATTATCCCTTTAAACCAAAAAGAAACCATTCGGGAGATGTTAGTAAAAAAAAAAAATTAAAAAAGGGATAAGCACAATAGCCTACTAAAAATTACAGAATACAGCTTGATCACATGACCTTGAATTTCTGTAAAGGTAACAAACCTGATCATGATAAATGTGTTAAATGTCTGATTATACCTCTCTTTCTATCGTTAACCTCATTCTTCATTCATCCAAATGTCTCATTTGGGCAAGATTCTTCATGCTCTGAGAGCAAGCAGTTCAGATGAGGTTTTCTCTCTTTGGCAGGATCTATGGCAGGAGAATTTACCGACCTCAATCAATGAACCTTTGTACAACAGGGCAAAATTATTGGTTGTGACAAAGGGAGCAAATTAGCGGTTAATCTCCTCCATTGCTACCCCATGGGATTTTCATTAGCCTGACATTGTGTCCACGGCAGGAAGCAAATGAGATGTCATGCAACCTGGAGCACAAAGTCCTGAATGGTCCAGTGATAAGCGAATCATTAAAGGAGAAAGAAAAAAAAAACAGACTGAGCATTTCTGAAGCAGAGTAGAATACATTTAAGGAACATTCTCCAGGGTAAGCTGAGGTCTCATTATTATGGTGCTTGTTAAGGCAAACATACTCATACTTGATTTGAACAAATCCCTAACCTTAATTATTAAACAATGGTGAGTAAATCACGTAGCATTTGTGCTGTAGACATGAATTGACCTAAGATTCTGCAGCTTGTTGAGGAGAAATAATACCATTTTTTAAAGGGCTTTTGAAAAGAATTACAATTGAAGAGCAGATGCAAAAGCCTCTAAGTGCCATCTGAAATTTTCTTCTACAATGATCATTTTTATCAAGCTTGTATATTTAAGTTCGGTTATATCACTTAAATGACAATTAATAGGTAATTTTCATTGCCATTTAAGTGAAATTACTGAACTTAAATATACGAGCTGGATAAAAATGATCATTGTAGAAGAAAATTTTCAGACGGCACTTAGAGGCTTTTGCATCTGAACTCTTCAATTGTCACCAATATGTCACAATAAAAATGAACTCAAGTCATATCTTGGGACCAGAATATCATAAAAATGTGGGACTAGGCTTTTTTGACTAGGACCAGTAGTTTTCAATTAGAGATGCACCAATGTATTGGCCAATAATCGGTAGCCTATATTATTTTCACTATCCATCATTGGCCGATTGTTTAAAAACAGCCGATGATCAGAGCCGATTACATACTGTCAATCAAAAGCGTGCGGAAAAACGTGTTCAGACTGCAACTCATACTGTGTGCAAAGAAAATCTCTCTTCTGTTGAGTTTAGGGCAAATAATGAATTAATAGTTTAAAAAAAAAAAAGTTATATAAAAGCAGGCTCTATTTGACCCTATGAATCACCCGTAGTTCACACCAAACATTGTTAATAGCTTGCCATCCAATAATCACAAAGAGCTGTTCTTTGTTACTCCTGATAAGAAACATCTTTCAAATTCTGTCAATTTTATCACGAAATTAAAAAAATATGCCGTTTTTGACACTCTTAAATGTGACGCGATAGATCGCTGTAGCGCCTCAGTTCAAGCGGGAGCGCGATTCTTTTCTTCCACTTTAAAGTGCTCCTATTATGGTTTTTCGAATATCCATGCAGAGTGTAATACAGCTGATTGTGAATGTAAACGTTCTCCAAAGTTGTAAAGTGCACGATAGATAAAGTTATCGATTCTGAACCCCCTTAACGAGTCGTTTTTAATTCGAAAGTCACTGCGCAGCGGTTCTACAGTACTTCACTAGAAAATACATTTGCATAATCCCCGCCTATGTTGTACGTTGTCTGCCCGTGAAAACTTGTCCAGCCTTCAAACACATAATTTTACTGACGACTGCTTCTCAAATCTCGGAGTTCAACGCGGGATTCGCAAAACTTTTATATTGTGTACGTTTCTGGCTAACCGGCTAGCTCACTTTAACTGTCTTACTGAAATACTTCTGCTAATCAGCTGTGGGCCACTATTACCTAAAACTGTGTCTATTAATGCAGACTGTCTGTCATTCTTATTAATTTGAGTAAAGATAAAGGATGGAAGATAAACTTGAATGTTACATCACTTATTCAAGTTAGAGCTCGGCTAACTTATGCATCGTTATACCCTATTGTAGGAGAACAAAATCAGGGACCTTTAAAAATAGGGGCACTTTAATACAAGTTATATCCCAGAAAACATGCATGAATAGGTATGTTGAAAGATACAGTGCAACTTACCGAAATCACAACGCTATCTCACGACCAATTTGTACGAATTCGCTGTACAAGTACGAGTTGGCTAATTCGTACAAATTCGTACGATTTGTCTCAGAGTGGGGTCAGAGGTAGGTCCTTCGTAGGAATTCATACAAATTGGGCAACTCGTAAAAAATTTACAATTTAACAAAAATCTATGAATTCGTATGAGTGAGGTCGTATGAATTCATACGAATTAGCCACCTTGTACGAATTGCCGTGAGATGGGGTAAGAAATTCCTATCATGTTTCATGTAATCACTCAATCTGTTTTTCAACCACGGAAAAATGTAAATAAAACGCCTGCGGTTACGACTTTAACAGTGGTTCCCTGAGAAGGGGAATTTGCACTGCGTCATGGTGATTGACACTTTGGTGAACGCCTCTAGCGTGACCGGTGTCTGAAGCATGTGTGCTAAATGCCAATCTCGACTGGCCATTATCCGACAGTAACGTCATAGGCGTTCGGCTAACTATAAAAGGTATAGTTAGTTGTATAGTTATACAGCCGCCTAACAACACACTATCAACTACTCATAACAACCTGGCAACTGCATAGCAACACCAAAAAAAACAGAGCAAAAAAAATAAAATAACACTGAACAAACAAACAAACAAATAAATAAATATAAATATATACTCAGACAACTTGACAGTCTGAACACTCAACACCCCCCAAAAAATAGCACTCTAGCAACAAAAAACCAAAACAAAACCAAGCCAAAATGAAAAATCAGAACACCATAGCAACGCCCTGGCAACCACCCACCACACCCTACCCTAAAAAACACACTGAACCAGAGAAGCCCTACAAACTTTTGCTTGACTCTTACACCATTCACATTTTCTTTTGTGATTTAACAATCTAGTCTAATCATTCTGTTCTAGGGTCATGTTTTAATCACAAAGTGCGGTACTTTTGGTACTTAGTGTTCATTACAAAGACTTGTCATGTGTTTAAAGAGCTGGCTGGCGGTAACAGATGCATGGCAGTATACTAGTTAAAATCTCAATACTGTATGCAAGAGTGAAAGAAGAATACTTGCTGAGAGACGTTCATATGCAAAGTCCTACTGTGGCTACTTCGTATACGGTACACTGCAGCGTGTCCTTTTCTCTGACCTCAATCTCTCTGTGCTGCTCTGTATTACCATAGTAACCGACTGAGACAAAGATCAGGCCTGTATAAATACACTCATCCAAAGCATAATGAATGAACTGGCCAAGCTTGTTAGTGTTAGACAACGGATTTGTCTTAGAAACTATCTGCCACATTCTGTCATACAAACACACAATTATCAGAGACCTGAGGATGGGGAAATTAAAGGTTATAGCAGTGGTTCTCAACCAGGGGACTAGGGCCACCTAGGGGGCCTTAGTATTTTCCAAGGGGGCTGCAAAAATAATCCTAATTTTAATTGTAAATAATCTTAAAATAATCCAAATTTTAAATGTTAATAAGAAATAATCAGAAATTTTAAATGTAAATAATATTTAAATAACCAGACATTTTAAATGTAAATATTAAAATAATTCAAATTGCAAATCTAAATAATATTAAAGTAATATTTTTTTTATGTAAATAATATTGAAATAATCTATTTTAAATGTAAATAGTATTAAAATAATCAAAATTTCAAATCTAAATAATAAAAAAATATTCCAAATTTTAAATCTAAATAATATTAAAACAATCCTAATTTAAGATCTAAATAATATTTTTTTAAAAATCCAAATTTCAAATCTAAATAATATTAAAATAATCCAAATTTTAAATGTAAATAATATTTAAATAATCCAAATTGTAAATGTAAATATTATTAAAATAATATATATATTTTTAAATGTAAATAGTATTAAAATAATCCAAATAACAAATCTAAATAATATTATAATATAATATAATCTATATAATGTATTTGAATGAATGCATGAATAAATGAATATCTTAGCCTATCAAATATTGTACCGGCAATTTCCATGGGTTATTGGGGGTTACTTGATCTTCCTTGAGTTCAAATGGCTTTTCATGGGCTCTTTTGGCAATAAATACAGTATATAAAAAACAATAAACTTTTAAAGTAAATATTGCATGTCAGCAGCTGTTAATGTGACATTTGTTGTTGAGTGTCTGAAGAGGAAATTAGTGGCCAGTTTAAAAAAAAAAAAAAAAAAGTAAACTCTCATTGAATGAATGTTCTGAAAGTCCATTTTTGCAGCACATTTTTTAGTGAGCCGCTGTTCAAACGAGGAGATCAATAGATGCATGACTCCATAGGGTAAGGTAAAAAATATATACTTTTAGCATTTCAGCACCAAGCACTTCATGTTAAAACAAGATGATTTTAAAGACCATTAAAAAAATATCAAAGTATTCAATTAGAATTTAATATTTACAGTCAATCAAGCCAACTTAACACAACACTAAAACACATAAAGAAAACATAAAACTTAAGATACCTTGCAAATTTTATGAAGCAAAAAGGAGGAAGAAATTGTACAACCATTTTATTGCTGAATAAAGTCGAACTGTGTTCCTGTTGATATTGAGGCTTTCAACTGTATCTTGCTATTGATATTGATCTGCTGGGATAATGGCTGTTTTAAGACCAGGTCATGTAATGAAGATTGCTCTTTCATAGATCCTGTAGTTCCCAGATATGTTCTATTTAAACCTCTGGTTCTGTTCAGACATTTTTGACCGAAATCTTTTACGTTTTAGAATGTTTTACTACAGAATGGTATGAAACTTGGTAAATGTTTACTTGCTATGTGAACACACAAAAAAATCATGGACATGATTCGAAAAATCGTTACACTTGTACCGTTCACGGTCAAAAATGACCGCAATGGAAACTATTTTACATGGGTCAGGACAATAAGTATTAGTAGTAGCCTACCATAGCATAATTCATTTCTGCATGAATACAAATGTGGATCTTATCGATTTATGCATTTATATATTTTACAATAAGTAACCAAAGAGTGAATAATTGACTATTTTTTTCTTTCTTTACAGCACTGCAATAAAAGTGTCATGGCTCAATGCTTTAACCACCAGAAGAAATATTGACCTTCTCAAAATCAATACTGTGTGACAGTGCTGATCTTTCTCAGCTTACAGAGAAGAGCCAAACACTGTCATTCAATAATCCTGTAAAGCTCCATAAAACTTAAAATACTACATCCATCAAACTGATCTGTGTGTGGAAGATCTGTCACCAGCAGCTGGTATATAAGAGACAACCCTGACACCTAGCGGTAGACTTGCGAAATTACACTTTCTCAGCAACAACAATCCCAACATATATTCAGTATATTTATTACTTGATAAAAAGAGCAAAGTCATATTTTTCTCATTTTAAAAAAAGTATTATGTTGTAAATGTATTGGATTCATCTGACTTATGAATATTAATTAGGCTAGGCTGATGTTAAGTGACACTCCTTCGAGTGTCTCGTTAGCAACCCAAGTGATATTCATAAACAAGCGTTCATCGTAGTAGTATTTGTGTGGATGTCCAACAGATGGGGCTGAAGTCAAGTGGTCAAGATTTGGCTTCATTGGTCAAAAATAAACTTACATTATTAAAACATTAACAACCAAAAAGAAAATCAGATACTGTTTTAATAGTTCCTATCTATCTATCTATCTATCTATCTATCTATCTATCTATCTATCTATCTATTATCTATCTATTATCTATCTATTATCTATCTATCTATCTATATATATATCTATCTATCTATCACATGAGTAGGAGTGTGATAAGGCTCTCTGTGCCATATCTTATATAGTGCCATATTGCTCGACTAGCAACTAGCAAACTATGAGTGATATAGTGCTTTTAATATAACAGTTTGTCGGCACAAGAGTGTAAATTAATAAGAAACAACAACAATGGAATTCCTTTAAAAACCCTCTTTTTTGCTGAACTATTTCCTTCTGCCATGGATTCAGATCCCAAGCTGACAGTTGATGAGGCAAAAGATGAGCCAAAGCCCTCAGGCCCGACTCCACAGGCCCTGGCCCACCCAATGGAGCTTGGCCCAACATGGCCTCACACCAAATAACAACCTACTACAAAATTGGTGGATCTCTGAAATCAGATAACAAGCTGGAAAAAATATTTAATAAACTGATCATTTCATTTGGATGATGTTTCACTATCTATACAAAGTACACTCTCTTTTTCCCGCTCTCACACATGCATACAGTACATACACACAGACGGAAACATTCACATGCACAGAAAATGTATCAATAAAGTAATTTTGCATCTGCAAAACAACATGATATCGTATCTATGTATCGATGGAGTAACATCACTGTTTTTGAAGCAATTAAGCTTATAGCTTCACTATAAGTAGATTCTGCTGCCGAACACTGTTGATATACGCACAGACTCAGGTAATTCACACACTTAAAGGGATATTTCACCACTGGAAAGATGAATGTGTATTTAAATTGGGTCATTTATGTAGTAGAAATGTGAAATTATTTTAGAAGTTGGTGCCTTCTAGACTGAGAAAAGCCAGAAAATGTATTTTTGGTTCATTGTGGACAACAACTCCCAGAATGCACTTGCTTCGCTGCCCTACGAGGCCACTCCCAAGCCACGCCTACCGGTTACAGAGGGCAGTATCGGAAGAAATGATACAACTAGGCTACTAGTTGACTCAAAACTGAAAAGACGCCGTTTTATCTTGAGATCCCACCCACTATGGGCGGGTTGAAAACATGCGGAACTAGCTCCTGCTACTGGCTGTAGTCTCTAGCCTCTGGACAAAAAAAAGCCTCAGATGACGCAAAATGAAGATTTTTGCGTCATCTGAGTATTTTTTCCAGACACACAATACAGAAATCTCTCGTCTCAGGGGGCCATGAAGGAGGGAAGCACGGTCATTCGAAAATATATTCGAAAATACCGGGTTTCTACTGATACAAAGCTCAATGCTAATCGGTGAAGTATCCCTTTAAGCATTCTGTCCATGTCGCTCAAATAACTGCATAGTCTTCATATTAATGGTTCAAGCTTTTCATTACTAGCTCTGAAATGGCATTTTGGAATTAGCAACGGAGGCTTGGGATGGGAAGCAAGAGCGTTTTAAGGATGAGAAATGACTTAAAACATCTAGTGAGATGTAGTACACTAATAGACACGCTATTAATGGGTATAGTTACAGTATAGTTACAGTAGCTTCTTCAGATAATCAGCTTGAGATCCTTTCCATCTAAACCATTTTTTTCTCTTAAGCCTAATAGTGAATGTTTTATAAGCAATAGGATAACCATATTCATCCGCACTGTCACGCAGAGCCAAAGCACAACCAAAACAATGTTCTTCCGCAAAATACATGCAGTTTTGTTTTTAAAAACATACCTTCAAATAAAAAGATATATTTATGAAACCTAACTTTGCCCTTAGCCAAATCGATTTGCTCTGGAACAAGTAAACGATTAAGGCCAAAGATTGCCAGTTAGATATAATCAAAATGAATTATATCTCATGTTAAACCACTGTCTACATAGGAGCCAGTGGCAAATTCTCGAAGATAAAGCTGTTCTCTGCCAAAATATTAGAGCTCTCAAACAGGTTCTATGTTTATATATGAATCTCATATTTGAGGTGTAAACAGCTACATTCTTGCCTAACAAACTCTTAAAACTACATTCCGTGACACAAGAATAGTATAGCATTTGTAAAATTATAGTGGGTTCTGTGAGAAATGCTTTGCATATATATATATATATATATTTTACAATAGTTTATAATGCATAACTTCACTGAACAATCTGATGTCTCACTTCTTTATGCTGACAGAGTCTAGTCAAACACTTGAATGACACCAAACCAATTTTGCATATTGGAGCAACATTTAGTCAAGCAAAAGCTTAATTATATCCAAAAGCCTGACACAAGCATAAAACAGGGAAAAATAGAGAGAGAGAGTTAATAGTTCTGAAGGAACCACAGCCGTCTTTGTCTAAATTATCGCTTTTGTTTGTCTGGCTTTAGGCTCGTAATAACCAGGTACAGATAATGCCACGTCCAGCCCTGGGATTTTCCTTCAAGTCCAAACAATTCTAAACTATGAGAATACACACATAAAAAGTTGTTTGAATCATGTTGTTTGTGCATTTACTCTTCCCAACTGAAATATGTGTGCCTTCTACACTCTGTTGTTTAATAAAGTTAGTTATTAAGTGAATTTTTAAATGATTTAATGAAATCAATGTAAAATAATATTTCAATGTTATACTATAAAAATAAACGAAAAATGTCAGCTTATAAATTAGGCTATACTTAAAACTGGATTACTAAGCCCAAAAGACATTTTTGTACTGCAACATCCACTAACAGAGCAGTTGTGTACCCCATTAGATCAGCTAGGGAAATTTCACGTCATATGCGTGAAAATATTCTCCGAATGTGAGAGTATGTCTGGCTCTGTTCTGAACAAAACAGGCTTGTTCGACTTTAATGCTTTCCATTACAAACATTCCAAAGGCTCGAAGGCCTGTTTCCTTCTAAGGCTTCAGAAAGCCTCCCTCTGCGTTTATTGAACTAGACGCGTCTGTTTGTTGTTTTCACTCGCAAAGTGGCACAGGGAGCCGAGAGGTGTGGAGCAATACGCGGTAAAGCTAGCTGAAATATTGATGAACATGTGGAGGATTCTCCTCAAATGCAGTCCCATCAACATATTAACCCATTAAATCACTTGTGCTGCCCCGATTACAATTAGCAAAGTCTAAGCATAGTTAATAACACATTCCTGCCATCTGCTATGGGCTGGCAGCGAAAGGAAAGTCTTGGTATTTCCAGAACTCTATAAATAGGCCTGCACATCCCACAAGCCCTTCTTGCCACAATCTGCTTGAACACAGCACCAATTCATTCTGCTCCCAAACAGGATATGACGTAATTTCCTCTTGCCCACAATGTGGTTCATTCTCCGGGGTTACAGGTTTTAGGAAAATGTTGTAGATTTGAAACTTGTACAAAAGATGACTCACTAAAACAAGAACATTACATAACATTGATTGCGAAACAACAATTGTGATTTAGAATGTATCATCTAACTACTAATGTTGATGGGAAAGAAAAGAAAATCACAACAAGATATCTCAATTGTATCTCCTGAAGCAATGAGACTACATGGAAAGCAAAGTGATAAAGTCTAAACAAAACAAAAACTAAAAAACTAAAAAAAATAATAATAGAAAAAAACATATACTTTCTACAAATACAAAATTTCCCAGATAAACAAATTTTAAAATATTTTTCATCATTTTTATCTGTGTCATCAAAACATTTGAAAAACCCTGTCATATAGATACATCTGAGACAAAGTCGATATGGTGCTGATCATATGGTGGTCAAAAATGACAGATTTTTTTTTATTATTTCAATGGAATGAATGCACAATATTTGAGTTAAATTATGTTTTTTATTTAATATTTTGTATTTTTAGTAGATTTATGGTACTAAATTATATTTATGGAATACTTATGATCCATTTATTACCTGTTAATCACTTAAGCACAGACCTGAAAATTAACTTTTCCAACTTAAACTTGTAAATCTTGAATGCTTTGGAGCACAGTCTGACTTACGTCTGGTCTCTTTTTAAAGAAGACACTTGGCAGATTATTGCTGAAGTGAAATAAGTTTAAAAAGTGAAACAAAAAAATAAGGTTTTGAAGTTTAAGTTTATTAATATGAAATATTTTCACAATTTTATATGAAATACATATTTTCAAAAACATGTTTTACTCTAAAACTGTGAGAAAATCAAAGCCATAAATCTAAACAAGTTGTGTTCCAAATATGAGGTTTATATCAAAAAAAAAAAAAAAAAAAAGCCTTCAGTAATGGTTTTGTTTGGGCGCAGTACCAAACACTTCCACTAGATGAAATTCACTTCCCAATAGTTTCCATTGCGGCCATTTTTGACCGTGAACGGTACAAGTGTAACTATTTTTCGAATCATGTCCATGATTTTTTTGTGTGTTCACATAGCAAGTACCAAAACCTTTACCAAGTTTCATACCATTCCGGAGTAAAAAAAATTCTAAAATGTAAAAGATTTCAGTTAAAAATGTCTGAACAGAACCAGAGGTTTAAATAGAACATATCTGGGAACGACAGGAGCTATGAAAGAGCAAGCACTGAGCAAAACATTTTCCTCTGGGTGAATCTACAATCAGCTAGATCTCACTGATCAGAAGTTCTGAGCTATAAATGACATGTGACCATTCACTACGGAGCCAGAGGAAATGACATTAAGACAACACTGATGGTCCTTCCTACCAACTGTCCTGAGCTGTGACGTCAACTGAAGCAGACAAAAAAAAGTCATGCTTTTAAGAGCCCTTCAAAAAGCATCAGGCACTGGTAAAGCATCCACCGTAAAACAATCAAATACCGTTTCTTTGCCATCATTTTATCACAAATCAGATGTTTGGCATGATATTCCTTTAATTTTAGACTGGGTATGTCCATTCTCTGTTTTACAGTGTTTTTTTCCCTCATGTGAAGCACGTCACACAGGAATGCGTATCTCAGCACTCTGCTCAGAGTGTGTGGTTAACGGTCCACATGTGCAGGCCTGCTCTCATTGAAGCTCTACTGACTTGTCCTGCGAATATGAGGCCCACACGAAGCGATTAAAGAAAACAACTTATTAGTCATAGGAGACAAAGCCAAAAGTTTAAAAAAAAAAATTGAAACAAACGAATCTCTGTGAGTCAACAAACAAAGTGAATCTCTGTACAGGTTTATTTGACAGTTATGAGTCTTGGCCTACATACAGTACGTTACATGGTTTTCATCAGTTAACGACATCCATGTGTTTCTGTCAGCACATTTGAACCGGAACACTTTTCCTCTGAAGGCTTTACCCCACTCAACGTTCCCATGGGAATTCATGCTGCTTCCTGCATTTACCACAAATTGCGATTCTAACATAATAATGAAAGCTGGATGGCCGAACTGTAAACTGCATAATTCCTTTCTAAATGATCATTTGTTGACCTCATATCTGGCCATACCTTACATTCATTTATTTATTTAGCTTTATCACCAGTCTGAGCTGGTAGTGAATTATATACAAATGTGTCCATTCATGCACAATATTAAAGCTTTAATAGTTCCCATTCCAATAGATAGAGTCAGTTCATAAAGTTTGGCACGCTCTCCACCACGTTATAGTGATAAGAAATAACATGATTTCCAATCCTTCTCTCTGCAAAACTATTCACTGACTATCTGATGTTTATTTTACACACACATGGTTGTAAAAGCTGATTTAAAAATAAGTAAAACAATAAATATATTATAATAAACAGTAATAATAAATCAAATATAATGTAGAATTATGTAGAATAATCTATTATTATACATTATACAATTATTATGCATATTCTTGTGATATCTAATTTGAGATAACCTTAATAAAATAAATAAATTATAATAAAAATAAGGAAATAATGCAGAATTGTTATTGATTTTGGACTATTTATGCATGTAAGCCTATGATTGCAGCTTGTTGGCAGTTACTGCAGCACAATTTAAAAATAATTTATTATTTTTCCACACTGGTCTTGTGATATTTCAGATGAACTTGCCCCATAACAATTAAACAATCGGTGGCTGGTCACTTTACATGCCAGAATATGTCAAAAGTCTGGCTACTCAAGACTAGTATGACATTTATGAGCATAGAATTTCCAACTATATGTCAGAGAGAAAAAGAAATGATAAAGTGAGAGAGACAGAGAGCTCCTAACCAGCAGGAAATGTCTTTTAAGTTCAACAGTTTGTGTAAATACCGCTCCTCTGGAATAGAGAACTTTTAGAGTCAGTTAATAACTTTTCTTTTTTTTTCCCCAGGGAGTGTGAACACACTGGTGTGTATTGATTCAGAGGAAACTACAACAAGAATGGCATTGACATTTAGAGGCGAGTAAATGAATAGTGCAGTAAGATAAACTTCAGAATACAGAAATGTTTGTCCAGCAGAAAATAACAATAACAAAAATAAAATCGAAATTGAAACATTTCCTTTTAAATGATTATAAGCCACTAATGCAACATGTACACTATCAGTCAAAGGTTTTGGACACTGTTTTTCACATACTAGTAAAGTCTGAAAATTATAGGCCTAGTGACCAAAATGTTAAACAAAGCAAAATATTCTATAAAACAATCATACAGTTTACTTTCCTTAAAGTTTAGCCACTCTTTGTGTGTTCACATTTTTGACTAATAGTTTTTTGTTGCCTGTGCATATTTGCTTCATTTAGAAGGACACTGTGTGAGAACAACAGCGTATGACAACATTAAACTTAAAGAGGTGCTTCAACGCTGCCAAAAATGTGCTGCTTATACAGTAGAAAGGCGAAAAAAATTTAAATCAGTCAAACTAACTAGAGAAACAGAGGAAAAAAAAGGCTGTTGTCTTCCTTTTTGCCAAATAGGTAGGAAAACTTCAACACCCATAATGCACTGGGTATTATTATTATTATTATACATTTTATTTGTAGGCGCCTTACATGACACTCAAGGACACCTTTCATACACAATAAAAGAATAAACAATGCATAAATACTCATTATTACAGCCTTGATATCAGTATTAAAGTGTAAAAGTAATCACATAAAAGCCTGCCAAAAAAGATGGGTCTTAAGGCGATATTTAAAAATACAAAGATTTTCACTGTTTCGCACATTTTGTGGCAGCAGGTTCCATAAATAAGGAGCTGCATGACTAAAGGCTCAGGTCCCGGAAGAAGTGCTTGTTGCATGTTGCTGTCTAAGGCCACTCCCACCAGTCTGCTATGGATTTGCTTACCAGAGTCCACCTTGCTTTAGCAGGAAATACTTCTTAGCAAACTTTTAGTGACAATGGTGTGGACTTGCATTGTTCCCGGGTGCAAGAATTCAAAGGATGTTTAGTGAGTTACTTTTGGTTTCCAGTGAAGGGTCCAGTGTGTTGTATGCAGTGGCAGAAGGCTGCAAAAAATCGTTAATACAGAGAGAACGCAGCAACGGAAAATCTGAAAAACCTCGATGTTTGTAGTCAACATTTCAAACTGGGGTGTGTTTCCCGTACAACGGCGTAACTCGCTGCTGTACTACCATAGTACGATGCATCGTTGAAGAAATCAACTAGTCACGACTGCTTCCTGAAACCGTATTGTCGCAAATTGGTGGTTCAACCTGCACGTTGGTTAATGATGTCATGCAGGTAATAACTACTTTCAATGAATCTGTTTGAGATCGAATTAATGCTAGATGCTTTGCTATAAACTACGGACATGGCATCTGAGGACTAATTTAAATTTTTCTCATTTAGTTTGCTTTATTTCTAGATTCAATCTAGGCTCGTTCTCACGTACTACAGCACATGCGCACTCTTCAAAAACTACGCTTTAAATCTCTTGACTACCTAAAAGACGTAAATGATATTTGTATATATTCTAAATAATAGATGTAGATTGTACTGAATGTCAGCTTGCTTATTTGGCTCAAGATAAGGATTTATTGAGTTCACATGGCATGTAAACAAGAAACTATGCTGTCGTTCCAACCACACAACTTTGCGACGCTGTTTGCGAACGTTCGTTAGAACTATGTTTTCGGGAAACACCGACTCGTTGAACTATGCTGATAACGACGGAACTTGCGACCATAGTTTGGCTAACGATGCTTTTGGGAAACGCACCGCTGGATATTCCCGAACACAGTGTTTTAGGCCAAACAGAAGGGAAAAAATGAGTAAACATTGTTCATTTACGCATACTACCGACATTGTAACAATACAAAGGGGGTTGAAAATCGCAGAAGTTATTTAATAAAACAAACAATAAATTCTAACATACAACAAAATACAAGCCAAGTGATTTATATTTGGCACAGTGGCATCATAAGTGTACTCTGTATTGCTTGTAAAATGGTTTCCTGGTGAAGGGAAGATAGAGAACATTTTGTTGCATTTTGCATAAAAAAAATCATTGCTTCCCGTTTTTATATTTATACAAAGAAGAACCACATATTACCCTTAAAGGAAAAGTTCACTTAAAAATGAAAATTCTGTCATCATTTACTCACCCTCAAGTTGTTTCAAACCTGTATGAATTTCTTTCTTCTGCTGAACACAAAAGAAGATATTTTGAAGAATGTCGGTAACCAGACAGTTGATGTACCCCCATTGACTTAAATCGTTTTTTTTTTCCTACTATGGAAGTCAATGGGGGTACATCAACTGTCTGGTTACCGACATTCTTCAAAATATCTTCTTTTGTGTTCAGCAGAAGAAAGAAATTCATACAGGTTTGAAACAACTTGAGGGTGAGTAAATGATGACAGAATTTTCATTTTTAAGTGAACTATTCCTTTCATTTTAAAACGTGATTGTCTTCATTCAATATTTTTTTCTCTTTGAAAGCTGATCAAGTGGAAATTTTTGATGTGGTGCGATTCATTCTAGGATTGTAAACAGTGAAGCACACATACACTTTTGATGAAAGACACTGACATAAAGAAGATCCTTGTTTAATCGCTTAAATGTCATGTCAAAAGGTTAAAAGAACAAAACGTGATGCAACACTGAGAATATTGTTTCATCAAGCAACAAACTGCTCTTTGAGTTGTCAGTTATACAATACAAGAAAAATAAATCTACTTAAACATATAGAGCTCCAGCAACATATAAACAACACAAGTGTAAAATAGACTTTTATGTGTGACTGCAGTACAAAAGCTCTATAAATTACTGTATAAAAAGCAACAAACAAACCTGAAAGCCTGAGACAAGAGGATCAAACCCTCTGCTTTGATTTAAAAAAAAGATTTATTAGTCTCCAAAAAGCTTGCCGGAGGTCTCAAAGTGGCAGCGTTTGAGGGATGCAGTCGATTTTCACACGACTGTCCGCTCACCTCGACATTTCCTGTAGCTGCAGTAGACGGCGGAGAGCAGATAAACGCCGGCGGTGAGGCAGGCGAAGACCGAAGCGGTGAGGTAGACCTTGTACAAGCAGTGATGTTTGTAGACGTCCAGGTTGCAGTAGGAGTTCTTTTGGGTTTTGTAGATCATGATCCCAATCGTGGACAGATACAGCAGAGTGGCGGCAACGTCGTGGATCACGTTGCTTAACAACCAGCGTTCTCCTCCGACGATGGGAACGAGGTCCTGCTTGTCCAGAAGAGTGATGATGAAGACAGCTAACGTGAGGAGCCAGAAAAGCACGGCCACGAAAAGCACATAGTGAATGGAGCCCTCATACTTGTTGGCTGCGATTGTGACCCAAAGCCCGGCTCCCAGCAGAATCTGGAGGACCCGTACAATCCCGACAAAGCTCTTGAGGAATTCCAGGAAACTTCTCTTCACCTGTGGCTGAGGGGGCATCTCCTCTTTTTGTTGAAGAGAGCTTCTCCTGGTGTTCAGGGTGGGGGCTGTTTGCCACAAACAGAGAAACAAAGAGAAGAAAGAGCCAACCGGAGAGTTAAGGAGTGGCTGATAGGGGTTTTGGAGGAGGATAGCCCTGCAAACGCACACAGAGTGAATCTTCGGCTCAGCCCCGGGGTTTTGAAATGACTTCTGTCTGTTTGTCTCTTCCGTTTCCTGTGGTAGCTGTGGAGTTCTGTCTCTCTCCCCCTCTTTCCGAGCAGAGAGCAGGAGGAGAAACAGAACAGAGGGCAGGACTTGAAACACTAGCCACTTTCCCCTCCTCCTCTTCCTTGTTGTCCATCACTCTCTCAGTCGGCTAGTTAGAAAATTCCTGTGTGTGTGTGCAAACAGTGGCCCCGGAAAGTGTTTGGACACACTTAAAAATGTGAATGTCTTTGCATTAGAAAACACACACACATACACACACACAAAGGAAATCAAACTAATAGGCATTTGTTTTAAATAAGATAGCAGGATAAGTTTTTAGGATATATAATTTAAATTATAACAACAAAGTATGTTTAAAATTGAGATAAAGAATTTGTTTAAGTTGTGGGAACTGACTTCATATATCCAATAAAAATCACCTCTTCTTAGTAAAAGTTACTTTGATAAAGTTCTGAGAAAAGGTCTAGCATCATTAGTTTGCCACTTGGTATATATATAATATTTCTAAATACATTTTACACTACACGTTTTACACTATTCAAAAGTTTGGGGTCAGTATGATTTTTTTAATGTTTTTGAAAAACAATAATATCTTAGGCTGCATTAGATCAAAAATACAGTAAAACAGTAATAATTATTACAATTAAATGTGATGGCCAAGTTGAATTTTGCTGCAGTCTTCAGTGTCGCATGATCCTTCAGAAATCATTCTAATGTGCTGATTTGTTGCGCAAGAAACATTTCTTTATTATCATCAATGTTGAAATATGCTTAATATTTGTGTGGAAATATATTTTTTTAGGATTTTTAGGATGAATAGAAATCTTTTGTAACATTACAAATGACAAATGATCACTTTTGATCAATTTAATGCAACCTGAATAAAACAATTCTTATTATTTTTCTTTTATAGCAAGTCTCTTTTGTTCAAAACAAAGGGTTTATATTAAAGAATTGTACTTCTTTGTTCTTCATGATTGTTTACTGTAAATGTGGTAGCAAAACTTATAACTTATAATTAAAGGCAGATTTCCATTGTGACAACTTACCCCACATGTAGTGTGACGACATGCCCTGCTATATCAAAGTCCGGTGGAATTATTCAATAGCTTTTAACAGAAAATTACTTGTACATGAACTAATCTACAACTTAAAACATGCTATCCTAACATGTTAGCCTTCATCACATTCAAGCTTTAAAATGTGATAGACAAATATGCATCAGACTGAGGCAAGAATGTGGGATCCTTTTGTTTTTCCAAACTAAACCATCTTATCACTGCTGGTATGTTTTGTCCATGAAATCAATGTTTTTCATGGTCCATGACCAAAGTCTGACAGCTGAGATCAGAGGCTGGGTGCCCTGACGTCAATGAATACAGACACAGCCCTCAAACTACGTGGCTATTTTAGTGCACCGCCCCTTTAAAGAATCTGGCCACAGGAAGACCCAGTGGGAGGGGTTAGTTAGATTCACATTCTCATTGGGTGATTTATTTTCTCATGCTTCCTGTTGGGAGCAAAATGCAGCTCTACAGTTGAGTATGAATAACTGTAAAGACCAACAGCTGCAAACTGAGTAATGATATGATATTGTGCATTCAAATCAATCCTCTGATATACAGCAAATGCTGTGGCATCACACAACGCCTTAAACGGCTATCATTTGCAATCTTTGAAAACACATAATGTGCTCTGATGCATATCATACAAATGCTCCCAGAGACCTCACAGCTGGACGTCATCCTGAGCTAGAAACACTTTTAGATTCATGAACTTGTTTACACTGTGTATATATTCCCTATTCTAATATGTTCACCAAATTTCTACAATAAATAACTTTCGCTCTGTATATAAATGAATGAAAGCACTACTATGATATCCAGTTACTATTTATTTTGATGGTTCACTTTAGACATTTTACTAACTATACTGTAAGTAACTTTGCAACTACATGTGAACTAACTCTCATTAGAGTATTAGTAGACTGTTAGGTTAGGGTTTGGGTTAGTATTGGCTTGGCAATTATACTTATAGTCAGTAGATTGTCTTTTGGGGAACCGTCAAAATAAAGAGTTAGCAGATATTAAGCAGACATTCTACCAATACTCTTTTTTTAATGAAAATTAGTTGACATGTAGTTGTGAAGTTACTTATAGTTAGTAGAATGTCTAAAGTGCATCATTGAAATAAAGGCTTACCCAATATCCTGTTAAAAGCCAACATTTATGTGATCACCCTTTAACGCTCCTCTTGCACTTCCTGTGAGAAATAGCTCAAAGGACATTTAACCAACTAACTACCAATTTATTTTTATTATTATTATAATTTTAAGAAATCAATTTCATGCAGTGTCTATACAAAATTGAGAAACATACAAATCTGGCTCTTATCAATATCAAAGCAAAGTAAATTATCAAAAGATGCTGCAAATAACTGTCTGTTTGGTGTTCATTAAATAATTTATTTATTTAAGACATAATTCATTATTTATTTATTTTAATTCTGGTCATTTAAAAGTCACTGTTTATAAAAAAGGTATCTCTAAGGTCCTGGATGACGGGTCCGTTATTTTAAATTTAGATTTAAGTCCTGAATCTCTTGAGAAAAGAGGCCACTGGCCTGTAACTGCAAGAAAAGGGCAAAATGACCAAATGAGTCAAAGTTAAAATGCCTCTCCTGTGTAGTAGAAGGAACAAAATATAACTTGGTAATAAAAACAGATATAAAGAAAAAAACAAAGCTATCCTAGGATCAAGGTGTCACAAATATAAAACTAAACTAATGTAATTTGCAGCAAAATATGGATTTTAAAATTTGTTGTTTTGATTGTTGCAACATACTCTGATCCCTATAGGCATCATATGTCATTAAGCATCTATCATTCCCTCAATCATGTAGTGTAAAAATAGCAAATGAAAAAAAAATTGAGATTTTACCACATTTTGTGATCAGGTTTGAGTTGATCATGGATCTTGCCACTAGATGACAGTCTAAGCAAAGGTGAGCCAGTTTTCTTGACGGTTTAGTCTATAAGGCTGTATTCAGAACACAAAAAAAAAAAATAAAAAAAAAAACATTCTGCTCTACCATCATCTCTCCTGTGAACAACATGTATACTGTACACAACATACACATTTTCTGAATGCACGGATGGATAATCTACTACTGTAGGCTGTCTGTTAAAATGTGCAGAACTAAGCAAACAATACTGTGGTGCTGTATCCCACCGTTTACTTTCAAACACAAAGCAAAATAATCCAACACACATGGCTCAATGTTATCATTATTATTATTAATACTATTATTATTATGAAGAAGAAGAACAGACTACTGAAATAGGAACTGAATCTCTTTAGCTGTGCGCACTCCAGGGAGTTATACCATGAAGTCGGTTTAGCATCACCATAGTAACTTGCACTCCATGGGTTACCAGCTCTGGGGCAGTTCATGTTCTAGGTAGATCTTAAACTGAAATTGTACCAACTATATGCAAAGTGACACGTTTCTGACTCAAAGACACTCCCCTAGTTTCTCTTGTTCCAAATTAAAGGTCACTACAGAGTAGTCAAGTCAAGTCACCTTTTTTTATATAGCACTTTATAAAATACAGACTGTTTCAAAGCAGCTTTAAAGTGATAATAGAAAATGATTCAGTGATGCAGAGTTCATTTCGGCTGTACAGCTGCTCTAAAAGGAAATAGTGTCATTGTTCAAGTTAGTACAGTGTTGAGTCAGTTCCGTTGTAGAGATCCCCTTATGAAAAATAGTTTGAAGTTTATTCAAGTGTGATATTAATAGTATAGCCTACTTCTTTTAAAATAAAAATAAGAAACTATACTTTCAGTCTTTCATTACTTTCATTTTATGTACTTCTCAGAATATACTTTATGTATAAGCCTACTTCTCAGAAATATAGCCTATTTAAAATTGCACTAAGTACAATTAAATGCTTTTTTTTAACAGTTTTACATACTGTCTTATAAACTTAACATTGTTTGAAAATATTGATTTATAAAGAAAACAGATATGTCCCCAGTTCTGATTATCTGAATAATTGTGTAGGCAGACCACTGGCAGTGTACATAGGAATTTACTACAAATATACTTTACTCTTTCCCAGCCATTGATGGATTTTTTTTTTTTTTTTTTTTTTTTTTTTTTGCCTTTCCATGTTTGTCCTGTTATACGGAAGAGGGCGCTATTACGCATCTTCTGAATGAGAATCTCCAGAATCTCCGCATCCAAACACAGACGAAGAAGAAAGAGAAACAAGTGATAGAAGATTGCTCCCACAAATATAAAATAACGCGCATAAACAGCATGTAAGTTCAAACTGCCTAACGTTAATTAATGAAATGTCGACCCAGGAAGGGTTACTGTGAAGCTTTGGTGGTGTTGATGGACTCGATCTACTGTCTATACATCAATGTTTTGATCATCGTTATGAATTCCGATTGACCAAAATGCGATTTTCTTAGATTTTTGTTTAAAATGTTACTTTTTTTTTATGAAACTTAACCACATTCAAGTGTCGTTAAAAAAAACTGGAATAAAATGTTTTTAAAATGGAAGGAGTAATATCTAAAGGTAGCCTATATGTTAAGTATAAAATATTTATACTTTAAAAGGATCATAGTATACTTAATATGGAAAAATAATATATAAATAGAAAACTTAGTTAAAAATGAAAAATTTTGTTGTAAACTTAAAGTTTACTACTGTTACACTTAAAGTATACTTAAAAGTATACTTTTATACACTAAAAAGTGGGCCAATTCAGTCCCAAGTAGTATTGAAAAAGTGCTCTTACAAGTCTCGAACACGCCGTATAGGTCCAGTTTCGATGAAGCCCCTCCTTCCAAAATACGAAATGTGTTGATTGGTTAGCTGGCACAGTGTGTTGTGATTGCTACTGCTTATGCCGCGTTCCAGGCAACCTGTAACCCGTGTTTTTCCAACTCGTAACTGGGAGTACATCGTTCCAGCCAACCTGTAACCCGTGTTTTTCCAACCTTATACCCGTGAAAGTGCACTGGAACGGCAGTAAAACCCGTAACTTCCCACCCGTGAACTCGTACTAGATCGATGTACTCCCAGTTACGAGTTGGAAAAACACGGGTTACAGGTTGCCTGGAACGCGGCATTAGTGTGTGTTCAGGAAATGTCACGCCCCTCACCATAACCGCAGTTTCATCTGCTCATGTGTAAATATCATAGACTGTATAAAACAATGGATGTAGTGTCCGTGACGTCAACCGTAGGTATCTGAAAAACATTTTTGAAGCCCAGAAACCCGGCCGTCACCATCTTGCGTCACTCCCAGATAACGGAAAATGGGCAAAGAGGCGGGACTTGGGTGAAGCTGAGGTGCCTGGTTTTATACAGTCTATGATAATTGCAGCCCTATTTCCTACACATATTTTTGAGGACATGTCAACAATTAAAACAAATACTTCCAATATAATCTGTGTTAGTAAATTAACGCTATTCATGAAATGCAGGCGTAACATTATGTGACAATGTTTCAGACTGTTTTCTGTGGTTTCAGCCTACAACTAATCACAGTCTGTCGGATTCTGGAGTATAGTAACATTTTAAATAAAATGATAAATAATAAATAAATTATTTCAAATAAACAAATAAATACAATTATAATAGATTTTCACTCACCGGAAAAAAATGCAGCCCAGACTTCTTGGACGGTCTTTTAGTACAATTAAGCGCACAGCAAGCCATATTATTTGATAATTGTATGAAATAATCCCCCAAAAAAGCACAAATACGGCAGAGATGCCAAGTTCAGTGGCTGGAATTAGCTGAGGTGATGTGACGGCTAACAGACAGCAGACAAACGCCTAGTAGTGACCGCAGCGACAATCCACCTGTCACTCAAGTGGCCACGCCCTTAATTGTGCGGAACTTTAAGGCTTAATATAATTTAAACAGATGAGTTATAAAAAATGCAGCCCTAACACAGTTGTCATGATGGGTAAAATTAGCTATATAGACCAAAACCACTTTTTGTACCAGGCTGTAAACATATTTTTTTCTGCTATAAAGTTGGGCATTTTAACATGGGCGGCGGGGTCTATGGGATTGACTCTCTTTTGGTCTCTATCGGCCCGTTGATGAATTGCAATTTAAGTCACTTCCGTGTTGGATTCAAGAGAGGAAAGTTGCCGCTTGGTAAATATTAAGGATGGCGTCAATTTCAAACCAATTCTAGCCTGATTCAGACTTAAGAATGCTAACAAACAAGAGGGTCTAGGTGTCTAGGTGCAGGTACACCATCTGATCTGGATACAGCTGAATATGGTAAACTTTGGATAAACAAAGAGACTAATATTAGTGTAGATGCCATTCTACTTTCAATGTAACAATTACATCAGGTGCTATGGGACGTGTTCCCGGTTCCGGTTGACCTAATCTATGCAGCCTAACAATCCTTTAACGGACATGAATTATAGGTAAGCAATAAGGTACGAGAGGCTGTGCTGTATCATGAGAAAGTCACGGCTGAAGGGCGTTGTTAAAGCCGAAAAAAAATTATCAATGCAATTTTTTTTAAGTAAACTCAATAAAAGCCTTCCTTCCGCTGGAAGAAATAGTCCCTGACTGTGAACAGCAACAGAAGTTACATTATTTCGCCATTAAAGTCAGTTTCGCGAGTGAGTCAGTCATTAGAGAAGACTTTTACGTACAGTATATTGAAAGGACTTGTTGTGAACATGGAAAAGCAAGACGCAAATGATGGGTGTCAGGGCACGGGAAAACCCCTTAACTGTTAAAAGGACAAAATATCGCAGCGGACATTCTAACGGATTTTTTTATTACAAATATAAGACTGACCCACTCGTTTACTAGATTTCTCACAATACTATATGCTTCAGTGAACAATGTCAATGAGAATGTGTTATGTGTATGCCAGGTTAAAGAGATGTCTTTTTAATCTAGATTTAAACTGACTTGAGTGTGTCTGCCTCCATAAGACAATGCTAGCAATGCTATTCCAGAGTTTGGGCGCTAAATAGGAAAAGGATCTACCGCCTGCAGTCGAGACCGCAATAGATGTGAAGGACTATAATGCGTTAAAGGACAAGTTCGGTATTTTACACTTAAAGCCCTGTTTTCAGATAATTTCTGATGAAATAGAAATTATGCAGTCGCGGTATTGTAGGCTACGCTATCCAATGTGTTTATCCAACATATTTGGATAGCGTAGCCTATGATACCGCGACTGCATAAGACTACAGAAAGAATACAAACAACCCCATTTCCGTTTCTGGCGGCAGAGTAATACCGTACCTCACAGCACATCCAATACAAGTCAATGGAGTTGGACAAAAACTACGATAAAACCTGTTGGAAAGCATCTTTTGCAGCGATTTTTGTGTGAGCATATCAGTGAACACCCCTGACCACTCGGTTAGTTTCATGTCTTTGTAAACGAAAGTTTAATGCGTTTTAGGAAGGATTGTTCCAGTGCACCTATGCAACCATTGTGGAGGTAGAGGGGTGCTACCACAGAAACCGAAAATTCTCGGGCCAGCAGCATGTGTCCAAATTCAATCTTAACCGTTCTATTTCATCAAAACGATCTGAAAACGGGGCTTTAAGTGTAAAATACCGAACTTCTCCTTTAAGAGCTCGCTCAAGTACTGAGGAACTAAACCATTCAGGGCTTTATAAGTAATCAGCAAGATTTTATGCAATTTGCTATTTTATGTATGAAATGTTTAATAGGGAGCCAATGCAGTGTTGACAGAACGGGCTAATATGGTTATACTTACTGGTTCTTGTAAGAACTCTAGCTGCTGCATTTTGGACCAGCTGGAGTTGGTTTATTAAGCGTGCAGGGCAACCACCCAGTAAGGCATTACAATAATCTAGCCTTGAGGTCATGAACGCATGAACTAACTTTTCTGCATTTGTCATTGAGAGCAATTTTATAATATAATATAATATAATATAATATAATATTTATAATATAATAATATATTTAATTTATAAATAGATATATTTTTAAGATGGAACATTGTGTTTTATCATATGCTAGAAATGTGTTTTTTAATATATAGTGTAAGTATATAGCCTAGTCCAGTTAGTTTCATTTGTCATGGTACCAAATGTAGTTAGTCTGATCTATTTTACTTACATTTACTCAATCCATAAGGTATATTTCATTGATGTTTTCTCAATATATGTAAGTATAAATGTTTCATCAAAACAGTATGACATAGTTTACGTTTTTAGAGTGTATTTATTCTGCTTTGTGTATACACATTTTCTACTAATATTTTTGGTTTTGTCTGTACAAGTGCTTATTGAACCAGTACTTTAACTACTTGAGTTATCAATAGTGAAAATTGTCTTAAATTATTTAATTAGGAGACAAGGACCTCTAGCGGTAAACTGGGGAAGTTGCAGGTGTAGATATGATTTATGAGGCTCGAGGCACATACTCTCACTCGAATATTTTATCTATCCATGATACGATTTGTGCTAATCAGGACAATGGTCAAACACTTAAAAAAACAACAACAACAACAACAAAAAATGCTACCTTTCTGTCATGGAAAATTATGCATCCTGATTTCAAACAGACAAAGAGAAAAATAAGTAAAATCTACAGTAGGAATTAAATATCTCTGAGGTGGAGCAGTATACAAAAATGCCAGCTGCACTATAAAATATTTTAGAGTTGGCACAGAATGAAAATGTACCTTTTAAATGCACGTTTTTGATCTTATTGTGAACAATTCATCTGTGCATATATCATATTCTAGGTATGATACACTAGCTATAATTTTGAGACCGCAATAGACGTGAAGGACTAAAATGTGTTAAGAGCTCGCTCAAGTACTGTGGAGCTAAAGCATTCAGAGCCTTTTCAAAATCAAGCAAGATTTTAAAATGTATGAAATGTTTAATAGGGAGCCAATGTAGAGTTGACTGAACTGGGCTAATATGGTCATACTTCCTGGTTAAATTTTGAATGTCAAATTTGTAACCGTTGCATTTTTTGGCTGCTCCTCGCTGATTGGCTGCTATTTGCAAGCCACGTAATTAAATTGTGAATGTCAAATTTGTAACCGTTGCATTTCTTTAACACTGATATACACTGATATATAGGCTCATTTCTACTTCAGATGACTTATTTTGCTCTCTGGGAAACTATGATAATAATATTCCCACTGTTCAGTCAAATCAAATCTGTTATTTGGCTTTTAGTGGCATATTTAGTGGCTTTTTAATTATATATGAAAGCTGCAGTCCATTACTTTTGGTGCTCTAGCGGTAAATAAACAAAATTGCAGGCGTCTTGGTACTGTGCAGGTTCTGTGCTACTCCACAGTGGTGCCGAGTGCCGACTCGAACCAGTCAGGGACCATTCACATATCGCGTTTTATGCGCGTGCAAATTCGCTATTTCAAATGTAGGCACACGGGAAGCATGCTCATAATAGAAGAGACGGTTGAAAACATCTACAATTTTCAGAATGCTGCAAGCGCACAGCAGGTCATGTGACAAAAACCTACCGATCAGATTGAATGCTCGGCCGAACGGCTGATCATAACTGTACAGGACGGGTTTTTATTTCTCATCTCCATAATTATATCTAGTTCTAAAGCTAATGCATGGGCTAGAAATCAATTAATCCTTTGCTGATACTTCCTCGTCATCATGTCATGAAAGCGCAGGACATGGATAAGCACATGTATAAGTGCTACAAACCCTTGGTAAGTAAGTCTTGTTACATGATATATTTATATAAATATAACATAATAGGCCTATATATTTTCACTGTAATTTAAGGTAATTCATACTTTTTACTTCCAAGAAAACTGTAAAACTACATGCACAAACAGTGTTTTTACAGTTATTTTCTCAAGTAAACACAATTAAACCATTCTTGTTTGTTTACCAAAAAATTGTGAACACTCTGGTACTATCAAAATGTGCTGCAAATTTCTAGTTTTTACTGTCTTTTTTCATTTACTTACTTTTTATAGTGATTTTTTTTAACATGTCAGATCAGCCCCAATTCTAGCCCATTAGTATTAGAATAACCTGCATTGCAATGTTCACATTTTTAGCAGGCCTCAGATTTTGGTGACATTTCTGGCTTGAAATTATATATCAGCACAACATGAGGGTTTGTATATGTGTGCAGAGAAATATAGTGAATAGTATGCAACCATCTTAGAGTTCCTCTGGAAACGTCATTAAATATTAACTCTACTAAAGATTACTAAAGATTCCAAAGATCCAATGATTGAAGAGCAGCGAGGCTGGTATAGACCCCATAATATCATTTTTCTTTTCCCTCTCTCTTATGGACTGTCTCTGCAGGTTCTAAAGTAGGTCTATATTTATCCTGAGAGAGAAAGAGAAGGAGAGAGAGGAAGAAGTGACAGAAGGCCTGAAGTGCTAAATGCATCCGTCCAGTTACTTTTTGCCAATGTCCTAATTTCCTATCAGGAACAGAATGAATTTATTTATTTCATGCCATACATTTAAGAATCCCATTTAGTCCCATAAAGGAGTCTGTGTGTAACAATCTGTTATTCCAGATACTGTATGTCCTTAAATACATGTGCAATGCTTTGGGAATGAAGAATGCATCAAAATGAGTAATCCGCAGTGTCATAATAAGCCTCAATGGATTTATGGAGGCGTTTAGCTGGCTGGGTAAAAGATGAAATTACACATATGTGCATACATTTAAACCAGTACACACCCACACAAAAACACGTGCATACATACTTGTGCCTCTAGGTTTGTAAAACAGCTGAGAGAAAGTGACAGTGGAGAGAGAGGAAAGGGGAGGAGAGGAGAGGAGAACAGATGAAGACATCCTGAGCTGGGTGTCAGCACACTGTAGTATGGGCCTCCAAGGGAGACACAGAAAAAACACTCATTAACTACTATCCGGGTTGCCATAGCAACATCAGCACGCTATTACAGAAGCTAGCAAATCTCTACAGTATTCATTTTGAAGTAATTTGACAGTCGATGTGAATCTTATTTGATGTTTGGCCCTCAGAAAAATGTAAGGGTGATGAACAGTGACAGTCAGGTCACTGTTTATTACAGCAAAATAAACCCTTTAAAGGGATACTCCACTTTTTTTGGAAATAGGCTCATTTTACAACTCCCCCAGAGTTAAACAGTTGAGTCTTACCGTTTTCGAATCCATTCAGCCGATCTCCGGGTCTGGCGGTACCACTTTTAGCATAGCTTAGCATAGATCATTGAATCGGACAGGACCATTAGCATCTCTCTCAAAAGAATGACCAAAGAGTTTTGATATTTTTCCTATTTAAAACTTGACTCTTCTGTAGTTAGGCTACATCGTGTACTAAGACCGACGGAAAATGTAAAGTTGCGATTTTCTAGGCTGATATGGCTAGGAACTATACTCTCATTCCTGCGTAATAATCAAGAAACTTTGCTGCCGTGCAGCAAGCGTAATGATATTACGCAGCGCTTGAAAATAGGTCTAATAGGTTAGGCAAACTTAGTTCCGGTCACGTTGGAAGTTACCGAGCTGGGGACTATTTTCAGGCGCTGCGTCATATCATTACGCCTGCTGGACTCATGGTACGGCAGCAAAGTTTCTTGATTATTATGCAGGAATGAGAGTATAGTTCCTAGCCATATCAGCCTAGAAAATCGCAACTTGATATTTTCCATCGGTCTTAGTACACGATGTAACTACAGAAGAGTCAAGTTTTAAATAGGAAAAATATCAAAACTCTTTGGTCATTTTTTTGAGAGAGAGTCTCAAACTACTCCTAGAAAAGTTCTCCTCTGAACTGGAGAAAGAGTATTCATCTTGGAGTTCAGTCTTAGCCTCAAGAGCCTTACGTGGGCAAGGACAACATATCGATGCCAAACCGGCATCTCCTGCAATTGGTCTAGTATAAACCAGTCATCAATGTAATTTAGTACACAGATGCCCTGAAGTCAGAGCTGCTCCCTGTCCTTCTTTGGAACTATGAAGGACCAGCTGTACCCAGACTCTCTCTCGGGAGTAGGAATATGTTCTATGGCCTCCTTCAAGAGAGACTGAACTTCCTGTTCCAGCACCTGAGTCTGCTTGGGGCCCACTAACGTAGATTACACCCCGTTGAACCTTGGTGGTTGAGAACCGAATTGGATTCTGTACCCCTTTTCTACTGTGCACAAGTCCTCTAATTTCCCTGCCTCGATGCTCACGATGTCCACCTCGTCAGAGCTGGATAATGCTAACATCAGGCTCTCACTCGGGGAGAAGCCGCAGAGCAGATTTCCGTATCCAGAGTGAAAGCACCAGAACCTGCGGGTGAGAGCCGAGAAAGAGCTGGGCCCGTCTCAAACTCCTCCGCGAGCTCTATTTTTGACCTCCATGATCTAAGCTGCCGCACTGCCTCAGCAGACATGGGACCCAAACCATGGGGGGTGCGAAACTGGCCACTCTCATCAAAGAGAGCGGAGCGGAGCGTTCTCAATGAAAAAAAATCCTGATTAAAAACACCTTCACACATTCACATAAGCTGTACAATTTTCAGCTGATAACAAGAAGTTTCTTAAGCACTAAATCAGCATATAGAATAATTCCTGAAGGATCATGTGACACTGAAGATTTTGAGCAATGGAGCTTTTCCATTCCATTTAGCATTAAGCTAAAACATATACACATATTGCGCATATTGAGACAAAGCACCGGAGTGGTGACCAAGATCCTTCCGCTTTTAGGTCTTTCAGGGTAATGTTGTAATTTTGCCCTACGAGGCGAGACTTCTTGTTACATATATATGTAGCTCCTCCAAGCGAATAATAATATCTGAGGCAGAGCCAGAAACAGATACCCCGTACTGTGCACATGCTGCCAGCAGCTCATTTTTGGAAGGGTTGAAAAAGAAATGCAACTATTTTGTTTTTTTGTTTATATAATTTATTAATAGGCAGGGAAATACCTTTTTGATTCAAGCAATTTCAGCACTGCGTCCTCAACAGAATGTGAGTCTACAGGAGGTGACATGTCACTTTGACAATCTGAAAACCCTTTGGGGATCTCTGTTTTTGGTAAAACTGTTCAAGCTCTGCAGGAGGATCTAAGCCACGGGGCAAAAGATGAATAGGACAGTTCACTGGAGAATGGGTTTCTCTCCTTTGTTTCTATAGGTGGTGTAGGGGGAAAGGCCAAATTATCTATCCAAGCAATTCTGTATAGTATTGAAATGACAATACATATGAATAAATGTTTGTGAGTAGACTATAGTTTTTTACCATAACAGAAACCAACATAAATTAACTCATTTTCTAATGATGACCATCTCTCATCAACGTTGACTTTAGGGTCACTATGTTGAACTTTATCAATACATGGTCTATTCAGGAGATTCATGTCATATATTTGACAATTAGCTACAATAATTATCATTAATTAATGCTATTTATATTTTATTATTACACTGTAATTTCTATAAATATCTTACCAGGTAAATCAAAGGCTACCTTCCAATTACTATCTGCAATTAAAATAGGTGTTCATGGCCACAGTAAACGCAAGAAAAGATGAAGCTATCTGGTCATTGCCCAGACATGAAAATTGCTTTCCTCAGGGTATTGTGGTGAATTGTTACTTCAAGGAGGTCCTCCATCATTGACAGAAATTGGCCAATGGCTGTGTTTGTCTTTAACAAAGACGGGTAGTCAGATGTCATCATTGCACAAAGACTGGTTGTCAAAATAATACTGTTAGTGAAATTATGAAATCCTGCAGTGTATTCTTGAAACCTGACTGTTGTCTTTCAGATCTGGCAGTTCATTACACACACTGTAACACCTTTATTAGGAGAGAGAGAGCAAAAAAATACTTTATGGTAGTATTATCACACATTTACAAATGTTTGTATTTTTAAATTTAATGTACAAACCTTTCTTCACAGAATTTCTGTCATAGACCGATGCATTCTTTGTGGCAGCCACTGGTTCTGTTAGACCTGGTGGGGTTGGCCCATGGCAATAAGGTCATGTTCTCTCTGTGGGCTTAAACCTTTTCGGGATCTAACTTGCCAAAGTTCTTAATTCCTGTAGCAAAATTTCTCAATTGTGGCAAATTCTCTTCCATGTTTCTCACCCCAAAATTGGAAACACAGAGCAGAGTCCCTTTACTGATGCTAAATTGTCCTGTGGGCTTAAATCTTTTTGGGATCTGACTTGCCCGAGTCCTTAATTCCTGTGGCAAATTTTCTCCATTATAGCAAATTCTCTTCCATGTTTCTCCTTAAAAAAAAATTGGAAACATAGAGCAGATTCCCTCTACTGATGATAAATTGTCATGTTCTATGCACCCTGTCATTCTGCTGGTGAAAATCAATCCTTTTTCCTGCATTGTCTTTAAGGATTCTTCTTTCAGAGACTATGGAGGAATGTATGGAGGAGCAGGAGAAACTGTGATTAAATGCTCACACTCCGCTCCAGGCTTTCCACTATGTTCAGCCATGAACTCCCGGCACTCTGCTACTTCGCTGGCAATTACTTGAGAGGTGGTGCTTTTCTGTACATGTATCAGGACTCTTTGGCCTCTACTATTTTTTGCTGTGATAAAGATAAAGATGCCTTGCTGTACATCAACACAGTACACAGAATGTATTCATGTCTTCGAAAACTCCCTGCTGTAGCAAACGAGGATGAGCAGTAGCAGCACCGAAATCTCTGCTCTCCAATAGGAGCACACTCTGCATTTTCATCATTTTTCTTCAACTCACTGTCAACTCAAAAATGTAAATAAATTACAGTAGCCGTTTCAGAATTAGTGAGTGAGTTAAGCATGTGATATAATGTTGTGATGTACCAGGCTTAATTAATAGCTATGGACCAGGTTATGTACACATGCTGTAGAACGTCATTGTCACGGTTCATGGATTCATTGACTCTCCCTCGCTATGTGTGCGTGTTGAGTGAATGGGCGTGGCTCATCAGCTGGCTCGTTATCCACTGATGAGCCGATCAGCGCCAGCTGTTCTGAATGAGGATGTCCTATTTATTGTTTGATCACTCGTCTTGTCTTTGTCAGATGGTTGTGGAGGTTCTCCTGGATCTGTGCTTTTGTTCTCCTGTTCCAGTCCTGTTTCCGTGTTGGTTCTACGACGCTTCACCGAGGATCATCTCTTCCACGTGGATCTGCATTCCGCCTACTGAGTCGCTGCGTTACCAAGTCTGCCCGAGTTTGCCCGAGGATTATCTGCCACTCCTGTCTGAGTTTGCCTGAGGATCATCTGATATTTCTACACTGAGCTCGCATGATAATTATCTGCTATTTCTACACTGAGTGATTCCTGTGAATTCTGCCTGTCAATTTGAGCCTCTTGTCTTCTCTTTTTGACTATTTTCTAGCGTCCCATGACAGAACCATCTGACCATCTACTCATGGATTCAGCGAGTGCTCCCAGAATTGAGCAAATGTTCGCCGGAAACCACGCCCAAATGGATCGCCAGGACGAGCAGATCGGAGCTTCGGGACGGGCGATACAGGCTTTGGTAACGCAGGTGTCCGAGCTCACCTCTCAAATCCAACACCTGAGAGCTCCCACTGCGCCAGCCCCGCCCCCGCCTGTTCCCCAAGGGATTCTCCATCAACCAGAGCCGCGCATCCCCGCACCAGAGAGGTATTCGGGCGAACCCAATCTTTGCAGAACGTTTCTAACCAAGTGCTCAATTTATTTTTCGCTTCAACCTGTGACATTTGCTTCTGAGGAGTCGAAGGTAGCCCTGGTGATGACACTGCTTTCTGGTCGCGCGGCTCAGTGGGGAACAGCGGTGTGGCAGAACAAACATGAGTGCTGCTCCTCGTTCCAGGCACTCGAGCTAGAGATGACACGAGTGTTCGACCGCGCTGTCGCTGGACGCGAGGCGGCCCGCCAACTCGCCGACCTTCGGCAGAACCAACAGTCAGTCTCTGACTATTCCATAGAGTTCCGGACATTGGCGGCCGAGTGCAAATGGAACGAGGAGGCGCAGTGGGACATGTTCCTGCATGGGTTGGCTGACCGCGTTCAGAGGGAAATTTATACAGTGGATAACGAGCCAGCTGATGAGCCACGCCCATTCACTCAACACGCACACACATAGCGAGGGAGAGTCAATGAATCCATGAACCATGACAGTCATGACAAAACCAAGACTAAATGTCATATCTGTGACAACAATCCGTTTCCAATTTGAGTATTATAAAAAGTCAGAAAACATTATGTGAAGCAGGGTTGAAATATCAACAGATAACTATGTAAATATAAAATGAACAAATGCATACTTTTCTTTGGCAGGCCTTTGAATGGTGTTACCATGCAACCTGCAAAACAAGTGTATTAAGTCAGTGAAAACAGTCATTTTAATAGGTTGTGTGTAGGTAGCCTAATAGCATGATTAATAATCATGTAATAACATAATTAACTCCTACCCATGTTTCTGCAGATAGTCTTCAAATACATTTCACCAGTGAAAAATCCCGTCACACTTAAAGCAATGCCAGTAAACTCTTTTTAATAGTTACATTTTGTCACAAAAGCATGATACTGAGAACAGAACTGTTAAGAAGCACAAAAAGTGAATAGACTATAATAAAACCGATAATTCAATTAATAAAATATGTTACAAAACCAACATATGCTCACCAAAATCACCATCTTTAAAAAGCACTGCATATTTAATATGACTTTTTGTAGCTGCTCTTCTGACCCAATCACAGCCTGTTTGCATAGCTGGCAGATTTGCTATTTTCTGCATAGAATTTTTATCTCGATGTTTAACATTACATAGACTAGGCCAGTTATCCTCAGTAGCGATGACAAAGAAACCGCTTGACTAAGCCTCCCGTTCATGTTTAACCGAAAGTATCAGTAAAACCGTATTTATCTGTAGTATATTTAGATCAATATCAGACAATTACGACAGTATAGGCTAGCTGCTCAAATCTAGCCTGGCAAGCCAGACCTACAATAAGATGTTAGGTCTGGCAACTCACCATAGACACGGCTCAATCCGAGGGGCGGGATAAACGGCTGTCTTTCAAATTCCCTCTGCACGCAATAGGACTGCGCTTCAACTAACCAGAGCATTTTCCCAACAGCGGAGCTTACGTTAGTTGATAGATTCAACTTTTGAATCTGGCCAGCAAAACTACGAACACATCTTCGTTTTTTAAGAATGACTTAAGTGCCGTTCTTTGCTCTTTTCTCAAAGAACAGCTTAACTCCAAGTCCTCCAGAGTCGCGGCCAAAGCCGATTCGAAAGACTGTTCGCCAGCAGCAGCCATTCTTTGTTTTCAAGTAGCAGGGAACCGTCGCAACGCTGTCGTCATCATGTTAAGCCCGCCCCGCCTACTCTATACACGATGTGATTGGCCTGACCCAATTTAGGTTTTTACAGCTCCGAAAGTCAACAGAGAGTTGCTAGACTACCCTGGCTGCAAAATACATTTTGCTGCTGCTAGGGTGCGTCTAGATTTCTAGGATAGCTCAAATCATCTTTTAGTCACTATTGGAGTTGACAACATACGGCGACATGGCTATTGGCGACATGGCCGACATTATGTTTCGAATATAAACGAAATTGTGATTAAATGACAGAATTTTCATTTTTGGGTGAACTAGGCTTATACACGTGACTTCACCAAATAAGTACAAATATTAAGCATTAATTTGAATACTAAAAAATATTTTTTTATTTTATTTAATATTTTTTTAATTTTTTAATATAGCTACCAATAAGAAAATAAAGTAAACTGTACATAAATGTACATAAAACACTCTGAAAAAGAATAAGGCAACAATAATTCAGTAATATTGATCGTATAATCTATAACGAGAGACAAGACGTTATGAAACGAGAGCAGATAGTAGGCTCATAAAAATTCTCTAGCATCGCAATGTTTTCACACTTCAAAATATTCAGTGATTGATAGGCATGGTAAAGCTTTATACTATAATTTTATACTCACTAGCTTCCTTGACCATATGAATAAAAGCATCCAAGGACTCCATCAAAGATTTTCCAGCTCACTGCATGAATTCTCATCCAGTTAGGTGGACGCCAAACATCACAGAGACGATGATTTCAGTTTGTTTATGTCCAATTATTAAGTAAAATTTATATTACAGTGTTACTGTCACATTTTTATTGTATTTTGATGTAGTTTAGTTTTAGCCTGAACTCAAGCCTCACATCTCTGCAGTAACTCCAAACTGGACAGTTTTTGTGTCAGAACGCATGCGCTCAAGCATTGATTAACATCAGGTGCCGCTACTCATCCTAGGAGAGCAGAGTGCAAAACAGACAAGCAAACATACCAGCACAATACATTCACAAAAAGATGTACTGGAACATAACGTACAGGACGTTTCAGGACAAAATCCATTACTGAAAAAACAAACCATTCAAACAAATCCATGCAGAAGCGATTGGAAAACATGTTAGAAACACCTGTTAAAAGGCCTCCCTACCATGAATTTAATTAACCTAGGTGTGTGAGTACACCATCTATAGAGTCTCTAAAACATTTTTTTTTTATCATTTAGAAATAAAGTCTACCAGTCATGTTAAAGGTTCCCAGTCATTTTGTCCATTACTTACAGGCAAGTACGGAAGCCCTGAGCAGATGCAATACATATATATATATATATATATATATATATATATATATATATATATATATATATATATATATATATATATATATATATATATATATATATTATAACCATGACTCATTTTCTTATAATCACATTTGACTTGACATTTATCACATAACACACATAATTATCTGGACTTGAGTTTCTCTGGAGAAAACTGTAATTTAACATTACTACAGTTGCCATTACATATCATTCTTGTTTCCTTGTAGTCATGACATGCCCATTTCCACTTGGGAGTAAAAAATAATCATTTATATGTCACAACTGTGGCTTATATCTAAGAATATGACATGTATATTGGAATTGTGTCTTTATATCTCACAGTGTGAATTTATTTCTTATTTTAAACTTCATCAATTACTTTTTTTCCGATTTTTTTTCTATAGCAGAAATGGGTTTCCAAGATGCATATGATATGTATATGACATTTTTCAGGCAATAGCGATAGCTGATTATTCAGAATGATATCGCCCGATACCGATACGGATAGTTTGTTTTTTCTTATGGATAAAAAATCTCTCCCAAATAATGCTGCAAACTATACAGAGAACCCTCTCATTTGGTACACTAAAATATTAGAGGTAAAAATTAACAACAGAGCTATTATATTCAACTGCTATTTATTTCCAGATAATATTTACACTCAAAGCTGAAATGTTTGTATCAACTCAGTTACACATATAAGGTATTTTTCATAGGCACTTGTCTTCATTTGTCATACTTTTTTTTTTTAAAGCTAACTAACAAACGGATGGCTTTCCTGAGGTAAATGCAACATTAAGTGATATTGTTTACAAGCTTCACAAGCAAGTTTTATTGACATCTTTCCACGGTTGAAAGACTGATTGAGTGATTACGACATGAAACGGATTTCGGTAAGTTGTACTGTAACTTTCAACTTACCTTCTGATATTCATGCATGTTTTTCTAGATATAATTTGTATTAAAATGGAAGAATAGACTTGCGTTCCGCGCTACTGCTTAATCAAGCCGTATTCGGGACAAATGTGGGCAAAATAATTTTTATTTTTTTTAAAGGGGTCATGAACTGGCTTTTTTATATTTTTTATATTGTTGTCTGAGGTCAACTTATGATGTTCGCTTGGTTTTTACATTCAAAAACATCAAAATGAATAAGTAATAGGCTATTTTCTACCCTGGTTTTGAGGCTAGCTCCTGAAACGCTCGGTTTTTATGGGCGTGCCGCATTGAGGACTTGGAAGTAAACGCCCACTGCTATGATTGGATTACAGTTTTGCATATTATAATGAGTTTCATGTAATGCGCGAATCGATGGGCGGGGCTAAACAGGCAGTGTTGAAGTAGGCGTTGATCTTCTCCTGCGGAGGCGGGGTTTGATACCCTTTGACGTCATAGATCCCCACTTTGAAAAACCTGTCGTTCACTGTGCCTGGTGTCAATAAAAGCTTTTATTGGACTAACAAGGAAGTTTTCAGTTCTGAAACTTACAGGATATTTTTATAGTATGATGACCTCTTATATGTCAAAAGCTCAAGGAAAATTTGATTTCTCAGTTCATCACCCCTTTAAATACTTTCCTTAATCTGAGCGGTACAAGACTTATACTTTTCCTAAGTTTGACTCGATTCTACAATGTTAAGTGGGTGAAAAAAAACAAAAACTCCTTAAAGGGGTCATATAATGTCATTTTTGTACAAGCTAATATGATTCTTTAGGGTCTAAATTAAAAGTTTGTAATATACTTTAATTAAAAATTCTCATTAGTATTGTAAGAAAACACTCATTTTACCTGGTCAAAAACAGACTGTTTTCAGCACGCCGTTTAAGTGCATGTGTCTTTAAATGATAATGAGCTTTGCTCACCCCGCCCCTCTGTTCTGTGCATACACCGTTTTTAATAACACAATAACCAAATTCATTATAATCGTGGGATTATGAATTATATTGAGAACGTTGTACATAGAAAACATGCCGTAATGTACCCTGAGTGTAAAAATAGCCGCATTCATCGTGAAGCGTGCAAGCGATTTGCAAAGATTAATATAAAGATTAATATAAAGGTTAATAAAACATTACACTCACTTCAGTTCTTCTGGAGGTGCAGCAGGAACACGAATAGTTGGTACTGATCCTTTTTTCAGGAGCAGCTTCTTAGCAAATAATCAGCTTTTTACTGATCCTAGTTTGTAAAGCAGTCTGGTGAAATGATTCGCGCAAACATGAAAGCATTGACGTTGATCGTGGGGAATATTCCCTTCGAAAACAAACCTCATTCTGAACCTCTGTTTTCTCCTTCCACAGAATCTGGTGGCGAAGAAGTACCTCCTTCTCCCAACATCCCTGAAGAGGAACCGATCTACCGGGTCCGAGCTATCCTGGACTCGCGATGACGGGGTCCCAGACTGGAATACCTCATCGATTGGGAGGACTACAGGCCTGAGGACCGCTCATGGGTGAGCCGTTATGATATCCTCGATCCTACACTCCTCACCCAATGTACCACACAGAACACCCAGATCGACCAGCTCCCAGGGCCCGAGGTAGACCCCGTCGTCGTCTTCCCACCCAGTCGTCAGGAGCCGCCCGTGGAGGAGGGGGTACTGTCACGGAGTCACCAGATCTGCACACTCCGTCCACTCGTTCACTCTCCCCGGAGTTCTGATTCACCGCACCTGCACTTCATCATCAATGCACACTATATAAAGACACTTCCCCTTCACTTCATTTTCTGGTCTCGTCCTTACCTGACGTACAGACTCCTCTACTCACCTGAAGATCACTTACCTAAACTTCACCCTCGAATCTCCAATCGCCCGTCATCTGTCTTCTGTCTTCTGGTTCCAGTCATCAGCCTGCTGTATCCTGCCCCGCCATCTGCAAACAGACATCTATATTATCATCCAGCTAAGTTCATCATCCTGTTCTGATTCTCCACTGCATACTCACCAGTCTCATCTGCTGTTCCACTCCGTGCCTCTGTTCAATAAACATCTATTTCACTATGATGTTGTCTGCCTCTCTCTGCACCGTGACACGTGCATCTAGTTTCCATACATTTTCTTCTGATCTAAACATAACCAAGGTAGTTTTCTTGTGATCTTATGTAAAAAAAAATTAATAAAATACCTTAATTAGGTCACTCACAATTTCTATGTTCAGCTATTGTTCAAAATTTCTGTAAAAAAAATTTTCACCCATTTAGACGGCCTTGTCCCTCAAGTTGGCTACCCCAGCCTAAAATATACTATATCACTACAATATGATAATAAAATATCACTATACTGTCTGCCTACAACAATAAAGTTATAGCCTCCTCCTCAAATGTCGACACTGGTTTGGAAGTGTTCTATCATAGAGCTATTTCAGCTTGAGTGAGTCTGTGATCAATGTAAAACTGAATGCATTCATCCATGCCGAGGCCATATGTATTGAACTAGAAATGCCTTTTGCTTCCTCCAGACCAAAGGAAAATAGTTTATCTACCTTATTTTTAATGTAAGAGCGGCCACTGCCATCTATAACTTGAAAAGCAAAGGATTTTATTTCACATTCAATGCTCACACTGTGAAAATCCACAGTAGACTTCAAAGGTAATTTTTTCTTTCCAGTTGCCCTTTAGTCCTGATGCATTCTCACAAAAAAAATGGCAAAACTTTCACAAACATGCTTATTTATTTTTTCACACACCTACTCCTAGATACACACATATATCATCAAAAACAACTTTCTTTTCTCAGAGCACAGCCCACTTCTCACCTCTCCACACACACATACAAATGACAGGACCTAATATTCACCAAAAGTACTGGCTGTGAAATTGGAAGATGTCAGCGCACAGAAAGCTTTTCGACACACAGAGCTCACGGCTTCCTACACTGCGGGCCCCCGATCCGCCCGGGCGCATATGCACTTGCATACCCTGCATACCCAGACACTACGCCACTGGTGCAGGCGTGAATTAGCTGAAGGCAATCAATTGTTTCACGTTCAGTGTGAAAGCTCCGTTCTTCGGAAATTCACCTAGCTTTATCGTGTCAGGCTCAGTGTGTCCTATCAATAATGAAGAGCATTAGTTACATAGTTACATAATTAGTTACATAATTTTTTTAATTTACTTGTGGGCTTTCCATTTATTATGCATGTGCTCAATTCATAATACAATATGCACATTTTAAAATAGTCTAATCACTTATTAAAGGGGACCTATTATGCCCCTTTTTTAAGAAAAAGTCTCTGATGTCCCCGGTGTGTTTATGTGAAGTTTTAGCTCAAAATACCCCACAGATAATGTTTTATAGCATGTCAAAAATTGCCACATTTTGGGGGTGAGCAAAAATGTGCCATTTTTGTGTGTGTCACTTTAAATCCAAATGAGCTGCTGCTCAAGGCCCCCTTTCAAGAAGAGGGCGGAGCTTCAAGAGCTCACGCTCCGGTGGCAACAACAAAACAGATCTCACACAATAAAATGTCAGAACCTGTCCTAGCGGTGTTCAGTTCGAACCGGAGTCGGACAATGATGCATACAGAGCCAGAGAATGCTGCATGGAGATAGAACAGGTATATTTTAGTTTAATTACGGTTATAACTTATGTTCATCTTGCTTTTATCCACTATCAGTCCAAGCCTGTTGTAGCGGACCCCGTCCGAATGATGGCCAAAACTTTACTGATGAGTTTTATGAAGTTTATTTTACATCACACAAAACATGAAGCGTCCATTTTCACTCCAGAAAATCACTGTAAGAGCTGAATAAAATAGTACAAGAAGTGCACATTAAAGTCTTATCCATAAACTCTCAACTCTCTCCCTTTCATTTTCATCAACATACACAGCGAATTACTCAAAAACACTTGTTAACAACTAACAGTAAACAAATATATACAGATATTATGCCTTTTCGGGGGTGCTTAATAAACTGGTAAACTTATAAAACAACAACGTTAAACTGTAATAAAGTATGCACTCTCCCTTTCATTACTGGCGTGACCAGTATCGCTCCAGAGACTAACGTTATAAGCTAGATCATGAACAGATCCATCCTCGAGTAACAACTTCAACCACAGTGTCCTCAGTGACTCGGATGCTGAGAGTCTATGGAGACTTTTAGGTTCGTTGGTACAACCAACAACAGAACATAAAGTTTTCTGGCACAGACATTGTATATCCCCAGCTGCTACAGAGAGTAAACCGAAATGGCGACTGCAGTCACTGTGGCTCACTCAGGGCGGGATCTATGCTAATACGGCAGAGCACCAGTCATGTGCGGAGCTTCCCTACTCTTACATAAGAGTAGGGGGGAATCTGAAACCACGTGTTTGGAGAGATTGTTAATTATTTATGGGGATTATAAAAAAAGTATTGGGTAGATTTTTATAATTATAGGCATGAATTATAGGCAAAAATGTTCAGAGGTGAGAGGATTCTCTTCTGTCACATACTGTTTGGAGATTTAAAAAGAAAAAATTCTAATTTTTAACCTAAGCGTTGTACTGAGCTCATAAATAAGTCACAGCTCTCCGCTGAGTGCCATTTAACGTGTCTTTCTGTGTTTCTTGGTCTTCCTTTCCCTCTTCCTGAGTCCTGACAGCATATCATCTGCTGTGCTCAAGCTTGTGTCACTTGTGAATCTCACAGGAGGGGGGATCAATGTTGCGGTGATAATTCTGGGCTCTGATACCCACCATCCTGCTCTTGTCTTTTACACTTCAACTCAGAGAGTAGAGATGTCTGTAACTATATATCCATGCATAAAATATTATATCAAATATTTACACAAGCTCAGTGTTTATGCTGTTGAATTATGTGATGGGGGAAGCACACTGCTTAAAACATGCAAGACACTATTCATCTGAAATATTTTGTGAGGGAAATTTTGGTGCTTAGTTAGTCATTTAAATAAGATAGTAAGCATTCTTCTTTCCTGTGGCGCTGTTTCTATCACCCCTTCCTCTGTTGCTGTTTTGCTGGCCATGAATCGACCTGCCAAGTCGTCATTGGCTTCCCTCTTTAACTACTCTCTTCTCTCACCACCATTTAATTCTGCTCTTTCCATCTGTCACTGCTGCATGGGTTGCTATCTATTTGCTGCCTGACTATGCTGAGTTTCAGAGTTCAGAGTTTCATTTTATTGTCATTCCTCTGAGTATTTACATACACACCTCATCAGCATATTGTAGTGCATTAAGAGATACATACAAAAATAAAAAATAATTCAGAATAAGTTAAATCTGATTAAAAAACAACAACAACAACATTCCACTCGTACAGTTTAGCAGCCATGCTTAAACTAACATATAACAAACTATTTACACACTTTTCAACGCTATCTCACGACCAATTCGTACGAATTCGAACGACTGATAAAAAGTTGGCTAATTCGTACGAATTCGTACGACCTCACTCGTACGACCTCACTCGTACGAATTTGTACGATTTGTCTAAACCCACGTGATGGGTAGGTTTAGGGGCGGGGTCAGGGGTAGGTCATTCGTATGAATTCATATGAATTGGGCAATTCGTACAATATGTACGATTTAGCAAAAATCTTACTAATTCATACGAGTGAGGTCGTATGAATTCGTACGAATTAGCCACCTCGTAGAATTCGTACGAATTGCCGTGAGATCAGGCTGCACTTTTTTACACAATTTACAGCAGCATAAGAATGTTCGTTTAATGTCCATACATGTTATAACAATGGTAAGAAGGTACAGTGGGATTGAATGTTAATGTATGTGTACATATGTACTGTATGTGGGATGGGGGGCCCTATCTGCTGCTGTCTGTCGATATCTACTTTGTATATTTATTTTGCATATATATTCTATATTCTGAATCTACTTGCTTATGTCTGTCTGTATGGCACACACACATGTTGGGTTTCTATGTTTTCTGGGGACTTTCCATCGACATAATGATTTTTATACTGTACAAACTGTATATGCTATCCCCTAACTCTAACCCTACCCCTAAACATAACCCTTACAGAAAACTTTCTGCATTTTTACATTATACTCCAAAAGTCTGAGACTGCACTGAAAATTTTTAATTTTAATTTTTTTTGCTTTGTGTCATTGGATCCTTGGAATAATCCGAGGGCAGAACATAGAACAAAAGTGCACATTTCTGCACTATTTCTTTTGGCATTGATCTTGTGAACTCCTTTGTATCTGCTCGTTGGAGCATCTCAAATCATAAAGCTAAAAAATGGACAGACCATAAAACATTCTGAACAATCAGATTTTTTGGTTACACTTTCTTTTAAGGTGTCATTGTTAAGTAATTATATATTTAAGTACTGAGTAATCATAATTTCCAACATGTACTTACTATAGGGTTAGGGTAGGATTAGGATTTGGTTGAGAGTTAGTTACATGTAATTATGTATAATTTACTGATGTTACTATGGTAAGTACATGTAACATGTAACAAGGACACTGTAAAATAAAGTGTTACCGATTTTTTAATTTCATCTTTTCAAACAAATTGTTATGCCAATTATATAATGCATAATAGTTACATTTCAAAAGTCTTGCATAACCTCAGACTTTTGGACCCCATAGGTTACAGATATAAGTACTACATATGTCTATATTGCCGATTTAGAGAAACACTGTTGTACTTTCAGTTCATTGTACTGCTTTTTGTATAGAGTCCTCTGATTCTGCCTGTCCTGGTTTCCTTTAATCTGTCCGTCCATGGAGAAGACCCTATTGAGGTGGTCAAAATAAATTATAACTGCTCTGGATTCTCTTTCTTTGGCACCGCAGGTCACCTCGATTTACAGTGCAGTAACATGTCCTTCATTCAGATGTTATCAAATTCAACAGTTTCAAATAAAACACATGAGCTCTGCACATAGTCATAAATGATTTCAGACCTGACTTTGAAAGACAAAAGTCAGAAAATGAACTCTGAACGACAGCGCCGAGACCTAATACTCTTTGAGCTGTAAACACATATTGAGAAGAAAGATTATGGCAGATTCTGTTTTTGAAGTGTGACCATATAGTTACTGACTGTGAACCTGTTACTGCATTCAGGTCATGTGTTCTGTAATAAATGATTACCTTGACAGCTTTCAGTGTTTGCCAGAAGCATTGTAGCATAACTCCCTTTATTTCTAGTCAGAGTAGTTGTGTAGTTGTATATGTATGATGCCTATTTCCATGGCCTCAAAGCTGAACATGTATGCAGGGTTTTGGACTCAAGGGCCAGTTGAGGAAAGCTGGTGACCTAAATACAACACAGAAATGTAAGAATCAATCAAGAAATGTAGGACGAAAAGACAGCCACAAAAGTCGAGCATTTAATTATTTCTTAAAACATGGGGTTATAAAGGGTCTGCTGTGAAAACGTAGCATGTCTCGATAAAATATGAATGATATAAGTTAGGGCTGGGCATTCGTGTCACAAACTTGCGAATCGATTCGATTCAATTCCAATTCAATTCAGGTACAGTACATGGCAAATTTTCTCAAGGAAAAAAAATGTCTCAACTAATGTTCGGTAAGATGTTCTGTATTCTTTTAACATACCTTCAGATGCTCATTCATGTTTATTTCAAGCTGTAATTAAGCGGAGGAGATGTTCAGTTCAGTTCTGCTTCTCTACTGAGACACTACAGCGAACTGTCACGCCACATTAAACAGTGGCAAAACGGTATGAGTTTCATAATAAAATGGACATAATTTGAAATCTGAGACTTTTTTTCATATCAAAACTAACAAAGCACAAAGCTTATTGTGATTTATTGGATGGGAGGCGAGCTACAATGTCCCGCTCATTCATCAACTGAAAACAGGATAGACTAATTGATTCTTGGGATTTAAGAATTGAAAATCGATTAAAATCGAGAAATCTATATTTTTTACCTGGCCCTAATATAATCCCATCTTAACACAAACCAAAATAGTTATATTTCCCTTTCGAATGGGAACTCACAGTAAGTATCTTGTTCCCCTCCTCAGGGAACCATGGTTACATTAAACCTGATACGTTCCCTTTTGAATGGTTGTGGCATATGTGGCAAACACGTGAAACGTGAAGATTCCAAAGCTCGGGCCCGGGATGAACTATTGTCCCCTGCACCTGAGACAGAAGGTCCCTCCTGATCGGAATCGAGCAGCCAAGGAGCGATAATATTACCGAGAACCAAATTCTGGTTGGTCAACGAGGTTTGGTAAAATGGTAAGCTTCGCCCCCAAAGGCGAACCTTAGGAACTTCCTGTGTTGTGGCTATTCTATATGAAAATATGCACCCTTGAGATCGATTGTGACTAACTTTTCGATTGTGACGATTGTGACACAATCATCTTGATTGTTAGCATAAGTTCTGAGAGAACAGTTCAGACCGCGGAGATCTAAATGGGACGCAACCACCAACCCATTCGATACTTCATCTTGTTGGGGGTGATGTTAAATGTTCTGTGTTCTGGGAGATAGCAAGAAGCAACTGAACATTCAACCCGCTGAATGAAACACTTTCCCCGCAGCGTAGGCTTTTTAACTGATGATGAGCTCCCAGGGGAGAGATAGCCCGCGAGCGTCTCTTCAACCTGAGGCATCCTCATATAACCATGCACCCTTGCACCTATAGTCAAATAAGTTGATGTTGAGGACACAAAGACATGCGATGTATATGGTTTCCCCCATGAACAAGTTCATTTGTCATCCTAACAACATTCTAACCTGAGATGTTCTTCTTGGTAAACTAGACAATAGACAATAATATGCAGTCAACAAGCATTTAGACCAAAGTAGAAATAACTATACAATAGCTGTACTAAAACAGGATGCACTCTTCAGTTTTGATTCTAACTGGTCTAGTCACCATGAAAACTGTTTGTGACACACTGTAGATTGGATGCCATACAGCCCTGTGGGTGGGTTTCTGTGGGAGAAAGCAAGAAAATCTCATCCTACCTACCTTCTCAAAAAGTCTCGAACGTCATAATTCTGACCAGCTACAACAGATGAGGTGCTACATTAGACTCATTTAATAAGTGTTTACTACTCTGTTTGGAGTAGTAGTACTCTAAATTATATTGGAGGGAGACCGTGGCAAACCAAGGTTTTTATCAAATTTGAATGGATCTTTTCTACTTTATTTTATCTGTTATTACAATTTGATTTGATACTGTGTTTTTCTGGCTGAAAAACAGACATGAGCAGGATAAATTGCAAGTCCTTAAGATGTCATCTATTTTTAGCCACAGAAGAGTTATTGTGCGTTATAATAAGGACATATTTGGTTGTGTGTGTAAACTGCTCAGTGGAAAAATAATAAGAAGAGTTAGGAAAACTTTACAGGGCAATGTAATAGGTATTTCTTCTGCTGATGTTTTGTTTGGAGAGTTTCTATAAAAATGTTGTTCCTGGGGTCCAAAAAAACCCTGCATTTTGCAGTGCAATGCAAAAAGTAATTTGGGCTAAACATCAATTATCTAAAAGAAGAAAAACACCTACCCAGCTAACAAATTTTGGTTCCCAGAATCCCTTATACATATTAACCCTCTTTTTACTACAAATAAAACCAAAAAGCCATGGTTATTGTAGTTAAACCATGATAACCACAAATTAACCATAGTTTTGCTATACTAACCATAGTTTAACCATTATATTTGTAGTACAACTATGGTTATACAAATAGTAATTTTTACAATGAAAAAAAAATTTATTATTTACAATGGTTCATTTTCTTACAGGATATTGTAGGTGCATTATTTTATGGTTGCTAAAAAAAAATCCTAAAACTTCTAGAAATTCTACAAATGTTCCTAGAACATTGGGGGTATATGGAGTATGGTATTATTGGTATAGGCCTGTAAATCTATTATAAAGTGATATATTGGAAATACAATTGATTATTCCAACAGGTGGACATACCCCTAAAGCTCTACAACCCAGTAAAACATGCAGCACGAAACGGCATTCACCGTCAGATGGCGCTGTGGCTCTGAAAACCGTTGAAGGTGTGACAGTTGATATCTGAAAATCTGTAAATGCCACGGCTGGAGTGTGTAAGTGTGGTGGGCGGACTATTCCAGTCCGTGTGTCTCTGTGCGTGTGAGCAGTGGTCTACTGTCATTCATGGGGATCATGTATGGAGATGGTGACAGGCTCGGACCTCCCCGGAGGGACTGCATGTGTTACCTGGGACCCCCGACCACCCTGATACCCATGTAAGAATTTTACAAAGCACCTATGCATGAATAGAATATGTGTTGTGTTTAGATACAGCTTTACTCAGCATCAGTAGCTGGTTTTCTATTCAGGGAGTGAGAAAAACATAGCCCAGTTAGAGTCCGCCTCAGTGATGACAATGATAAAAAACTAACTACTGAGTTCATTACGCACAAGTCTATAAATGGCGATACGCGTCTCATGCGCATCTGGGTATTCTTAATTATATCTATTTATAAGTATAGGGCAGACGTTATAGTTCATAGTTATTAATATGTCTTAAAAGTTCATGCCGTTTTATTTAGTCTATCTAGACATCAAATATAGCTGCTATTCACTGGAGACTGTAAATGTAACACCAAACGCGTTTGGAAAAAAAAAAAATATATATATATTTTTTTTTTCAAAGGACTCAGTATATTAGAATTTAAATTTAAGATAGATTGTTAACGCGGGGTATCAGAAAGACGTACCAGCAGTGTCGTTAATTGATCCATATGTGAAAGGAGCGTCAGTGTATTTGGTGCGTAAAGCGGAATCGCGCACGCCTCCCGGTGGCCATGGACCGCAGCATAAGACATTAACTGTAATAAGCTGTCAAGTTCTGATATTTAGGCTATTTATTTTGTAAAACATTGTAATGCAAATTCAGTTAGTTCTTATCTGTTTTACGAATGTAATTGCCAGCCTCATCTGAACATAGTGATCAGCTGCATGATTCAGTGTAGCCCATGTTGTATGCATGTAGGCATATATGTATATTCATGTATTTATTCCTACTCAACATTTTATCTTAATTGTTTTAATTGGTCAACTACACGCAACATGTCGTTTCTATGATATACTATTACAAAAATGTAAAATTTTAATAAAGTGATTTTTTTTTAATAATACTGATAGAAGATCTATGCCAGTATACCGTTGCTATAGTGCGACAAGGAACCGCAATTTCCACGCGTTGCCCATAAATGACGTGCAAAAGTTGCGCGGTCTGATTTTAGTTTTGTTGACAGATTTACGTTATCTCTGTTATTTTCAGCAGTATTATTTTTAATATACTATACTAAAAGTTTATTTATTTATTTCCCTCCAAACTTCCCTTTAACCCCTTCTTGACTAATTCGCTCTCGATCTTTGAGTTTTGAGCGTAACTGAAAAAGCGCTCTTCGACGCAAATTGAATTAGTGAGACATAATAAATGCATAGCCTATTTGTATATCTATACTTTCTTCCAAATTAATAGTGGCCTACTGTACCAGTGGAGGTTACTCTGTACGGAGCAGCAGTCATGTCTGGTTATCATCTCTCAGCCGCTCTGCCTCCTCCGCTCGTAATGCCACTGAAGGGTGAAGATTCACGCATCCACTTTACGCACCGAACAGGCTCCGCGCTCGGAAGCCGTTTTACGCGAAGTGTCTGTGTTTGAGAAACACTCTATAATCTGTTTAAAGAGGTGGACTATTCGAATCCCAATGTAATGAGAAGGGTTGTCTGTGTGCCACGCTCTCACTGGCACACCTCACCCTCGGTGTCAAGCACTCGAAGCCAACGCGATTCCAACTTTGTGTTCTTGTCTCCAGCGGAATGCGTAGATCGCCCGAGGTGAGTCCCAGAAGGCTGTCCGACATCAGCCCCCAACTTCGCCAGCTCAAGTACCTGGTGGTGGATGAATCGATTAAAGAGGACCTGAAGTCATCTCGATCAGTTGAGGACATCAACAGCGCGTCCATCGAGGAGAGGATCTTGAGAATCACAGGCTATTATGGCTACCAGCCCTGGAATGCCGTTTATAAGAGTAAGCAACTTATTTTTAAAAATGTTGTGTTTAAAAATGTATTGTTGTGATGAACAGTTGTGAACCATCAAGGTTTTGAGGTGCTCTCAGAGGAGCATTTTATTATTTTGAGGGTTCCCCCACCCCCCAGCCTCCCCACCCCACCCCACCCCAGCAGCACATGCAGCAATAGGCATGCAGCAAAAATATAGAGCTACAAAATGAATGTCAATTATAGCATAGATCAAATTATTTGGTCTTGGCAGTATTTGAAAATGTTTGAGTTCAAACCGAGGTCTCTGACTTTTGTTTTGTAGACTTTTGAGTCTCAGTTTGATAATTGTTGAAATTTCTTCTGAAATGAGAGGCACATGTGAGATTTCTGGGGTCTTTTTCTCAAAAGAAACATCTAAGAAGCTGGAGACTTAAGCAGCATATTGATTTGCTCTCCATTTGATCTCATTTCTGTCTTGGAGATACGATTGTGAGATGGAGATTTCAAGGAGTAGACTTGTTCTCCCTTTTCTTTTGGGCAGACAGTGCAAGATGCAATCAGGCTGTGAATTTTGATGCTTTGATTATGTGTTCCATAATAATTTATTTATTTATGATTGATCGGCAGGAGGTGCAGTGAATGATTGCAAATATTGCATGGGGCATTTGAGTTATTTGAGGATGCATAAATCCCTTTAATTAACCATAACTTTTAAAGGCATGGCCACTATCCTGGCAAAGGTTTGTGTGTTTGGCTTTACAGATATATAGAGAAGAGCTTCTTGTCCCGATCCTTTTATCCCTTTTTGTGTGAATGTTCCCTCTAGATAAAGGAACTGTATACTTGTTTTGGGACCCACTGTGCTTTTAGAAACAGGCACAGTAATGCCTGGAGAGGCTGTATTCTTACTCTTATAAAACATCATCCGAATGACCTTTCATTGGGACACACTAAGAAATGGTTTTGTTTGAAAACACTCAATACATTGACAAACTATGTTTAACTTTTTTTCAGTAGGCCCATTTATCAACACAGTGACCCCCAAAAAAGTATTTGGACTCTTAAGCCACACTGTTATATTGTATCAAAAAAGATATCATATAGAAATGGGGGGGGGGGGGGGGGGGATTTACAGTTTGTATAAAATTGCATAATGCATAGGCAGTGTTTATCAAATAGCATCGTACTGCTGTTATTGTTGAAAGTCAAATTTAGATGCCTAATTCAGAGTACTCATTTCCTTGTGTGATCCTCATTTGTTGTATTTACTGCAAAGGAAATGGCTCCCTTGATTCAAGTAGAAATTAACTCTGAAAAGGCAAGGCTTTAGTACATTGGAGCTTACTGCCATTTAGGCAAGGCAAGGCAAGGCAAGGCAAGGCAAGGCAAGGCAAGGCAAGGCAAGTTTATTTATATAGCACATTTCATACACAATGGTAATTCAAAGTGCTTTACATACTATTAAAAATAATCAGAAGAAATAAGAATATACGAAACAGTTTAAAATAAAGAAACGAGAAAGAACTAAAAATAATTAAAACAGTTTAGAATAAAGAACAGTTTAAAATAAAGAAACAAGAAAGAACTAAAAATAATTAAAACAGTTTAGAATAAAGACTAAAATAAGACACAGGATAAACAGTCGGACAAACAGTGACACAGTGCTCATTCATTAAATGCAAAGTTAAACAGATGTGTTTTGAGTCTGGATTTGAATGTGACTACTGTAGGAGCACGTCTGATCTCCTCTGGAAGCTGGTTCCAGCTGCGGCTGGCATAATAGCTAAAAGCATACTCTCCTTGCTTAGAGTGAACTCTTGGAACTTCTAGCTGATGTGATCCTAATGATCTGAGTAATCTGTTGGGTTTGTATTCCGTGAGCATATCTGCAATGTATTGAGGTCCTAGGCCATTAAATGATTTATATACTAGTAATAATACTTTAAAATCAATCCTATAAGTAACTGGCAGCCAGTGTAATGACCTGAGTACTGGTGTGATATGATCATATTTTCTGGTTCTGCTAAGAATCCTGGCGGCAGCGTTCTGTATGAGCTGCAAATGTCTTATGGTCTTTTTGGGAAGGCCAGTGAGGAGTCCGTTACAGTAATCCACCCTGCTGGTGATGAAAGCATGCACTAGTTTTTCTAAGTCTTGACTGGAAACAAAGCATCTAATTCTTGCAATATTTTTCAGATGATAGTATGCTGATTTAGTTATTGCTTTGACATGACTATTGAAACTAAGGTCTGACTCCAAAGACACACCAAGATTCTTGACCTGATTTTTAGTTGTTTGACCTTTAGAGTGAAGGTATGCGTTCACCTTGAGAACTTCATCTTTGTTTCCAAACACAATGATTTCAGTTTTGTCTTTGTTTAACTGTAGAAAGTTTTGGCACATCCAGCTGTTGACTTCATCAATGCATTGAAGCAGAGAGTCAATGGGGCTGTAATCATTAGGCGATAGGGCTAAGTAGATCTGTGTGTCGTCTGCATAGCTGTGGTAAGAGATTTGGTTCTTTCTCATTATATGACTCATTGGGAGCATATACAGGTTGAACAGGAGTGGCGCAAGAATTGAGCCTTGAGGGACTCCGCATGTCATGGGCGTCCACTCAGACTTATGGTCTCCTATACTCACATAATAACCTCTCCCATCTAAGTATGACCTGAACCATTTTAGAACTGTCCCAGAAAACCCCACCCAGTTTTCCAGCCTGTCAAGAAGTATTTTGTGATCGACAGTGTCAAAAGCAGCACTGAGGTCGAGTAGAACCAGCACTGATAATTTGCCTGAATCCGTATTTAAGCGAATATCGTTTATTATCTTAATGAGCGCTGTCTCTGTGCTGTGATGCGATCGGAAGCCAGATTGAAAATTATCAAAGTATCCATTTGAGTTTAAGAATTTGTTCAGCTGGTTGAAGACAACTTTTTCAATGATTTTGCCTGTGAAAGGAAGATTTGAGATCGGTCTATAGTTGCTTAATATAGTCTTATCCAGATTGCTCTTTTTCAGGAGGGGTTTGACAACAGCAGTTTTAAGGGAGTTTGGAAAACTTCCATAGAAAAGTGAGGCATTTACCACTTCTAGGAGATCTGCTTCTAAACAGTCTAACACACTTTTAAAAAAAGATGTGGGAAGTGTGTCAAGGGCGCAGGTTGATGTTTTAAGGTGCTGAACGGTTTCTTTCAGAATTTTGCCATCAATTTCTTCAAAATCAGACATAGTAACTACTTTCTCAGGTTGTAGTCTGATCTGACTGACCCCAGCGCAACTCAAGGATGTGCTGATCACCTTTCTAATATTATTGATTTTCTCAGAGAAAAAGGTAGCAAACTCACTACACTTGCTGTCGGAGAGCATTTCACTGGGAATCTGGCTTGGGGGATTTGTTAGTCTGTCGACAGTAGCGAAGAGATTTCGAGTATTATTTAGGTTTCTGTTTATGATATTGGAGAAGAAAGTCTGTCTAGCTTTGCCTAGCTTAATAAAGAGGAGATGAGGGTCCCAAACGGAAACTTAGGAAAAGTCCAAAGCTTTACACTCAAGTGGAGGGTGGAGTAGTACTGTATATAGTATATACACTCTTAACATACAGTTTGGGGTTGGTGATGAACATAGGGCTGTCAAAGTTAACACTACGACAAAAGCTTTCTTTGTCAGATAAATGCGGTTCTTTTGAACTTTCTATTCATCACATAAAAAATTATGAAAAACATTTTTACATAACTGTTTTCAACATTGCTAATAATAATAAATGTTTCTTGAGCATCAAATCATCATATTAGAATGATTTTTGAAGTATCATGTGACACTTAAGACTGGAGTAATGATGCTGAAAATTCAGCTTTACCAACACAGAAATAAATTGCATTTTAAAATATATTTGAGTTATTCTAAGTTATTTTAAATTGTAAAGATATTTCACAATATTATTGTTTTTGCTGTATTTTGGATCAAATAAATGAAGCCTTGGTGACCAAAAGAGAAACAAAAAACATTAAAACTTTTAAAATATTAAAAAATCTTACTGTTCTAATAATTTTGGCCACCACTGTAGTTACCGAACTTACTAAGCAGAAGGACAGTTTTCTTGCCTAAGTTGATTTGATAATGCTCTGATGTTTCCATCACTGTCAGCCTTACAAGACTGTTATAAATGCTTCTCAAACATACAAAACAGAGAAGTATGCCTGTTCCCTCTCAGCACTGTAGAGTTACACTGTATCTGCAGTCCTAAATCAGTTTCTGTAAACACTTTCTGGTTAGCTTGTTTTTATATTGCCTGCAGTGTGCGTGGTCTCATCTGAGTGAGCTGCTTTCTTTGCGTTGATTATTTTTAGGACTGAAGAATCAAATCATGTCAGAGTTCTTTATTTTTAATGTGGGTTATAACTTTAAAATTTTTGGGGGAAGTAAATGGATTCTTAATTAATTATTTTATTATTATTATTAATATTATTGCTTATGTTGCACCCTAGCAATGGCATAGAAATATGTTAAGGAATATCTTAGTGGCAGCTTTACTTTTGCAGTCTTTTCTTCATATTTTCTCCACAAAATGTTAAAATCAAGTTCTTTTAATCAATTTATAGAACAATCAATTAGATGGTGCTTGATAAAGTATTGAACTTTCAGTAACCAACTACCTAGCAACACCCTAGCATCCACCCAGAATACCCTAGAAGTGCTCTAGAAGATGTTAGCAGTGGATTTGCAGATACTTGCAAAGCGGTAAGGGAGCACATTGTGAGCCTTTATACGCTATAACTAGGTTTCCATCCACCTATTTTTATGCGCATTTTGGGAAACTGCTGGATGGAAACGTTTAAGTTAAATTTGCAACTTTGGACGGAAACATCTATGTTGTGTGTTCAAACCTTCGCCAGTTGTGCTTAAGTATATGTTTTGTGATTTTTATCTTATGCTCCATGTTACACATTGTGATTTGGGCTTTAATATTGCACTCTGGAGGTGACAGTATATATTACAGTTTTTGTCTTAGGTGATATCCTTGACCGACATCTGTCACATTTGCTAGTCTCACCCTTCAATCAAACATGATTTTATGGACAGAGAATAAAATTGGACATCAAATTGGCTTTGAGGGGAAGGTTTGAGGACAGCAGAGGCAGGCAAAGACAGATATTTGTTCCTTAATGGTCTTTATATAGACTAGAGGGGCACATGTGGAAGCATCTGACAACAAATTAAATATACATTCTCAATTCCTATAATTCAGTTCCTGTCAGGGATTGGTGAAAATAACAACACACCAAGAAACTTCTTTTCAAGGCAAATTTCAAGGCAACACAAGGCAGCTGACAAAGCTCCAAAGAGGCAAAGTGGTCTGTGCCTGAACCGCCAGGGCATCAGTGAGCAGAAATAGAGAGTGTGTTTTAAAGCTGGTTCAAAAACAAGTGAAACCCATGAGAATTACTTTTGTACTTTACCTGAAGGGTTGTTTAACTCCAGCAGAGTCCGTTCTGCACTCTGTAATATCCTCTTTCACTGTAGTAAGCCCTTGGGTCTGGGTCACACAACTTAGAAGAAGTGGTTGACTTTGGTTGGCTTTTGTAGCACTTTCTACAAATACAGCACAAAATAGGGCCTGAAATTACAACAAACAACAAAAATATCGTGGTCGATGAAAGATGTGCTTAACCTTCAAAAAATGTTGAGGTTAAATTAAATATTATGCATTTTATAATATAAGCCTGATCTGTAACACTTTATTTTACAGTGTCGTTGTTACACGTTACATGTAATTAATGTAGTAGTACTGTAACTATAAATTCTGCAGAATTGCATGCTATTAACCCTACACCAAACCCTCATCCTAACCCTAACCCTAACCCTATAGTAAGTACATGTAGTTAATTGATGTTACTCAGTATTTAAATATATAATAACAGTGTAACAAAGACACCTTAAAATAAAGTGTAACCACCTGGTCACACTATATATTAGGTGTCTTTAACTACTATGGACTTACATAAGAAAATAAGTTCAATGTACTTGCATTCTACTGTATTGCAAAACACTTCTACTGCAATTGAGGTGGTATACCGGTAAGGTTATGGACAAGTTTCGGTGGTATGGGTAGGTTTAGGGGTGGGTAAAGGAAGGCTCAACAGTGTAATTATAGATGTAATTACAGTTTTGCAAATTTACAGTTTAAAAACCTGTTTTATGTGATTGTAATTTTCTAACAAGAAACATTAAATATAAAGCAACATTTAATTTATAAAATAAAAAACAAGCTAATTTTCATAATGTTCAGGGTCCAAAGAAGATAAAGAGGATGAAAAGGATCAAAATAATAATTGAGTTTATTAAATACAAGTAAATCAGGTAATCCATAGAAGAGTATAAACAATGTGTACTCAAACACATTCAACATCAGACCAAGAAAGAACTGAAACAGAGGGCATATATACAGAGGATAACGAAACTAAATACAAACAGGTGGGATGTAATTAATGAGTAACCAAGAACAAAAACTAGTGGTGGTAAACTGAGAACTAACTAGGCAGACACAACAGAAACTGAACACAATGAAGAATGGCAAATAGTGCATAACTGTCACAGAACGCCACCCTTTGGGGAGCCAGGCGGGGACTTAGAACACAGCCAGGACAATAGCCCACAGCAGAGTTGACAGAGAGAGGAGCCATGGTGATGACATGGTTGGCGACACCTGGGGGATGATTGACGGAGATGTAGCCGATGGAAGTGGAGCCCTGAGCGCAGACGGAGAGCAAATGGGACAGAGAGACACTGATGGTTCTGGAGACCAAGGCGGAGCCACAGCGACAACCGTCCGAGGTGGAGGCAGAGTGCCTGAGTCAAAGCTGGTGTGACTGAGGACCAATGCAGAGCCCGGTGGAGAGACGGAGCACAGCGGATGGCTCGTAAGTCTGTGGTGCAGGCAGGGTGGCGTCTGACCAAGGCGGAGTCTGAGGGATGAGGGAACCCGGTGGAGCCGTATAGATGATGGTATGTGATGGAGCCGAGGGAGGGAGAAGCCAAGGTTGAGCCGACTGGTCAACGGACCTGGGTTGAGGGACAGGATCAGCGCCTGGAAGCGGAGCCGAGGGATCCACTTGCTTGGGCGATGCTGGAGACCGGGAGACCTCAGGCTTATCCACACAACAGAATGGTTTCTGAGGAGTAGTCTAGGGGCTGAAGGGAACCAGCGGAAGCGGGGCTGATGGACTGGCTAAATCAGGATGAGGAAGTGGGATGGGGAGACTGGGTGGGGTCAGTGATGACAAAACAGACTCTGTACTGGGTGACGAAACAGGATTTATGCTGGGTGTGACCAGCGGCAATGAAGATGTAACAAATTTATTCTTTAGGCTAAACCCCTTGAGATGCATCATCTCTTCTTCAAGATACATAAGACTTTGAGCAGGACTGGGTCAGTGGCGGCAATGAAGGCACAGAAGATACAGGGCTAGGCAGGGTGGGAAGCAGTACCTCTGTTTCCCAGTTGATCAACCACTCCTCAGTGTCCAGCTCCACTAATACTCCCACTGGCATGGATGTTGCCGGCTCATACACCAGGTCAGACTCACTTTGGGGGTCAGGCTCCCAGGCGATGGCTGGCTCATTCTTTGTCTTTGACTTGTGCATCACGGCAGGCAAAAGCTCTCCGTCTGCGGTGGGCTCTGGCTTATTCTCCATGTGCGGCGTGGGCGGTGGTTGACTGGGCACTGGGTTCGGCGAAATGTGGTCCACTGGAGGATCTTAGACAGGCAGGGTTGGGATGAATATAGCTGGTTCAGAGCAGGCTTCCTTCTCAACAATAAGTGAAGAATCAGCCACACACAGCACATACTCAATGTATTCAAATACATTGTCGTTCCCCACCAGCTTTTTTTGGAGCAGTTCATTGTTTAGCCCGCTCCAAAAAGAGCATCTTTAAAGTTTACTCGTCCCAATGAACCTGATGGCACAGTTCCAGGAATTTGTCCACAAAATCCTCCAGTGGCAGTCCTCCTTGGCTTAAGGATCGAAGCTGATCCTCTGCGTAATCCATATTATTGTAAGTCTGGTGTTCTGTAACGTTCAGGGTCCAAAGATGAAGAGGACGAAAAGGATGAAAATAATAGTCAAGCTCATTAACTAAAAGCAAATCAGGTAATCCATAGAAGAGTATAAACAAAACAGTGTGGATTCCAACACATTCAACACCAGACAAAGAATGAAATGAAACAGAGGGCATATATACACAGGATAATTAACTAAATACAAACAGGTGGGATCTAATTAATGAGTAACCAAGGAGTAAAACTAGTGGTGGGAAACTAAGAACAAAGGAAAACTGACAAGGCAGACAAAACAGGAACTGAACACAATTAAAATTAAATCAAACCAGTGCGTAACTTTGACAGTTTGGAACTGAATGTGTGCAGTTATTGATAAACCCATATATTGCAATTATGAAGAACCACAGTTTCTTTCCCAATTACAGCAACTTCCATTTTTATTATAGATATTTTGCGGCAGATTCCCAGGAAGTTACGATTTTGGAAAACTCTGCTTTATTCACAAATGTTTTATGTGACATTCCAATTTTGTGCATAAGTCAAATTTGAAACTTTGGATGGAAACATAGCTAGTGATAGTAAAGATAAAATATGGATATTTGATGTGTTTAAAACTAGCTAGCATATTTATTAGCAGTAAATCTAACATATGTAATTATTCTCAAAGGGAAAAAAAGACATAACATTTGTGCCTGTAATGCTTTAAAAGTGGTAAAATGTGAGCCATGTTGATGTATTCGTGCATGGAAAGTGACTCACATATAATTCACGGTATAAATTTAAAAAATCAATAAATTACGAGAAAAATAAAAAAATGGGAAGAGCAAGGAAGGTGCTGCTCCAGCCTGGATTATAAACAAATTGCATAAAAGCCTAACAGAAAACAAATCAACCTGTCATGCACCAGCCTGCAATTACAAGTAAATTGCATTTACAGTACAGGTAAAAGGAAAGTCTAAAGGTCTTCTTACAAATATAATATGCAAATCACAGGGATAAAAGTGTTGCTCTGCTTCACCGTTTGTAAAAGTATTGTTGGGTAGGACAGTGTCAAAATGATTAAGATTTTCTACCTGTGTTCTGCAGTGTCAGGGGTCTGTAAGAAGGTAAGAACTCTTTCATTAACCTCAATATGGAAGAGGAGGTCTATTTTTCTCTCCAATGGTGGGTTACATAAGATGAGCTTAATGAATTATTTGTGACATGCATCTGCCACTTTGCATCATCCTATGCTGCGTACAGGAGCCTTTGAACTTCTTAATGAAATTCTACCAATTGCTGCCTAATGAAACTCTCTTTCTTTACTTTATATGATATATTTTGAGACTTACCTGTTTATTAAATTATATCTACATTACATATGATGAATCTCCCATTTAATGTTAGTAAAACAAATGTGTACATACATCATTGAAAAGTGACTTAAAATAATTATTTTATTGTTCTTACATATGAGACATAATTCAGAAAGCTTGTTATAGATCACATAATGGAGTTATAAATTAAAGTTGGAATAGTGCACTCAGAAATTACGAAAACTGTGTGTCATATGCTTGAAAAACTAATTTTAGCATCTGAGACGTGAGCGTCTCAGCGTCTTTTGTATTACACAGAATAAGATATACAGGTTTATAACTACACGAGGGTGAGTAAATGATCACAGAATTATATATTTTTTTTAGGTGAACTTCCTTTATGACCATATTCATATTCCAAACAAATCACAACTCTTCACAATTCTCCTGTGCTCAACAGTTCTGCTTCTTGATTGATTCCCTTCATTACAGACCACAACAAAAGCCTGTCAGCTCTTTTCCACTTTTTCCACTATAGACTTCATTTACACAGACTTTATAGACACAGACTTTATTTACTTACTGTGCTGAATCCAGTTATTGTGCTGCAAATAACACAGTTTTTGATTGTTGTCATCAGTTCTCGGTTTGATGGAGTGGCATTAGCCTGAATTGGAGTGCTAATGTAATCGCAGTCTTACTCTTTTGCAGTGGTTCTCTTGAGCACGGCAGCATTACTCCAGGCTACGCCAGGGGAAACCGTCCTTGCAATTAGTGTTCTGTGAGTCACTTTAGATAAAAAGCATTCACGCAGTAATAACCAACTAACAAGCTGATGAAAGACTAAAGGCAAAACTCCATTAAATGTGTGATTAGCATTAATGTAAACAAATAGACATGCTAACTGAAGCTACAGTAGATCGGCCTACAAGTACACAGTTTAGTGATTATATATACCCAGTGTCACTGAAATGAGTTCATAACCTAAAATCAGTCTTTGTGTAGGAGGATCACCAGAGAGATGAATGACTAATAACATGAATCATTCTGAAGTACGTTTTACATGAGTTCATAACCTAAAATCTGTTTATTCTGGAAATCTTGTGATCTTGAAATTATGTTAATTATTTCAGTACAGTTTTGTTCTTGGTTTGCAACTGACCTGAATGATCAATTATAAACCCATTTATTTCAACACATCTTATTGTTGTACTCCTTGTGAATTGCATTATAAGGCTTATATCTCGGTTCATATGATGTAAAATGGTGGCTAAAAATGAAACGGCAGAAAATTGCCTCAGATAAGATTAACTTGTACGGTCATGAATTATGTACCGAGGTCTTGAGGGGATAGACTGGGAAAAGATTATCGCATGACTTCATGTCTGCTAGAATCTTGGGGCATGATCTGCCTGACTTTTTTATTTTTTTTATGTACTGTATGTAAGAAATAGACTTAAAAACATTGTAGCTGAAATATAATATTAATGTAATGAAACATAAAGGCAGAAAGCAGAATTACTGCTTTGAGAAATACAACAAGGAATAAATTGACAGTGTTGTGCTGTTATATTCAAGCATACAAGCCAGTTTTTAGATGTTCATGTAATATTTATCATTTCAGAGTTGTTGTTTTTTTTTATAGCTATTTTAAAGCAAAGCTTGTTAAGGTGGAAATGATGGGCTGCTCAGATGCGTGTAAAAATGCGAGAGACTGCAGATAAAAGGCCTGCTTAAAATTATCATAAGAGATACAAGATCTAATATGACAACAGTGCTTATAAAGTGACATTAACATAAAAAGAGTTTCTTTAGAGTTTATCTCCACATTCTTCCAATAGCCAAATTTTAAACACTTTAAAACGTAAATTGTGTCTTCGAACTCTTTATTTAGAACTTCACCCAAACATTGATGTTCCAAATCTGTATGCCTTGCTTTCTTCTGTGCATAAAAGTGGATAGTTCAAAGATCCCCCCCCCCCCCCCCCCCCAAAAAAAAAATCATCAAATATCTATTGTGTTCCCCAGAAGAAAGAATGTTATACAGGTTTAGAACAACATGAGGGTGAGTAAATGAGTTTTAATTTGGTCATTTTTGTGATGCACAATGGTATGCAAATGAAATTATGTGAAAGGCAGATAAATCACTTGGAAAGCAAAACCAAAGGAAAATATTATTGGCAACAACAGAGCATGACCACAAACCACTGTAAACTATTTTGTCCTGTTACATATGGTCCACTTATAATTGTTTTTACACCAAAATCAACCATCATTTTGTTTTTCATGATTATTTTTTTACACTCTTTCCCTGACCCATGAAATTAAACTGGTTGACTAGTGCATAAGCTGTGACATAAAAGGCAGAAGCCAGGGGGAAAACATTAGTCTATTTCATGCTTTAAAGAGCCCTTCAAAAGGTCTGGCGCTGGCAAAACATAATGAAATATTTGCAATATGAATACTTTAAAAAAGAATAATTGTGCACAATCAGAGCATTGTGTGAATTTTTATTTCATGCTGACTTTTAAAAAAGTACTTGTACTGTTTTTACAACAACCTTGTTTTTTTCGCTGTTGGTGATTGTCTCTCTCGATGTGACCCAAGGATTTGATCTGTCTTTCTTTGGCTCTCTGGACTCGTGCTTGTAGAATGGAGTGTTTGTCCATTGATCGGCCCCTTCAAAAGTTTCAGCTCTGCTCTAAACAAGGTCAGACTGATCCCCATTGTAACAGCCTCAGTCTCTCTCTCTTTCACACAATCACATTTACTCCTCGCGTCGCTCTCTCACACTTTCTATCAATCACTTTATCTCTCTCAACAGCAGCGCAGTGATAAAAAGGAGAGAATGTCTTAGCTGCTGCTGCTGTGAAAATCCAAATGTTTGGTATATGTCAGCCAAGATTCATTTTAAGCAGAGGTCTGTATCTGAGAAAAGCATAAAAAACTAACAAGAGCCGAAAAGATGCAGAAAGTGATGAAAAATCCTTGTTTAACTCTTCTCATCTCTCAGATAGATTTGTGTGCTGTCACTGGGAAATGGGGTTATGCGCTTACATATATGGATCTTTTCCCAACAAAGGCTTTGGATCAAATAAAGGTCACAGTCATCAGCGGTATGGATTTGAAGCTTGGGCGGTGTCAGTGATTGTTCTAATACAGTCTTTAATGCTTGATTCACTTGAGTTGTCAAATTAGAGCATTTATTGTAATGAGTCTTTGTGTGTTTATTACAGTAAATTGAAATTGTGCATTTGGTGGATTTATATATATTGCTACTTTTGTTTCCGTTGCAAAAAATGTTTTTATTGTATTTAACAATATGTAAGTAAAATGTAGTATGTTTTGTCAAACCGGTACCTGTTGGTACTACAAAAAAAAGTTGACGGTAGGCCCTACCAGCATTTCTGCACTACCAGTTGTACCAAGAATATTCAGGACCCGCCGATAGACGCTGCTTTCAAACGCTCTCGTTCATGTTTGTTTGAGAGCTCTCTGAGCGTCAAAGGTTTCTATTTACAAGCACTGAGCATTGTAGCCAATCACAATCATATCTGTTGAGCATGTGTACGCAAATGGCCTATCAGAGGTGCTAGTCAGTAAGTTAGTCAGAATCCGCTAAACATCGCTGAAAAAGCACAAGGTTTTGTTCAACGCAAGCCACACGCTAGCGAATCCTTTCACTATAACCAACAAATTGTAAACAATGAAATGAGAGATTCATTGTACAATTAAAGGTGCTGTATGTAACTTTTTCACTCTACTAAAGCATAAACATAACACAATATGTTTGCAGATATTAAGGAAACATGCTAAGTTCACATACTCGTTTATCTGAAAAACACTTCTACAGCCAGTTATTTTACTTTGAAATTTTACAGGCTGGAATGTTTGTTATTGGTTTGGTCTGTGATACTGCACGTTGCCAGTTTGCCAATTTTCATTGTCCATTGTGCTCGTTCCTGTTGCGTGTGCTCAAACTGGCAACCCGAGTGAGCGCCGTCCAGTCTGAGGAGCAGGTGACGGGAGAAACGACAATCTCCGATATTTTGAATTTGACTGTATTACCTATTTAGACCACTAGTTGTCATTCTTACATACTGCACCTTTAAGACAGCTTTAATTATAACGGAAGTTTTTCCAAGAGAGCAGAATTCAGTGAGCTTGCGCTTTAGTGGTTATAAAGGAAGGGCTCTTCTCTTTGCTTTCTGTTTATTACCCTTCCACATTCTAAATACAAGTTTTAAGTACACTGCAAGTTTCTTGATTGTCAATTAAAGGGATACTTCACCTCTGGGAAGATGAATGTGTATTTAAAATAGGTCATTTAAGTAGAAGAAATGTGAAGAAATTTTTGAATTTGGAGCTTTCTAGACTGAGAAAAGCCAGAAAATGTATTTTTGGCTTATGTGGATGAAAGACAACAACTCCCAGAATGCACTTGCTTCGCTGCCTTAGGAGGCCACGCCTACCGGTAAGAGTGCGCAGTTGAAAACAACAAGGCTTAGCCTACGTGATGAGTTTGCCAGGGATCTCTAGAGATCGCCCAAAATGTCCGGGATTCGGCTTTTGCGTTCTACAGTCGCCATTCATCATGTTTACCGTGGCGAGCAGGACGAGGCTGACGGCCGCGGGAGAACGGCGCGAGGCCGATGGCGTCATTACTGTGACGCGCCGGGTCTCGCATCTCTCACGGAGGTGCGGGAATTTTCTTAGCAAGGGTAAAACGCACATCAAACGATCACTTGTTTAGCGTTCATGTAAACACTACATTCAGATTCACCAATCGGAATGAATTCAGTTAGATTGAAACAAAAGGTGAGCTGCATGTAAACAATGAATGGCGACTGCAGAACGCAAAAGCTGAATCCCGGACATTTTGAACGATCTCGCCCGCTGGACAAGTCCGGGAAAAGGAGGATGGTTTTCCCTACTTACTCAGCTTTCTCCTACTATTCAGCTTTCTCCACAGAACAAGAGCCTGCAAGCTTAGCTTCCAAAGAAAGACGGCTGACACTGTGTACATTCTGTGAGTGAGATCCCACCTCCTATGGGCGGGCTGAAAACATGCGGAACAACGCCATCTACTGGCTGTAGTCTTTAGCCTCTGGCCAGAAAATCCTCCGATGACGCAAAATGACGATTTTTGCGTCATCGGAGGATTTTTTCCAGACAAAAAATACATAAATCTCTCCTCTCAGGGGGATATGAGGGTGGAAAGTACGGTAATTCGAAAATACTACAGGTTTTCTACTAATACAAAGCTTAATGCTAAATCCTGAAGTAACCCTTTAAGAAATTAGTTCAGTTAATTCAATTAGTTCAACAGTTTTTTCTCTGGTACCGAAATTTATTCTTTTGATGGCAACGTTTAATTTTAGCAGACTGTAGTCTTCATAGTCACATGATCCTTCAGAAATCATTCTAATGTACTGATTTGGTGCTCAAGATGTAACGACACACCAACACAGAAGATGATGAACCTAGGAGTTTATTGAGAAGCGTGAGGTATACAAGTCCTTTACACAGTCTTTCAACAGATCGGGTAACATACACAGAGCACACAGTATTCATAGGTCAATCTTTCTCAAACAGGAACTTCATAAATACCGGTCAACAAAACTTTATCCACAGGAAACATCTTCAAAATCCACAAAACAAAGCACAGGTAAGCAATTTGGGTAATATCCAAAACACAGTTTGAGTCACTTATCTCATAAACACAGGGAAGATAGTCCAAAACAGCTAACAAAAAACTCTTGTCTATATAACAAACAACAAGGCCAGACAATGACCGAGTGCAAGTGAACAGTTTAATTACAAGTCCAAACGAGAAGGTGATTAGCTATAGGTGTGTTTGATCAGAGTGAGAGTGGGTGATCACCCCCTATTCCCTAATTCACTATTCCCTACATTACTCCACCAATATAGTTCACCTGAAGGAGTGAATGAAAATGAGTGTGTGAATCCAAATTTTGTTGTTTTTAAACCTGCAGATGGATGGATGGATGGATATTTTTTGGATTTATAACCTAACAAACCCTCTTTCACACTATGTGGGTGGTTAAACCCTCCTGCTGTGTCATATTTTTGATGGTTACCAGAAAAGAATGACAGTCCTCCCAGAAAGGTCAGTTAAGTGCTAGAAAAAAAGAAACCAATGGAAGTAAATTCAGGATAAATCAGCGGGAGAGATTTCAAAGAGAGGATGAGAAAGGGCTGCTCTATCTCTGAACTCTTTCTTCTGTCCCCAGTGAATCATTCCTCCATGCGCACAGACTCTTGATGTTCCCTTTAGCCCGGAGTGACAGAGAAACACCTTACCTTGTAGCTTTCTCTCTCTCCTTTATATTCAGAATGACAGTGTGTTCGCCATCATTGATCAAAAGATCGCAGTTGCACTGAATTAAATGACTGACTCTACCTCACGGCTCATCAATTACTCATTTTAAAACGGAGCCAACTGCCTGCTTGTGAAAAGAAAGATAGCGATCACTTTTTCTTCCCAGAATAACAAGAAAAAATGCTGCATGGACAAAATTTAGGTGTCCCATGAATGTGTTTTCAAATGATCAGTAACAGCAGAATAAAAATTTAGATTTTCCAATTAATTGCGACCATCATTTTAACAATGAGATGATGATTTTTTTTAATGTCTGCTTTCTTTAAATTATAATAATAAAATAATAATCTTTGTAATAATTTTGTAACTTTTCTGCCTTACCAATGTCACCAAACCTGTAAAAAATAAAGTAAATTTTAATCATTTTATAGTCATAAAGCATGTTATGCATTAAAATATTCCCTAATGGATCTAAATGAATTTGAATCAGCTTGAAATCGGAAATCCGTGCAGATTCCCAGCCTTTGTACAAAAAAAAAAAAAATATATATTCTCTTAATTGAAATGCACAAGCATTACTGCTACTTGCATTAAGGAAACCAGAATACGGAAACCTACTGTGAGAGAGAGTACTGTGATCATTTTACCTGAAAAGATGAAATTGCTACAGAAAGAATTGGAAATTAACACTTTGGTCTCTAAGTAATTACATACCTCTTGTGCTTCTCTGATCAAAAATAGGATGTGAAGTTCTCGCTAATCCAATGCGCTTAGAGAAAATGATGTGCGGAAAGAGAGTGGTTGTGGAAGGTGGATAAACTTTCAGCATAATTTTGTGATTTTCTTTCTATCTGTTTCCAGCTTTTATTTCTTGCACTCGTGGGACAGATAAGAGGTGATTACTACTTGATTACCTTTTACAGCTCAAGTGCTTCTGCAAAGTGCAACTAGAGTATTTTAGAAGGTTTGTTGAAAGGATGCCGTAATTTTGCAATACATAGTGGAATTAGCCAACGTGTATTTAGCATCTATCTATCTATCTATCTATCTATCTATCTATCTATCTATCTATCTATCTATCTATCTATCTATCATTTGCTGTTTTTCTGAAACTAGTGATTGGATTATCTTCAAATATTTGTAGGTATTATCAACCATTTTTGTCGCAGTCAGGAGTCCTGCCTATAGGTGAACATGTGTACTTGCCAAGCCAGTTTTTTACCTTATTTATTGAAACAGCCTTGTAAATATTTTAGTTGGTTGTCTTAGGGGACTGAGAAATGAGAGAACAACTGACTTCTGTACACTCTTATCTTGAATTGTAACATTCATATTTTTAGCACCACCAGGCACATGGGCAGATGCTCGGGCCACACTGATCACTGATTAGCAGGAGAAATTAGCAGCGCTTTAAAACACAAGTCATAAGCCAGCCTGCCAGGACACGTCAGCGAGCTCTGACCACCATGTCAGTGTGTGTAAAGTCAGTGCAGTCTCAGCGCATGTAATACGCACCACAGCCTGGCTCCATGCACATAGGAAAAGCAGGCAATTAGAGCAATGCTGGTGACATATCCAACACGACAGCCAATGGGGGAGGGAGCAAGAAGAGGCAGAAATAAAAAACCCTCACCCCCTCCACAGAGCCCTCAGGCAGGGCTGCCCATGCCCACCCGGTCTCATTCTTCATTCCTGCCCTGACTTTCCATCATCTTTGTCATCATCATCATCATAATCAACTAATGAACCCGTTTCTCAGATTGACTGCTTGCCATATGTCACTGTTGATTTTAACGGTACATTTCTGGTGGCATTTTGATAAAGACATTTGAAAAGCACATTTTCGATCTCCCTGTCTTTTCAGTGTTGGAAAGGTCATACATTTAATTTCTGGGCTGGTTGGTACTTCATGATTCACAAAAGCGCCACAATCGACAAAACTGAGAAAATGAACTCACTTTATTTTTTTTAATTCTTTCTTTGTCAAAACACTTTCTTGTCTGCCAGTTTAATGTGCAGAGGAAAATGAAAGTGAGATTTGTGTGTGGAATTCAGTAATAATGAAATGCACTCACTGATAGCGCAATTTAATTGCAATTTATTTATTTTTATTTTATTTTATTATATTGTTTTAGTACCAGATCCACTAAAGGAATTATACAAACCAGCCCAAAATAGCAAAAAAGGCTCAACCGTTGGTTTAAATTTGGCTGACCATTTGCAGACAGTGAGGTGCGTTCTTGGAAACCTGTCCAGAAAGAGACATTCTGCTGACATTAGTAGCACAGAATTGACACATTTAATTAAGCACAAAAAAAATGAATGCTGGTGAAATGTGAATACAGAAGCAATGTTAGAGAAGAATTAAGGTTTAAACAACACGGTGGACAACACAGTAATTTGCGTTCTAATTTAAATCTTCACTATGAACTGTTCATAGATTTTCAGTAATTTTTAATATGAATAGTTTGTTTTCTTTATAAGGAAAATACACTGAATATTGTTTGAACTCCTCATAAAATGGTGCATATGTTTGCCATAATAATTCTTAAAGGTGCTCTAAGCGATGTCATGCTTTTTTTTAGGCCAAAAAGGGAAGTTAGCTAGAGGAGAGATGTCCTAGACAACGACAACCACTAACGTTAAAAATGTATATTTTTGAGATATGGCCAACAAACGACCAAAGAGACGACGATGAACAAATAACAAAGAATAGGGAAAAGGAGAAGGAACGCGAAGTCCCGAATTTACATCGGAAGAGCGTTCAAAAGATGGCGAGAACTCCGCCAACAAAAGGGCTTCCAATCCGACATTCAGGTGGCTCTGTTTTTGCTGGACAGGTGGGTAAATCCAGTTTGGTTTTTCTAAATGGTTCATGACTGTTTCAGGAAGCACGAAAGGGAGGGGGAGGGGAGGGGAGGGGATGAGGAGGAGGGAGGGGATGAGGAGGAGGGAGGGTCGAGCTAGCCTCCGTTTTGTTTGACAATACTTTGAACGTCAACAAGTAGTGACTTCACACAACATCGGCTTAGAGCACAGCACCTTTAAGGATTTAAATTAAGCTGTTCTTTACTTGTTAAAGCATTACAACAGAATAAAGATTACCTCACATCTCATCCACCGATCTCTAGAGACTCTTTTAGTGTACGTTTACACGACAACAATGTATTAAAAATGGAAAAGATTTTCCTTTGCGTTTTTCGTGTACAGACGACAACATTGTCAAAACGATCCCTGTCCACACAGATCCGCGAAAACTACTAAATCCGCTGTATTATTCATGTGAGGCTAGTAGCTGGCGATGTCACTTTGTGAAGTAACACTTTGCGCCTATAGAGTGATCACATAATATGCATGTGCAAGACTTCATCGTTTTCACAAATTTGCATTTTTGTAGTTTACACTGAGATGATAACAGCATAGTTTTCAAAAACGTGCACATTGAATCCCGTTTTCAAATGTTTGCGTTTTCAGGACTCCAAAACGCAGTCGTCGTTTAAATGAACAGCCAAAACGCATAAAATGTTTTCCATTTTTAGTTCTGTTAAATTCTGTTCATAAAGTAACATCCACTTCTTACAGCAAGTGAGAAGCCTCACTTAGGGTAATTATCATTTAAATAGACAGAAGGACTTTTGAAGATGATTCTCAGAATACATAATTTTTAATGTAAATAAGTCCTCGGCATTGCTCACTTACAAGTCAAGTCATATTGTTTATCTAGTGCTTTTTACAATACAGATTGTTTCAAAGCAGCTTTACAGAGATAACAGGAAATAATGCAACAAAGTTTGTTTGCAGAAGAAAATAGCATTACAGTCCATCTTAATTAAGTTCAGTGATGTTTCATTTTTGTTGTAAAAAAGTTATTAATTTAGTTAATAAGTTCTCCGCTCTGGAGAAAACCGCGATGTCATCGTTCAGTTCAGTTCTCATATAATGGTGTCAGTGCAGACAGATCAATAATATTGTTGAATATTAAATTAAATGTCCCCAACTAAGCAAGCCAAAAGCCAATAGCAACAAAGGTGAAAAAAAGCAACAAAGGCGACAGTGGCAAGGAACCAAAACTCCATCAGGTGGCAGAATGGAGAAAAAAACCTTGGGAGAAATCAGGCTCGGTCGGGGGCCAGTTCTCCTCTGGCCAACGAACGAACAGTGTATGATTATGATTCAGGCAGCATTATAGGTCAATACCATGTTTGCTTAGCCTCAATTGATCTACACATCTCAAATAAAACACACTGGCTATTTCCAAGCCGTATCCTGCCACCAGCAGAATAGATGCTAAGACTAGAGCTGTAGGCCTAGTTCTCAAGTGGTGGTTTCCAATCCAAAATGCATATTCATTTGGCCAGTAGCGAACCGTGACTCTTGAACCTTGGCCCTCTTACCCCCTTCCCTCGTCGGGAAAAAAGGAAACTTAGCCTAAAATCAGCCTAGCTTACTCTGACCTCTTCTGTAGTACTGCAAGTTACCTTTAACCCTTAAGAACCTGAAGCTAAAATAGGTGTTTTTCACATATTTTGATATTTTGACTATGCTGTTTTTTTAGCTTAATTTACCTTAACTGAACAGCTTTGGAGTCATTGGAATGGTTATATGACTTTTTTGGGGTTGAATGGTGGTCTTCTCGCACCCCCCTAGCACCTGTGAGTGGAAAAACCACCCTTGCAACTTTGGGCCGGCGGGCTCCGTGCGTTCACCGGCTTCTTTGAAAACAAATGCACATGACCAGAGGGAGAAGATGGGAGGTTTAAAAAGAAATGCCACAAGCAAACATCAGATTGAGCGCAAGAGTTATCACCAAAATTAAACAAAAAGTAATAAAATGCTAATCATCATTACAAAGAATTGATTCATCACCGATGTGTGCATTTCATTGGAATATGGTGACAACTAGCCACAAAACCAACAAAATTTTATGTAAGCACATCATGACAGCGCTCAGACCTAAGCACATTAAAGGGTCATTTCACCCGTGGAGACATGAATGTGTATTGAAAGTGGGTCATTTATGTAGAAGAAATGTGAAATTATTTTTGAATTTGGAGCTTTCTAGACTGAGAAAAGCCAGAAAATGTATTTTTGGCTTATGTGGATGAAAGACAACAACTCCCAGAATGCACTTGCTTCGCTGCCCTACAAGGCCACTCCCAAGCCACGCCTACCGGTAAGAGAGCGCAGTTTAAAACAACAAGGCAAGGCTAGGCTACGAGTGAGTCTCCGTGACGAGTTTGCCCAAAATGTCCGGGATTCGGCTTTTGCGTTCTACAGTCGCCATTCATCATGTTTACTGTGGCGAGCAGGACGAGGCTGAGGGGCGCGGGAGAACGGCGCGAGGCCGGTGGCGTGATTACTGACGACCGACACCTGTGAGGCACTGTTCTCGTATCTCGCACGGAGGAGCAGGTATTTTCTTAGCAATGGTAAAACACACATCAACCGATCACGCCACCGGCCTCGCGTCTTTCAACCGATCACGCCACCGGCCTCGCGTCTTTCAACCGATCACGCCACCGGCCTCGCGTCTTTCAACCGATCACGCCACCGGCCTCGCGTCTTTCTCCCGCGGCGCTAGCCTCGTCCTGCTCCCTGTATTACTGTGATTACTGATGAGCGCGCCTGTGAGATGCACCGGTCTCATGGGCTATCTCTCACGGAGGTGCGGGTATTTTCTTAGCAATGTTAAAACGCAAATCAACCGATTACTTGTTTAGCATTCATGTAAACATTACATTCAGATTCACCAATCGGGGTGAATTCAGTTAGATTGAAACAAAAGGTGAGCATGTAAACAATGGATGGCGACCGCAGAAAGCAAAAGCTGAATCCCGGACATTTTTGTCGATCTCGACGGCCGGACATGTCCGGGAAATAGAGTATGGTAACCCCTACTACTCAGCTTTCTTCGTCCCTGTTTTCTGCAGGTTTCTGCCGTTGAAATCAAACGCACTCGCACTGATCTGTGATAGGTCTGTTAGCGCATTAGGTCCAACCCCCTATGGGCGGGTTTGAAAGGGTGGATCTAGTGCTTGTAGTCTTAACAGAAATCCCCCCCTCTTACACTTCCTCCTACAATGACGCAAAATGACGATTTTTGCGTCATTGTAGGAGGAAGTGTAAAGAGGTAAATACAGATTTCTCTCGTCTCGGGGGAAAATGAAAAAATGTTGCATGACCATTCAATAGTATGACTGGGTTTCTAACAATGCAAAGCTTAATGCAAATGGGTGAAGTGTTCCTTTAACTATTATGCAGAATTACAGCAAATGTGCATGGTCGCTAAGTTAGTAAATTTACAGATTGACCAATAATTCGGCAAAATAACTGTTTTCTCAACTAAAGCTTAACATATAACACAGTTGCAGCGGCGGCCAGAATAAAATCAGTCACGTAACCTATTAGATTTTAAATAACTTTCCCAAACAGCAAACAATTCCAGCAGTAAAGCTTTTGCTTGTTGACTGATGCTGTCATGTAGTGGTATCGCTTATAATTGTTGGGGTTGAAATGTTTTAAAAGCTTTGGCTTTCTGCACCAAATTAAGATCTGATGTAGGTATTCCTTTGTCGATTAACTCCAGCTTTTCTTTTAAAGGTAATCTTGAAAACAGCGTGGATAATAAATGAGCAACAATGTCCTCCTTGTTAATGTTGCTTGTGGTTTCCACTGCGATAGTGCTTATCAGTGGGGTTTTTTTAGATCGAGTTAGTTAGTTAGCCCCATCCATTTTATTAGACTGATAAATCAACTTGCTGCTGTTTATGTATTTACAGTTTGATTTTAAGGACTTTTGTCCGATAAGCAAGTATTGTGCTGTGCTGTGTTGGGTTGCTATTGATGTTCAATGTAAAATCTGGCTACTTAAGCAAAGCTTTAGTATAGTTTCAGAGTCGGATTGATCTTGCTATTAAAGCTGGTTATTCAGCACAAGATGATGGATTTTAGCATCTTTCTGATTTTCTGCTCTACAGCTTTCCAAGTGAAAGTACAGGCACACCTGCTCTGGTTCTTTTGAAAGCAGGTCAAAAGCACCAGCTGCAGCGATGGAGGAACCTTGTACGTGTGATTAGAATCCAGCTTGATCATTGTTGAAAGTGCTCAGTCTGAATGGCAAAATACAATCAGAGCACTGAGGGAGATCAAAGAGCAAAGGGACAGGCAAGATGCCAATGTATAAAATTCTCTGGAAAAAAACTTCTCTTCCCAGCTAATATTTGTAAAGCTTATGAGCTGTAAAATTTGAGAGCATCAGTGGATGAGATGTGACGTCTCAACGATGCCTGGCTCCAGTAGCGGCTCCTGGCCGTAAATTTAAATAGGGCAGATTCTAAGCGCTGGTTTATGAAAAACATTTTGTAAGCTTTATATTCTAATTGCTGAACACATCAGACACACTTTTGGCAGAATTCTAATGTCCTTGCGTTATTCAGCCTGTGGGTGGCGCTCTAGTGATGATTTACATACTTTAGAACAAACGACAAATGCATAGAATGTCATCTTAGAATAGAGTGGTGCAGGTATGACATCCCTTTGTAAGCCAAAACACAGAAGCGAGTTAGCATTTTAGCACTTCCGGGTCCATCAGCCTGAAGTCAATGGGTTTTTTTAATGGGATTTTGGTTAAATGGCTGAAATAAAGCGGTTAAGGCGGTTGCTAACAAGTGGCTAAATGGAACTAAAGAGGCTGTTGTAGACATTGAACATCATCATGCCGAACTCAGTCCGCTTTTACAGCCTTGCCATGCTTATAATTGTGCTCTTATAAACTATTATAACACAAACATTTCAAAAGTTTTTAGATAAACTTAAAGAGTAGTAGAAAGCTTAGTGTTGGTGACATTGAAGTCGTGGGACCGTGGTAGTTCGTTTATAGATCTTTAGCTCTTCTGGCAATTGCATTTAGGCTTCAAAATTCATAAAACTTGTTCTCATCTGTGAAAATGATCTTGATAGACAAAACGTGTAAGTAACCTATCATAAACCACAGAGCTTGTTTTTTGTTTTGTTTTTTGATAATCCAAAAGCCTATTGAAAAACCCTATTGGGTTTTTGTCGAGGGAACCAGTGTGATGCTAACTGCCGGTTGGCCTTCAAAGTGATGTTATATCTGCTCCACTCTTGCATTAATGTAGTATTTATTGCTTCATGTTGTTTTAGAATGTTGCAAGTTGTGTAGTTATTCCAGTGAGGAAAACAAAGTCATGTCTTTTCTCAGAACAAACAGAAAACAAAGACAACAGAACTACTGAATATAAAGGCTATTCACATAAGCATGTTTAAACTAAAGGATCTATACTTTCATTCATTTGAAATGCTACTCCACATAGGAAGAACAGACATGCCAACTAGTTACCACCCTGATGCAGACACATAGCTGAGGCTGACTGAAATCGTCTTGGTCTGGAGCAAGATTTCCGTGAGGCAACGTGAAAATATGCATGGCAGTCAGAAATCTGCCCCAATGGCTCTCAATTAGAAGGCATTGCAGTTCCACTTTTCACCACAGACTTACATTGTTAAAATTGTGGGGCGCTGTAGAGCTGGGGAGGACTCTGAGACTGGCTGCCCCGCTTAGTATCATAAGACATGCCTGCCGAATCCATGTGCTAAATTTTTATATATCCTGATCTCTTTACGACTTAAAATAGTCTAGACAATCTGAAAAATATTTGTTGCAGTTTATTATTAATTAAGACTTTTATATCCAACAAAATATCATGCCAATTCCTAACTGTTTTATGCTACAGTTTTGGTGAACTGCGGGCTAATTCATACTATCTTGTTTGATTGTTTTCCTGCTTACAGCCCAATGACTTGTTTAGGGGTGGGGTTAGGGGCTGATCTTCATGTTTTCCAAATAGTTGTTCGTTTTTGTACAATTCACATCGTACCAATTCTAAATCCTATCCAACACAATGGCAATTCATAACTAACTTCCCCCATCTACTGTATGTAAAGCGCTTTGAGGTCTCAGAAAAAATGAAAGAATAAATGTAACAAATTATAACTATGCCACAATGACAATTCATAACTATTTTACATTTTGCAGAATTGGCAGCTAATTCTCATTACATTTTCATACGATTTGCTTTCACCTCACTGGCAGTTAAGTTTATGAATGGACCTTCTTACTTTTTTCTAAAAATCAGGCGTTTTCCTGCGTATTACATTGCACAAAATCATACAAAATGTCCACCTCAGAAAATATTTAGGTTTTCTTGTCATGGCTGCATTAGCAGAAGGCAATGAGGAAACTCGGGAAAAGGAAATGAGGAAATTAACGCAATGATGCAGACACATCAGATAAAGAAAGATAATAAATAATATAACAAGACAGGGAAGGCCTCAGAATATCAATTTGACAGAGTTGGAGTGATGCGGAGGAGGGTTTGCATTTGAGTTTGGTTAAATTTAACAGAACAGATGCAGAGCTTGATCCATTTAGCGTGGTTAATAATTAAAGCAAGGAATAAACTTGAGCCTGATGAAACCTGCTTATGTACACTCACCTAAAGGATTATTAGGAACACCATACTAATACTGTATTTGACCCCCTTTCGCCTTCAGAACTGCCTTAATTCTATGTGGCATTGATTCAACAAGGTGCTGAAAGCATTCTTTAGAAATGTTGGCCCATATTGATAGGATAGTATCTTGCAGTTGATGGAGATTTGTGGGATGCACATCCAGGGCACGAAGCTCCTGTTCCACCACATCCCAAAGATGCTCTATTGGGTTGAGATCTGGTGACTGTGGGGGCCATTTTAGTACAGTGAACTCATTGTCATTTTCAAGAAACCAATTTGAAATGATTCAAGCTTTGTGACATGGTGCATTATCCTGCTGGAAGTAGCCATCAGAGGATGGGTACATGGTGGTCATAAAGGGATGGACATGGTCAGAAACAATGCTCAGGTAGGCCGTGGCATTTCAACGATGCCCAATTGGCACTAAGGGGCCTAAAGTGTGCCAAGAAAACATCCCCCATACCATTACACCACCACCACCAGCCTGCACAGTGGTAACAAGGCATGATGGATCCATGTTCTCATTCTGTTTACGCCAAATTCTGACTCTACCATCTGAATGTCTCAACAGAAATCGAGACTCATCAGACCAGGCAACATTTTTCCAGTCTTCAACTGTCCAATTTTGGTGAGCTCGTGCAAATTGTAGCCTCTTTTTCCTATTTGTAGTGGAGATAAGTGGTACCCGGTGGGGTCTTCTGCTGTTGTAGCCCATCCGCCTCAAGGTTGTGCATGTTGTGGCTTCACAAATGCTTTGCTGCATACCTCAGTCAAAGTTGCTCTTCTATCAGCTTGAATCAGTCAGCCCATTCTCCTCTGACCTCTAGCATCAACAAGGCATTTTCGCCCACAGGACTGCCGCATACTGGATGTTTTTCCCTTTTCACACCATTCTTTGTAAACCCTAGAAATGGTTGTGGGTGAAAATCCCAGTAACTGAGCAGATTGTGAAATACTCAGACCGGCCCGTCTGGCACCAACAACCTTGCCACGCTCAAAATTGCTTAAATCACCTTTCTTTCCCATTCTGACATTCAGTTTGGAGTTCAGAAGATTGTCTTGACCAGGACCACACCCCTAAATGCATTGAAGCAACTGCCATGTGATTGGTTGATTAGATAATTGCATTAATGAGAAATTGAACTGTTGTTCCTAATAATCCTTTAGGTGAGTGTATACTCAATAAAGTCAAGTACAACACTGTAAATACACTAATACTGAAGTATCACATCTTTAGTTGTAATTGTTCTTTTTTTAAATATGACCTCAAGAGAAATGGTTTAAAAGAATAGAAACAAACAGATCTAATGAGAAAATTACGTTTTATTTTCCTTTGTGACTGATGAGCCACAAAATAATTAGATTGGCTCAAAGGGAAAGAAATGGCATTTTAGTCTTCACTTCACCACTGTTACTATTTTAGACCATTTCCTGGTCACATCTGAATTCATCCTATATGGACTGGCGCTAAACAGTCAACAGCAGATTACACACGTCAGCACTGGCCCAGATAACAGCCTCTGGCTAATGTAACTCCTTCAAAATGACCATGCTTTCATGTCCAAATTATGCCAGAGATCAAAAACTGTGTTATCTGCTGCACAGTTATTGGATTTTGTTACTAAAGAAGATTTATAATGCTTTTATCATTTCTATAAGGGATGTGTAATGGAAGCACCAAGACATAAGGTGAATTATTAAATTTAGATAATAAATAGGGCTGTACACTTAATCAAATCGCAATATGGACTAGTGTCTGTGAATATTAAACTGCAAAAAAGACCGCTATTTAAATATGAACACTGCATGTTCCCCTTCTGTCTGTTTGAATGGCACATTTTTTATTTTATTTTTTTGAAAATACGTTGATGTTTCAAGTTAAAAATAGTTTTAAACCACAGCCAAGGGGTGTAAAGAGGTCTGATTGATTGATTACACCCAGTGATTCTCCCACTGTGTGTGGTAATAGTGTGTAGAAAACCACAAGCTGAGGCAACACCAGCAGGACATAGATAGCTGCTAATGACAGAACTTCTGTGTCAGAAGCGAACTTCTGCAAGCAAACAGTGAACTGAAACCTACAGTTCTGTACCCTACAACCCCAGAGCTGCAAGATTTATCAGGGAGAAGAGAGAGGGAGAGAGTTGGTTTTGGATTGTTTTCTGTTCTGTTTCCTATGTTTGCATTAGTTTCTATGGTGATTCATTGTTTTATTTATTCTCTGCACCTGTTTCTCGTTTCCTTTGATTGGTCTGCCATTGTATTTACAGCCCTGTGTTTGTTACGGTCTTTGTCAGATCTCATCATTACATACAGTAGTAGTTGTTCTGTTTACATATCCAGAAATCTGAGAAGTGTTATTTTAAGTTTGATCCATCTATCCCTTTTTGTTCCATTGCAAAGTTTTTGAAATGACAATCTCTTTTTGTGTTGATTTGATTCTTGGCACTCTGTTCTTCTTTCTTGTTGTGCATGTGAAAATTGTGTGGTGTGTGTAAAAATGTACAATGTATGACAGTATAAAGGAGACAACATACAAAAACAACATACAAATTATATCCCAGTAAACCTATTATAAATATCCAGAGAGAGATTTGCGTGTGTGTTCTGTCTCTCTTTCTTATCTTTCTTACTCTCACTTATATCTTCTTATACTCTACTGTTTCTCAGAAGTTCTACTTTCTCCATATCATAGCACAGTCAGACTCTTCTGTCCTATGAAATCCAAGCCATCAGTTATTTATTTATTTATTTGTATTTCTGTCTATTAAATCTCTCAGTTCTAGTGTTTCTGCCTTCACGGTCTGTGTTGCTCTAAAGAATAGATCAAATGAGTCCACAGCGCCCCCTACTGCTCTATTAGTGAAGTGGTTCTACTTCTGTGTTGTTTGCCTTTGTGCTTTTGTGTTTGGTTGGTTGGTCTGAAACCTTTGCTGATGGGAAATAAAAAATACTGTTATGGTTTTGGTATCAAATCCATGGTATGGTAATAATTTGAGAATTGACATTGTAATACTGTGATATTTTATATAAAGATGATTAAGCCTGTTTTATTACATAAAAAAAACTCTTAGCAAGTCCAACAAATAGGCCTTGTTTTATTTAAGCAAAGTATAATTTATTCTTGTTTTCTTTTGATTTTGAATTGAAATATGACCTGGACGTGTTCTTGACAGGTTTCAAGCAATTATTAATTCATTGATTTGGGTTGAGTAGAACAGCAATCTATTGTTTTAACACAGAATAATTTTACACATTGCATAGCTATAGATGCACCCACCAGATGTCCCTCTTGTGTTTACGGCTTCAGTCTTTAACATGCCTGTCTGTGCTCTGCGTTATATTACATAATGCTGAACCCACTATGTGGCTACAGAGGAACAAAAGAAAAATATTACACAAAGAGAGACAAACAATAGAAATACAGGACCTATTCCATTCCTTACAAAATGTCTCACTCAATGTCTCACTCAATAAAAGCATAATTCTACATTCTGTATTAATGCAAAGGGGGGTGTTCGTAATAGATTACGCTCTCTATTTGAGAGCTTTTTTGCCTGAGCATAACCTCAGTAATGGAGACAGTATGATTATGATTCACCTTATGCAATGCAATAAAGGCTGATACATTTGCAGAGGAGCTTGTTATGGCTTAAAACTGTCTAGGAGTGTTGTGTGTTGTGAAAATTTGTAAAGGCAATTATAAATTGCATTTTTTTTGTTTCTCGCAGACTCTGTCCTTAAGACACAATATTGAAAATGTCTGATATAACACATATGCATTGCTAGTAGTTTTCTCATTGTCTTACAGCAGACATATTTGGCCCAGTCAGTTGTTATTATTATAAGTCAGGGAATCAGATATTGGACTTGCTTATTGAACTCTTTCATTCATCTTTCTGTTGACATGTTGCCGAGCAGAACCTGAATATTTGAATATGAATTTGTTAGGTTAGTATGCATTATCAAGCAGTCTGATGGGGGTTTGAGTCATTGTTTTATTTGATTTGCCTGTTTTTGTAACACGCCTTTCTACAGACATCTTCTGTATCATGTTAAATCAGGGAGAACATGGAGTCCACACAACATATATTTTCATATATTAGCCACTGTATCTGTCAACTGATTAAGATCATCTTAAAGCTAGTTCAATTTCTGCATCACTGTCAGTTTCAGGGTGATCTTTTATGTTTAACAGGACTTGTTTGTCGCAGCCTTTTACATCAATTTTGAAACAAGCTTGTCTTGACCAGTAAAAATACTTCTGCTGACCCGAGGGCATGACAATGTGAAGTCAGTTTTGATCGATTTAATGCATCCTTGCAGATAGATAGATTGCGAGAGTTCCTATAACATTTTCTAGAGTTAGTAAAGAATTATTTAGGTCATGTTGTTCAAAAACATTTGCCTAAATGCCATACATGTTTGGAGCTACATAAAGGGGAATTTTGCTTTTTATTTTTCTATTTGTCAACTATTCCTTTAATAGTATGAGGATAAGAAAAGCCACTGCAAACCATCAATAAACTCAGCAATGAGATTATAGGGATGCAGATATTTATGCCCACACGTTTGAGTTTAGGAGGGGCTTTGTGGGTACTGAAGTGTAGGAGGCTGATGTTGTATGTTTGATGTTTTGCATACTCATCCATATTACTCTCTCACAGTATCTCTCTCCTCTACCAACTCCCCCCTTTCTCTTCTCTTCACTATGTACATTAGTTATGCTTGAGTGAATATGCAATAAAGACTAGATGTTGGGTTTTTTTTTTTTTTATAAAAGTGTCAGTCTGAAGAAATCTGGACCCATGAGAATGAACTCCTCTATCCTGCACTGGTGCACGCATGTTCATGAATCGAGTTTGTTCTTTTATTTTCTGAGTAGTAAATAATAGATAAGCTGTCGTGACCAAGCGAGGCTTCCCTCCACCCACTCAAATAATGGTAGTTTCTGGTGTGCTTCCCAGCAAGCAGATCCACTTCACAATGCAGTGCACACACAATGCCCACACAGTTGGCAAATGACTGTCAAAATAAGAATGTTTTCCAAAACCCACATTTACATATGTATTCATTTACATTATGTTTTTTAAAGACTTCTTAAAAATCAAATAGCAGTGTTGTGGTTCCTTTTCAAGGAAACGCAATGCTGTGTCATGACGTTGATGCTATGAGAACGCCCCCATGTGTTACCGGTGTCTGAAGCCTATGTGACAACAATTGATTGGCAGAGTGCAGTTCTATGACGTCACATGGAGCGCCCGTAAGGGAACCCTGCATTAGACGCCATCAGCCTTTTTTGTCTTTAGGAGCTACTTGTCTAAAGTGTGTGCTTGTGAAGATATCGCCTGTCAATGTGAGCTTGGGACCAGTTTAGAGTGTGTGTATCACCCTCTTATGACGTTGATGCACACAAACTCGGGCGGGACTGCGGATAAACTGGTGGAAGAGTTTGACAAGGGAGTTCCCCTTTTTCATGCTTTCCCAGATAGCTCTATTACTATCATGGTGGCGAAGCCCCTTCGGTGGCTGATTCCACCTGAATCAAAGCATATTGTGTGAGGCATCTAGTTCTGAGGTTTTAGACTCAAAGAGAGTTAAGACGGATTTTATAAATAAACCACCTCCTCCTCTGCTCACATACAATTCTCTGAGCCTTTATTTCTCCTGTTTTTCGCTAGGAGACCCTTGCTTAACACTTCCATCCTGCAGGGGCTTAGGCATAGAGTTTGGACTAATGTCAAGAGAGTGGGATTGCAGTGAGATTGAGAAGACGAATGCAAGCCGTTTTTGGTCCAGAGCAATGCTGTTGTTTAGCTTGCTCCTCTAGGGCTAAGGTCCTGAATATGGACCAATATTAAGTGAGAGTGTGTGTCGCTGTGCGTTCTGCTTTCTTATATGGTCCAGAGTATTGCTCTTTTTCAGCAAGCTCCTCTGATAAGGTCTGCTTAGGGCTGTGAAAGATGTGGTCACATTGAGATGATGTGACCCCTTCCTGTTTTTGTGTCGGCTGCCCTCCCTCCAGCATAACTGGGGGCATTAAGCAAAATATGGGCGAAAACCAAGCGGCAACCTCTCTGTCTCTCTCTGAAACCAACACGGAAGTGAATTCAACGGCAATTCATCGACTGGCCGCTTGAGGCTGGGTGCAGAAGTGAGTCAAATCTGTATCTCCCCCATGTTAGCCCAACTTTACAGCAGAAAAAAAACATGTTTACAGCCTGGTGCAAAAAGTGGCTTTGGTCTATATAGCTTATTTTTCCCTTCATGACAACTGTGAGGGGGGTGAATTTTTTTTATAACTCATCCGTTTAAATTATATTGAGCCTTAAAATTTCTGCATAATTAAGGGTGTCCACTTTTGAATGACAGGTGGATTCCCGCTGCTGTGGTCATTAGTCATCATTAGCCGTTTGTCTGCTGTCTGTTAGCCGTCACATTACCTCAGCTCATTGTCTGACTGTAAAAATAAATAAATCCGGGAGTGACGTGCTACCAAGATGGCGACGGTCGGCCACGCCCACTTTAGGCTTCAAAAACGGTCTTCAGAAACCTACGGGTGACGTCACGGACACTACACCGTTACAGTCAATGGCAAAAACCAACACGGGAGTCTTTGTACTGTGCGGGTGAAGAAGTCTGGACATTACTGCATTCGCATCCCACTCTTTCACCGGTCCCTTCATTACGCTGATCCCTTAGTGCTGGGTGTTATGCTCCCTTAGTGAGGTGATTATGCATCCCACCTCCTCGCTTGTCAACTTTTCAGTACTTGAAGTACAGAGGAAACAATTACGTGCTTCCTGTATACTCAAATCTATATGGCTAATGGGTACAGAGTCCCCTGTAGTGAATCAAGAATGGGCCGGTACAGGTTAGGAAGTCTGGGCAAGTACCACGATTTGCATCCTACTCCTTATCTGTTGCTCCTCTAGTTTGGACTTGGAGGGGATATTATGATTATGATTATGATGATGTTGGGCAGTTATGGGATTTCCCTAGTAAGCTCTGCTCCCAGGAGCAGATAAGAGCATTGAGCTTCGGGATTTCACTAGCTAGGCCGCTAGCTCTTCTAGGAATTAAGGGCATCGTTTCGTCCGCCTGAATGGACTTTGACACATTTATGTTTCCCGGTTTTTGTCCTTTGAGTTGTTAGTGCTATAGCTCTCTATGATTGTGCATTAGGCACTTTTTCAGCATGGTGAAGTGGGTATTAACTAGGGGTGGGAATCTTTTGATACCTCATGATTAGATTAAAATCGATTATTGAGGTCACGATACGATTCTTGATTTTGAATCCAATTTCGATTTGATATATGCATAGATTTGATTCTAGTTTACTGTTTTATGTTACTTTTTCCTATTTGACTGCAGTAGACAAAAAAAAAAAAAAAAAAAAGTGAACCTTGAAATTTATTTTGTTTTTCTTTCCATTTTAGTTAAACCCAATATTATTATTAAGCTTATGACAATCACATTATAAACAATAGGACAAATACAATAGAAAAAATATACATACATAAATATTAATAATGACATAAATAAAGAATAATTTATAATATATAAATAAACTTTAAGTTTTTCAGGTATAGTAGCCTAGGTTTATTTATCATGTAGTAAGAATGTGGCGAGGTGGGCGTGGTTTAGCGAGGTCTGCACTGAGAGAGAGAGCTGGGAGACGAGCAGTGAGTAAGTAGGTCAAGTGCATAATGACAAACACCTGTGTCTCGTTGCAGTAATTGGCGCAGAGAGATCACATAAAGCCACTGAGGAATGGTGGCTGTGTAAGAGAGAGAGAGAGACTGACGGAGGACTTGTGGGTGTTGGGATTGCTGAGGAAAGCCTTGAAAGCTGAAAAAGAATATTATATTCTGTTATTGGAGAAGAGTTTATCTGTAGCGCAGTGTGCGCACGGTTTTTGATTTTGAGAAATAATAAAGAACCCACTATCCTCAGTACGCCGACCCTGTCTTCTTCCTTCTGTCCTACGAACATTGCTACACTGGTGCCGAAACCCGGGAGGGAAGAAGAGTGCCGCTGCCATCATGCAGACTCCGTCAGCCTCACCATTTGCAGACATCAAACAATCGTCACGGAACTCCACCAAGAACACCACAAAGCATTGCTGGACATGCGGGAGGACCAGGAGCGCTGCTTCCAAACCCTTGTCCAGGCGCTGTTCCGGAGCTGGGTTGACCGGGAGGTTCGGACCGAGAGTCGAACAGCAGCCGCTGCACCGGGCCCACCCACGCACCTGCCTCTCACGAAAATGGGGCCCCAGGATGACCCGGAGGCATTCCTGGACTTGTTCGAGAGGTCGGCCGAGGCCTGTGGGTGGGCTCAAAATCACTGGCCAGTGCGTCTCATTCCCCTGCTGATGGGGGAGCCGCAGAGAGCGGCCCAGCAGTTACCGGTCCAGAATCTCCTGGTCTACCAAGACCTGAAGAGAGCCATCCTCCAGCGGGTCGACCTCACCCCTGAACAACATCGCCAGCGGTTCAGGTCGCTGGAGCTGGGTGAGAGTGGCCGGCCCTTTGTGATGGCTCCGCAGCTCCAGGACGCATGCCACAGATGGCTGGTGGTCGAGGGAAGCGACGTAGCCCAGATCGTCGACCAGGTGGTACTGGAGCAGTTCATTGCCCGACTGCCAAAGAAGACAGCGCAGTGGGTCCAGTGCCACCGTCCCACGTCGCTGGACTCGGCCATCCAATTGGAGGAGGACCAGATGGTGGCGTGCCCCGGGGTTGGTGAACCCCTCCCTTCTCTACCTTCGGTCTCTCACTCAGTGCAGACCTTGCTGAACCACACCCACCTCGCCACAAAAAATACTACAGAAACTGAAAAATCAAATGCAAAAATAAAACACTGTTATTGTCTTAACTGTATGAATTAAAAATAAAATTGATTTATATTACAGATACAAAAGTTATTCAGTCAAATTCAGTGAGTTTCTTATTAACATTAATGAAACAGAGGCCACTGTCCCTTTAAGAATGAATGCACGAATGTGATCTACTGTTACACATACAAATTTTCTCCTAACCGTTTACGTAGTATTAACATTTCCATAGCATCGATGTGGTTTCTTTGTTCCTAGTTTCCTGTTTTAAAATGCAATATGTCAACAAAGAAAGGTTTTTTTTTTTTGCTGGCCTGGTCAGGCCTCTAGTTTCACCGCCATAATTTTCACTCATAAAAAATAATTATCAATTTTAAATATATATATATATATATACAGTTGTGGTCAGAATTAATGGCACCCCTGGTAAATATAATCAAAAATGGCTGTAAAAAATAAATCTGCATTGTTTATCCTTTTGATCTTTCATTCAAAAAATTCGCAAAAACCAAACCTTTCATTGAAGTAAAATAATTGAAAGTGGGGGTAAATCACATTATGAAATAAATGCTTTTCTCCAAAAAACGCTGGCCATAATTATTGGCTCCCTGTTATTAAATACTTCTTGCAACCTCCTTTTGCCAAGATAACAGCTCTGAGTTTTCTTCTATAATGAGTTTGAGAACAACTGACAAATTCCTCCATACAGAATCTCTCCAGTTCCTTCAGATTCTGAAGTTCATGTTGGCGCTTCTTCTCCTCAGTTCACCCCACTCATTTTCTATAGGGTCCAGTTTAGGGGACTGGGACAGTCATGGCAGAAGCTTCATTTTGTGCTCAGTTACCCATTTTTATGTTGATTTTGATGTTTGTTTTGGACCATTGTTCTGATGGAAGATCCAACCATGGCCCATTATAAGATTTCTAGCAGAGGCCGTCAGGTTTTGATTTTTTATCTGTTGGTGTTTGCAAAAATCCATAATACCATGTATCTGAACAAGATGTCCAGGACCTCCAGCAAAAAAATAGGCCCGCAACATATAAGATCCAGCAGTGTATTTAACCGTAGGCATGGGGTACTTTTTATCCCTGTTCTGCATCTATCTACACATCTGGTGGGTTTGCTGCCAAAAAGCCTTTTTTTTTGTTGTTTCATTTGACCACAGAATCTGGTCCCTTTTGAAGTTCCAGTCATGTCTGAGAACTGAATATGCTGGAGTTTATTTTTGGAGGAGCGAGGAGGATTTTTCTTAATACCCTCCTAAACAAAATGTGGTGATGGTTGTTTGATATATTTTTTTAGGCTTTCTGACCCCCAAGTAATCTCTGCAATTATCCATCTGTGATCCTTGGAGAGTCTTTGGCCACTCAAACTTTCAAGACAATATAGACACACGTCCTCTTCCTGGCAGATTCGTAACATCTTTAATTGATTGGAACTTCTTAATTATTGCCCTGATGGTCAAAATGGGGATTTTTTAATTCTTTAGCTATTTTCTTACAGCCACTTTCTATTTTGTGATGCTCAAACTATATTCTTTGGTTTTACTCATTGCGATTTACTCATCCATTTTACTCATGGATGATTAAGGGCATTTGGCCTTTGTGTTTCCTCATATTTAAACTCATGTGAAACAAGAAGTTATAGCTAGCTAGACAATTTCATGTTCCTAGTCACCCTGGTGTGCTAAAAAAAAGTAAATATTAATGGGAATATACTTCAGAGATATTTTACTTGTAAAACATTCTAGGGGTGTCAATAATTGTGGCCAACGTGTTTTGGAGAAAAACATTTATTTCATAATGTGATTTCCCCCCACTTTCAATTATTTTACTTCAATGAAAGGTTAGATTTTAGCAACATTTTTTGAATGAAAGATCAAAAGGATAAACAATGTAAAATAAACAATTTATTTTTTACAGCTAATATATATATATCATACATACAGTATATACATACATATATATATATATATATATATATATACATATTAGTGTGTGTGTGTGTGTGTGTGTGTGTGTGTGTGTGTGTGTGTGTGTGTGTGTGTGTGTGTGTGTGTGTGTGTGTGTGTGTGTGTGTTTCATCAAATGCTAAATTTCCTTAGAATGTAAATTTGCAATAATATCTGGTAAATGGTGCATATGGCAGAATTTTCCTTTAATCGACTTATTCTTACTGATTTACTAATGTTTTTTTTTATAAATAGTTGTACATCATTTTTAGTTTACAATCATAAATATATATATATATATATATATATATATATATATATATATATATATATATATATATATATATATATATATATATATATATATTTATAATTTTTAGTCAAGCATCATGGAGACGAAATACTGCAAGCAAGTGTGCATATTTAGATAAAAGCAGTGATGAATCTGTGATGAATGAAAGGAAGGAAGGAAGGAAGGAAGGAAGGAAGGAAGGAAGGAAGGAAGGAAGGAAGGAAGGAAGGAAGGAAGGAAGGAAGGAAGGAAGGAAGGTTAAAATACTGATGCTGTCACTATATGTGTCCATAAACCCTCATTTCAACTCACACTCATCAAATTTCATATAAAGATGCTAATAATTAAAACATAGCTAGAAGGCAGTAACTTTATATGATTTAGATTCTTTTTAAGCTGATCGTTTATGGTCATTAACTGGTACAAATTGTCCAGACGGTTGATTAGCTGGACTTCCATCTGGTGGACCTAGTTTCAACCATTTTGATCAACTGATTAATAAAGGTTTCAAAAGGGGGTTTTCACATGGTTACCATAGAAGAACCATTTTTGTTTCCACAAAGAACCTTTAAGGCAACCGTTCTTAAAATAACCATTTTTTTCTTGGTTTGAAGGACATTTTAAAAATCTTTATCTAATAAAGAACCTTTTGTGCATTGGAAGGGTTCCATGGATGGCAAAGGTTCTTCATGGAACCATCAATGCAAATAAAGAACCTTTATTTCTAAGAGTGTAGAGCTTATAAACTCAAATGGACCAGTAAAAAACAGCTTCTGTGTTCCAAAACCAGCTTGACCATCTTAAAGATTAAGTGTCAAAGCACTGGAGTGGCATAAATCTGTTTTATTTGACTGATGTTACTGGGGCTGAAGGTTATTTTAAATCGTCATTATTTTTAAAGTTCTTTTATTTATTTATTTATTAATTATTCTGTTTGTGTACAATGGTTCAGAAATTACAAGCTTCACCTTTAAAGCCATGTCTCTAATGCACTGAACTCTGATACAATGTCAAGACCATCATTCATGAAATGTATTGCAGAATGTCAAAATGAGAGTGCCTAATAAAATCATCCTTCCATGACGCTATCTGCAGTATTTTTCATGTGGAGGCCTAAGTGACACGTGACCTTTGTGACTCATGATGGATCACAGGTATATATTCCACTCCAGAGATCCTGTTCTGGTTTCTGTCATGATATTCCATGTTCGTTTTAAATCATTTGTAGTCATTCAACTTTAAACACAGCCTAGCTGTGATGAAAGCAGGAGTGGAAAATGTTCAGGAACCCAGTACATAAAACAGGAGAAAGAGGAGGAAGGTAAATGGGAAGGTTAGAGTCTTGGAGGAGTCTCTCTTGTTCCAGTTAAAGTCAGGATTAAATCTTCTTTTAGGGTTCTGGAAGGTGAATAATTTCTCACAGAAGGAAGGGAACACTCACACACTCTCTCCTGATCTCTTTCTCTTCCCAGTTCTGAAGGTTTGAATGGGAATTTCCTGTCTCCTGTTGTTGTCCCTCTGAAGTGTTTCAAACACAGCTCGGAATGAGGCAGATATGCCTGTCATTCAGGGTCAACTATGTATATATATATATATAATATATATATACACTGTATATATATATAAAAAATTATTATTATTATTATTATTTATTTATTTATTTTTAGTTTGGGCAGGTTGTAGGGCTGCTCGATTTTGGCAAAAATCATAATCATGATTATATTGGTCAATATTGAAATCCGACTGTGTTTATGAGAATACTTGGCACATGAGAATCTTTGTGTGTAGGCGATTTGACCGTTTAGCCGTGTATCCGAAGCCCACATGTACTTCGCATATATGCGTTCAGCTCAGTCTCGGAGCGCACACAGAAAGCCGCCTGGGGAACAGTGTCTATTTTGCTTCTTAATGTGCTTTTATTAAAACGGTTTAATATCAAGCACGTCCTCAGGTTTAGCAACAGTTAATTGCATTTTACAACACTCACTTATTTGGCTGATATGGGCTGCGTTTCCCGAAACCTTCTTAACGCTATATCATTCTTAAGTTACACCTTAAGCTGTACCTTATCGTTAATACGTGTTTCCCGAAACGTTCTTAGTTAAGTATACCTTCTGTAAGTCATACGTTCGGAAGGTTGGTCTGGACCACTCTTAGCTTTACCTTATCACTGTTGCAGTTCTATACGAATATAATTCTGAAGTTTTAATACACCTACAGTGTTCAGTTAGGCTAATTCCAGTGTTTTCATGCAAAGAATTAAATTGTCATTACACTGATTGTTGTTAGATTTTTTATTATATTATCAAAAGGTACATCAGCTGGCAAACCATTTAATAAACCAATATCCTTCTAAATGGTCTCTTCAATTTTACAGAAAAATAAAATAATGTTAAGTCAAATTAAATAGTCAAAGCCCACTTGCACTGGACGTGCTGGTTTGGGCTTCATCAGCAGCTGTTGCCATTTCCTCATCTCAGATATGAAAAACCTGCGATACAGCAACTACGCCTGCTAATGCACTCACATTCGCTTAAAGTAGCCTTGTTGACAAGTTTTGGTGAGTAAAAGCAAAACGCTTAAGATGTACATTCAATGCCCTGTAGATGGCGCTATCACTTACTTTGTAGCAGAAATAAACTGCTGCAAAATAAGTTACAGTAGGTGCCATGCCAAAAATGTAACAATTAATGGCATTGCTCATCACAAATCTGTTGGAGTAAATAGTATGTAGAGTAGACTAGAGAGTAAAATTGACTGATACTCTGATACAAAGTAGCCAAAAAAAGATACTTAAGTACAGTAACTAATTATATTTACTCAAATACTTTACACCACTGTAATGGCAAAAATGCTAAGTGATAGTGTGACAATTATTCCCACTTTATCCTATATGCATTTCTTGTGACCTCAATTAATTCATTAAATAATATAAATAAATATATATATGAAATATATATATAATATGAATTATATCAAATAAAAAAAAAACTTGATACATTTGGAAATAAAAGCAGTATTTTAAAGAAATGTATTGTTATTATAATTATTATTTTAAGTTAAATTGAAAACTATTATTAATAGTATTTTATTTTCTGTTCGGTTAACAAATTGTATTTGTGTTTATGGCAATGTTGTTTTCTTTTTGTAATTATTATATTATTATTATAATTTGAAAAATATTACAAATTAAAATAATTCAGTAATAAAAATATGTTAAAAAAAATATGTATTATAATCATTATATATAATCATTATTCATTGTTTCAATTTGAAATTTTTCAAATTTTCCAGTTTTATATTCCAAAGGGTTCGTGTGTTTGTTGTGTATAGGCTATGTCTCAATTTGTTTTAATTGATGTCTCTTTCTCGTGGTTAAACATATGACTTTGGTCTTACATTTACATTAGTGAAGATAAAGAAGGTTAACATGCTAGTACAGCGACGCAGCTGGCAGAATCAACATCATTGCAGAGGTGTATATACCTAAGCTTTTAAAACTCCGGTGCAAATCTGTATAGGGCAGAAGAAATGAACTGCAGCACTGTGACTGTCCCGCGTGGAGCATGTAGGCTATACCGCAGAGTGTTTAGTGGGAGGGGAGAGCAGAGATCAGGGGTAACGTTAGAGGAGGCGCACGATACATCGAGAGCAGTTCGGAAACAATCAGCTTTAGGGATGTAGTCGATGCGGCTTGAGCTCCGTCTGTCCGAGCTCGTCAATATGAAGAAACATTCGGCCCGGGTCGCGCCGCTGTCCGCCTGTAACAGTCCGGTGCTCACCCTGACCAAAGTGAGAGGTACGTGCGCAACGGGCTCCGTCCGCAACACGATTCGAGATTTAACCTCATTCTGTTCGGCGGTCTGCTTTCTTTCATGTCTTAAGGCGCAGTTAAGTGTGCTTGGATTCTATAGTCTTTGTAATTTAAATCGAACTGTAGCGCATCCGCAAAATAAGCTAATTATACGGAGGAACACCTAATGTCTCCTTTGGCTTTACGCATCACAGTGCAGATGTTTGGCTGTTCTCTGCGCTATTTATGGTCAGAATATAAACAGATTATTGTCGAGGTTAAAAATACATCAAATACAATACATTTGCATTCATTCAAATCCTAAAGACATGCCTATATGTTTTTTTTTGTGTGTGTGTGTCATAATTTGGCATCAATCCTTATCTGATCATATACAAGAACCATGTCAAATTTTGTGGAATTATGATTATGATGTCTTCCAAATTATGATAGAAATTCCTTTAGAAATTTTTGCATGGATTTAAAAGAGGAAGATATGCTGATTATCTCGTATTTTCATCGAACGATTCATTCCTTTTGTCCAGAAGATGATGCAAAAAGTGCATCTGCTTGTTATTGCAGACAGAAACTTAAAAGAAACACTTAAAGCTTTTGGCAAAGCTTTTGACAGTTAAATTACTGGAGAACTGCAGATTATGTTTTACTTGTTGTTATATATAAGCACTCAGTCATTAATATGCCAGCTGCCAGAAATGATATCGTGAGGCAATTTGGTAACTATATTGTTGACATGAATAATAATAGTATTTTAAATCATACTTTTTATTTATCACTTGCAATTTTATAATACTGTAGCATTTCTGTGCATATAATACTATTGTTATTATTGATCACAATAACACCAGGCTGAGTACATGTCCCATACTTTCCCATTTCCATGATGTATGAACCCTGTACATGCTCTTTCCCCTGAAGCTGAGTGGTTGTGTGGTTTTGTTTACGTCTAATATAGTGAATGAAGTGGGATGTTAAACACTCAATGGTCTTTGGTTTCAGCTCTGGCTCAGACCCAAGGGTCTACTCATACTGTTGCAGTGGTTTAGGCCTGCCTGCAGACAAATTCTGGCAGCTTCTATGATTACTAAAAGGTTGATGTTGGCAGTTCAGAGATCTGGTGGGCCTTGTGGGCTTTCTTTGAGGTGAGGTACAGAATATTGAATGTGAGACTGAAATGAGTCATTTTTAAGATGTCAACACACTTTCTCACATACTGTGCAAAGACAATTTCAAGTAAACCATTTCCAGGTTGATTTCCCCCAAAATGAAATAAAATGAAAATAGTAGCTATCAGTTTTAGGCTGCTTGTTAAACAATCACATTTCCACGCACTCAATGCGAAATAGAGTTATACAGCGTTTAGTTATCAGCCTACTTATAAGTGCTGAGATTCATTTCAGCTCACACGTTGAGCCAGATGAATCTGTAAACCCGAACCATTCCTCCGTCAGGCGGTAAGTCTAATGCAGGGTGGCAGAAGTAAGAGGCTGTAATAAACCTGCAGTGAGTCATTACACTGATGTGACTCACGCGCCTTCACTGCCAAACTCTTTCTGTTCAGATCTTGGCTTTTTGTAAGAACTCTGCGTCCCTGTTTGGAAGCCAGGCCGTTTTTTTATTTTTTATTATTGGTACATAACCAACTCTTTAATTGAAGCGTTTTAATCAAATATATTTCACACCAGTCAGCCGTGGCACAAAACAACTATGTTGCTGTGAGTTTTTTTATGTCTTTCTGACATCAATCAGTTTGATTCAGAGCTTCAGTCTAAGAATAACTTGTGCATGTTGCTCGTGATATGTTTGGGTTTGGATACACGTCATCCAGACTAAGAGGCGTTTTGCGTGAGTGGAAATGGGTGCTTATGTTTCTTGTTTAGCGCACTAGAGGGGGGGAGAAATCTCATACAAACGTCATTTCAAACATGTAGATTTCTTATATGGATTACAGAACAAAGATATTCAGGAAGTCTTGAATTTTATATTAATATATATTAACCATTTGGCACGTACAGTCCCTGAAGTTTGGACAGTTTGGAAATAAGAAAAAGGATTGGATGAAGTCGTGTTATGCTTCCGTCAGCTCGCTTTCTGATTTGATGTTTCGTTGCACATCACAATCTACATTTGTCCATTAATATCCATTTTTGTGAACTTTTAGTTCATGTTTCCATAGTTTCTATTTTCTCGCTCATCATTGGTTACCAAGGTTTTTAATTGGTTACTCACACCTGTTTCATTTTAGTTCATTAGCTTGTGTATATATTCCCCTGATTTTCAGTTGTTCATTGTCTGGTGTTGTCTACTTTGTACTTTGAGGTTAGCGTGTTTTTGTTTTGTTTAATAAAGTGACTGCTACATTTAGATCCGCTGTGCCTCACATCGTCTTCTTCATCTGATCAAAAATGCTTTGTATTGATGAGTTTCGGCACACTTGTCTCAGTGTTTACGGACTGAGCTGGATTAGTATTGTATACTTAAGTCGAAAGCGGCAAGTTAACTGTCAGATTCTGGGCACTTCACACTGTCAGGACATTAGTGTGGAAAGCTGTGTCTGGGGAGACACCGGCAGCACTAGCTCATCAATTAGATTCAGCAGGGGACTTACGCTCTATCTATTATGTATTGATCTAGAACAAGAACGCTGGCGTGCCTCCAGTCTGTAAAACTGCAGTCTTTCTTCAGGATTTATAGGCTGTTGTGGAGGAGACAGAGAGGTGGTTGGACTCTGTTCAGTTTAGTCACTGAACAATGTTTGTATTTGATCAACAGAAAAGAGCCAATGACTCAACAATCCACTTAAACGTCTCCGATGCTCAATACTGCAGTGCACAGCCATACACACACACAGTGGGCGACTGGCAGGGATATGCTTTTCTCTGTCATGTCTGTGAGCCGTGAGCAGGGTCACAACAGAGTGTGACATCCCAGGCATCTGTTCTTCTAGCTCGACACTCCAGGGTTCACTGACCTGCAGCACCAAAACACACACACACAGTTCACAGCCACTTGTTTTCATAGACTTCTACTGACACAAACACAAACGTCCCGTCAGTACTTCTGACTACTGTATTTTCCAGCAGCATCATCATCATCCCCAGACTAATGTTGCCCATCAGATGCTGAAAAAATAAACCCACCAGAAATTACATTTCTGCATATAGATGGATATGATCTGACCATGATGAGAATGTTTAGACACAACCCCCCAGTTTCAGGGTTAAGCTATTCCCAGACTAAAATTTATATTTGAGCTGTTTTAACTGAAAGCAACTTGCACTCTTAAAATATGTCAGTGCCCTTGTTTTGTAAGGCATATTTCTATAAATATCCTAATTTAACTAAGGTTCTAATCCTGGCTTAATCTAAGCCCTGTCTGTGAAACCAGGCCTATATGTTTAAGTGAGTTGCTGTGTCTTGTAACATGATGCTGAATAATATATATTTTTTCTTTAATTGCATAGGAAGAGATTGTCTTCTTACTTTATAAATCTGGAACAGCACCACTGCGGACCATAAGCAACGAGTTTGAAAACATATGGGTGGTGTCAGCATAAATGATTAGTAATTTATGAGGGCCTTTATCATGCTACAGCACAACATCTGCCATTCTTAGCAGTTCTGGACGACTGGAATGCAGAGACTTTCACCAAGCTACTAATTTAGCAAGTACATTTTGTTGCATAATAAAGAGATTAATGATCAAAAGATTATTTGAAAATTAAAGATATATTTTAGGTAAAATGCAGGTTAAGCATCTGTGACATACTGTTGATTAACATGAAATATATTCTAAATATAATAAATGTTTTTAAAAGTAGTATGCTCACCCGGGATGCATTTATTTGATCAAAAATACAGCAAAACAATGATATTATATATCATTATATATAATTATGTATTATATATATATGATATATATATATATATATATATATAATGCGTTATTACAAGTATTTTAATTGCATTATTTATGGCTTGTAATGCACCTTATAATGCATTTTATGACCTTGTAAATAATTGTAATCAGGGCTGCGTTTCCCGATAACGTTGTCTCTTAGCGCGCTACGAAGACTCTTAAGGTATAACTTAACTTAAGGTATACCATTTCTAGGCGTGTTCCCCGAACCATACCTTAGGAAACTGCTTAAGATACAGTATACCTTCTTACGTGCGACGTCACCCGGTGCTGTCCGTGGCGATGCTGCTGAATTGGTTGATATCGATGGCTCGAGAATCAATTATTCTCTCGTGCAGGGGCTGCTTCACTGCATTATGTGAGAAAGCGGTGTTCTTTATAAAAGAAGAAATAGTTGAAATTGCATTTATTAGGACTCATGGGATATTATAAAACATAATCCAAACTATAATAGCCTAAAATAGCCTAGCCTACATATTTTTAAATTGTATCATACTGCTGCCATAATAAACATTTCAAATTTTTACATGCTTTCTTTTCTTTCCCATTTTTGTTCGCTGAGGTAGAGCTGCGATGAAATATTGTTCTTGTAAATACTTTCCAGCATTTCAGTAATAAAAGTGTACATCTTACGTACGGTGCTCGGCAGTGATCAAAAAGGATTAAAACAGTGGATTTTGAATCTCTTCTTGTAAACTCAGAGATGTGGAGACGGCAATTAAATTACCACATGACCTGTTTGTCAAAAAACAGTAGGTACTAATTTGGCCAGGGATTTTTACGCGGGTTGGGTGAGAAAAAACACGGATATTATGGATTTGGACGGCACTAAAATCACTGACTTACCTCTGTAAATGTTTAAAATACTGTACGAGCCCATGAGAAACAATTAGCGTCCGAATAGGCCTAGGACTTAACCGACAGTGGCCTATGCTTTCACTGGCCTTTAAAAGCGCTCTTTAATTAAAATTAATAATATATATAATAATATAATTAAAAATCTAACAACAATCAGTGTAATGACAATTTTATTCTTTGCATGAAAACACTTGAATTAGCCTAACTGAACACTGTCTGGGTGTATTAAAACTTCAGAATTATATTCGTATAGACCTGCAACAGTGATAAGGTAAAGCTAAGAGTGGTCCAGACCAACCTTCCGAACGTATGACTTACAGAAGGTTTCGGGAAACACGTATTATATAAGGTACAGGTGTAACTTAAGAACGACGTAGAGTTAAAGGGTAACTCTCGCCAAAATGCAACCTAGGGTCTTTTTGTTAATCTCCCCTAGGCAAACTTCCATTTAAAAGCAGAATTGGAATGGAAACGCCAGTTTTAAGTTTGACCGTATTTTCGTTTTCGGTCAAAATGCCTTTTGAATGGGAGTGCTTGGGGCACTTCTATGATAGCATCAAAAATCACTATTTTTAAAACACTAAGAAGGCTCGACACAAGCTCGAAGTATCACCAGGGGCTCTACACATGAACTCCAGCATTGAGAACATTGTTTGTGTACACAGAGTTTACTAAAAAGAAAGATTTTGAACAACTCACTGTAGCTGTGTCCGCCGGCATTTCGACAGTCAAAAATAGTCGAACTCCGAATGTGAATGAACTGACTCTGAATTTTAGTATTGCTTCTTATATGAGCATCCTTTTTCAAATACAAGGTCAATATTGATTTTCACTAACGACAAAACAACAAATTATCCATGAATTTATATGGAACTAAGCTTTAGGAGCTTTCCATCTTTACTCCCCTCCCTGTTACGTTGCATTCGGAGTTCGACTATTTTTGACTGTCGAAATGCCGGCGGACACAGCTACAGTGAGTTGATCAAAATCTTTTTTTTTTAGTAAACTCTGTGTACACAAACAATGTTCTCAATGCTTGAATTCATGTGTGGAGCCCCTGGTGATACGAGCAAAGTTTTTAAAAAAGCGACTTTTGATGCTATCATAGAAGTGCCCCAAGCACTCCCATTCAAAAGGCATTTTGACCGAAAACGAAAATACGGTCAAACTTAAAACTGGCGTTTCCATTCTAATTATGCTTTTAAACGAAAGTTTGCCTCGGGTAGATTAACAAAAAGACCCTAGGTTGCATTTTGGCGAGAGTTACCCTTTAAGAAGGTTTCAGGAAACGCAGCCCAATACATTATTATTCTGATCTATTCATTAAACAACCTGAAACAACTTTATGAAAAAATTTAATGCATCAAATATTACATTATGAATACCTTTATAATGCATTATACATGAAAGCTTAAGTGAAGTGTTGCCAAAATTCGTATCATTATCAATGTTGAAAGCAGTTGTGCTGCTTAATATTTTTGTGTAAACCGTGATACAATTTTTCAGGATACAAAAGAACATCTCTGGGTTATGTACTGTGTATAACCCAGTTCCCTGAGAAGGGAACGAGATGCAGATGTTCCCTCGAAAGGGAACCCATTAAAAATCCTGCTGAACATTTTCGAGTTGAACATAAAATCAATGAATCAATGAAAAATGAATCAATTGTTTTCTGTGATAACAGGCAACATGCCTCTAATTCTTTCAACAGATCTTAACTTGCATTTAACATGATAGGCTATATTCCTTCAAGGACATGTAGAGAAATCCACTAAAAGCCGTGCTGTTCCCGAATCCATGGGATGCTGCACTGCAGAGCTGTACCACTGTTACCCAGATGGCAACACGAACATATTTCATCTCTAACTGTTTGAAGTCATGCACTCACTGATGTCCCAGACACGCTCATGATGCCATTACAAAATAGCATGTACCTGCTCCGTATTGCGTGTGTGAGAGAGAAGGCTGTGCTCTTTCATGCTGGTTGAGCTCTGTGCAGAGTTGGCTCTACAAAGAACTGGCAGTTATCAGCAAGAGAGATCTGCACTGCAGAGACAAACAAGCCACGAAAGACTACGTAAAGCTCACAGGTGCGTTCAAAATAGGGCAAGAAAAGGTTTCTAGGTGTGTGTGTGCACAATTTAAGCTACGTCCAAACTGGATACATTTAAAAACACATCCGTTCTGTCCACATTGAGACAGTGTTTTTGTCCTGCTAAACATGGATAAACTGTGGATAGATTTGAAAATGCTGTTTTCACATTGTAGTGTAGAATGAGAATGAGAATGTAGTTTTTGAAACTGTGTTTGAACGCGATGATGCAGTTTTAGGGGCTATTTATACGACACCATTTTCAATTTAAAACTGAAAACTTTTTATGCGTTTTGGTCGTTCATTTACACGACAGCTGTGTTTTGGGGGCCTAAAAACGTGCAAAAAAAGTGCACGTTTTTGAAAACTGTGCCGTTATCATCTCAGTGTAAACTACAAAAACGTGAATTTGTGGAAACGGTGACATCATGCGTATTACGTGTCTATAGGCACAAAGTGTTTCTTTACAAAGTGGCATTGCCAACTACTGGCCTGGCATGTGTAATACAGTGTTTTTCATCTTTTTACTGGATCCGTGTGAACGGGATCATTTTGATAATGTTGTCGTCTGTACGCGAAAAACACGAAGGAAAAAATGTTTCCATTTTTAGTGCATCGTTGTCGTGTAAACGTAGCCTTAGGCACATTGTACTGATAGATATCTATGTTTTTACCAGTATATGTGCTAGGCTATATTATATGTAAAGCTAAAGATAATTGTTACTTTTTACAACCTTCCTATTACAGGTACATTACTGCAAAGATGACAAAAATGTACTCACAATTGCTGCCCTGCGGCAATTATTACGTTATTACGTTATACATGGAATGTCGATAGAGTGCGACCAGGTCACACAAGTAATTGGTGAGATATTTTGCAAAATAAAATAATCATGCCAGAACTGAAGAACAGCGTAATAACTTTATTATGTCTGGTGATCTTTTGTATCATGTCAGTGAGCTTTTATTAAGTTTTTTTGCATTTACAGTTAGATGATTTAATCATTTTCCGGCGTTTCAGCATGGACGAGAAACTTTTGGAAAACGCTTGAAAACGCTGGTATGGACAGGGAGCGTTTTGAAATGCAAACACCATTTTCAGTTGTATCCGAATTAATGTAGAAGTAGCCTTTCTGCACCGGACACGAAGGTTCAAAATCCATTTATTTTTACGTCAAAAATAGAACAGAACACCAGTTTACTGTCGGGGATTTGTCTTGTCAGGTCGCACTGCATGTCGTGTAGACAGTATTAGTGATTACAATGGGTTCAATTGTCTTTTGTCTAGTCGCATTGTGCCACTCGCATCTGGTACCCAGTCTTAGAGTCAGTTATAAGGCATATGTCACTTCAAAATGATGCATGAATGTATGAGCATGCATTGGCACATTATTATACTACAATAGGGAATCATAAGGATAATCATGAGCATCTGTTCTTTTACAAAAGGCTCATATTTCGTGGCAGTCACACTAAGCAATCATCTGACTTTATGACTTCCTCAAGATGGTTGCAGTTACCATTATTTTTCATCCAGCATTTTTAAGACTCGCCATTGTGGGCTGTAGACATATTTTGGCTAACGCAGGAAGTAGGGTGAAAGATGACTCATTAAATCTTAATATTTTTCCATTGCTTTTGGGTTCAGATTGTGTGCTCATTACACCAGCACCTACCAAATGTCATTCCCTGCCACTTCTTATTTTTTCCTTTTTTTTAAAGCTCACTATGTCACAGTATTTGCTGAGTCTGGGTCACAGAGGCTCTGATTCAAATCTGTCACGTCTTTGAGGCTGTACTTTTATGTCATTTTGTGACTGAGAGCCCTGACCGCCGCCCTCATTGCCGATGCACTTTGTCTGTGCTGCTCTTGACACGTCGATTCATTTTGTAATGCTTTTTGTGAGAAACACTCACTCGCCTGACTCAACATCAAGCCTCTGGCAGAGACCGATTTTAATCTTCCCTGTCAAAAAGAAGAACTGTTACTTGAAGCCATGAAATAAAACCCTTTGAAAATAGAAATTGAAATAGAACCCTTCAGAAGTGTTCATGCATAAAAAAGGGAATGGCAATGCTAGCTTCGAATTGGAGTCTTGATAACCCTGTATGGGATTATTTTACAACAATGACCAAAAAACACTATTGTAATCTTCAAAATATAGTAATTATGGCATTTTCAAACTTTTTGATGCCAACTACCCCCAAACATGATGAGTTTCTTTGTGAAAGACCAGCATTTAAAGGCAGGGTTTTTATAATCAATTTATGTTACATTTATACTACTATACAAAATTTATAATACTCATTTGTACTGACAAATTATACTACTAAATTTAATTTAAAGGGGTGGTATAATGCCATTTTCACAAGATGTAAAATGTGTCTTTGATATCCCCAGAGTGTGCATGTTAAGTTTTAGTTCAAAATACCCCACAGATATTTTTATATAGCATGTTAAAGTTGTCACTTTTTGAGGGTGAGCAAAAACGCACCGTTTTGTGTCTGTTCCTTTAAATGCAAATGAGCTCCCGGCACAGAGGGTGGAGCTTCAACAGCTTGTGTCCTTTTACCTCACACAGACATGCACTGGAAATTTAAAACACTTTTAGCCTTTTATGTTCAAACTGGAGTCAGATGATGTCAACGGAGTCAATGATGGAGATACTCAAGAAGAAGTGACAACATGTAGAATACAACAGGACGTTTCTGAATGGTTAGTTGATGAATTTGTGTAGCGTATGTGTAATTATCTTCTGGTCATTGATTAGCATATTCTGTCTTAATAATCTATAAATCGTGTTCAGGGGGCGGGTTTATGTAAATTGTAGGGTTGGTGATGTCACTAACCCTAAAGGAATGTCGTGTAGTCCCTACCAGCCGAATAAAAGCGAATATCTCCCTTTGCTTTGAGCTTTGAGCGTTGTAACTTTGCAGATGTTGTTTATGCTCAAACAGCAACGTTACACACTAAGTTGGAAAAGTGAAATCATAATCAGCCACCCCTTTAAATGAAATAAAATAAGTGCAATACTTTTGTTGTCATAATTATCTCATTAGTCTCTCAGCAGAATGGAATAATCCCACTTTGATGCATGCTGAAATGACATGAAAGGAGTAGTAAAGTAGGTAATAATGTAAGATTCTTGGAACATTCCCTCTATTTTTCACACTTTTTTATCTTAAATTCTTCACTTTCCTCCCAGTACCTGATCTCAGTCTAATGGTGAAAAATGGAAATAGAAATTGCCATTAACTTCACTTAATCCTTTAGAAATTACATCAGAAGGCTTCCATGAGAACCTTTTTAAATCATTTTAAATTGCTATGAAGGTCAAAAAAAAAAGAAGGTCAAGTCATTAGCAGTAAGTGACATTCTGATTTAGACTCCATCAGTTCTGCTAAAGACGTCCTTCTGAAGTCAAGAGTCAAGGACTTTCTCTCACTGTTAATTACACAGAATATCCTTGCAGAAACTGCATTAATTGATGATAATATGATAAAATAGTCTCATTAACATCTCCTTATAGCAGCCGAATCACATGCTTATTTTTTCCACATGCATATTGTTTTGATGGTACAGGGTAGAGTTAATGGAATTATTATTATTATTTTAAATAGGATATAATTTATTTATTTTATTCTCTCATAATAATAATAATAATAATTTATTCTCTCATAAATATGTATAAATGAAGAGTTCAGATGCAAAAGCCTCTTAAGTGCCATCTGAATTTTTCTAGAATGATCATTTTTATGAAGCTCGTATATTTAAGTTCATTAATTTCACTTAAATGGCAATGAAAATTACCTATTAATTGCCTATATATTAATTGTATATATTAATTACCTATTAATTGCCTATATATATATATAGGCTATATATATATAGCCTATATATTATTTTGCATTTATTTATTTACTCTTTTCTTCCACAATGCAAATTTCTTTTAAGATTTCTGCTGAGCTTGCATGTTGAGTACTATATATATTAGCATGTGTCTTCAGAGATTTATATCGCATCATCAGTCTCCATGGTAACAACACTTTTTTTCTGCTTTTAGATAATTACCCACATGTTAAATACTCAGTGATAGTGGCAGGTCATTATGAGGGGTCTGGGAAGTGGTGCGTCGGTTTGAAAACAGACACAGCAGCAGTGCTGGGAGAGTGCAGTGACTGATATGCTTTGTATTCAAGGGTAGCTTCACACATCCATGAACACTTTACATTTCATGGGTCATTTAAAAGAGCTTTGAGGTTGAGTCCTTTGAAATATCTGACATGAAAAATGCACCTCATGGCTTTTTGGGTTTCCCATAAAGATTCAGTGCACTTACTAATATTTGCATTTTTTTCTTATATGATTTTGCCATTTAAAATTCCTCTTCCTGGTTGAGTTTATCTGGCTGTTCTTCATCCTTTCAGATGTCAGTGAATGTGGCCTGTTGTTGCTGTTTTCAAAGACAAGCAAATCTGCACTCGACGTGCAGGTGAACACACTTATTCTCAGTGTAATACTGCTGCTGAAGTGCCCTGCAGCAACTCTTGACAAATAGCGCTGCTTATGAAAGGTATGAGATCACTGTTCGTTTTTTTTTTTTTTTATGATCTCTGTAGGATTCCAGACTGCAATTAAAATGGTCACAAATGCATGCAAAAAAAGTAATATTTGCTATTCTAATTTTAAAAGTATTGCTTTTGTTTAGTTTACTGAGGCCCAAATGTAAGGTTGAATTTACCACAGAACGATCTTTGGAAATTAAACAGATTGTAGATTTGCTGTGGTGTATGATATGACAACAGCTTCCATTGCTAGTGTGTGTGTGTTTGTGTGTAAATATAGATTAGTGTACACTATAGTTTCGGTTTACACATACACTGTGGGTGGTGTTGTTTGACTAGGAGTTATTTGATTCTTTCTGTTTGGAAACTGTAGCTTCTGTTAACAGAGACAGATCTATGGATGAACATGCTGTTGTGTTGTGGTTTGGATGTTGAAAGCTTCTCCAGGCACATCCCAAAGGATGCAGATACATGAAGGTTAAAGAGTGTGTTCGGGTGGACTGTTGAACTCTAAAAGGTATAATCCATGCAGCAAATAATTAAGCTGCTTTAAAGAGTCTCTGAGAGTTTGGGACATGCAGCTTCTCTAAAATTAAAGCTTGTGCGTGTAAAAAAAATCCTAAAATACAAATAGGCTGCTGTCTTACAGTCTTCACTCAATCTGTCTGTGTGAAATTTCTCTAGGCTGTTGGTTATGAGTTAGAAGGTCTCAAGAGAAAATCATCTTTCACTTTAAATCACTTGCTATAAAGATTAGGTTTCAGGGTATTTTGTGATATAGGCCAACATATGATGATTGAGCTCCCAGTGTCTTTCATTTGAAATGGAAGCTTTCAGCTATGCCATGTTTCTGAAAAATTCTAGAAAAGTAGTATCATCTACTGTTAAGAGACCAATAGATTTATCTTAGATATTATGTAATGTATCACCAAAAATATTAAGCAGCATAACCTTTTTCAACATTGATAATAAGAACAAATGTTTCTTAAGCAGCAAATCAGCATAATTAGATTGATTTCTGATGGATCATGTGACTCTGAAGGATCATGTGACACTGAAGACTGGAGTAATGACTGCTTTTGATCAAATAAATGTAGCTTTGGTGTGCATACAGCCCTGTTTTCACCTGACTGGTCACCCGTCAATCCGGTATCAAGTGGATGATGCTAAATACAGGGTCTGAAACGTTTTAAGCTTAAAGAGGTTGTCTACTTGTGATCCGATCGCCCAAAACGCATCAATACCAGTTTTAAACGGGGCCTTGAGTGTTCTTTCAAAAACATTAACATGAGATACAGTATTTGGTGCAGTATGCTTGTTGTATACTGCACGTACTGGAATCTAGTTAGTATGTTTGTTAGTATGCTATTCTGAACAATGTATTTGAGTATTTACTTTCTTGTGAATAGCCTTGCAAATGAAAACTCATCTATCATTACCTTTTTAAGTATGTTATTGTGTTTCATAGAGGAATCAGATGCTTCAGATGCTATCCTCTTTATGGATAAACAGATTGAATCCTCCACCAGACGCAGGGAGAGTGATTACTCCACTCGTTTATTCTGCGCGTGAATAGATGAAGGGCTATTAAGAGCCATTAAGAGCGTTTATGGATTGATGGTGGGCTTGAGATGTGCTTATCTGATCTGAACAATAGCACTGCAGTTCTTGAGAGACTTCAGACAGATTCCATTCAGAGTTCCTGTTTTATAAAGTATTCTTGGTTTTCAAGCATTTCCTCTTGACACTTTAAGCACAGTAAGCTGTGCTTTTGATTGCTTCTTCGATATTTCAGGGAACGCTGGTGAGAATGTGATGTTTCATTTATTTGGCGAGAGACATTTTTTGGAAGTCTATGGATTAGACATCTTTCATGTCATTTCAGGGATTTTTGAAAACCCATGTAATACTGAAATGCTTGACAAAAATGGTGTCAGAAAGGATTCTTGATTCAGCAAGGATGCATCAAATTGATCAAAAGTGCAGTAAAGACATTTACAAGTTACAAAAGATTTTGAATTAATGCTGTTCTTTCAAACTTTTTATTCATCAAAGAATGCTGATTTTTTTTTTACCACGGTTTCCACAAAAACTGCTACGAACTGCCAGATCCATTTTTGTTGTTCAGTATTTGTGTCACAGTGCGCTGATGCAGAGATGATATCAAAGCAGGATCTATTTGCAACATTTATGGTTTATTCACATCAAATTTAAAATGAAATAAAAGTTCTCAGCATACTGGGCTTCCAAAAAACAAGAACAGAAAAAACAACTAAACAGAAGGTGCATTCCATTGTGGACTGTGAATTGTTTCACCATCTTAAGTGAGATTCCAATCCGAAGGGAGCGAACATGTTCAGTTCAAAGGGCACTGCGAACGGCATAGGGAATAAGGGAATATCGATACATACCTTCACAGAAAGTGGAGAAGAAAAATCACCCAACTGTCATTGAGAACCACATCACTAGACAACAGCAACTGGCAAAACCAGCAATGCAAGTTTGAGAGGTGGCGCCCCGCCAAATCTCACGAGAATCACGAATTGCTTTACGGCATGACGTCACATACATCAACAACATATGAAGCAGCCTCTATGGAAGACACTAGCATGCATTTCAGACGTGAATTATGGCAGAGTCGACGAAGAAAACGAAGAAAGCGCGGTCGGAAGAGTGCAGAGACGGCTCTGAGTGGTATTTACGACAGTAACGTTAAATACAAGTACTCCACAGCAACTCTAGGGGTCGCTGTTTGAGAATAAAACGGAAACTGCATAGTGTGCCTTTAACATATAAGATTTGATTATATTTATTAAAAAAGACCAACATAATGTGTGTTTTGTGTATGTATTTTCAATTTGAATGTACAGTAAATGACAATATTCATGTTATATCATAATCTGTATGACCCCATCATTGCCTTTCTTTGATGACGTTGCAGGGCGTTCCAAATGAGCGATTATTGTCAGCGAAGTCCACTTCAACGGATATCCCATGCTCAGGGAGTAGGGAGCAGTGAACACTGCGTAGGGACCCTGTAAATCGGGAACACACCTAGAACAAAACCAAATCAAAGAAACAAGCAACAGGTGTTCAACTAATCAGTCAATGAAAAACCATGGAAACAGACAAGGAAATTACAGGCAGGTCAAACAAGAAAAACCAAAACTAAAATACTGATAAACTAAACATAACACATAGGAATAAATTACATTTTAAAATATATTTAAATTAGTGCTGGGCAATGATTAATCGCAATTCATCGCATCCAAAATAAATGTTTGTGTTTACATGATATATGTTTGTGTACGGTATATAATTATTTTGTATATAGAAATACACACACATGCATGTATACACTCACCTAAAGGATTATTAGGAACACCATACTAATACTGTGTTTGACCCCCTTTCGCCTTCAGAACTGCCTTTATTCTACGTGTCATTGATTCAACAAGGTGCTGAAAGCATTCTTTAGAAATGTTGACCCATATTGATAGGATAGCATCTTGCAGTTGATGGAGATTTGTGGGATGCACATCCAGGGCACGAAGCTCCCGTTCCACCACATCCCAAAGATGCTCTATTGGGTTGAGATCTGGTGACTGTGGGGGCCATTTTAGTACAGTGACCTCATTGTCATGTTCAAGAAACCAATTTGAAATGATTCGAGCTTTGTGACATGGTGCATTATCCTGCTGGAAGTAGCCATCAGAGGATGGGTACATGGTGGTCATAAAGGGATGGACATGGTCAGAAACAATGCTCAGGTAGGCCGTGGCATTTAAACGATGCCCAATTGGCACTAAGGGGCCTAAAGTGTGCCAAGAAAACATCCCCCACACCATTACACCACCACCACCAGCCTGCACAGTGGTAACAAGGCATGATGGATCCATGTTCTCATTCTGTTTACGCCAAATTCTGACTCTACCATCTGAATGTCTCAACAGAAATTGAGACTCATCAGACCAGGCAACATTTTTCCAGTCTTCAACTGTCCAATTTTGGTGAGCTCGTGCAAATTGTAGCCTCTTTTTCCTATTTGTAGTGGAGATGAGTGGTACCCGGTGGGGTCTTCTGCTGTTGTAGCCCATCCGCCTCAAGGTTGTGCGTGTTGTGGCTTCACAAATGCTTTGCTGCATACCTCGGTTGTAACGAGTGGTTATTTCAGTCAAAGTTGCTCTTCTATCAGCTTGAATCAGTCGGCCCATTCTCCTCTGACCTCTAGCATCAACAAGGCATTTTCGCCCACAGGACTGCCGCATACTGGATGTTTTTCCCTTTTCACACCATTCTTTGTAAACCCTAGAAATGGTTGTGCATGAAAATCCCAGTAACTGAGCAGACTGTGAAATACTCAGACCGGCCCGTCTGGCACCAACAACCATGCCACACTCAAAATTGCTTAAATCACCTTTCTTTCCCATTCTGACATTCAGTTTGGAGTTCATGAGATTGTCTTGACCAGGACCACACCCCTAAATGCATTGAAGCAACTGCCATGTGATTGGTTGATTAGATAATTGCATTAATGAGAAATTGAACAGGTGTTCCTAATAATCCTTTAGGTGAGTGTATGTATGTGTTATTTATATATAAAATATTTATATTTATACATAATATAAATTATGTATAAATATATATACAGTATATACATGCAAATATTTATTAAATGTATACATGCATATGTGTGTATTTATATATACAAAATAATTACACAGAGTACACACACATATATTATGTAAACACAAACTTTTATGTTGGATGCGATTAATCACGACGAATAATCGTTGCTCAGCACTAATTTAAATAGAAACTGTTTTATTGTAATTATATTTAATTGGAATCTGAGAATGTTCTATTTAAAAAATATGTAATGCAAATAGATTTATATATATATATATATATATATATATATATATATATATATATATTCCATCTTTTGAAGAGTTCTGAAAGGAAAACTTGCAATTTGTTTATTCTCTGAATATGATTAATGCATTTTCATAAGATGAACCAAATGAAAAACACATCATGAGAGCCAAAAATTTGGAGAAATCTCTTTTTGTATGATTCTGTGGTAAATGGGATATTTACAAAAATAGCAAGTGCAGCTGAAAAACTGCATAAAAACTGCATCCAGATTACCTCATTTGTTCTACATCACTGAAACCGTCACATTTCACTGCATAGATTGTAGTAATACTGCAACCCTGCAGTTCATATATGGGGGGGGGGGGGTATTTTTACAGTGATTTGATTGTCTGTTTGCACCAAACCATAATAAAAAAATGAAAATAAACGGCCTCATAAATCAGCAGCTGATGTCATTTTGTTTGCTTGCAGGGGAGGAGCGTCCGAGGGAGACCGTCATGGGCACCGCCGATGGACAGGCGATGGTGGGCGGAGCAGGGGTGGAGTCAGGGACGGGGAAGCAGAGATTACGCTGCTGCGTGCGAGTGACGGCCGTCCAGGTGCGAAAAGCAATATGGGGTGTTGCCATGGTGATGTGCGTGTGCTCGTCATGGGCAGGCTCCACCCAGCTGGCCAAGCTGACCTTCAGGCAGTACGACGCACCCTTCACTCTCACATGGTTCGCCACCACATGGAACTGCCTCTTCTTTCCTCTGTATTACGTTGGCCACCTGTGCAAGAGCCCTGAAAGACAGACACCAAAACAGAGGTTCAGGTAAAAATCTGGACCCGTGAGATTGTGTTTATCCAGTAATGCATTCTGGGATTGCCTTTTTGGGGGGAAAATGCATGCCGCTTACTACTGCAGTTTCTGCAGCTGAGCGAATAGCAGAGCAGGGGTTTGCGTTTGCCTGGTGAATCTGTTTAGTGAAATCCCTTTTTGTTACCCTAATCTCTGTTGAGGAGGACACTTAGGAAATTCTGTGCCGTAATTCACAGACGGGTTGTCCTCTCCAGGTTTGTCTTTTGATCTTGTATGTGCTGAATACTAAGCAGACTCATTGCTTATTTAAACCGAGTCATTAAAGGAAAGTATCTTCCGCTCTGTCTAGGAAGAGTGTTTGGAAAGTGAAATATACTGTAGATTCTGGTGAAATGCTTCTTTTATTTAATAATTTTAACAAATGCTTTTGTGTTAAATGAGGAAAAGCCAAATCAATTTGTCACACAGGGCAAAACAATATTAGCAGCACTGCAGTGCAGGATTTGAAGACTCTAGAGCCAGCAGTGAAGTACAAAGGCTTTGTAAAAATGGAGGGGAAAAAGGCAGAAAGACATTTTTTGGTTAATATGAAGTGCCTTTATTTATAATAATGCATTACTTGAAAGATGTAGAGTAGCCAACTTCATTTATCCAAAGCCTAATGTTATTAGAAATAGTAGAAGCTTCTGGTTTTTGACATCTAGCCCAGATACCCGTTTAAAATCTTAGATAATAGAAAATGAAGATTCCTATTCATATTCATGTTTTTTTTCTATTTCTGTGGGTCATTTAATATGTTGACCTTAAAAAGTGATGTCAACCAGCCATGACTTGGGATACACTTTACAAAAACTTGGACCCTGGAAAATGTCAAGCTTTAAAATGAAAATGGACAATTTTCATGAAAATGGAATTCATGCACAATGTAACTTATAGTATGTTTATGGATCAACATCTTTTTTTTTTTTTTTTTCAGAATAACAGTGCTATTAAATAAGCCATAACTCTATCCCATAACTTTCCACTAAAATCAGAGGTAGATGACAAGCCTGTAAATGTAATAGAGACAAAGAAGAAGTTTTTCTAGAACATACAAGACATTCTTACCATACAATAAAAGAAAAAACTTGAGGATAAACAAACACAATTCCACTGCAGTCCTCAATGTAATTAAAAAAGACGGAGACGTGCATAGGTGAAAAGGCAATATTCCCAACACCATTACACAATAAATTCCTTTTAACAAATATTGAATGCCATACAGCCAGATTGAGCAGTTAATTAATTAAAAATACCTTTAAATGCAAAACAATCACTTTTTTTTAGAACTTCTCACAATTTTATACATTTCAAAGACTCTAAAAGGAAGAGTTTTTTTTTTTTATTTCCCCCCATTAAAAAGATGGGGTAGTCATACAAAAACAGCGTCCGGCATAAAATATGCAAATAGTTACTTCCCTTGAGGAACAATTAAATACATCCAAAATCCAGTGACAAAAGCCAAAGACATGCTTTGATTTGCATAAATAGAAGAATCACATATAGACCATACCAAATTAATGAATCTTAAACCTAAACCAAGACAAATCTCAATAATACCCATGATGTTTACATAAACTAAACTAATAGACACTTTAATCACTGAAATTACTGAAAAGAGATGTGAATGATGTTGAATGAATGACCTGCGTGACCTTTCCTGAATGAAATGGTTTAGTCCAATTTCCTGATGGAGAGGTGGACTTCTCAATTTGCCTGATTGTACATGGAAGCGATACAGTCACTCTCATACTATATGTCACATAAGGACAGCAATGCATGACAAGCATAAACCGGCTGGGACCAGTGTGGGATGCTGGTGTGCTGGCGGACCAGCATACGTTGTCTTTTGTTTGCTGGTATGATCCCAGAAAGACCACAACAAAACTTGTGTATGTTACATATCACATTTCTTAGTGTGTGATCGTAGTTAAAGACCAAGACAATTAATTGTAATTAATTATTTAATAAATGAACAATTTAGCTGGTTACATGTTTACACAGTACAATCCCTAGTGTTAAACAAACACTGCTCAGTTTTCATATACAGGTAGCCCCAATCTGAGGTAATGTTGCAATTAGTGAAATAAAGTAGATTCTCTCTACAAGTGCTGATTGAGCATTAGTGACGATACCTGCAGTTAACAAGCAGAATCACAGAAGATAAGAGGAACAAGTACAGAAATATAACCACAACTGACTCACAGCCACATAGCCTTAGATGAAATCAACTGTAAATAGAATCAGTATCTCACCAGAGAATAATTAAACAACTACAAAAACAGAATTACCATATTCACTTATTACAAATTTACAGTTCAAAAGAACAAAAGTACAGTTTTGGCTTTATTTTTTTCATATAGTACAAAGGTTGTTGAAGTCAACCATTATGGTGATTAGTGTTCCCTTTAGTTGGACCCTTGGTCATTGACTTTGGTTGAATTAATTATCTTTCAGCAATTGTTGAAAGTGCATGCTGTCACTGTTTTTAACAATATGTCAAGCTCCTGACTGCACTGAACCAGCTTCACCAGCTCCGTTTTGCTTGAGAACAGCATGACTATGCTAGTCCACCAGTTAGACCAGCACTAACCACACTGGAATCCATACTGGTTTATGCTGGACTTTTCATCAGGGAAGGGCTGAGCAATTTACTCTCAGTTGTAATTAGAGTCCATTATCTAACATGGAAGTGAACTGAGGACAACTCTAAGCGTAATGGCCAAATATATATGGTAGCTCTGTGTGTATCTGTTCATCAGATCACGTCACACAGACGCATTCAACATTTCAATGAGGGAATATAGCTTTAAAAGTTTGTTTTCAATTGGTCTAACTATCTGTTGGGTGTTTTGTGTGACAGAGAGAGGTTTCGAGAGGGTTGTAAATTCATGTTTTATGTTTGTGTATGTGATATTTCAGAGAGTGCTGTCGGTTCTTCGGGGACGACGGACTAACAGCGAAGGTGTTCTTCACTAAAGTGGCCCCTTTCGGCCTGCTGTGGATTCTGACAAACTACTTGTACCTTCAGGCTCTGAGAAAGATCAACAGCACCGATGTATCTGCCCTCTTCTGCTGTAACAAAGCCTTCGTCTTTCTCCTGTCCTGGATCGTGCTGCGGGATCGCTTCATGGGCGTCAGGGTGAGTGGGTGGACAGATAGTTTGATAGATGGAAGAAATTTTAGATAGCGATTTGACATGCACTTTTCATGATGCTTGATCTTAAGTGTTGCTAAGAGTTTAATAGATGGACGGACAGACAAATATATATAGATGTCACGGCAACCTTTTGGTTGTGGATTGATGAATCGTATTCTAGTCCCTTCTGCTGTCTAATCCCATGAGTCAGCAATTCCATCATAGTACAATACTTTTGCTTTCACAATCACCTTTTCCTGTCTTCTTCCTTTGTGCTCCTTTCTTCTTTTCCTCTTTTTTTTTCTCAGATCAAAGAAACCAAAGTGCTGTTTAACATTTTCTTTGTCTCTCTGTGTTCCTGTTGCTCTCTCTCTCTCTCTCTCTCTCGCTCTCTTACACACACACACACACACACACACACACACACACACACACACACTGCTGGGCAGATTTTGGTGAGTCAGGGTTTTTGGACGTCCCTGGCGCAGTTCTAGTTAAGTTTCCATCTAGAGGACATTAGATGATAGAGAGACCATGAGCTCACGTTAGTAAGTGAGTTTGGTTTGTGATCAAGTTCAGATATGTGATGTGCTGCTCTCACAGTAGAAACGACCCACAATCTTTTCAGAGTAAAGGATATGAATGTAGTAATTAAAAGTGAATAAAAGAGGGGAAATCATTTAGAATCTCCTGGGAAAATAGGTGAGATGTGAGTAAAGATTTGGGAAAAGAAACAATATTCCATGTCAAGTTAAACAACTCAATAAAAAAATAAAAAAATGTTTTGTCCTAAAATAGTCTTAATTGTCTTAGTGTTAAAGGGATAGTTCACTTTGAAAGTAAATTTTGGTATGTTTTAGCTTACCTGAAGGGCATCCAAGATGTAGGTGTCTTTTTTTCCGCAGTAGTTTCAATTTTGATATTTTTAGGTCAAACCGTTCTTGTCTGTCAGTCATTTAATGCAGGTCTGTGGTAGGCCTGTCACGATAACAAATTTTGCTGGACAATAAATTGTCCAAGAAATTATTGCGATAAACGATAATATTGTCGTTCGAGACCATTTTCATCTAATATAATGATAATGGCTTAATAATGCAGGTACACCTTTTCAAAGATCTATAAACTTTTATTTCTTAAGAATATTAAACACTGAAAACGGAAAAACATTTTAAATATCCACAAAAAATGAACAAAACAACCAAAAACAATAAAAGCAATGGACTCTCAGTGTCTGTTAACACAATTCACTTGAATAAATACCAAAAACAATAAATAAAATGGATGTAAACAAAATTGCACTTCAAAAAATATTAAACATTAGGCTCAGACATAAATAGTGATACATTCCATAACAGGCAAAACTGCCGGTTAGGACCTTTGTAAACAAATAAAAAAAAAGCCTCAACAGGATACCACAGCATTTTGCACTGTCCTCGTGTTACTTTGTCGACTAAACAAACGCCGAGTGATTGTGTAATTTACTGTCGGGAAGACGGAGACGCGCTTTATTGCGTGTATATGCTACGCACTGAAAATACTTGGTTAGGATTGGGGTGAGGAGTGCGTGCGTATTACACGCCATAAAGTGCGTATCATATGCACGCAAAAACTATTTTGGCGTATAAATGGCACGAGAAATAACATTCGTGGTATAGATACGCATTTTCATGAGATCGGGCTCACTGTCGCGTTTGGCTTTGAAACCAATTCCATCTTTTTCTCTTTTTTTCCCCTCCAACTCACAACTATAGCGTCTTCTCTCTCTCTCCCGGCAGTCGCCGCGAGCAGTCCCGCCGGCGCTTTCCCATACAAAGACCATGCAACTGACAAGAGGGTTCACTCCTCGCTAAGGAACCGAGAGTGGTCATCCAGTCTCTTTGGCAGAGAGAGAGAGACGAGGAAAACAAACAAGCATGCAAATGGAATTATCGCGGCCGGAAAAATTATCGAGCTAATTTTTTTTTATCGTGCGATTAATTGATTTATTGACTATCGCGACAGGCCTAGTCTGTGGTCACGGTCTCAAAGAGCATGCACAGAGTCCAAATTAAAACAATTCCCCATCGTCCAAATTAAACAATTCCCCATCGTAAGTACACATTGATGGCCTAAGACACGAAACGAGCGATTTGTGTGAGAAAATGAACAGTATTTATATCGTTTTTACCTCTTATAACACAACCACGTCCAAGTGATCTGAGGGCGCGGGCGCTTCCTGCTATGTGACGTGTACGCAGACTGGTGCATAGATATATATACACTAGATGTCGCATTAAAGACATTCGTTCCAATGAACTGCCGTAGCCAAGGCGACCTCTAGTGTATATATCTATGCACCAGTCTGCGCACACGACACACACAGGATGCGCTCGCGCCCTCAGATCACTTGGACGTGGCTGTGTTACAAGAGGTAAAAACTATATAAATACTGTTCGTTTTCTCACACAAACCGCTCGTTTCGTGTCTTAGCCCATCAATGTGTACTTACGATGGGGAATTGTTTAATTTGGACGATGGGGAATTGTTTTAATTTGGACTCTGTGCATGCTCTTTGAGACCGTGACCACAGACCTGCATTAAATGACTGACAGACCAGAACTTTGACCTAAAAATATCAAAATTGAAACCACTGCGGAAAAAAAGACACCTACATCTTGGATGCCCTTCAGGAAAGCTAAAACATACCAAAATTTTATTTCAAAGTGAATTATCCCTTTAAATCTAATTCTTGTTTCTTGCTTGGAATTTGATGGTGAAATATGCCCTGGACATGTTCTTGGCAGGTTTCATGAGGTGTGTTTCTCCTGATAATATGATGGTGATATGAATATGGCAACATCCATGAGAATGCAAAACCAGGATCCTTCAAATAAGGGCAACAGAACAGAGATAGTTGAACCAGAACAAAAAGCTGTTCAGGAGGGTCTTTGGGTGGGAGTAATCAATCTTTCTGACACCCTCATAATGTTTCTGTACTGCACTCAATTCGGCTACGCTCTGGAAACATTTTTCACTTGGACACACTTGTAAACAATACAACATATAATACATGTTGTAGTCTACAGACAGTCTTTTTGATGTAACACATTGCGATGTGACCTTTATTTTGTGTTCTTTTACAAGATTGTGGCTGCCATTCTGGCCATCGCTGGAATAGTGATGCTGACCTACGCTGATGGCTTCCACAGTCACTCTGTTATTGGCATAACATTTGTAGTGGCCTCTGCATCTGCCTCTGCCCTCTATAAGGTAACCCTACTTCAACAGTCAACACTTTTGTTATTGCTCATTGAGAGTATTTTAACACCAGTGTACCAAATGTGTTTCAGTTAAATTGGTATTTGGTTCTGTGTCATTGAAACGGTACTCATCAATAACTGCACCTCTTTACATAGTCATGGAGTGATGTCTTGGGAGTGCTTTGCTTTCTGTAATTAACCTTATTTGTCTTGATTGATTTTGTGAAGTACTTTCTTGCGGTCATCTGAAAAAATCGATTTTGTGAAGTACTTTCTTGCGGTCATCTGAAAAGGACAAATCAATAAGTGAACTGGACAGAAAGATCAGTTGGCTATCCACAACATTACAACCTTGTTTTCTTTCCTGCAGACATTTGAAAGATGACATTATGTTATTTAGAACTATTAATACGAACACTGAATCAGAAGTAGTGTATTTAATTTCTATACATATGTACACCTGTTCAACTGCTCGTTAATGCAAATATCTAATCAGCCAATCACATGAGAGCAGCTCAATGCATTTAGGCATGTAGACACGGTCAAGACGATTCGCTAAAGTTCAAACTGAGCATCAGAATGGGGTAGAAAGGGGATTTAATTGTCACTTTGACATGGTTGTTGGTGCCAGACAAGCTGGTCTGAGCATTTTAGAAACTGCTGATCTAATGGGATTTTCATGCATAACCAAAGAATGATCGGAGAAAGAGAAAATATCCAGTGAGTGGCAGTTCTGTGGGCGAAAAACGAACAGCACGTCGAACCATGAAGCAGATGGGCTACAGCAGCAGAAGACACACCGAGTGCCACTCCTGTCAGCTATAAGAACAGGAAACTGAGGCAACAAGTCACACAGGCTCACCAAAATTGGACATAAGAAGATTGGAAAAACATTGCCTGGTCTGATGAGTCTCGATTTCTGCTGCAACATTCAGATGTTAGGGTCAGAATTTGGCTTAAACAACATGAAAGCATGGATCCATCCTGCTTTGTATCAACGGTTCATGCTGTTGGTGTAATGATGTGGGTGATTTTTGAGCCCAATTTTGAGCCCAATTGACCGTTCGCAAAGACCCGCCCCCTTTAGTTACTGTTGCTACGTCCGACAAGCCATGCCGCTCTCATCATGTTCTCACACAGTAAAAGTACACCACAGAGCTAAAGAGGACACTGACGACAAGTCAAAAGACAAAGCAGGTTACTTTTGATATGAAACAAATTTCAAATTTGTACATTTTTTAAAGACATTTAAACAATAAATACCATTTTGTGGCTCTTTAATGTGTCGTGACAGATCGCTGTAGTGCCTCAGTTCAAGCGGCTTATGAACCGATCATCTTTTTCTAGCAGTTAATTTACAGCATCAAATAAACATGAATGAACATCAGATGAACACACAATTTTTCAAGTTCAAGTCCACCAACGTTAATCCACTAACTCTTCTTTGTCGGACAAAACGGCGGATTCTGCGTTATGATTGGTTAAATCGTCTGTCAATCAAACTCCCGGCGAAGGGTGAATTGAGCATCGTTTAAACACCACAGCCTATCTGAGTATTGTTGCTGACCATGTCCATCCCTTCAAGACCACAGTGTACCCATCTTCTGATGGCTAATTCCAGAAGGATAATGCAACGTGTCACAAAGTTCTCTTTTTCAGACCATTCTCTGTGAACACTAGAGATGGTTGTGCATGAAAATCCCAGTAGATCAGCAGTTTCTGAAATACTCAGACCAGCCCCTATGACACCATGCCACCTGCAAACTTCAAAGTCACTTAAATTAGCAATTCTATATTCTGATGCTCAGTTTTGTAGCGTGTGGACCAATCAGACACATAATTATTCATTATATTAAAGAATAATCCAGCAAACCCCTTCCCCCAATAAACTGTGTTATAGTACCCCTGAACTGCAACTAACAGGCAGAGCCAGGCCTCTGGTCACCATGGCAAAAAATCCATTTACGACCAAAAGAAATGTGGAAAGAGATAACTCTCACTCCATTTCCCAATTAACTCTCACTCCATTATGCCCATAAAAAGAACTCATTCCCTTTCATTCATAGCCATAGGAAACCTTCTATGAATGAGCATGCATATCTCCAGGACATTGGGTCTCATCCACTGTACGCACACTTTTTTATGAACAAATCATTATTCAGTAATAACTTTCATTCTAAAATGTATTCAAAATTACGAATAAATATAGGAACAACTGAAACCACTCGTATACAAAAATTGCAATTACTTGCTGGCCTTATAAACATTTTAAGATGAAATTTAAACATAGATATAGATCTTAAATAGGCTAGTACATTACATATAGGCCTATCAGTAAAAAGAGTAAGAAAAGTTGCGTTATAGCTCTGTACGCGGTCGCTCATTTAGAATACTACGACTTCATCAACATTATAACAAGGTTAAGAACATGTACATACGCATGTGTTGTAAATTTGGCGGAACGTTTAGGCTACATGAGAAGTTTAAATGTGCGTATTATACGAATAGTGTGCGCAATTATTAGTGAATAAGACCCATTTTGTGTAGGATTATTACTTGTATGGTCGTCATCTTGGAATTATGAGATTCTTTCCGGACATTTTTGTCAAAATTTTATTATTCACATATTCTTATTCTGTGACAACTTGTTTATATTATGTGAAAAAGTGTTTTTTTTTTTATTTTAAGTTGTGTACATTTTGGGAGTTTTTTTTAGAAACAAAAAGGGTCTATCAACAAAGGAGTATGGAATGCAAAAACTTTGAAGCTCAATATTCCAAAACTGCTCAGAATGCAGATAGAACCTTATAATTCCAAGGTGGCATTGTGTATTTTGTATAGTATACCGTTTTATGCATGCTTTATGATAGAACCACTAGTTCATTTAACCTCACCTATACCCTTTTTGGTATCTACGAATTTGTATTTTGATGATCTAAATGATCATGTATATTATATGATGATACATATGCAACATATTAATATTACAAGAATCTTTAATAGTTTCTGCATCAACACCCAATCCAGTTACATATGCAAAATACTATGCTTGAAGACAAAGAGTCGTAAATGTTCCCTTCTAAAGCTTAAGTTACCATTGGCTTACTGACCACCCTGGAGGAGTGACCTCCATAGAAGTTAAAGTGCACCTGCACACGGTTCTTCTCCTCTTCTTCTCTCTCGTCTTCTCCTGGTTACTGTCCATGTGGAATGCCAAGGGATCTTTGTCCCGGAGTTGGCACAACCACGTCAACAGGGCCTCAAGTATTGTAATACCTCGACAACAACTGAGACAGGCTAACATCGCAAGTTCATCATAATTTCTTCATTCAACATGGAGAAAATCAATTGCAACTTCAGCACCATCTGACCCCTGAACCATCAAGACTTTCTCCCGAGACTGCATATCCGGACACTCGTTCAACGGCAAAGGCATTGCAAGTACTGTACAATTAACTAACTAAACAGAGGTTTATTATACGCTTAACAAGGTGCTTTGAAATAAGAAACTGATGGTTCTGTTCAGATGGTTAAATTACTCTTTTCATTCCCCTGTTCTGTTTCCGGACGGAGCCCATGTCTCCATGCCTAAATGCATTGAGTTGCTGCTGTGTGATTGGCTGATTAAATATTTGAGTTAATCAGTTGATCAGGTATACCTAATAAAGTGGCTGGTGAATGTATTACAGCTAAAATAAAACAAGTATAATGTGAATAGCATTGAATGATCATTGAAATGAACCACCTGAATGAACCAATTAACCGAAACAAACTTATCTGAGCTGGTCTTTTTGTTTTTGTTTTCTCAGGTGCTTTTCAAGCTTGTCTTGGGCAGTGCCAAGTTTGGAGAGGCGGCTCTGTTTCTAACCATTGTCGGCAGTGCAAACTTTGTCTTTATGAGCTTTGTGCCAGTTATACTGTACTTCACACATGTTGAGTACTTCACATCCATAGCTGATCTTCCCTGGGCCTACATGTGTGGAGTGGCTGGACTCTTACTAGGTAAATAAAATACGGACAGAAAAAAGTATATTATTGTAAGTAATTGTTTATGTAATGTGCAACAATTAGAATAACTGTCTTAAGAGATATATAACATATAACTGTTCCTCATTTTCTTCTTCTACAGCATTCAATATGCTGGTGAATTTTGGCATTGCCATTACATACCCTAAGCTGATTTCACTTGGCATTGTGCTGAGTGTCCCTGTCAATGCAAGTGAGTTCATTTTCATCAAAGTAAACTTTTTTTTAATATAAAAACAAACTTGTTTATAGAAAACCTATATTTTGTGCCACTGACTGATTTAAAGGGATATATAAAATCACACTCTTAGTTCATTGTATATCTGTTTTTAAAGGTTTTTGTTAAGCTGTTTTTGAACCCTGTCCCACTGAGGCTAGCAAAGTGGCAGAACCTGATTTCACCAAGTGCAACATGTTCCTGGGTCAACATCTTTGTTGATCCTGGAACAACAGTCCAATCAGTTTTGAGGGACAAGTTTACAGTATGTCAAGTTAAGGCGAGTTAGGTGCTTCTACATCAGTGTTATTCACCTAGCATTCCTTCTGATTTTAGGCATAGCTTATGGGTATGGTTAGGTTTAGGGTTGGACTAAATTTTTGGACCAGAGTGTTGTTCCAGGATCAACAAAATATGTTGACCCAGGAATGTGTCTAACTCGGCAAAATCAGTACGTGCAGCAAAGTAGGCAGTCATTGCAACCTCATAGACATTTTGCCGTGGTGGATCTAAAGTGTGTGTTGTTGGTGTTGCAGTGGTGGACCTGTACACCTGTGATATCCACTTCAATACAGTGCGACTCATCGCCGTGTTGATCATCTGTCTGGGCTTCCTAATGCTGCTGTTACCGGAGGACTGGGATCAGTGTTTAATTGAGCTCAGCACCAAACTCAGAAAGCGGGAACAGCCTGTTGAACCGGCTGAGACCGGAACCAGCTCAGGACTCAACTGGACCCGACGGGCCAGGACCTCCATGTCCACGTTTCCTCACTGACACGCACAAACCTTCTCTCGTTCTTATTCCAGTGACTGGATAATGCTGGGAAGGGCATTCATTCCCTAATATTACTCAGTCAACGAGACTCCGTAGGCCATCATTTACCCTCATGCACATTATAACAGACGATTTCCTAAAGCCAAACCTTTGCGCATCTTACAGCTGTAAGTGTATTGGAACAATGATTTGGGTCTTGGAACTCAAGAGCAGGGGTCTCAAACGACTGACCTACAGGCCAAATTTGGGCTGTCAAGTGTCAAGTTTATCCTTAAATCGAGCCCACAAATCCATTTATAGACTTTAATTTTTTAATATTTTAAATAGAACCTTTACTATTTACATGTTATTTTATTTCAATTAATGGTTTAATTTTTATTTTATATATTGTTGTAATTTAATGTATATTATATATTGCAATTTAATTTTATACATTTCTTATTATCCACATGGCTTTTACAGGCCTAAAACTTGAATGTAAAAGAACAGCTGTAGCCCATTTAATAAAAACAAGCAAACACTGCACGGCACAGAAAATAAGTCAAAGTCATGCATCTACATCAAACTAGATTCAAACAGGAGCGGTTTACACAGGGAACAGTCTTGTTGTGGCAATAAGTCTTCAGTGGATAGAAGTTTCTATTTTTGATGCACTACAGCTACTCCAGCCACTTTATTTGCCTGTCTGATATATATAAAATATTTTGAATATCATATGTAGATTGATAGCTTTGTAGTCTTTTTTTATATCGAAATATTTCTGATTGTTATGTCACAGCTAGCTTGTGATTTTTCTTACACTGCTAATTGCAGAAAAGAACATTTAAGTAGTTCAGAATACAAGCATTATTACTCCACTAAACATGCAGAGCATTATGCTAGGAAAGATGTCCTCATTAACTCTATGTAGTTCAACTGTATGGTCGTAAAACAGGCCCAAATGGAGGATTTTACCAGGCTAGTTGTAGTTTGAGACCTCTGCTCAAGAGACCCATGAACCAATATCTCCACAATAAAGAGTCCCTGCAGATCTTCAGACGGTTACACTCTTTTTGGAGCTCAGACTGACTGGCACGAATCACTACCAGTGCCCATTAGAACATGTGCCAAACATTGACGTAGTAGACATTAAGAACTGCAACATATGCTGTCTACTAATACAACAAAGTTCTACCTAGCAACAGTTGCATCTGAGGGACTCCCCTTCCCAAACTGTGAATGAAGGTGTTTTTGAACTCATGTTGGTTAACAGCGATTTGGAGGGTCTAGGAGAAAGAGCGAAACAGGAATAGGATACCATGGTGCTGAGGTTTGCTGGGATGCTGGAAGACTGCAGATGTCCAGCTCTCCTTGTACAAACAAAGGTCTACCGTCCTATGGGTGCATCTGAGGTCTAAAGGGATTTCCTTTCCTAAACTGTGAATGAAGATTGTTAGGGGGTTAACTACAGCATCCAGACTGTTTATACTGAAGCTATACTTTGATTCCATCACATTTTTTTCAGAGTCACATGCTAACCACTGTGAGGACACTTCAGGGGCAGTATTGGCGAACCGAAAAGGCAATCTTCAGCAAGATGTGTTACCGTTAAAGGGTGGCATGTGCATCCAGTGAATGTATGACCATTTCTGAAAAGTGCACCTACACTATGTGCTTTGAAAAAGGTGGTGACTGGAACTGATAGCCACCTTTAGATACACTGAAAACATCCTGCACTTCATAAGGCTCCAGTCACTTTTTTTTTTAAAACAATGCATTGCATTTTTTGTTTTTTTTTAATCTTATGGACTGTTCCATTGGATGGAAATTAGTTCTACAGGAAAACGCATGCAGAAAACGCCAATAAATGCTACATGATGGCTTCACTGCCTTTTCTTTGATTTGCAATAGGATCTCATCAGCACTGTCTCCCATTGTCATTGTTACGATGACAATAAATATAATATTGTATTCCTCTGGAATTATTGCTAGACATTATTGTAAACCTTTGTAAGGAATGATTTTTACACTGAAATGCATTACGATCACATTTGAGGAAAATGACAAGAAAACAAATAAATCATCCATTTAATAGATCCGCTTTGTCTGTTTTCACATGTACCATGTAAATCTATATTTTCTCTGTTTGTTTTGTTTCTAAACAAACCAATCCTATAGACTGATGAATATCAAACAGGCTTATGCTGAGAATGAATGGTTTTTTAACATGCCCAATTTCACAGAGACCATCTTAGTGGGTTTCAGTAATTATCCATCAATTGAATTTGTGGAATGTTTTAATAAATAGAATACACCTTGTGTCAAAATGTGATTAGATAAAAGCTGCCAGTTATGTTAATTCGTTTAATATTTTGTCATTTTCTGCGCAGAATTTGATGCAACAGAGAAGACAAAGATTATACATAGTTTAAAGTATTTGTACTAATCGATGTTCCAATCCATGTGTTGTTTTATATTGCCAATCTGCCTTTTTGACCAGAGTGAAGATGGTAATGGTGAAATTGAGAGGAAAATAAAAGTCATCAACATAACTGGCAGTACAAATTAAAAATGCAATTATTAAAAAGCACCTATAAGGAAACATTAAAATAGTTTCTTAAAATAAAGTTAGCGTGAGGCTAATATAACAAAATTGTTTACTGACTTTGTTTGTGTAAAAATGGTATTTCATTTGTTCACTTAAATGTCACAAACACGTAACACTGGTAAACCCCAGTTACTTTAACATGACAAGCCACAACCTACAGAAATTATGTCAGCAACGCATGACCTCGAGTTCATCCACATACAAAATAGGTCCACCTAAAAAAAGTGAAGATTTAGACCAGTTAAAAGCTAAAATAAAAACAGTTTTGTACTGAATAATTCATGTAAGTGCTTTAACAGAAAATATGACCTTCATTTTCTGCTTTAAAGCCCTCTAAAACACTGGCCCGTGTTACAACCACAAGCAAACAAATAAATAATAAATAAAAACCTTTGCTTTAAATATTGAAAAATATATATTTTACAAATAATCCATTATATAAATATATACGATAGCAGTCAAATGTTTGGAACAATTAAGATTTTTTTATCTTATGCTCACCAAGGCTACATTTATAACACATATTATTCTTAAATATTAATATATATTTAAAATGTAATTTATTCCTGTGGTGGCAAAGCTACTTTTTCTTTTCTTTTTTTCTTTTTTCAGTTGTCTTTGTAAAACTTTACATTTTCTTTACAACCTCATTATGGCAAAATTATTATTTAAACTTTTTAATGCCTCATAGAACTTACATTTTATTGAACCCATAACATTCCATTGAAATAATCATCCACCCACAAAATACAAATAACATTCAGCTTTGTTTCCATTATGCAGGACTGTATGTGATGCACTCAGCAAATATGTTCCACTCTAACTGTGATCTGTCCATAAAAGAATGTGGCTTGTTTCTTTTTAGTAGCAGCAGAATAAGGGAGTCTGTTCCGCTCACGCTGTTTGGAGGGAACCTGCAGGTGGTCCACCGCCCTCGAACCCCGTCCGCCACATTCATGACAAACAGGACGAGAACAAGAAGCCAGCGGAAGAACGTTATTCAGTTGCTCCCTGAGGCTGTTGGGAAACTGAGAGCTGAGAGCAAAAACGGAAGAGTACGTCGACTCCCCGTCGTTTCTAGAGTGCGCCGTGGAACTGTGGGTCGATCTGTTAGTGGGGTCACTCTCACCTCCACCTGTAGATCTCTCAGCTCCTACTTTCTCCACAACGCATCCCAACCTGGCCTGGATCTTCCATCTCAAACTCTGGAAGGCGCCTTGGAAGCGCTTGCTGAGGAGCGCATACAGCAACGGGTTGATATCTGAATTAAACAGCACCAGCCAATAGGAGAAAGTGACAGCAGACGGGGGAACAACGCTCCTGGGCCGGGACAGGGCGGTTTCGGTGGCCTGCACCAGAGCTACGCTGATATAGGGCGTCCAGCATAAGAAAAAAGCGGCGATGACCAGAAATAACCTCAGAACTCCATGATGCTGAGGTTGACTGGGATGTTGAGGGCTACTGGTATGGATTTGAGCCATGAAAGAGTGCAGACGTCCACCAGTTGGCTTGGAAGACATCTCAGATGGTGCATCTGGAGCAACTTCATCAGGAACATCCAACTGATCCGTCACAAACCTCCCACTCACGTAGTAAATCAGCCTGGATGGTGTGTAGGTGTCCATGAATGAGTGTTGGAGATTCAAGACAGATGTGGCTCTGTTACGCTGGAGATGTTCTTCCAAACTGTGGATCCTCCTAGCATGGTATCGTGCCACGCGGACAATCTTCACATAGCAGAACAGGATGACTATAGCCGGTAGAAGAAAAGATAAGGAGGCCATAATGACCGTGTAGCTTGGGCTGTTGGCCCAGTTAACGGCACAGCTGTACATGGGAGCCACGAAACTGATGTTGCTCCAGCCGAGGAGAGGAGGACAGCTGGTCAACATAGCTTGCAGCCAAATCCATATCACCACGGAACCGGTTCTCCATATCGTGCAGCGGTAACCGTACCGCAGACAGTCCACGATGGAGAAGTAACGGTCCAGGGCAATAGCGGCGAGTGTTAAAACTGACGCGGTGCAGTAGACTGAGGATGTGTAGCCGACATACAGACATAGATCCTGGAAGATCAAGAGAGAGTTCAAAATGAGCAAAAACATCTGTTAATGAACTCAAAATTAGGGATGCGCGATATATATGCCGATACCGATATGGTGGCGGATATGTTCATTTTTAATGTTATTGTTATCGGCCAGGGGTGCGTTTCCCGAAAGCATCGTTGGCCAACTATGGTCGCAAGTTCCGTCGTTACCAATAGAGTTCAATGGACATTGCGATGAACTTGCGACCATAGTTGGCCAACGATGCTTTCGGGAAACGCACCCCTGATAAGAAAATTTGGACGATATATTAAAGACAATAAATAAGGGATTATTTCCTTCAACTCAGACACTATAGATGCGCACTGTTCACCATGATGGTTTTGAATTGCTTGAAATATGATTAGAATCAATAAAAAAAAAAGGAAAATACAGTTAAGTGCAGCATGTGCAGCGCAAGTCTGTCATATAGGCTACATAAAATTGCTTGGGACATGATTTTTAATGGTGAGACTTTTATTTTTGTGATCAGGCTCCCAAAAATAATATAAAAATTTGGATTTAGATTTATCGGTCAAAATATCGGTTATCGGCTTTCAAATAAAAAGAAATATCGGTATTCGCCAAAATTTTCATATCAGTGCATCCCTACTCAGAATGTTATTTTGTAACTTTAACAACTTAAAGGTGATGTATGTCATTTTATCAATGTTAAAATAAACACTGGTTCTATGCAAAACATTGCTATGTTTGTTTCAGAATGTCAATCATCCTAGTAGAGTTTTCAAAAAGTACCGACTTAGGAACCAAGTTTTGAAATTTAAAATTGTGACGATACCAGCATTTCCCTCTAGCATTTTGAGCGCTGTTGAACAGATTCTTAAACACCTCCGATTGGTCATTGTGCTGATGCACTCAACATATGTCTGTGATTGGCCATTGTGTTGACGCGCTCAACATACATGTCTGTGATTGGCCATTGTGATAACGCACTCAACATATGTGTGTGTGATTGGCTACAATGATCAACAATGACATCTTTGAAGCTCTTCATAGAGCGCTTACATAGATACACACAAGAGTGTTTAAAAGCAGGCATCTATCAGCGGATCCTAATATATCTACAAACGCTCCTGAGCGTATCTGTGTAAGCGCTTGATGAAGAGCGTCAAAGACGACATGTTTTTGAAGCATTGATCATGGTAGCCAACCACAGATTGAGCGTGTGAACACAATGGCCAATTTAGAGACAAATATGTTGTGCACGTGAACGCAATGGCCAATCAGAGGGGTTTAAGAATCCGTTCAACAGCGCTCAAAATGCAAGAGGGAAATGCTGGTATCAACACAGTTTTTTTTAAATTCAGTACTGACTTCGGTACCTCTGCACTTTTTTTTCCTACTGATGAATGTTAAAAACATTGACAGCCAATCAGAACCCTTCTGACTTTAAAGAGCTTATAATAAACAGAACGTCATTCATTGGTGTAATGTAGTTATCGTTATAGTTGCGGTTATCTGGGTGAACAGGCATTAGTTCACCCAAAAATGAAAATTCTGTCAGTAATTACTCATCCTCATGTTGTTCCAACTCTGTAAGACTTTCGTTCATCTTCGGAATACAAATTAAATCTGAGAGCTGTCTCACTCCTCCATAGGCTTCTTTGTAATTGAAACTTGCCAGCCAGATAGTAAAGAAAAAAAAGTGTTTAAAATAGTCCAGGTGACTACAGTGTCTCAACCATAAGTTTATCAAGCGACAAGAATACTTTTTGTGCGCAAAACCCCCCAAAAATAACTACTTTATTCAACCATCTCTTCTCTTCCATGTCATTCTCCTAAGCTGCTGACGTAGTGTAACAGCGCAGCGCTTCTGGGTTGTACGTCAGAACGTAGGCTCACTATTGGCTGACGCTGGTCATGCGTGTAATGCTGGCCAATAGTGAGCCTACGTTCTGACGTACAACCCAGAAGCGCTGCGCTGTTACACTACGTGAACTCACTCAGAGGCCCACACAGAAGAAAATTAATAGTTGAATAAAGTCGTTATTTTTTTATTTATTTTTTTAGCACAAAAAGTATTCTCGTCGCTTGATAAACTTATGGTTGAGCCACTGTAGTCACTTGGACTATTTTAAACATTGTCTTTACTAACTTTCTGGGCCGGCAAGTTTCAATTACAAAGAAGCCTATGAAGGAGTGAGCCAGCTCTCAGATTTCATCAAAAATATCTTAATTTGTGGTCCGAAGATGAACGAAAGTCTTACAGGGTTGGAACAACATGAGGGTGAGTAATTACTGACAGAATTTCATTTTTGGGTGAACTAACCCTTTAACTCTTAGAGAATAGTGAAGTCTACACCAAAACTATAATGATAGAGGAACGGTATAATTGAAATCACTAAGAGCTCTGAGCATTTAAAACTGTGGGGTACTTATAATAAAAAGAACGTTATCCTCCGTTATCATTTTTATTATGAACAGGCCTTAAACCTGCAACATTAATTCAACCAATGGCTTGAGTTTGGGGGCGGGACTAATGGCTTGGTCAGCGAATGGTGGGGAAACTCGTTTGGAAACGGTCATTACTTTTGCGATTCCGTTTGGTCTCGCTAGTGGTTCAGACATCTCACACACTTCACCTTTAAGTTATAAATGTTGGATGTAAAGCATTATGTACTAACATTGTAGTTGACCCATCCGTTGTTCATAATGGAAACTGCCACAAACGGCATGACGCCCATTCCCACTAAGAAATCGCTAATGGCCAGATTGATGATCAGGACGGAGGTCACGGTGTGGAAGGTTTTTGTGGCTGCCACAATCACAATGACCAGAAAGTTTCCTGAAAAGGAGGAACAAAAGCACAACAGAATAAACACATTTTTTATATAATTTTGTACAAATTCTATTATAAAATAATAAAATAAAATAGTCAGAAAAAAAGAAATCATGTCAATGTCAATATTTTTTATATATTGTGTCAATGTGTTTATGAGTGTGACGTCACAAAAGCACAGATGTCTGCAATGATTTTGCAGTTTAGTTTCAATAGTTCATTTGGAATCAGTAAAGAGTTTTCAGTTCTGAATCTTACAGCATAGTAAGTTTTGATTGATGTATTTTCTTTCTATTTTTCTTGACATCACCCCAAATATGGGTAACACTTTACAATAAGGTTTCATTAGTTAATATTAGTTAACATTAGTAAACATGAACTAGTAATATCTACAGCTGCATGTCTACAGCATGTATTAATTTGTGTTAATGTTAATACATTACAATACATTATCAAAATCAAAAGTTGTATTTGTTAGCATTAGTTAATGCACTGTGAGCTATCATAAACAAACAATAAACAGCTGGGTTTTGATTAACTAATGTTAACAAAGATGAACAAATACAGTAACAAACGTATTGCTTATTGTTAGTTCATGTTAGTTAATACATTAACTAATGTTAACAAATTAAACCTTATTGTAAAGTGTTACCAAAATGTGATTAAAAATAAATATATATTTTTTTAAATTCTGAAATGATCATACTAATATCTGACAGGATGGAATGTTTTAGAGAAAGGCAAAAGCACATAGTGTCACAACACACTACAAACTTCATCAAATTGATTGCTAATACTTGATGTTTGGGTTGTCGTTTCCCACCAAAAATAGTCATATCCTGCAGGATGATGTCATTAGGGCTAGGGATTTTGTTAGCACTGTTTTAGATACCAGTCAAAACAATATTCACAAGAAATGTTTTCTTCTAAAATATTAGTTTTTGCATGTTACAGCAACTTAACACAAATCATTTGATCTTATACCATAATAATTCATCCGAAATATAGTTAGACATCAAATGCAAAACTTTCTCATGTCCACACGACTCATGTCTCTGACATTCACACACACTAATGAAGCGTAGTGTAAAGCTCACCCGTCACTGCGGCCAGACTCATCAGCACCATCAGAGTCTCCAGCACCAGACGCGCTCGAGGCGACAGAACGGTGGAGTTCCTCAGTGCAGTCCGCATCTGAAACTCAGACTCATCTGACTCAAACCACTCACCAGCCGAGGACTCCATTTAAAAACACTCAGTCTGATATCCCGATCTCAGGTGCGTCACAAGCAACCTGGCCATTTAGTAAAAAAAAAAGAAAAAAAAAAAGACAAAAAAAATTCTTCCATAAGAATGCAAAAAGCTCATGTAAGAATATATTACAGTATTTGATCAAAAAAAATAATAACCTGCCTATACTTAAAGCAGACAGTTTGCTTCTGACTCCTCTCTGGTTCTTCATTTGCCCTGTGAGCACCTGACAGTGCAGTTTACTATCTCCAGGGTCCCTTCATCAGTTTATCCACAGCGATGACAACATGGAAAAATCAAACGCTTGACTTGTGAATTACACAGCTAGAGAAAACAGACCGCTTGAATATGTGGCTCATTTAAGCAGTCTATATTTACACAGATGCTTAGTTTCTCAAGGGATTACAACGGCTACGGATGTGATTAATTGAGACCTTTTGCATTGCATTTTTCCATGCTACATGCGTGGGAACAAATATGATGTGTAAATGTGAATTAAATATCAACTTAGTCGTTGTGAGAGAGAAAACAGTTTATTTAATCGAAATTCAAAGGTATGTTAAAATACTTCTCTTAAAATATAAGATAAAACACAAAGTCATCAAACAACACTTGTCAATACAGAGTGAAAAATAAAAACTAGGGAAGGAAAAGGAACAACAGACGGTATATGGATAGATGCCATATTTAAATATGAATGAAGCAGTTTTCTATATTTCTAATCAAATTTGGGGAGTCTTGTCATGCAAAATGCATCAACTTTTCTTTAGAAAAATGGTGTAAAATGCAACATCTCCCAAATACTGACAGATGTTTTCTGCTAAAACACAGAAGACTTGCTCAGCAAATTCAGCACCGAGGGGCTGCGGGGTTTTGTCCTAAATGCTGGCGGGTATATTCCCACACCAGCAGGGCGGCGCTCACGTGCACATTGAGGGAGCGGGTGATGCCGCTCTGAGGAATCTCCACACACACGTCCACCAGCTGCAGCAGGTTTGCAGGAATGCCTTCCCTTTCATTACTGTTCGGAGACAAACAGACACTTTAGAGTCATGCACCGCACCAAGCAGAATTCAAAAATCAATATTCGATGGAATGCTAAAGTCCCTAATGTATGTTCACGTCAAGCTAATGAGTTTATAAAGCCATTTAAAATGGTACTTTTACGCCAATGAGCAGACCCACACAAAATCGGCACCCGCAAAAGCTCAGCTGATATCCGCCCATCATTCACAGTTCTACAATACATATCCCCTATAACTAGCATGTTTATTTTAATTAATTTACCCTGTTTAATTAATGTCTCAAAAAAATTTTACTTGACAAGTGCATTTTTGGTTCCCGTATTTCCTTTTGGAAGAAGCACATGGAAAATGAAATGCTATTTGGGAATTATATTGGACAAAAATGAATATATGCCTCTTCGGGCAAGATTAGCCATCTGTATTTTTTGCTACATCTTCCTTAAAGAGAAAGGCTCTAAATGTTAATGTGTATAGCCAATCTACTGAAAGTTTATCAACTTTAGCATATAGATAATAAATTAATTTAAAAAAAATAAATAAATCTTTAAATCTGAATGTCTTTAAATGCATTCTGTAAATATAGAAGTAGGCCTACACTAGCATATACTGGCGCGGATTAATGCACAGGCTTGCGTAGGCTGCAGCCTAGGGGCCCCACGTGTGCAGGGGGCCTCGGATTGGCCAGACATTTTTTTTATTTATTTTTTATATTTACTTAAGCGCGAACCAGGCACGGCGCCAGGATTCCAGTTTGGATGGGCCAGACCAATTGTGAACGTTAAATTAAAAACGTTATCCAATCACTGTTTAACTAATAAAAATTACTGACTAATATACTGTTAACTTATCTGTGAGTATACATAATATAGATTTTAATAGCTTAATGCTCTTTAAATATTTTGTTGCATTGTAAAAAAGTTTTGGTGCATAGGACGGACGTATCCGCGATCGCTCTCCATGGTTCTGACCAAAGAAGAGCGCTTTGGAATCTCCATTACGCATCATACCTGGGCTGCGTTTCCTGATAACGTTGTCTCTTAGCGCGCTACGAAGACTCTTAAGGTATAACTTAACTAAAGGTATACTACCACTAAAGGTATACCATTGCTAGGCGTCTTCAGGGCTATCATCCACTCGCGAGGCAGAGGCGCTGAGAGGCAGAGGCGCTGGCGCCCTCCTAGCAACGGCACTGGTCACGCTAACTGCACTAGCCGCGCTAGCACCCTGGGGTGGCAGAGACGAAGATGTGCTAGGTGATGTGGATCTCAGCTCTCCTTCATCTCCTGGTTGCAGCGATGACTCCGAGACTGTACGTGCGCGTTTAAGGTACCTAAACTACGACTGTTGCAACAGGGGTGAGGGCTGGGTTGGAAAATATGTGACGTCATTATGTTTTTTAATTTAATCAATGTTGATTATGAAAGTGAGCATGCAGCATGAGAAAGATATGATACATCATGAGATGCGCAATATGTCTGGAGACATGGGTAAAACATTTTGACCACTTCATTAAGTTTTGTTTTGTAGTCTCTTTTTTAAAAGATTTTCGTTTTGTATAAATTGTATCTTAATTTTGATCAATGTTTTATCAACCAATTGCCTGTATTTAATAAATAAGAAGCAATATATAGCAGACAATGTAATAAGGCGCCGACACCATCACTTGCATTGCACGTGAACTGGAGGGCGCCGAAACTCAGCTTGTGCATCACAGATTTGAGAAATATGGGCTATCTATTATAGAAAGCTTGAAATGTCTACTTTTAAACGAAAATATTCAAAACCAAAATAAATAGGCTACTCTCTGAATATGTAATCCATATGAAATGTGCATTTATCTCTGGCGTTCATAGCGAGACCGCATCGTCAACTTCATCTTTGCAGCGACACAGAAAACACCAGTTTATTAATAAATAATTAAATGTCTCCTTGCTACTTTAGACACATTCATAATCATTACTTTTACCGGTTCTTTGTGGCTAGCTTTATGCATGCGGTCGTGCGCTTGATTGCGGCTATATTACGTAAACGCTCATTATCCTGTATATAACCCAAGTAATTAAATTAATATAAAGGGGCGATTTGTCCACGAATGGCTTAAATGAACAACTACTAGTCGACTAGAAAAAAAAAATTAGTCTGAGGCAGCCCTTATTCCACATATTTTCAAACCAGGCTCAGGCCATTCTGGGTTGAGCGAGCGACCCTGCGGAATGAGCGAGCAGAGCGGGATATTCAGAAATGCGCTCTCCGCTCACGAGCTCTGATCGGAACAAACCCGAACCTCACTGTCTGCTGAACTTGCGCAGAAACATCAAAATAGACATAACCAGCTTTTTTAATTGTTTTTAAAACTAAATATTTAGACTATTTTAGCACAAATTATGAGCTTATTGTCGATTTTTTATAATTCCTGCCAAAATTAGAATATATGAAAAGGTTTTTTTTTTGAAGAAGAACATTTTTGGATGGGCCTGTTGAAAAGTGGGTGGGCCTAAGCCCGTCAGGCCCACCCATAACGCCGTGCCTGCCGCAAACAAAAAACCTCTAACAATTACACCTCTGTTTATGTTAGTTTTGGTTGTACTGCCAGTGTTTCTTGATCATAATTAAATGGTTGATTCTAAGCACTGGGCCTTGTTTGTATTTGTGGTTTGAATGTAATGTTCAATTTTTCATTTTACATAGTGGTGTGGTGGCAATTGTCTTACTGTTGTGGTCCACCACTTGAAGGAATGTAAAGAAAACACTGTAGTGTTGGCTGTCTCAATGTGTGTGTATGCCAGTTCACCGTAGTTGCGCTCACACAAAGAGCAGCCTAGGGGCCCCTGACCACCTTAATTCGCCCCTGAGCATATAGATGACCTTAAAGCTTAATAAAACAAAATAATATTTACATGGTCTTTAAATATATTCTGTAAAAATGCTGTAAAATGTGAAAAACTAATTTAATCTAGGTCTGCTGAGGAGGTCAGATAAGAAGTGCAGGTGCTGATTGAACTAATAAACCAAGCTTTTAAATAATATGTTGGGTGGTTTTGCTGAGGAGCGCTTGGCATGTCAGAACATGCCCCTCTCTCTCTCCCTCTCTGCATTCAGAGGTGAGGAAATCTCACAGGGAGAGACATCAATTAGCCTCATAATGTTAAACTGCACCGTCAGCGCACACTGAAACTTTTCTATTTTCACATCCCTTCACAACCCTGTTCTTCATAACAAGTAATTGAAGGAGATCACTTGTACAATGGCCTCAAAATGTATTTAAACAATTAAGGGTCAATCACATTCTCTCTTTCTTCTTCTCGCAGTCTCCCAAAGCTGAGCTTTGATTGATACAGTCTTTGCAAACTGATTGTTTCTGTTACTCGTTTAATAGTTTTATCGTCAACAGTTGTTTGGTTTAGCTACTTACATCTCGAAGGCCAGACTCACACTTTAAGACCGTTAACTGAAAGCATGTCGTGAAGCGTCGCGCTGGAATTCGCGCTCGGCTCGCACCTTCTGTGAATATAAAGCCGGGAAGCCCTAAAGCCTATACTGTCTTTGATTTGATTTTTTTTCACCTTGCCTGGGAAAACAAGCAAATGTAAAAAAAAAACGTTAGTAAAAAGGTGTGTGAAATATTTATTGTCAGATGATGAATAAACTTGATGAAAAACATACAATTAATTTGATAATTTGTGTACAATATTTGGCTTAAATCAATCAAACGATCAGATGATCAGTTGATCCCTCCTAATTTCATGCCTTTAGCAGTAAATCCATTTTATGACAGGTGATAAAGATATTTTAAATCATTGAAAACATTTATAAATGTAAGTGCATTAAACACAAAAATTGGAATCGCTCATAAATGTGTCGCTCCAATATACAGTCTGTCAGGGATATTTTTTTTTTGCCTAGTCAGCGCAATTTACTACGAGGAATACCTACATTTATAGTTTGGATACTGGCTATCAATGTGCATGATGGTAGAAAAAGTTAAGGATAAGAGCTGTAAGTTAAACAACAAGTTGGTTATATCGCAGAGCTGTTTATGAGAAATCTTGAGCACATAAAAAAATTATAAAAACGTACATTTTAAGAAGGTTTACCACTGTTGTGACAAGCATTCTGAGACATATGCAAAATACTCCGGTTCTTGCGAAATGATTGGCCTTTTCGTTTGTCGTTGTTTACGTAATGCCCCGCCCCCTCAGTGTGTCTGCCAATCAGAAGCGGGGAATGTCAGGGAATTAGATTAAAAATAAATCAGGTGGGTTTTTTTAATGTACATCATTGTTTAGCGCATACAGTATTTAGAAAATAACATTATTTCATATTAATTCGAGCTATTGTAAAATTATAATTATAATACATTTCATAATGACAGTTCAAAAAAGGCGTGAGAGCGCAAACATGTGAACGGCCCCTAAATCGTGGCGATATGCAATATCATAGCAGCACCAAAGTAGAGTTAACATTAGGCAATTATTTCACAACCTTCATTATATGCACTTCGATTAAAATCACTTCGAGAGAGAGAGAGAGAGAGAGAGAGAGAGAGAGAGAGAGAGAGAGAGAGAGGCACGGGTGCGATCGTGTGTGTGTGCGTGTGTGTGTGTGAGTGAGGCGCGGGCGCGATCGAACAGTGGAAACATAAAAACATACTCCGTCATTTTGTTTATACAGGACACCATTCAATCTGCAAAGTGTTTAAGTTACTGTTAATTAAAATTAAGGAAAACAAATATATTAATATGAAATGTATCAAATTAATTAATGCAATGCGGAACTACTGTTAGATACGCGGATTCTTTAGGGGCACCTAGGGTGTTTCTCAAAACCAAGAATGCAAAGAACGGACTTGTGTTCTAGGGGAGAACTCTCTTGCTAGTTGTTCTTTGAAGAATGAACTCACAAGGTGACGAGCACACAGACAGTACGCTGCGGACAGTTTGAGACGATGTGTTCTTGCTGGTATTGCGCAATAACAGACGCCGTCTGCAGTACCCAAACAAACATAACGATAATTATTGACGATAACAGCCAGGTTTTATTGCCTAAGCCTACCCTCAGCTCAAGGGATTACTCTACAACTGTACACTATAATGCAGGGATTCCCAAAGTGTGGTACGCGCACCCCCAGGGGTACGCGAGCTACCACCAGGGGGTGCGCGAGAGGAAAAATGTAATGGCGGTCTGTTTTTTTAAATGGGGTTTTTCCATAGAATAAAAAAACATGAACAGTAAACATTTCCTTTGTAAATTCCTTTTCCTTTTATTTTAAATAAAAAAACTATAATTTATTAGTTTTTGATAAAACAAATACATATGAAATGCACAACGACACACCTAAAGTGGCTCACGCACATACAAGTAAACTCTACACACACGAGACGCGCGGAACTCTCCGCGCACCGCACATACTCATATGAGACGCGCGCGCGCACACACAAACTCTCCACGCACATACTTATATGAAACGCGAGCACACACACACACACAAACTCGCGCACATACTCAATGTGACCCGAGCACACACACACAAACTCTCCGCGCACATACTCATATGAGACGCGAGCACACACACACACAATACCATAAAGATGTGGAAAAGTCGATCAAAAGTATGGCTACATTTCTCCAGGCTCGATGCCAACAACGCGCCATGCAGTATTTGCGGTAAAATAATTGCTGCAAAGACCGGTACCGCGACAAATATGATGAAGCCCTTGACAGTGCACAGAGTAAACATAAGAACAGTGGCTCCGTCTTCGACTGGTAAATGAAGATATACCTTGTTGATCACTCTGACAGTGTTTATATTGCAATAATGACCTACTGAGTGTATACTGCCGTTCAAAAATGTGTTGGTTGGTCAGAATTGTTTTTCAGTAAGGATGCATTAAAGTGATCAAAAGTGACCTTAAAACATGTCACATGTGTAATGTTACAAGATATTTCGTTTTTAAATAAATGCTGTTCTTTTGAAAATTTTATACATCAAAGAATCATGAATAAAATTATAGTTTCCAAAATATTAAGCAGAAAACTGTTTTCATATTTCTGAAGGGTCATGTGACACTGAAGTAATGATTTTGAAAATTCATCTTTGAAATCACATGAATAAATTACATTTTGAAACATATTCAAATATAATTTTAAATTGTAATACTATTTCACAATATTACAAGTTTTACTGTATTTTTGATAAAACAAATTCAGCTTTGGTGAGCTCTTTTATATATATAAAATATTGTTCAAAATATTGTTGTTTATTTTATGTTTGAGCCTATGCTCTTTGTTACTTGATTATGTTGTGGATCGTGTGAAGGCTAATTTTATTGTCGCACTTGAAAAGTATCAGATTGATCCTTGTTTTTATCTATTTTATCTATTTCGGAGCCTATTCTCTTTAATGTTGTGGATCGTTTGTAACTTCATTGCAATTTAATTCAATGTACTGTCGTTCTAATTTCCATAACCGTTGTGTTATGATGATGATGATGCTAGCTCCACGGTCATTTACGGTCATTTAATATTGCTGCAATGTTTCTTTTACGCGGCTGAAAATAACCGTGATTTCTGTTACTGAGCCTGTGTCTGTCACTCGTCCTCTTAAAAGTGGAAGCTTGTGCGTAGCTTTGTTGCATTATATTGAAACTTTGTTGATGTTGTTATCGTCATGCGTGTTGGTTATTTGCGCATGATTAAACATGAGTCTTTATATATATTTATATATTATATATTTTCTGAAGTGGGGATTGGGGGTGCGCCAACCCGGTTGGGACATAGAAGGGGGTGCGCAGGAAAAAAAGTTTGGGAACCGCTGCTATAATGTAATGTATATTCATAACAATAAAGCTACGCTTATGGAGATTCTCACTTCCGAAAACATTTGAGCACATTTTCGATTCGCCATAAATTTTCGTAAAAATGCCAATATTTGAAATCTATAGTTGATTTCTCGCATCAAATGTTCTCAGAAGTGAATTTAGTGATGAAATAGCGTACGAAATTGTAGAAAAACGACTTGCTGACCTGTGTATCTAACAGTAGTTCCGCATTACATAATTTGCACGCGAGTTTTATTTATTGTTATACCGTGTATTCTCCGTGTAAATTTAAGCACCGAACCGTGACGCCCGTATCGTTTCGGTTCAATACGAATACATGTACCGTTCCACCCCTAAGATACTGATACATATCACTGATATGGAATAAGAAAATAGCATGATTACAAAGTCTAACATCAGCCTTTTTTGAACTGTCATTCGAATTAATATGAAAGAAAATTATTTTCTAAATACTGTATGCGCTAAACAATGATGTACATAAAAAAAAAAAACACCTGATTTATTTTTAATCTAATTCCCTTACATTCCCCGCTTCTGATTGGCAGACACACAGAGAGGGCGGGGCATTACGTAAACAACGACAAACGAAAAGGCCAATCATTTCGCAAGAACCGCGAGTATTTTGCATATGTCTCAGAATGCTTGTCACAACAGTGGTAAACCTTCTTAAAATGTACGTTTTTATAATTTTTTTATGTGCTCAAGATTTCTCATAAACAGCTCTGCGATAAAACCAACTTGTTGTTTAACTTACAGCTCTTATCCTGAACTTTGCCTACCGTCATGCACATTGATAGCCAGCATCCGAACTATAAATATAAGTTTTCCTCGCTCAACATTAGTGCTGTCTAGGCGAAAAAAAAAAAAAATACCGGACAGACTGTATATTGGAGCGACACATTTATGAGCGATCCAATTTTTGTGTTTTATGCACTTACATTTATAAATGTTTACAATGATTTAAAATATCTTTATCAACTGTCATAAAACGGATTTACTGATAAAGGCATGAAATTAGGAGGGATCAACTGATCAGTTTGATTGATTTAAGCCAAATTTTGTAACTTTACACAAATTAATTGTATGTTTATTCATCATCTGACAATAAATATTTCACACACCTTTTTACATTAGTGCAATGACAAATTAAAGCAGTTATTTTATTTTAGAAGCAAACATGTTTTTGGTTCTAAAAAAAAATAAAATTTTTGGTTGTGCTTCGGCTGTGCATGACTGTGCGGATAAATATGGTTCTCTCTCAAAAAAAAAGAGAAACTATCCTACTGCTCATAAAACATTTACTAATAGGCTTGAGAGATATAACCAGTTTAGATGAAAAGGATCTCAAGCTGACTAGCTGAATATGTTATTGTATCTACATACCCATTAATAGACACGCTACAATAACCCATAATGAAATGACCCTTCACAATAGATAATGTTTTACAATAAACTCTGTTAGAAAGCTACATATGGCAATTTATCGGTTCACCAGTTGAGTAATAAAACCACCATCTCAGCGTCGCCTTTACAACATTTCAAACCCCTCAATTCTTATCATCTCCGAAAAGCCAAGCTAATGTTGATTCTTGTTTTATGACGAGCTCTGTCGTGTTCTCTTTTTGCCTTTTTGCCAGCAGACTCTCCTCTGTTCAGTGTTTTTTTTTAAAAAGGTTCAAGGTTTAGCACGCTCCATGATAAACTTTATCGCTCATTGAGACAACCTATGTCACTCCCACATAGCATCTTTTCTCTACTTACAGATATGACTAGACATGCACAGGCGAGTGGCCTATGTACGCAATTCCCAGTGAAAACCATCCCGACCTGTCTAAAAAAAACATTTATTTTATAGGCTTACCATAGTGAATTAGGGTAAGACAAAAACAATGTTTTGAAAGATGGATTGAAAAAAAGTTACATAATGTACGTTTAAGCTACATTTTTAAAAGACGCATCCTTTTTTTTTTTATCAAAGTCATCAATTAATTATTAGGGTCACTGATCCTTAAAAATGTATAAATATCTTTGCATTACATAACAAAATGTAAAAACTTAAAATGTGGTTGTCAAACATTTCTGTAGTTACTCTGAGTGTAGTTGAGATGTACAAACAGTTTTTGGGGCCACTGCATATAGACAGAATTTGGGTGGTGAGTTGGAGGTGTTGGTTTACCCGAGTAAAAGGAGGCTTCTCTCAGGAAACGTGTAATCTTGTAAACTTTGGCTGTTGGATGTCTGCTCTACGCCTATTACCCAATATCCCTCTCTCTTCTTCAGCTGCAGGTAATCTGACAACTCGGCGGGCTTCACCTGGAAAATGAAGGCAGATAACTTGAGATTTCTGAACGGCTTCATTAATCATGACAGATTCAATCAACAGAATGCTAATGTTCTACATTTCACCCCACAAAACCAAGCTTCTGATGGTTTCATGTGGTACGTATTTGGCTGATGCAATGCATGATTATGAATAATAACATCTCTAGGCTTGTTTCAGCTCACACTTAGAGGAAATATGAAAATAGAACTATTTCTTTAAAGCTGCAGTGTGTAATTTCAGCACCCCTAGTACCACAATTGTGGAAAAATCACTATTTTTGCAGTTTGGATTAGTTTTGAGCAACCGATATATTTGTCAAAAAGGCTGCAAAATAAACTGAACAGAATTGATAGTCCATACAAATAAAGAATCTATATCCGGCCAGAAATAAAAACACACCTCAAGCATTGGCAGCCACAACTCTGAAGACACACTGAGCGCCTGGAACTGTTTATCATTAATGTGTCGCAAACTGTCCAGAACCAGAGCTTTGGCCCCGAAGATCTCACACGTCCTGCACAGACCTGGAACAGACACACAAACACTTGCGGTTTAGTCCTCTGATAGTCTTAATAGTAACGCGTCTAGATAGATAGCCATTTTTATATTTCATATTTCAAATAAATGCTGGTTTTTTGACTTTTTATTCATCAAAGAATCTTGAGATGGGGGGGGGGGGGGGGGGGTGAATTAAACAGTTTCCACACATATATTAAGCAGCACAACTGTTTTCAACATCAAATCAGAATATTAGAATGATTTCTGAAGGATCATGTGATGCTGAAAATTCAGCTTTGCCATCACAGGAATAAATTACATTTGTAAAATAGAACACAAGTGCAATAATTTTACAATATTAATGATTTTACAGTATTTTTGATCAAACAAATAAATGCAGCCTTGGTGAGCAATAAGAGATTTATTTCAAAAACCCATTTAAAAAAAAATCATTTCACATAATATGATACAGACATTCATATTCATCTGTGGTTTCTTTTATCAGTTTTGTTGAATGCAACTGAGCACATCAATATTTATTCATAGAATGTGACAGATAAAACTGCATGAATGAATGCCATATCAAACGAACAATAGTTGGCTTGTGCAGAATGTTTGAATGTGATGAATGAGCCTTTTTTAATGAGCTTGTGTTAAAACAGATTTGTTGGTTGATTCAGAAGGGAAGATGTGTGTGTTGAATGTCTCTGTTATAGTTGCAATGATGACATTCAGGAAACAACAAAGATCAAACAGAATGAAAACAGTGTGAGACACACTAGCATCTGTCACAGCAAAGACAATGAAGACCATCACAGGATGCACTCAATAATATAATAGGGCTATGTTTCGCCAGGAATCTGGTGATACAATATGCATCACAATTTGATATATTGTGGTACTGTAAGAAAGGTGATAATATATTGCACTATTTCTTGTTGAATCTCATTTTAGAGAACACCTATATGCATAAAACTAGAACAAAAACGTGTATTTCATTTTATTTAATCAAAACAGTGGGATCTGCATTTATATCTATATCACTAATCACTATTTTCTTTAGGTATATATTAGCTCTGGGCAATGATTAATCGCGATTAATCCAGGGTTGCTGCACATTTTTTAGAGTCAAATTTAAGGCTTTTTAAGACCTGAAGAAATCAAAATTAATACCGTACATTAGGGGTGCGCAATATTGACAAAAATATATCTAGAAATTTCGATATAGTTTTGTTGATAACAATTAGATGATATTTTACTGATTGTATTTTTGTACTGGTACCGTGGCTGGTTTAGGCCTGTTGTTGACAGCAGACTCACAAAGATATTCATATTTTTCATATTCTATGCAGTGGTCAGTTCACAGAAGTGACAGAAATTAACATTTTTATTAAGGGCCCATATTTGCCACCTTAAATTGATTTCCAGGAGCATTTTCACCTATGGACATTTTTTTCTAAAAGATAATACGTACGCTAATTAGATAGTTTTAATTTGGAAAGCATTTAGATATGTCTAAGTCAAAGTGTCATCTAAAAAAACTTTTTATGGCCTAAAATTTAAAAAATCTAATTTAAGACTTTTTAAGGATCCGCAGAAACCCTGTAATCGCATACAAAATAAGTTTAAGATAATATAAAATCAAAATATATGTAAGAAATATTTGCATGTATATGCATGTATGCATGTATGTATGCATGTATGTATGTGTGTGTGTGTGTGTGTGTGTGTGTGTGTGTGTGTGTGTGTATGAATGCATGTATGTATGTATGTATGTATGTATGTATGCATGTATGTATGTATGTATGTATGTATGTATGTATGTATGTATGTATGTGTGTGTGTGTGTGTGTGTGTGTGCATGCATGCGTGCGTGCGTGCGTGCGTGCGTGTATATATATATATATATATATATATATATATATATATATATACACACACATATACACACAATTTATATCATACATAAATATTTTATATCTAATATTATTTATTTATCTATTATTTATCTAATATTTTATATCTATACATTTTTCTTAAATATATACATGCATATGTGTGTATTTATATATACAAAATAATTATACACAGTACACACACATATATTATGTAAACACAAACCTTTATTTTGGATGCGATCAATCGCGATTAATCATTGCCCAGCACTATATATATATATATATATATATATATATATATATATATATATAGTCCAATACATGACTACATGACACTGTTTTATATTCAATACTGTAAAGCTGCTTGTTTTAAAGCAATCTATTGTATAAAGTGCTATATTAAATATGCCTTCACTGGAGTGCTGAATTGCGGAGCTCGTTCAAACATCCACATCGCTATGATCAGATGCTTTCTAGGGTTTAGGGTTTAACCATCATAAACAATTGTATTGATCTCTTCTCCTATATAATATTACTATCATTAATTTTGTCTATTTGTCTTACCGCCCAGATTGGTGGGCTTGTCGATGAGCGATGCGACCACCAGGAGGTTGCTGGTGAGTTTGCCCAGGCGTGCTGCCCTCTGCTGGGCCATGAGCTCAGGCTCCTGCTCCTGGACGCTCAGCTTCCACGGGGTGATTTTCTTCTGAACTTCTGCCCAGCGCTCGTCCTGCTCCAAAACACCTATCAGACATATAACATGTGTGCTTGTAATGTAATGATTTCACTCTTCTTCTAACAAATTAGCTGGTGCTGTAAAACACTGAACATTAGAGCTGACAAGACCACATCCCTCACACTGATTGAAACAAGGGAAATAGCTGAAGTTTCTCGGATTCTTATGGTTTTTATAAGTATGGTGAGGTTCCTGCTCTCTGCTGCCCTCATGTGGTGATTACCTTTGTCCTGCTGGATCCAGTCACCAGGCTGGAGTTCACAGAGATCCCTCACACGGTTCTTCAGTGGCAGGGCGGCGCACATCGGGAAGACAACAAAACTCTCAAATTTCCACAGTGGAAGCCACTCATCTTCTGACAACTCTGAGAGACTGGGAAAGGTCTGGAATATTGTCTGGGGAAGCAGAGAACGTGATGCTGATGGATTATGACAGCACAGAACAAATCACATTATACACAGACAATAGAAAAAAAGGTGAGTGTGTGCGTGTAAAGGAATAGAATATACAGTTTGTACAGTATAAAAATCATTACACCTATGGAGACTCCCCACAAAGATAGCAAAACCATGTGTGTGTGTGTGTGTGTGTGTGTGTGTGTGTGATCTCACCTCAACACTGTAATCCCTGATTGGGTGGAAAGCACTGAAGAAGAAATGCTCCTGGATTCTAGACCAATTTTTCATTGCATTTCTGTGGAGAAAAAAAAAAACAAGTTTTAAAATTCTCTGGTATCTCCAGGTTTCTTTTGAGAATCTAAGAAAAACCAGTCCCAAAATTTGTCGCTATAATTTAGGATCGCATTCGCAGGTCTATTAAACCCTGTAAAGCAGATATGGAGTTCATATTAAAGGAGGAAAAAACACTAGTTTTATTCAGAGGCCCTGAGCAAAAAAATATGCAATTTGGTGCACTTGCTGATAAAAAATTCTGATAGACTTAAAGGTGCTCTAAGCGATGTCACACGTTTTTTAGGCCAAAATATTTTTTTGTCACATACAGCAAACATCTCCTCATATCCGCTAGCAGCCTGTCCCCTAAACACACTGTAAAAAACGCAGTCTCTGTAGACAGCCCAGGCTCCACAAACGGCAAGAAAAACAAACTGGCCCAGCCTTGGCCACGAAACATAACAAACAGTGCTCCAGCCAATAACCGACAAGAATGATTTGGGGGTGGGGGTTTAGGGGGTTAGTGCGCGTGCACATGTGTGGGGAGTGGAGGAGAGAGAAGCATGAAGAGGGAAGTTAGGAAGTTAAAAATTTATATTCTTGAGAATTTTGATATGGCCGACACACGACCAAAGAGATGACTTTCCGGTGAACAAATAACAAAGAAGAGGGAAAAGGAACAGTGAAGTCCTGAATTTACATCGGAAAAGCGTTCAACTCCGCCGGCAGAAGGGCTTCCAATCCGACATTCAGGTGGCTCTATTTTTGCTGGACAGGTGGGTAAATCCAGTTTGTTTTTTCTAAATGGTTCATGACTGTTTCAGGAAGCACGGAAGGGAGGGGGAGGGGACGGGATGAGGAGGAGGGAGGGTGGAGCTAGCCTCCGTTTTTTTTAACAATACTTCGAACGTCAGCAAGTGACGTCACCCAACATTGCTTAGAGCAGGGGTCCCCAACCCCCGGGCCGCGGACCGGTCCGTGGGACATTTGGTACCGGGCCGCACAGAAAGAATAAATAACTTACCGTATTTTCCGGACTATAAGTCGCATCAGTCAAAAAATGCGCCATGAAGAAGAAAAAACATATAGCCGCACTGGACTATAAGTCACATTTATTTAGAAATTTATTTCACAAAAAAAAAAAACAATGTTACGGACGGGACAGTTCTCCGTTACGGACGTGAGCGCTCTGAAAGCGGCACTAAAAGAATGTTTTAAAACTTTCACAGAGACCTCAAGCAGAAAGCACAAAGCCAGTCTTTAAATTTAATTTCATTTTGTATTAATTGTATCTTAATTTTAATCAATGTTTCATCAACCAATTGTCTGGATTTAATAAATAATAAGTAAATATATTAGAAAATAGATAATCACGACACGGAGGCGCCGGCGCGTGAACCTGGAGCTCGTCTCATAAATGAACTGAAACTCAGCGTATAAGGTATCCTACTTGCCTCACAGACCTGAGACATATATAGAAAGCTTGAAATCGTATCATTTTATTTTGTTGTATTTATCCGCCACACCTTAAAGGCTGGTCCGTGAAAATATTGTCTGATATTAAACCGGTCCGTGGCGCAAAAAAAGATTGGGGACCGCTGGCTTAGAGCACATATGTCCCATATGATGACTGACAAATACACGTTCATTAAAAGCCTGAAGATCACATTTTAATATGATCTTTCTAAAAAAAAGAATGTATGGATAATCAATTAAACCTAAATAGCTTCAGTCCAATAAGTGTTCATCTTGAAATATTAAAGTTCTTAAATTTACTAAACAAAAATCAGTAAAGATTTCCCAGGTATCACGACCTGAAGGGGGACATTTTTACAATTACATTAAAAGGTCTTTTGCTTGCTAAAAAAGCATAAACTATCAATTAGACATCAGAAGGCATTTTGCAAAGTTGATCATGTCGATAATTTAGAGGCCTTAGAAATTCCCGAATCAAATAAGATGCAGTGAGCTTTACAGGGTTAATGAGTGAATCTTTTCTCACCCGGTGTTCTGCATGGCTTCAGCCTGCTGTAAACAGGCCTGGACCACCGTGGTCAGCCCACCCAGGTTTTCCTCCAGTACACGGGCGTCCTCCAGCTCCCACACACTCTTAAGGGCGAGCAGGGCATAGAGACGAACGCTGAAGTTATGACTGAAACACCACTGCAGGCTCACCTCCACCGCTCTACGCCACTGCACCTCCTGAGAGAAAACACAAATAAATGTTGATTTCTTCCAGTTCGCAGAGGAAGAAATTAGATTCAGATGATAAAAACTGCACCTTATCTTGCAGTTTCGGGAAGAGGACGTTCAGGTGCACGAGGACAGAGAGAAAAGTGCAAATGCTTGTTTTTGTCTTCTCATGCTCCTGCAACACAAATGATTTACCAGTAAACAGACATATCTACATAACTCAAGCTGCTGTGTGTAACATTTTAGATGTTAAAATACTTTAATCGAGTTATTTTTTTCTACCGCAGAACTTGGAATGAATGCTTCAAGCCTGGTTTTGTTGCGTATGTGTCGCACCTGTTTGTAGATTGAGCTTTGTGTGTTGATAAGTTCAGACTCACCAGACTGAAACAGTTCCACAGGTTCTGGATGCGAGATGGGTTCAGATGGAGGATCAGGATCAGGGTCCATTCGATCAGGTACTTGACGGATGCTTGGTTACTGCAGAACCCGGCCTCACACACGTGACTCAACACACAGTCCGACACAAACTCCTGCGACAGATAACAAAGTACACTAATAAAGTGACTATACAAGCCTTCAAAAACTTAACTAATTTTCATATGGAAAAAAAATGTGTGTGTGTGTCTGTAAATAAAAAATGGTTAGATTTTTTTTTTTTTTTTTTACATTTAATAATTTATATAAAATAAATTGCATATATATATATACAAAATCAGATTTTCTTAGTTCATCTGCTATTGGTATGTGTGAGGAAAAAAAAAATTACTTAGTTTGCATCTTATGTTGGTAAAAAAAAAAAAAAAAAAAGATTAGAAACAAAACACACAACACAAAAATAGCATGATTGTTTTATTTAGTATAGACGGCATTAGTGCCCGCCCACTCTTTCAGTAGCACTGGTTCCGGAAAAAAAAAAAATTCCATTCATTTTTCCCATAGGGATTTAAAAAAAAGTTTTTGTTAAAGTATTATAAATCATGAACCATGAGGTGAATCATAACATTACAAACTTCGATTTGAAGCAAAACAATTATTATTATTTTTTTCGAAAATGTGATTAAGAAAAACAAAAGGTACAAGACTGTGTATTTTACGGCTTTAGTGAGGGAAAGAACTACAATCCCAGTAAGGTTGTCTTTAATGGTTTATAAGTTATCGTTAAAAATCTAATTTCTCTATGGAGAAAATGAATGGAAAAAATATTTCCAGAACCCGACTATTACAAATAACAGGCTATCAAAAAAAGTCATCATTATAGAATATTTAATTAAAGGGATAGTTCACTTTGAAATTAAATTTTGGTAAGTTTTAGCTTACCTCAAGGGCATCCAAGATGTAGGTGTCTTTTTTTCCGCAGTAGTTTCAATTTTGATATTTTTAGGTCAAACCGTTCTTGTCTGTCAGTCATTTAATGCAGGTCTATGGTCACTGTCTCAAAGAGCATGCACAGAGTCCAAATTAAAACAATTCCCCATCGTCCAAATTAAACAATTCCCCATCGTAAGTACACATTGATGGCCTAAGACACGAAACGAGCGGTTTGTGTGTGAAAACGAACAGTATTTATATCGTTTTTACCTCTTATACACAGCCACGTCCAAGTGATCTGAGGGCGCGTGCGCATCCTGGTGTGTGTCGTGTACGCAGACTGGTGCATAGATATATATACACTAGATGTCGCCTTAAAGACATTCGTTCCAATGAACTGCCGTAGACAAGGCGAGTATAAATACTGTTCGTTTTCTCACACAAACCGCTCGTTTCGTGTCTTAGCCCATCAATGTGTACTTACGATGGGGAATTGTTTAATTTGGACGATGGGGAATTGTTTTAATTTGGACTCTGTGCATGCTCTTTGAGACAGTGACCACAGACCTGCATTAAATGACTGACAGACAAGAACGGTTTGACCTAAAAATATCAAAATTGAAACTACTGCGGAAAAAAAGACACCTACATCTTGGATGCCCTTGAGGTAAGCTAAAACATACCAAAATTTTATTTCAAAGTGAACTATCCCTTTAATTCATATTTTTTCTTCATTATGCCCATCTTACTATGTAGGCCTGTTATACATCCACCAGATTTAATCGAGTAATGTTTAGTAGAAATGTTTAGTGAGGTTGTTATCAAATTGGTATCGGCCAAAATCCTTGAAATCCAAGTGTATTAATATGCATGTGTGCGTGTGTGTAGAGATCTAACCGGTCTGAGTTTATGCAGTAGCAGCAGCAGCGTCTGCCACACGCGGTTCTTCACTCTGTGCTGGATGGAGTTGCTATAGTAACGTACTTTGGATTTTGAAATCTCGGCATCCTGAGGGAAGGAAAAGAGAAACAGGAGGGAACTTTAATCATAAACACATGCAATAACCATGAGAAGAACAGAACAGAATCAAACACACACTCATTGTTTTCAGGAAGTGCTTTCTTTAAGAATTAAACACCCAATTTCCAGTAAGAGCTGTAGTTAAGAATTGAACACAAACCTTCCTCAGTAGTCGTTGCACGAGCTCTTCCATCAGACGCTGGTGGAGACGATTAGATGGATTCAAGCGGCAGAGAAAAGCCAAAGCACACACTCGAGGAAACTGATCGTCTCTGTTATCACTGGAAATGAAATTCAGAATAATAAATGTAAATCAGCATCAAAGTATTTGACATGCTATGAGGAAAAGTACAATGAATATATTTAATTCAAGTGGTTTTGAACCACAGTCTATTTATAAAAGTCATGCTTAGTCAATGATGCCAACCTCTAAAATGTGCATACCACAACATTTCCTCACAATTATGGAACGCTTTAATGAAACATTACTCATTAGTGTATCAAAAGTGACCACTATTACAAACAGCTAGTGTTGTGGTTTACCTGCTGACAGCTGTGTTTGCTGCACAAGTATCACCAAATTGTTCAACATAGCTTTGAACCTCCTGAACAAGCCTGAAAGCAAGAGAATAAAGGAAAATAAATGAATAAAATAATAATAGTGTGTAAATATACAGTTCTGTGCAAAAGTCTTAGGCATGTTAATATCCCCCCAACCCCCAAAAAATGGTTTTGGTGACAGACGGACTCGATGATGGTGAGATCAGATCATACTGGCTTTTGTCAGACTCCTTGTGCATACAGAAATCTCACTGGATTATTACAATTAATGGCAAAAAGAATGTTTGGAAATGTAAACTGATATTTCCTACTGACACACTACAGCAAAAGATATAAATAACTGACTTAAAACCATTTTTTTTGGGGGGGGGGGGGGGGGGGGTGGGATATTAACAGGCCTAAGACTTTTGCACAGTACTGTATATATATATGCACATATGCGTATGTATTAGAGCTGTCAAATAGATTAATCAATTAATATAAAATATTATATAAAAAGATATGGGTACTATAAAAAGACAAATACTAGGGCTGCACGATATCGAAGAAAAATGCAATATGCTTAAAGTGTGTAAAATAAATTTAAATGATCTTTAAAATATATTCAAAATTCTATAACCTACATACGTGTTTCACATTCTTTTTGTGACAAGAAAACATCCCAACAACTTCTGAAAGTGAACAGCAGTGTTTTACTGTAGCATAAGATGTGTTATATTAAGTGTAAGTGTAAACCACGGGGTTTAGGGTTTCAGGTAGGCCTACATTAGGTTTACTTAACAGCAGAAACTGAATAATCAAATTTAAAAATAAAACACGGCTTAGTTTTCACTATATGAATTAAATATCGGCTATATAGTATACTGATATATATATTTATATTAATTATTATTATCGATAGTGTTTACTTATATTTGTGTGTGAGGCGCGGGCACGATCGAACAGTGGAAACATAAAAACATACTCCGTCATATATATTCGATCGCGCCCGCGCCTGCCTGCCTGCCTGCAAAGCCTTTTTTGAACTGTCATTATGAAATATATTATAATTATAATTTTACAATAGCTCGAATAAATATGAATTAATGTTATTTTCTACATATTGTATGCGCTAAACAATGATGTACATAAAAAAAAAAAAAACCTGATTTATTTTTAATCTAATTCCCTGACATTCCCCGCTTCTGATTGGCAGACACACTGAGGGGGCGGGGCATTACATAAACAACGACAAACGAAAAGGCCAATCATTTCGCAAGAACGCGAGTATTTTGCATATGTCTCAGAATGCTTGTCACAACAGTGGTAATTAAACCTTCTTAAAATGTACGTTTTTATTATTTTTTATGTACTCAAGATTTCTCATAAACAGCTCGATATAACCAACTTGTTGTTTAACTTACAGCTCTTATCCTTAACTTTGCCTACCGTCATAGCCAGTATCCGAACTATAAATATAGGTTTTCCTCGCTAAACATTTGTGCTGTCTAGGCGGAAAAAAAAAATACCGGACAGACTGTATATTGGAGCGACACATTTATGAACGATCCAATTTTTGTGTTTTATGCACTTACATTTTCAATGATTTAAAATATCTTTATCACCTGTCATAAAACGGATTTACTGCTAAAGGCATGAAATTAGGAGGGATCAACTGATCATCTGATCGTTTGATTGATTTAAGACAAATATTGTACACAAATTAGCAAATTAATTGTATGTTATTCATCAAGTTTATTCATCATCTGACAATAAATATTTCACACACCTTTTTACGTTAGTGCAATGACAAATTAAAGCAGTTATTTTATTTTAGAAGCAAACATGTATTCGCATATATTTTTTTTTGTTGTTTTTAGAGTAATATGTAAATATCAAGCGTGCCCAGAGCCCGTCTACGGAGAGCCTTGGCACTTCCTATTAGCCCCATTGTATCGATCTTGGTTGCAGTTCCATTAGAATTCCACTGGGGGTGATCGCGGGCGAGTGCAGACTGAATGGGAGTCTATGGGGCTAGACGGCTAAATGTGTCTCTTTCACCCAATTGACGTTGAGAAATCTCAGATTTTATTGTAGGTTTTGCAAGTTCAACATGGGTTATAGGTCGAAAGTTGAATGAACGAGTACTTATTTCTTTTCGATTTCTTACAGGTTGAGTTGTTGTTGCCCATAACACGCTAGCATTCTGCTAATGACGTCAGCATTCTGACGTCATTGTCATTTTAAAAGACTTTTTAAAGCAAATAAGTGACTCTAAAAAATCTAACACCCAGCAATGTGTAATTTCTTTGCATCCCCTTTCGAATACAACATTCAAATTACTAGACAAAAAATTATATCCTGAGAAAAGTGGATTTTGAGGGGTATTTCGCCATAGACCTCCATTCATTCTGCACTCGCCTGCGAGCGCCCCCGCATGGACAGAGACGTGTTACTGCAGCCAGTCCAGAAACCGGAAGTAAGCAGAGTGCCAATTCTCTTCCTATTAGACATTCTCTGGCGTGCCACACAAGCCCTGAAAACTGAAAAGTGAAGCCAAAACGTCTCGATCGCCCCCCGGTGACTGGTCCTAGTAAAGGTCATAAGCCCCGCCTCCCCGTGTTAATTCAACGGGACAATTAAATTACACTTGTGATCTTTTTTCCAAAGGTAGTTTCTGTCATTTACTGTAGTTTTTATCACACTGATGTAAGTTCAAGTGTCTGTTTTTATAATAAGTTTGTTTTTAGTTACACGATTCTATAAAAACGGTGGTGTAACGTCATGACTGACAGCTGTGATTGACAGGTTCTATGAGCAAAGTAGTCACTGAAGCACCAACGGACTTTTTAAAATATATATATATATATAGAGTTGTTAGTATTTTTTAAAAATATTTATACTGTATTTATTTATATATTAATTTAAACATTTTACTATTTGAATATCTTTCTTAATGTTGTTCAAATTGACCTTTGGTCTCTTCTGAACACTGGGCCATACACACAGGCCTCAGTCAGGATGTTGAGGTGTAAGAGAGCCGTACTGAACACAGCGTCTGACTGGACACCCTCTGCTGGAAGCCACATCTCACAACAATGCTGGATCAGAACATTAAACACCCCTGATCGGACCTGAGCCAACTCCATGAGCTCACTCAAAATCTGTCAAAAACCAGAAAGCTTTTATTATATACACTAGCTATGTATATATCTTTTTATCACAAATACCTCAAAATATGTTGTGGATGTAAAGGGAGAAGGCGAAGTGCTTGTAGATCTTTCCCTGACCTGTTGTATGCAGGCCGTGATGCTGGGGTTCTGTTCCTCTGTGAGTTGCAGAAGCCCATGGTCAAAAGCTAAGCGCACGAATCCCTGCAGTGTGGACCAGAAGTCATGAGGGTTTGTGCTCAGAGCCTGAACCACCTTCCATGATGCACATACGGCCTCAACGCACAGAGATTCTTCACACTGCACCATCTGCTGGAGAAAATACACCCATGAACTAAACACGCATCACAACAACGTAATCTGTCCGTAAAAAGGCGCAGAAAAGTAATAGAAATATATATATATATATATATATATATATATATATATATATATATATATATATATATATATATATATATATATATATTTTTTTTTTTTTTTTTTTTTTTTTTTTTTTTTTTTTAAACCAACAGAAAATCATATTTCTACAATTGCAAACTTCCCTAAAATTCCTGATGTTATTATAATGTTACTGACACTTGTTTGGCACAAGAAACCTTAACTAAGATTATCAGTTGACTTAGATACTACTTACAAGACTACTTAGTTAACAGTAGAATATGTATGAATATGTATGTTCCAAACCTGTATGAATTTCTTTCTTAAAGGTGCATTAAGCAACTTTTCATGTTAAAAATACCTGTTTTTCTAACCCATACATGCTTAAACAATTGCCTGATGGGCTGAATGAGCCCTTCTCTGATCACTGCGATTGCCTCTATAATCCTGTACAGTAAAATAAATAAGAGGGATTCGGGCCGAATCTGAGACTGGGCGTGACGTCATGCGCGTTCAGTTGCAGTGTTGCAGTTTCATTTGTCGCCAGAGGGGGCATAGTTCTGCAAAAACTCAGAGACTTGCTCTTTGCACCTTTAACACAAAAGAAGATATTTTGAGCAATGTCGGTAACCAAACAGTTGAGGGGCCCCCCATTAACTTCCATAGTATGGGGGAAAAAATACTATGGAAGTCAATAGGGTCCATCAACTGTTTGGTTACCGACATTCTTCAAAATGTGTTCTTTTGTGTTCAGCAGAAGAAAGAAATTCATAAAGGTTTGGAACAACTTGAGGGTGAGTAAATCATGACAGAATTTTCATTTTTGGGTGAACTATTCCTTTAACCCATGTAATTACCTTACATTACCCAGTGTAGAACACTTACTGTAATATAAAGTGCAAGTTTCTCTCTTCTCAAGTCGTCACGTTGTGTGAAGGCTGGGGAGCGAGTAGGTAAGCAAGTCGTGCAACATTCATTGTGCACCGCATAGGAACGTCCCGTTGTATTAGACGCACTAGGTTTAGGAGAGAGTGCCACACCCCTGTTTGTTTTGTTTAATATTTAGAATAGTTTAGTTAGGGCGTTTCACGTTGAAGACTTTTCTGTTCTACATTTTATGTAATTGTCAGTTTAGTTGATAAAACTAGTTAGATGAGTTTCATTTATTTATTTTGTTTGGTACCTCTCATGCTCGCCTTCCCATCTTAGGTTGTTATTTGTATTGTTGTCATTTGTCTCTTGTAAATATAGATTTTTCACCTTTTTAACTTGGCACTGTACACAAAAATAAACCTTTTAATTTAATTCAAGAGTACAGTCTATGTCCTTCTCTTTTGCTGCCCCACCTGTGGCAAGACTGATGCCATGAAGTCCAGCACCGGGAGAACGAGATGACCAGGCAATAATGCCAGAGCGTCCACCGCAGCCCTCAGGACCTCAGGAGCTTCAGGAGCCCGGACGGTCCCAGCAGACTTCTGCAGGAAACTCAGACACGTCCACTGATCTCCAATAAACTGGGCCACAATTCTCCCCCAGTCCTTCAGCAAGAGGCCATCTTCTGGATGACTAGAGTAAACACACATTCATACATGAATAAGTCATAATGCTCCTCAGAAAAAATTACTTTGATAAAAGTTCTCCTCCATATGGATGTGGAAGATTATGATAGAATAGGTGGTTTGCAGTCACGTGATTGTGATGACGCCCGAAATTCAGATGGAGGACAGGAAGTGAAGAGCGGAATGGACGAGATGGAGGAAAGTCCGAACGTACTACTTTTAGACGCTATTACAAGAGAAAGATATAACAAAAAATTGAAACATATGTTGGACGTGATCCTTACGTTATGAAGAGGAGCGATTTTTCAACTGAACTGAAAGATTTGCCTGTAACATTACGTTTGTCTTCAGTTACAGCAGGGGTAACTTACAAACTCAAAGAAAAGAAGAAACAATTACTTTGACTTTACAAAGTTCGGAAACTGGTAACGTACGTTACACAAACATAGCCCCATAAGTTGTATTAACTCACCTTTGACGAAGTGAATACTCATAGGCGTCGATTTCGGTGGGGACGCGTACCCACCAGATTTCGTCACGAGTCATTTTGTACCCACCACTTTTAACTTAACGTCCATAATAATTGGACTTTGGGTTAGATTTTTTTTTACAGTTTTCAGTGGTTACGAGGAGCAATATGAGAGAGAAATTTGGTGATCGTTGTTTAGGTAGGCTACATTAAACCATAAAGCTTTTTCAGGACTTATAAAGCCCATGAGAACCCTGAGGAGTCAACCCACAGCCGCTCCGCTGCCCTGCTGAAAATGTGAAGCAGAAACGCCAGATAACGTCAGATTAATGTCAGATAACGTCCATAATAATTTGACATTTGGTTCGCTTTTTTGACCGTTTTCAATGGTTATGAGGAGCAATGAGAGAGAAATTTGGTAATCATTGTAACATTAAACCACGTCATGTCATATTGTCAACATGGTAGGCCTACTTATGAAGCAGAATAGTGGGTCATATGTCTAATGCTTTTTGAAAACTTAAGGCTTTCTTCTTCATAAAACGAGTCGGACATCATCACATTTTTGTATACATTTTTATTTATTTACATAAGCTACAGGACATAGTATTTCAAAACATGACCTGCGCGAAAGAGAAAAAAATAAATAAAGCGTCATTGTACCCAGCACATTTCAAACCAAACTGACGCCCATGTGAATACTGCACACACGGGCATTCTCCTCCCGACCGCAGGCTTAGGTTTGCAAGCCGTTTTTTCAGTCAATTTCTTGCATTTTTCCCCCTTATGAACAACTTTTGGTACACGATAAAAAACTCCTCGTGGTTTCTCGGTTTGATCGATTTGAGCAACCATAAACGACGCAAAACATAGGCATTTTGAGTTTGTTATAGTGCTTCCTAAATGTAGCACATTACTTCCTGCCCTCCATCTGCATTTCGCGCCATGGCAACGCAGTGAAGTGACGTCATATGCAAACAAGCTATTGAAATTTTTAGGTGAACTTTTCATTGAAGACCCACAGCAGCCATGATATAATGACCATGCCAACTATTCATAAGTAGGTAGCTTATTTAAGATGTTTTGGTAACACTTTACAAAAAGTCCCATTAGTTAAATCCTAGTTAGCATTACCTAACATTAACAATGAGCAACACTCTTTGTTAAGGTTAGTTAATAAAAAATACAAATCTTCATTGTTAGTTCAGAATATTAGATACAACTTAATTTTAATAATGTTTTGGTAAATGTTGATATTAACTGAGATTAAAAAATGCTTATTTTTCATTGTTAGTTTATGTTAACCAATGTGTAATGTAATGTAAAATTGGTAAGTTCACCCAAAAATGTAAATTGTGTTATTAATTGCTCACCCACATGCAGTTCTAAACCAGTAAGACTTTTGTTCATCTTCGGAACACAGATCTTTTTGATGAAATCTGAGCTTTATGTCCCTCCAATAAAAGCCTAAATTCAATCTGTTCATCATATAAAGCGATCATGTCTCTTCAGAAAATTTGGACTAAACCGCTCAATTCAAATGAATTAGTTTTACGATCTCTTTATGAACTTTTTGAAGCGTCAAAGTGTCAGTTGAGTAGCTGTCAATGGAGGGACAGAAAGCTCTCAGATTTCATTAAAAAGATCTTCATTTGTGTTCTGAAGACGAATGAAAGTCTTACGCATTTGGAACGACATGAGGGCGAGTAATTAATGACAGAATTTTCATTTTTGGGTGCTCTATCCCTTTAACTAACAATTGGAGCCTTAGGTCTACCGAAATTGTTTTAGAGCTTGAACAGACCTGACTGTCGCAGTTGTGGGCTTCAGTAATGTCTGGTTGAGATGCTGGGATGATGATGATGATGATGAAGGGTAGAAATAGTCAGTCAGCGAGTGAAGAGATCTCATGGCCTCAGACTGGGACTTCAGGACACCTCGATCAGCCACGTCACACAACAGCGCAAGTGTGGCCATACTGACCGCTCTCTGAACCTGCCCTGGCACAGAGGGATTCTGGGAAAACACAGTTTAGATCTCATTCCATCAGAAATTGCCATCCACTTACAAAATGTTTTAGTAGGTGTCTAATTTGCTAACTTAAGAAAAACATCCAAAATTATATATATGAACAATATACTGGGAAAAAAAGGAACCAACACAACTGAGGTTTAGCTCAAAGAATTGGGAAAGAATATCTGCTTTGAAAAAAAATTAAACAAGACTGTTGTGCTGCTCGACTTACTTTACGGTTCTTGTAAATACTTGAATCTAAATCAAATATTTCTGTAATGACAGCCTAACTTTATATTTGACTTAAAAGTGAAGGGAAATAGAGCATATACACAAGAGCATTCTAGGGATAATTTTAGGGTTGGTAAGATTTTTTATGTTTTTGAAAGAAGTCTCTTAAGCTCACCAAGACAAGTACAGTAAAAACAGTAATATTGTGACATATTTCAAATGTAATTTATCCCTGCATTGGCAAAGGTGAATTTTCAGCATCATTACTCCAGTCTTCAGTGTCACATGGCCCTACAGAAATTCTCATATGCTGATATGTACAAGAATATGTACAAGAAACATTTATTTTTGTTATCAATGTTGAAAACATTTAACAGTTAATATGTTTGTGCAGCACCTGTTCAGAAGGTTCATTGAGGATCCTCAAGCAGTGAGTGGTGAGTTTTGGGATGTAGTTCTGCTGCAGATTTGAGCCGTACCACGAAACAGTGGAGTAAGTGAGAACCAGCTCCCTTAATACTGAGAGATAAAGTTCAGACCTCTCCGTATCACATAACTAGAGAGAGAAGACAGATACAACAGTGTAAAAATCCCCTGAAAATCCAGCTAAACCAGATGGTAGTTTATTTTACATGGTTTTAAGTGGTTCAAATTGATGGTCATCAGCTAGTCTAAATGGTTGATGGAACAGGTTTCGACATGGTCGACCCGCTGATTAGTGCTGGTACACCACCTTTGATCAGCAATAAACCAGTTTTGACAACCCAGGCTTAGTTTTTCCCGGTAGGATTCTGTGTGTTACTCTGTGAAAACACTCACCTCCCTCAGTTCCCCACTCAACCTCCTCAGCAGAAACTCCTGCACTGAATCCACCACCGACAGCATGTGCGTCTTCAAAGCGACAGCCACAACATCTTCTACAAACATCCAAAGACATCAGCTTCCATTCAGCATGTCCAAACACAGCATGTTTGTCTTCTTTTCTCAAACACAACACACACCATTCTCCTGCTCTGTATCTGAGCGTCTGCGATGCAGCTGCAGCAAGCTCAACAGTAACTGCAGGCTCTTGTCCGTCTTGTGAAGCACCAGATAGACATTAGTGCTAAGTCTCCGTAAGACATCCAGTAGAGGCTGGAGAAGCAGTTCTAGACCAGGTTCCTCACTCCTGGTCTTCTGGAGGTCTGCTGTAAGCAGTACGGCCCGCGCCAGCAGCTCGGCCTCAGCTGGATCAGGTAGACTTCCTTTTTGATCTGCCAGAAGAGAAGAAACTATACTCACGTACAGCCTAAACTCTAATATAATTTTTGATATTTTTTTTTACTAGTGGGTGCAGGACACTATAGTTCATTTATGTAAGTGAGGATCGCAAAATAAAAGTAAACTGTGACATATAATACCCAAAAACTCTTCAACCAGTGGACTACCAGTAAAATTTATAAAAATTTGGGAGCAAAAATTATTCCGAAACTTTGACCTGACCTTGTTTTGCTTAAGTTTTTCTTTAATTGCTAATGTGACCTTTTTACACCACAGACTGAACAAAATGAAGCATTGCTTGGTAATTGGTTGAGCTAAATCTAATTGTGTACAGCTGACAGCCATTCAACATAATTTATTTGTGAGACAGTCTAACAGAAGGATGGCCAAAACCAGTGAAATATCAACTGATTTGATAACTCTGAGTTCTTATCATATTTTATTTCCATTTTCTAAACTATAGCGAATAAACTGTGATAATGTGAGAAATGTTGAAGGTGTCTGAATAAATTTTGGTTTGACTGTATGTACAACATACTATTTTAAGGGCATAGCTAAATGTGACGTATTACAATGGGTTTATTTATGGATTGTTCACTGAAATTAAAAAAAGTTGTCATTTCAGGGCTCAGCAGCACTAAAGATTTTTTTTTACTGGCCCCACCACAAAAAAGTAATAAATAAATAAAATACCGGTAGGCCTAGTTATAGTCTTTGTTGTTTTGGACCCATAACCTTAATAAATAAGGCTGTTACACCAAAAACTATTAGCACAAATACAATTGAACAAAGACAAACATACAAATCAAATAAACACAGCTTTTCATATTTTTCTGGGAAGTCTAACAGTAATTTTCATGTATAGACCCTTTTACAGTTGGTAAACATGGTGACGTATTTGTGTGGGCGGGGCTTAGCTGGAGGCAGAAAGATCCCTCTGGCCGCTTCACTAACGCTAGTTTGCCAGTTTGTTAGCTTGTTTTTTTAACAATGACTGGAGAAAATCCAGTTTTATCTTAATGTGCAAGGTCACTCACTGTCCAGGACCGCGATTGTTATTTGCAAAAGTTAATTTTAACGGACGGAACCAGATGACCATACACGCTCAGTCAATGGATGGACGATCTGACAGGATTAACGTTAACGCTACCAACTGTTGAGTGGCCTGACTTCTACACCTGCCCGATAGAGAAACTGAGGACATATAAATCTTTAGATGCCTATAACTATGTGCTGAATGGTCATGTAAAGATTTGTGTGTACGATCCGCAGTTCTGCCTAACCAGCGCCAAGAAGACGACAATGTAAAGAGTGACATATTACGGTGCAATTTTAAAGATGTGGATATTTTCTAGAAATAAAAATTCCAGATACAGCATACTCATTTTTCATCGATTCTTGCACCCAATAACACAACAAGATGACATTTAATAATAAAAATAATAATTTAAGCTCCTTATTATGTAGCCGAATCTGTGCTGGTTTGTATTGGCCGCCTCCAGTTTTCCGTTTGTTTTGCCTCCAGCTAGCGCCGTGACGTAACTGTGACGTCGGCGCAAAAGGGGTCTATAGAAAATGAATAATCAAATGTAAAATAGCACTGCATAGTCTTCATCATTGTATAAATTAAATATAGATTAATCCTTATTAAAGTTACAAAAGTTATTCAGTCAAGAGCAATGAGTGAGAATTTCTTTGTCCTTTGTTGTTTGATTAACATTAAAACAAAGACAGCAACCGGTTTATTAAGCTGCTGTCACTTTAAGAGCTGCAAGGATCCAATATACTGTTACACCTGCGTTTTATAGGTGAACAGTTTGCTCACTTAAAGGGGTCATGAACTGGCTTTTTTAATTTTTTTATATTGTTGTCTGAGGTCAACTTCTGACGTTCGCTTGTTTTTTACATTCAAAAACATCAAAATGAATAAGTAATAGGCTATTTTCAACCCTGGTTTTGAGGCTAGCTCCTGAAAGGTTTTTATGGGCGTGCCGCATTGAAGACTTGGAAGTAAACGCCCACTGCTATGATTGGATAACAGTTTTGCATATTATAATGAGTTTCATGTAATGCGGGAATCAGTGGGCGGGGCTAAACAGGCAGTGTTGAAGTAGGTGTTGATCTTCTTCTGCGGAGGCGGTGTTTGATACCCTTTGACGTCATAGATCCCCACTTTGAAAAACCTGTCGTTCGCTGTGCCTGGTGTCAATAAAAGCTTTTATTGGACTAACAAGGAAGTTTTCAGTTCTGAAACTTACAGGATATTCTTATAGTATGATGACCTCTTATATGTCAAAAGCTCAAGGAAAATTTGATTTCTCAGTTCATCACCCCTTTAAGATATAACAGACTATGTTTACTAGGATACTCGCCAAGACACACATTTTTTGACGTAATTTTGTAGCTTTGTGCGCAAGAAGAAGGACATTCGCACGGTGTCTGAGAAGCGGCTTTCTGGGTGCTCGCACATAAAACTTCTCACACTATTGAATCAACTCGCATTGCAGAGGGTTGGATTCCAACGATATCGTTGTCATCCTTTTAGTGTGAATGAGTATTGACAGGAATTTTGTTACAGGATTGACAAAGGATGTTGATGTAGAAATGTTGTGCGGTCTCTCACCTGAGTTGGCTGTAACAGCGAGAAAGGTCTTGAGTCGCTGCTGGACGTAGCTGAATATAGAGACACCTTTACAGTCTGAAGTTGCAGCGCGAAGTTCAGAAGAGCCTAAATCCTCGTCAGTCAGAAGAAAACGGCCTTCATTAGTCTGGAGCCAATTACACAGCTGTGATGGGAGCAAAGTTTGAGCTTTAGTACGCTGTGAATATTAGTTAAGATACAAATACTTTGCATTTTGTGCATGACTTATAAATTCTGGTTTAGTTAGACTTTGAGTTTACCTCCTTCCAAAGTGCTGTACCCCGACATAGAGACTCATCAGCTCGAAAATGTACGAGGAAACCAAAAATCTCATCTAGAGACACAGTGGACTGCCAAAACAAGAAAATCATTCAGATATCTGTTCTGTTTGATCCTTAAAGTAACTATTAAATGCCTTTGCTAAGAAATGACATTAAGGAGGTTGTGTGCATGTTTCATAACTAATCGCAGTGAGCCATGTTTCAACATGTGGAGGCACAAGATGTACAGTGGAGTTATTTAAATATCAGTTTGCCTCACCTCAGCTATTGTATGGTAAAAGAAAGTCATGTGGGATTGGAACAAAGTGAGGGTGAGTTTATGATGAAAACAAGTCAACTATTACTAACCCTATAAAGCTTATAGTATTATATTTAATACGAGAATTTCTAAAGCCTCTAAACTGTCAACATAATCAAAATTTTACGTTTTAGCAAGTACAAGGCCTTTTAGAATAATTATAAAATGTGGTACATGTGCTTTGCTGTGAAATTATTTTTAAAAAGTAAACAATACCTTTAGGATAACTTTATATTGTTAGTAATATTTCAAGATGAACATTTACTGGACTGAAGCAACTGATTATCCACGCATCACAGGTTCTCAATGAATGCATTATTTATATACGTCACATGTTAATATGCGAGTATTAAATATGATTCAACAGGCTTTTAAGAAATGTGTATCTCTCAATCATCATCATATTGCATTGCATTACATGTTTTGCCCCCTACAATGAAAACTTAAGCATAAAACTAAGCATTTAAATGTAATCTTACTAAGACACTTACATTAATGCTACCAGAATTTCATCTTACATTTTGGACATATAAATAACAACATCTGTACCTAATTGCATTTTTTCTGCTCACTTTGGGCCTAAATAAAAATAAAAATGAGGTGTTTGTTTTCTCCTTGAGAGCGAACTACATGAGCCATAAAATCCAGATGTACTATCAAATATGATTTTAAAAAAACATAAGTAATTTAAAAAAAAAATGTGTCTAAAGGTAAACTGCTCCACTTAAAGAGATTATTCTGAATATTATTTAATATCAGACTGTGTTAAAGGGTTAGTTCACCCAAAAATGAAAATTCTGTCATTAATTACTCACCCTCATGTTGTTCCAACCCCGTAAGACCTTCGCTCATCTTCAGAACACAAATTAAGATATTTTTGATGAAATCTGAGTGCTGGATCACTCCTCCACAGGCTTATGGACACTATAACTTGCTGGCACAGAAAATGTATTAAAGACATCGTTAATATAGTCCAAGTGACTCCAGTGGCTCAATCTTAAGTTTATAAAGCGACGAGAATACTTTTTGTGCGCAAAAACAAACAAAAATAACGACTTTATTCCACTTTTCATTTCCTTCTCTCTGGGCCTCGAGTCTTTTCACGTAGTGTTTAAGCGTAGCGCGTCTGTGTTGCACGTCACCACGTAGGCTCACTATTGGGCGACGCTGATCATGTGTGTGATGCGTGTGACGTGCAACACAGACGCGCTACGCTTAAACACTACGTGAAAAGACTCGAGGCCCAGAGAGAAGGAAATGAAAAGTGGAATAAAGTCGTTATTTTTGTTTGTTTTTGCGCACAAAAAGTATTCTCGTCGCTTTATAAACTTAAGATTGAGCCACTGGAGTCACTTGGACTATATTAACGATGTATTTAATACATTTTCTGGGCCTGCAAGTTATAGTGTCCATAAGCCTGTGGAGGAGTGATGCAGCACTCAGATTTCATCAAAAATATCTTAATTTGTGTTCCGAAGATGAACAAAGGTCTTACGGGGTTGGAACAACATGAGGGTGAGTAATTAATGACAGAATTTTCATTTTTGGGTGAACTAACCCTTTAAGGATCTGAAGGAAAAAAGCAACTGTACAGTACCACATCTGTCAGGCAGAGAGCGGCATGGAGCAGAAAACACTGTGAAGCTCCTCTCAAAAGAACCTGGTGAGTGATCATAGTACAGCGCAGAACTTCTCTGAAAAAAACACAAACATGAAAATACAATGAGCAGATCATGTGAATTACAAACACATCTTTTTTTCTTTCTTTTTTTTACAGTCTGTGGTGTCTATTCAAAAGACTTGGTTTAAAACTCTTGATTCACAAGCATTAATTGTACGATTTTTGGTTTCAAATCATCAGAGTTTTGGGTGAACAGACTTTTAAAGGGTAACTCTCGCCAAAATTTAACCTAGGCTCTTTTTGTTAATCTACCTGAGTCAAACTTTCGTGTAAAAGCATAATTAGAATGGAAATGCCACTTTTAAGATTGACCATATTTTCTTTTTAGGTCAAAATGCCTTTTGAATGGGAGTGCATGGGGCACTTCTATGATAGCAACAAAATCGCTATTTTTAAAACACTAAGAAGGCTCAACACAACATGAAATTGTGCTCAAAGTATCACCTAAAACGAAAATACGGTCAATCTTAAAAGTGGAGTTTCCATTCTAATTATGCTTTTACACGAAAGTTTGACTCAGGTAGATTAATAAAAAGAGCCTAGGTTCAATTTTGGTGAGAGTTACCCTTTAATGGAGTACCAGAACTCTCTCAGGTTTCATTAAAAATATCTTTATATGTGTTTCAAAGATGAACAAAAGTCTACCGGGTTTGGAACGACATTAGGGTGAGTAAATGATGTCTAAATTTTCATTTTTCGGAGAACTTTTCCTTTAACTCTCTCTATATTTCTCCAATTGCAGGATTTCATGATTCCAGCAGCTAGTAGTTTGTACCTGAACGCGTGGAGTCCATCAGATCCCAGTAAAGGACAAGGGGACAGACAGGACAGGGCCTGGGACAGAAAGAGCAGCGGGACTGCGCACCATTGCCGTGAACCCAACCGCTGAATGAGCTGCAGCAACACTGAACCTGAACACAATAACTATTATTATTTCTGGATGTGGAATTTCAGGATTTAAACCAACTCAAAATATCCTGAACTCTTTCTGATGGATTTATTTAATAGCCTAAAACAGAGACCAAACCCCTCTTTACCTCTGTTCTCTTCTGGCAAACTGCTGAAGAAATTCACCATAAAGTTTTGGAGTTTCACTCCCAGCTCTGGACAATCTCTGATGTTCTGCTGCGGTGCCCTGTGGAAACAAACAGCTTAAAAACATTCAAAGATAGAGACCAAACTAATTGTATTATGTAATAAAACTTTGTCTAGTGTGAATTTTAACACCAGGGGACAATTACCTGTGATAAAGAGCGCTCTCTGCAAGAACATCCATGAGAGGGCCGATTACAAACTGAGAACCAGAAAAACATTCATTATCAATAAATGCTTTCACAAACTATTTTACTTGCATAATGTGACCTATTTCTGGGTTATGACTATCTCATAAGGCATAAGATCCCACTATCCTAAACCTATAAAGCCTACTGGATCATATTTGATTTGCGAGTTTCTAAGGCCTCTAAATTATCAACATGATCAAAGCTTTGCTGAACAACCTTTTGTGCTCAATCTACCTCTAACCTTCTGTCGTCTGATTGATGGTTTATACATTTTTAGCAAGTAAAAGGTCATTTAGTATAATTATAAATTATACTAAATATTAATATAAATTATACACTTATACAGGTCATTTGCTTTGAAATCTTTACTGATTTGTATAAAGTAAGAATACATTTTATATTGTTAGTGATATATTAAATATATACCGAATATTGACTGAATTTCACTGACTGAAGCAACTTTGGTTTTCATGATTATCCATGCCAGTCAAATATGATACATCATTTTTTTAATGAAAGTATATTTGTCAGTCGTTAATGCATTGCATTGAATTGAATGTTTTTTCCTTCTCAAGTGTGAGCTCAATATTCTCCCATATCATACTAGATGAGCCTGATCAAAAGAAAATCAATATGTAAACTTTTTATTAAAGATTTTTAAAAATTTTGTCTAAAGGTATGCTATACTGTTCTATTTCAAAAAACAGATTTTTCGGACTATTAATTCAGATTCAAGTCAGATTTTACAGGGTTAAAGGGATAGTTGACCCAAAAAAGGAAATTCTTTCATTAATTACCGTCATGTCGTTCCAAACCCGTAAGATTTTCATTCAGCTTCATATTTTTGATGAAATCTGAGAGCTTTCTGTCCCTCTATTGACAACTACGCAACTACCACTTTGACGCTTCAAAAAGTTCATAAAGAGATAATAAAACTAATCCATATGAATTGAGTGGTAAAATTTCCTTAAGAGACATGATCGCTTTATAAACAGATTTAATTTAGACTTTTATTCACATCTAAACATACACCAACTCACACATCAGATGTGGTAAATGGAAGCTCAAACATGTTCATTTGACGTGTGAGAACCAATGAGGTTCATTCTCGTGTTACACAGCACTTTTGAGCTTCAGCAAGAACCAATGAGGTTCATTCTCGTGTTGCGCAGCACGTTTGAACTTCAGCAAGAACCAATGAGGTTCATTCTCGTGTTACGCAGCACGTTTAAGCTTCAGCAAGAACCAATGAGGCTCATTCTCATGTTACGCAGCACGTTTGAGCTTCAGAAAGAACTAATGAGGTTTGTTCTCGCGCTTCAAGCATGTACGGTTGAGCTTCTGTTTATGTTCGCTAATCAATGTTTAAATGAAAATAAAAGCCTAAAATAAATCATCACATAAAGCGATCGAGTCTCTTAAGAAAATTTTGACTAAACCACTCAATTCAAATGGATTAGTTTTACAATATCTTTATGAACTTTGAAGCATCAAAGTCGTAGTTGCACAGCTGTCAATGGAGAGGACAGAAAGCTCTCAGAGTTCATCAAAAAGATCATCTGAAGATCTTCTCACGGTTTTAGAACGACATGAAAGTGAGTAATTAATGAAAGAATTTTTTATTTTTGGGTGAACTATGCCTTTAAGATTCAAGGATGGATGGATACCTGCGAGAATGCCAAAGCAAACGCAGAACGACGCAGTGCTTTCAGCTCTAACAGGTGACTGACTCCTTCTTTCATTACTGCCTTGTTCTCACTGTGAAACATGCGCTGATACACACACAGCAGCCAGGACGGAGAAAACAGCCCACCTGATTATGGAGAGAGTCGGGGAACAGATTTAAGACAAATTAGAGTAAAACTGATATTGTGCTGCCACATAAGAAACATGACAAACCTTGAATATCTGTTGCCGTTGTCTCAACAAGCACGTCAATCCTGTTGAGTACAGGTCGAATCACGTGAATCTTTTAAAAAAAAGATAAATAAACAGCATAAGACACACATAGAGAGGTTAAATATTATTTGCATAAAATCTAATTAGTAAAGTGAACATAAAACACAGTTAAAAAATATTTTATTTCCATAATCCGACAAATATTCAGATTGTTGGCCGGTTAATATGAAATTTTAATCAAATAATCAAAATATATTTTCTTTTCTCTGATGACGTGTTTACAGCCACGAGGGCGGGACAACCTGTCACTCACATGACATCACAGCAATTGCAAACCACAACCCTCCAATCAATTACAGATGGACAAAATCAAGTCCCGCTCTACATTTTTTTATTGTTCAAGAAGCCTTTTCACTCGTATAAATAGGCAGAAGTAGTGACTAGGTAGTTTAGGCCAGTTGGGTTTCAAGATTCTAAAACTCAGAAATAAAGTATTCTTACCTGGTTCTCCTCAAGAGTCTCTAACACTAGACCAAAATCTTCCCAGAATTCTCTCAGTAACTGCTGTTGTTCTGGCATCCATCTGAAAAGGACTTCATCTGCAGAGATCCAAGACATGTGTGATGTGAACAACATTAGAAGTCATGAACATATTGCACAGACAGATCCTGAAGATCATCCTACCTGTGTGGGGTTCCACGCTGGTAAACACATCTTCTTTCTTGATCTCTGCCAGTGCCACACACCTGGTGAGCAGGTAAAGCGCCCGTTTGCGGGTCACACTGTCCTTGTGAGTCAATCCGGCCTGAATTGCCCTAAAAAACCTTTGAGATCTTCTAGGATCTGGCCGGTCCTGAGAGGTTTCCGGAGAGTAGAGGTGGTCAGAGAGAGCAGTGAGACACAACAGAACCCGAGCCGACACTGATTCTGTCTGATCTCTCTGATGCCATGACAGCAAATCCTCCCATATCTGATGTAGGACCTCTGATTCAGCCTCTTTATGGCATGACTTGAGTATGGTGAACCAGATCCGTACTATGATTTTTGAAGCTATGGAGTCAGATAGATCTTTTACACAGCAAAGTGTGCAGGATAGAGTCCTGGAGATGATGTCTCCGTCATATGAGATGCTAGATAACAGCACTGCAGTGACTTCAATGGCAACATCTACGTCTAACCTGCCGGTTTCATTGATGCCATCATCTCTCGTCATCAGCACTTGCAGAAGACCATGACTTACCTGCTCAGGTACATCGTCAGCCTGACAGGTACTGACACAGACTGCAAAGAGTCCACAGACAGAGCTGAGCAGATCCTTACCTCCATCATCTGCACTGGAGATCATTTTCAGTAGCGGCATGCATTGATCCCATATAACTGACTTCACCTTACAAATAAAGCGCTCCTCTTGTGATTTATTGGAAAGCTCCTTGATCAAAACAGTTAAAGCTTCAATCTCCTCTATTTCGGGGCGTGATGAGCTTGGCCAGCACAAATTATTGATCAAATTCTCGGGTTCGGGATAGTGGGACAATAGGGTGCTTATCAAAAAATTAGCCATCTCCCTTATAAGATAAAAACATCCGCAGCTTCAAAACAGTAAAATCCGGTTCGATGTTTTGCCTTCTTCACACGTGTGAACCAGTGCGTCTACTTCCTGAAATATTACGTGGACGATTGGCGCATGCGCTGTGTGAGCAAAGTTGCTGCCAGCAGGGGGCGCGTGGTGGCTAATAACGGGAGGTCCGACAAAACATATATTTTTTAGTTATTTCTTTTTTGCATATTTACAATTTACCTGATATTTACCTTGGTGGAGTTTATACTAAACGTAAAGTTTTTGCCAGTTTTAATAAAATGCGGTAAATTAATATTACACTTTTTATGGAAAGTAATGTGTTACGTGTTTATACTGTCTATGGTGTTACGTTACGTTTGTGTTAGCCTAGTTTTTCTCACCTGGGGTGGGCTGCAATATATGTACGGTGGGCTTGCTTGTTTGTTTTTAATAATAAAAAGAAACCCCTAATTCTGTTCCAAGCCAAATGTGCTCCTTAAAACTTATGGCCATGAACTACGGATACACTTGACTTGGTGCATAGATCGTAAACCATTACTATCGTTTATTTTGGGATAATTTTCTCTGTTTAACTCGGGATAAGAACGCAAAAAATGATAAAGAAAGAGATACTGTACGTTAATTTTGAACGTAGTACGGTCTAAATATAGTGGTCTAAGGCTCTCGTTAACTTGGGTTCAATTGATCATGCTACTAAACAACGATGTATAACCGAAATGAACTCATTTCATAACTGATGAACTTTACACAGTTATTGAACGGATTTGAGCTACTCTAAACAGTTGAACAATGATGACACGGTTAATTGTCTTTTTAGAGCTCTTAAGCCTTGAACTGTTGTTTGCATCACTGAATCATTATTTTCCTGTTTATCATGTAAAGCTGCTTTGAAATCTGTCTAAATTTGTATTAAGAGCTATATAAATAAAGGTGACTTGATAAAAGTACAATTCATATGCTACTACAATAGTGTTTAAGAAAATACAGCTATAGATAGCACAAGCACATCTGAAAGAAGTTAAAGATAATTTCACCTAGCATACTGTTTCCTAACATCTGATAGACATTAAGATGTCAGTTTTACATACATTCTAAATCATAAACATCTAGATCTTAACGTCTATTTGAAATCTGACAGGAAACATCATATAGACGTATTGCAGAAGAGCAAACACTCTAAAAAATACATCTTCCAGATGTAAACACGCACATCAAATAGACGTCTCCGTGATGTATGTGTGATCAAAGAGGCAGCGAAAAGCTGCAAAGAACAACAACAACAACAAAAAATAATGGTAACACTTTAAAATAAGGTTAATTAGTTAACATTTGTTATAGGCCTTTTAACTAACATGAAGTAACAATCAGCAAAACATTTGTTACAGTATTTACTCATGTTTGTTAATGTTAATAAAAATCCAGCTGTTCAATTTTGTTTATGTTGGTTCACAGTGCATTAACTAATATTAACAAATACAACCTTTGATTTTAATAATGTATTAGTAAATGCTGAAATGAATATTAACTAAGATTAATAAATGCTGAAGAAGTGCAGTTCATTCTTAGTCCATGTTAACTAAGGTAGTTAACTAATGTTAACCAATGAACCTTATTGTAAAAGTGTTACCAAAATAATTTTATATAATGAACCGTAAACACATCAAGAACCAATCAGGACAGGTCAGAAGCCATGGTATTACAAACCACTTCATATGCGCCGTTAAATTCCCATGAGGCAAGAAGAAAGATTTTTGATATTCATAGAAAGTTCAATGAAAAGGATGTATTTGCATTTATTAAATTAAGATTATTAAAGCATTTACTAAATATAAATCTTTTGTAACATTATAAATGTCATTGACTGTTAATTTCGATCGATTTAAGACATCCTTGATGAATACAAGTATTAATTTCTCTCTTTTTTAATCTTACCACAAATGTTTGAATGGTATTGTTTGCACAAAAATATGAAGCAGCACAACTGATTTCAACATTGATAATAATCATAAATGTTTCTTGAGCATCAAATCATCATATTAGAATGATGTCTGAAGGATAACGTGACACTGAAGACTGGAGTAATGCTGCTGAAAATTATAGCTTTGATCACAGGAATAAATTACATCTTATATAATGTAATAATATTTCACAATATTACTGTATTTTTGATTAAATAACCACAGTCTTGATGAGCAGAAGAGAAAAGTATCATTAGTTTCCTTTGTTGACAAACTAAAAATTAACTGCACTTCTACATCATTTATTAATCTTTGTTAATGTTAATTTCAACATTTACTAATGCGTTATTAAAATAAAATGTTGTAGGCTATTTGTTAACATTAGTTAATGCACTGTGAAGTAAAGTGACCAAACAATGAACAACTGTATTTATATTAACTAACATCAACAAATACGGTTAACACATGTATTGCTCATGGTCTTACTAAGTTATTTCAAGGAATAATGACGCTGGTAGGTCACATGATAATCACAACGTGGCAAATGCAGTACGTCCAGATTACATTCACATTCATATTAGGCTATATAGAACCTTTTTAGCGGCCGTTAAGTAATTACTTATTCAAAATAAGTACCTACTCAAGAGAGAATGCTATTTCGGACGCAGCTTCCATACTGATTTAAGTGTTCTTGAGTTGTATTTAGCAGATGCTGGCATAGTAGGTCATCCGTGTATTCCATGCATACAGCGAGATTCTGAAGTGTGCATACAATGGACACTTTACTTTCCCATGAGGCCACAGAGGGAGGATTTGTGAATGGCAGTGAAGCGAAGTAACCGACACTGGTAGGTCACATGACGACAACATGGTGGATGTAGTACATCCAGATTACATTACTACACACATTTACTATACAGAACATACTTTATTAGTGGTCACAAAGTACTTACAAAATAAGTACCTACTCAAGAGAGAGTATGCGATTTCGGACGCAGCCGAACTATTCGGACTGATTCAAAATGGATCATCAGCTCTTAAAGGGATTCAAATTCTGTATTCATTTTAATTTCAAACCTCCAACTGATTTCTTCTATTGAACACAAAAGAAGGTATTTTAAGTATGTTGGTAATCAGACCGTTTTGTTTACCACTGACTTCCATTGTATTGAGAAAAAAACATTCAGAAAGTCCTAATGAGTAATGACATGAGGGTGAGTAGGCTAAAGGATGACAGAATAGCATGAATCAATTGCATAAACAGCCATTATGTCAAGACAGTGTCTATGACCTAGCAGTTAGACAGTCAGTCTTACTTTTCGGTATCAAATTTGGCTAATGTGCGTTTTTATGTAGGCCTATCTGACTTGGAAAAAAGTTATGAACAGTCAAATAAATAATTTTGATGACTAACTTGTAAGACTAGTCTTAGCAGTTTATACAGCTGACCCAAGATCTGCCTGTGAATTAAAACAACCATTCGACTCAAAAGAACAATCTTTCAGGAATCGGATTCAAATAATTCAAAGCATTCAAATCTCAGAACGTTTTTTGCATCAATAATTTACTCCTAAATAATGATAATAGAACAATGTCATAGCTATTGAACCGAAAATACACAGTGAGTTCAAATATAATTACCAATCATAACACTAACCCTTATGGTTATGCTAATTGTCTTTATCAGTTTATTATATTTATATTAGGGCTGTCAAACGATTAATCGCGATTAATCGCATCCAAAATAAAAGTTTGTGTTTACATAATATATGTGTGTATGGAGTATAATTATTTTCTATATATAAATACACACACATGCATATATATTTAAGAAAAATGTGTTATTTATATATAAAATATTATATATACACAGTATATACATGCAAATATTTCTTAAATATATACATGCATGTGTGTGTATTTATATATAGAAAATAATTATACACCGTACACACACATATATTATGTAAAAACAAACTTTTATTTTGGATGCGATTAATCGCGATTAATCATTTGACAGCCCTAATTTATATATAATGAATCTTTAAAAAAATAAAAACACACACAATGGCCTGGTTTCAAAGACAGGGCTTAGATTAAGTTTAATTATGACATTTAAGTAGCTTTTATAAATCTGCCTTAGAAAAAAACATTACTGTTGCATCTTGAGACAAAACAATGGCACTGATATTTTAAGATATGTCAGTGCAAGTTGCTTTCAGTTAAAACAGCTCAAACATTTTAGTCTGGGACTAGGCTTAAGCCTCATCTCTGTGTACTGTAACTGGGGGAAAACTTGACAGATTCCAGCTAAGTTTATTTATACTATTCATTCTCAGTGTTTTTACAAGATGAAGAAATGACACCCAGCACTATGTACACAACCTCTGAGGGCTTGATGTGCATTTTGTAATTATCAAAATCAAAAGAGCTCCATGTATCCGGAACAAAACAAACATTGATCTATATATACTGCGAAAGAATCTTTGTTCATATCGTTACAGAAGTTCATCTCAGATCTGCATTACTTGGATAGGAAAATAACATATAACCTATTAAACCAATGGTTAGATCTGGCAAAAAAACACACACATGGAATATTTTGGTTTGACCTTTTAACTTTCTTTTCTAATCATGATTATTGGTTTGAGCGGGTTCACACATGCTTTGTAATTTGGGAACATGAGTATTGTCTGTACACAATGGTTCTTTGAAACAGGAGATCAGGCGGTGCAAGTTCAGTGTCTTTGAATGATGGAGCAAGATTAGCGTGACTCAAAATGCAGTAGACAAACTCCTGTGTCATAATTTGATATTAACCACTGCACAATTGTACATGGCTGAATGAGTTTATGTATTGACGGAAATGACGCACCAGTAAAAATCTCCAACATTAAGGGAATCTCTGGCCAGACAAACTCCAAGTTACAAGTGTTTATTTAAAGCCACCAAGAAATCAAAATTGTTTAATTAAATTAATTTTTTTTTAAATTTGTGTGCCCTTGTAATCTTTAATCATAATAAATTCCCCTCCCTCTTGCAGCGGAATCTCTTCTCTTCTCTGATGATGTGTTTGCTGGAGTGAGGGCGGGACAACCTGTCAGTCACATGAGATCGACCAATAGCAAACCACAACCATCCAACGATCCAATCAATACCCAACAGAAAAAATCAAGTCCCGCCCTACACAGCCATCTGACTCTGATATACGTCACAATGGGGAAGAAAAGACTATCGCAACTTTCGTTTCATGCCGACTTCAAAGGAACGTGGCCTTAAATTGCACGAGTATAAGATTTCCTTTTAGAGAACTGGTTATTCTGGCAGCTTCTGTCTGTATTTATTCAGCTCCTCCACACACTTTGTAGCATAACTGTTACACTATGTCTTAAGGTGTGTCCATGACAAAAGTTCACAATGGGAGGGGCTTCTTTTTGCTCATTGTGGTTACGACCATTTAGAATTTACATGGAAGAAATATATTTTTTATCATTAGTTGATTTTTTTTGCATCACACCTTTATAGGACACAGTGTTAGTGCCGTAATGCCTTGCTCGTTGTAAGATTATCCATTAACAAATTCTGTACAAAGTTCAACAAAAAATTCTGCATGTGTAATTTGTAAAACAACCCACGATTGTTCATATCGTCCTGCTGCTGAACAGCATAGAAAACACATTGAAGTGTATGGCTGTTTTAATTAAAGTCCTGTTGAAAATGTGTCCTGTTGATGCTTCTGTTTTGTTTTCATTTTGCTGTCCAGTTTAATGGCATGAACAGGAAGACGACAGAAAGCTGCAGTCTTCTCAGTGTCTTATAGAAGAAGCTCCAGCAGCTGGTTATCGTCCAGCAGGTCCAGAGATAGGCAGTTCGTGGAGCGCTGGACACAGAAAGTAGTTTTGTCTGGACATGGGCTGGTCGTGGTGTGTGGGAGCCCAAACGGGTAGCTGAGGGAGGTGTCTGGAACCGATGCCGTTCCCAGCGGGAGAAGAGGGGGATACAGTCGCACGTCATCCAGGCTCAGACTGTAGCGGTCGGCCGGGTTACGAGTCTTCTGATTGGAAACCTGCAGTGGGTGATGAGAGCAATTACTGTAGTGACATGATGAAAGAATGAAAAGAGAAAGATGGGAGAAGACAGGATACCTGTTTCGTGCCATCTGGATCACAAAGGTCCGTTTGGACGTCGCCTGTAACTGAACTCATTTGCAGACCTGGAAACAGAAGATTCAGGATGAGATTATATTTATATTCAAAGTATTGATTTACAGTATGTATAACAACTAAGTATGTCAAAAAGGGTAACTGAATTTACACTTTAAGGCTTAATGCACAGATCCGACATTTTGACACATTGATTTTTTTGTCGATGTCAAGTCAAGTCACCATTTATATAGCACTTTTAACAATACAGATTGTTTCAAAGTAGCTTTACAGTGATAATAGGAAATTAATGGAATTAATTGTTTTGGTGTTGTAAAAATCATTAGTTATTCATTTAGGGGCCGCTTACAGGACACCGTTTTAACTGAAAACAGAAGTTGTACAAGCAAAATTTAAGGGTCTATACGATTTTTTTTTTTTTTTTAATTAAAGAACAGACATTATAGAGCTGGTAAGTCCCGCCCCTTCCGCTAACCCCACTGGACCTCTAGGTTGAAAAATCGTCAATGTAAGTGAATGGGAGAAAATAATTATTTTCTGGTCCCGTTTGAATTGTGCCATGAATGTGAAAATATGTTGTCTGTGAACTTTTTATATAACTTTTCGTGTAAAGAATGCTACAATTTAGCGGGTAGAAGTTTGATACGGTTAGACTTTGTGTGAGAACACTTTGTGGACTACAACTCTTCGCTGCTTTCGACGCGTTTGAAACGTCACCACCACTCGCACACGGACACTAGCTCACGGATCCCGCTAAACATGGCTGTGTCTTTGGTGCACTTCACCGCCTTATTTCAGGGAGAGGACAAAATCGTTGAGGTTGGCGAAAACCACGGGTAAGTCAACTTTATGGGGTGACGTCACATAGGCGACATGTAGTCTTTCTCGTTATGTCTTTTCCACAACTGCTAGCCGAAGAATCATACCATATACTGTCAAACTCGTAACATGAAAAATTATATAAAAAATTCACAGACAACATATGTTCACATTCATGGCACAATTCAAACGGGACCAGAAAATAATTATTTTCTCCCATTCACTTGCATTGACGATTTTTCAACCTAGAGGTCCACTTGGGGTTTTACGGATGGGCGGGACTTACCAGCTCTATAGACATTAAAACTGATCAAATTAAGTGACAGCAAATACTTTGACTTTTTTTCAAATAAATTCTCAAATAATCCTGAAAAAAATGTATCACGACAATTTCCACAAAAATATTAAGCAGCACAACTGTTTTCAACATTGATAATAATGAGAAATGTTTCATGATCACTTGGTTTGAGACTTCATTCAAAAATATATATTAAAAAAATTGTAACGACCCCAAACTTTTGAACTGTAGTGTACATACAAATTGAAAGACAAAAAAACAAACAGTGCTCCCTAAACTGATTTACACCATGCTACCAGTGGATCATAAAAGTATTTCGTCCATCTTTTAGAGCGTCTGGCTTCCAGTTCAACCCATGAATAAATAAAGGACACTCCACTCTATTGTAATAAGCAGTTTGACATACAGATGCGAGGGTCTCAATAAACTAAATAAATAAAATGTAATGAACTAAATAAATACATTAATTGCATAATATAATATTTTATAAAATTATATTATCAATATATTATCATTATATAATTACATTAATCTTGCACTAATCACTCATTTGCCAGTAGTGTTTTGCATGGACTCCCTATGATTTACACATTTCCTATGCATTCAGTAACTTCACCAGGGCATATGTTGAAAACGAAGAGAATTGGAGTGAATCGGAATCAGATGGAATGATGTTGTAGATGATCAGAAGTCAGCTTGGATGCATCGGATTTAGAACCCCATATGAAATTGAGTGTTTTTTGAGGTATCACCTTTAAACTCTTTTTCTGATTGGATGGTAGGACAGTCGACAGACACGCCCTCCAGTAGCTCAGCCAGTCGCAAGAGATCCACAGGGTCGTCCACAGAAACCTCCCCGGGCTCCTTCACCATCTCCTGCAAATCTACATTCAGATTTCATCACAAACTGTCCGTCTAGCTTAAACTGTGCTTAACCTAAAGATTTAGAAACACTCTCACTGTCAGTGAGAACGTGACATCTTAAGAGAATGAAAACAATGACTTGCACGCCAAGCAAACAGACTAAATAACTTCACAACAACATGTCTTTCCAGCATTACATAAGTGAGGAATCCCAGCAATGCCCATCTGTCAGCAGACCATGTCAAATTGATGAGAGTGGCATTTCATTCTGTTGCAAAACAACCACAAAGTAGGCATGTGCCCAAAGCCTGAATTCAAATTGTAAAATGTGTGGTCAGTAACGCTACGCCCTATGCACAGAGTATGCGTGATCGTGAATTGGAAAGTGAGAGTAAAAAGCGAGTGCGCATTCAAAAGCAATTCCAATAACCCATTATATTGATAGCGGCTCCATGATGCCACCAAATTATATACAATATAATTACCCAACTATATAATTGAGAGACAACACCATTCCTCTCATCTCATTTTTTTTTTTATCAACATGTCACTTTAGGGGGACATGTTTGACCCTCACCTTCCTCCTGCCACTCGTCTTCATCAGTCCGAGCTTTGCTGCTTGTGTCGATCCCAGAGGAGCCGTGACTGACGGCGGAGATGAAAGACTTCTCCTTCTCCTCCATGGAAACCATCTCTACGGAGACGCTGCGTTGCCTGGTGTCCGCCTCAATGCCAGAGCTGCTGGTGGAGTGTCGAGACAGACGGGGACTGCCCTCGCTGCACGGCTGATCCAGGTCTAGCTCATCGCTGATGTACGATTCACGATACCTCTTCTTCTCTGCAACCCAAGAGGGAGAAAAAAAATCGTCAAAAACAGCCTGACATGGAAAAACAGTTCTGTGATGATTCTCACAAACCAGTCAAGAACATATCTGGGCCTGATTTCAACAGAATTAAAGGAGAACTCCAGTCAATTTTACCATTGAGCTCATTTTTTTGTAAATTTGGAGTGCTGTCAGTACAGAGAACAACGACAAAAATCGGTGTTGCCTACACTGTGTTATCCTCTGTTTAAAATTTGCACCCTGTTGACTTCAATGGGGCAAGTTTTAAACCTGCTTTTAGCCTCTTAACATCCTTGATGTGTCATTACAGGTGCCCAGCCATGTGAGTGATTCCTTTAGAGTGAATTAACAGTGAATTAGTGAATCCTGAATTAACATCACTTTTATTCATATCTTTCACATCTACTGCAGTCAGATTCACCGTGTTCACTCTGAAGGAATCACTCACATGGCTGGGCACTTGTAATGACACATCAAGGATGTTAAGAGGCTAAAAGCAGGTTTAAAACTTGCCCCATTGAAGTCAACAGGGTGCAAATTTTAAAAAGAGGATAACACGATGTAGGCAACACCGATTTTTGTCGTTGTTCTCTGTATTGACAGCACTCCAAATTTACAAAAAAATTAGCTCAATGTTAAAATTGACCAGAGTTCTCCTTTAAAGGGAAAAAATAAAATCAAGAAGCCGGAAGTGACTGTGTCAAGGAAAAAGAATATTAATGAATAAACTATATTTTGTGTTAAAAGAAAATTAAGGCTATTTTTTTCCCATAACTATTTTCCACGTCCATTAAGATTTTTTTGTATTATGACATTATTTTACTGACAACTTTTCTTCAATACTCATTATTTATCGTTCATCAGCTGGAAGAATATTGTGTGGACACGCACCCTCTGTCTCCTCTAGCTGGCGCAGGTGTTTGAGCGCAGGTTGCAAGCTAAGATACAATCGGTGACAGGAGCTCAGATGCAGCAGCAGATGTCGAGAACGAAAAGCCGAACCCGTGTAGTACACCAGCTTCCTCGCTGAGGGCAAACCATCCGGCTGGATCTCAAACTTCTTCCCCTGTGCAGAGAGCAGAAGAGAGAACTCTGTATACGTAAAGTAACTTTTAACATCAGAGCAGATGTTGAAGCACCACAATCCATAATAATGACATAATAATGAAACAAGCAGTAACATTAAATATTACCAGAAAGGTGAGTCTTCCCACGTGAAACCAGGGGAAATCATACAGCAGATCGCGCATATTGTTCACCTCCTGCAAAATAAAACAAGGCCATCTGTCAAGTGATTCCATGTTCCTTATGATTTCAATGCTGATTCTTTTAGTACTTAGTAAAAACACTGATTTAAGCCTTTATTACACATTAGGGGTTGAACGACTTCAGAGATTTGTTAAATAGACATTTATGTGATTAAAGTTGAGTTGACGTCGACTAGTCACTGATGATGTCATTAATGAACAAATAAGTCTGCACTTCGAGCTCAGACTCGAACGCCTTGTGCACAGCCATGGCATATGACGCATTGCTGCCTACAAGACTATTGATCCTACGTAATAGCTTATAACAGTTATTTTGCCTTTGGGACGTTATATTTCTCACAGATTTTGTTCATTTTAAGTCAGATACAGATAAAGTAGCACAGTAAAGATTATATGTATATGAATGCATTAGTAAGAGAGCGATTGTGTGTAAATTAAAGGGATAGTTCACTTTGAAATTAAATTTTGGAATGTTTTAGCTTACCTCAAGGGCATCCAAGGCGCGGGCGCTTCCTATTGTGTGACGTGTGCGCAGACTGGTGCATAGATATATACAATAGATGCCGCCTTGGCTACTGCAGTTCATTGGAACGTGGCGACATCTAGTGTATATATCTATGCACCAGTCTGCGCACAAGTCACACAATAGGAAGCGCCCGCGCCTTCAGATCACTTGGACGTGGCTGTGTACAAAAGGTAAAAACGATATAAATACTGTTCGTCTTCTCACACAAACCGCTCGTTTCGTGTCTTAGGCCATCAATGTGTACTTACGATGGGGAATTGTTTAATTTGGACGATGGGGAATTGTTTCAATTTGGACTCTGTGCATGCTCTTTGAGACAGTGACCACAGACCTGCATTAAATGACTGACAGACAAGAACGGTTTGACCTAAAAATATCAAAATTGAAACTACTGCGGAAAAAAAGACACCTACATCTTGGATGCCCTTGAGGTAAGCTAAAACATACCAAAATTTAATTTCAAAGTGAACTATCCCTTTAATTCTACCTGGCAGCATCTCTCGACTAATAGTGAAGCTGTGGGTTTTAGTTACTAAGAAATATACGCTAGAACTTTTCAGTTTCTAAGCTATTTTATTGATACGTCACAGAACAGTGTTGAAAATATATTTCTGCGCTACTGAATGTTTCTGTTTCAGAAACTGTCAAAGCCACTGTCTGTATGTGTGCGTTACAATGCAGCAGCGCATTAGTTTAGAACGGCAAATAACTTAAGTGTACAATAAGCTGATTAAAATGTGCATTCGCCCAATCAATTTTGATGGTATAATCAAACATATCTTGTGTAACGCTCTCAGAGTATGCATTTATTTCTCATTTTAACTGTTGGAAACGGTGTGTAAAAGTGAACTTCAAATATTTCTTATCCAGTTGCGCCCTAATAGGCCATGATCAGCGACTAGCCAACGTTTCAAGCTTAAAGGGATAGTTCACTTTGAAATTAAATTTTGGTATGTTTTAGCTTACCTCAAGGGCATCCAAGATGTAGGTGTCTTTTTTTCCGCAGCAGTTTTAATTGTGATATTTTTAGGTCAAACCGTTCTTGTCTGTCAGTAATGCAGGTCTGTGGTCACTGTCTCAAAGAGCATGCACAGAGAAGTCCAAATTAAACAATTCCCCATCATCCAAATTAAACAATTCCTCATTTGGACGTGGCTGTGTACAAGAGTTAAAAAACGATATAAATACTGTTCGTTTTCACACACAAACCACTCGTTTCGTGTCTTAGGCCATCAATGTGTACTTACGATGGGGAATTGTTTAATTTGGACGATGGGGAATTGTTTAATTTGGACTCTGTGCATGCTCTTTGAGACAGTGACCACAGACCTGCATTATAGGACTTACAGACAAGAACGGTTTGACCTAAAAATATCAAAATTGAAACTACGGCGGAAAAAAAGACACCTACATCTTGGATGCCCTTGAGGTAAGCTAAAACATACCAAAATTTAATTTCAAAGTGAACTATCCCTTTAAAGCGTCACAAATCATGGCAGAGCATTAAACTTGTCTATTCGACTACTCTGTGCAACCCCTAGTACAAATACCATTTTTATAGAATTTTATCATTTGTTATTCTATCACAAATAATTTTCAGACCATTCCAACAAAAAATATTTGGTCCCAGCAGTTTTTTGAAAATAAAACTTTCTGACCAACAATGAGATCTCCTAACCCTACTTGCCACAAATATACAAACATTTATACACTAACCTCCCGCTATGACCTAAATGTGTTAGATCATATGTAATATAGGCTTATTTGGCAGTGTGAGAAAGACGTTTAATATAAATCCTGTTGTTTTTTTTTATCAAAGCAGAAGGGGAACCCATTTAAAGGTTGGGGTCAGGGCCTCAACACACTGGGTCTTTGATCTCTTAAACACAGGGCCCTTAGTTTAATCCAACCCCAGACGCTTTAGCAGGCAGATCAGAGGATTCAAGGGAAAGGCATGCACTCCAAATCCCTGTTTATGGACTGAACCGTCAAATATATGCATTCCAGTCAGGCCTTTCTGGAGAGCTCTATCATTGTGATTGGCACCGGCTCAAAGAGAAAACACAGGACTGCAATGAATCACAGAATGATGCACAACAAAGCAGGGCATTCAAATGTGTTTTGCAGCGAAAAGAGGTCCAACATTTTTGAACTATTTCAGGTGACATGCAACAAACACTGCTGAAATGTTGGTGCATCCAGTTTTTTTTTTGCACTGCTGCCATTTATATACAGGTTGTTCTCCTGTTTTTAAGTGGCAAGACTTTGTCAAATCAGAATGACATCTTATTTTTACTGTTAAAACATCTCATATGTGGTCAGAAAGATATGGCCATTTGTGCAAAAACACAGAGGCAGTTCCATTCAAAATACAGCCACTCAATGACCTCCAACGATATAATCTTGTGAATGCTGCATAACGAACACACAGAAGCGCCACAAAAGCACACCTGATACACTTGCATTCCTCGAAGAGTCAGTCCAAGGAGTGCTGAGCCTTTCTCTTCTTTCTTGTCCTTCAGGAAAGAGACATAGGCTGATTAACACACATCAAAACATTGAACATACTATAAATATTATAAAATATCAATACAATTAGTCAAATCTATATAATTATATATTCTAATATAAAATAACAAATATTCTGATATATTTATTGTATACTACTTTTATAGTTTAAAGATTAGGGTCAGTTTTTTTTACATGTTTTTTTACATTTTTGAAATATGTCTCTTAAACTCACCAAGGCTAAATTACAGTAAAAACAGTCAAATATAAATTATGAAATATTTTTAATATATTTTAAAATGTAATTTATTCCTGTGATGGCAAAGTTCATTACTCCAGTCTTTAGTGTCACATGATCCTTCAGAAATCATTATAATATGCTGATCTGCTGCTCAAGAAACATTTCTTATTATTATCAATGTAAAAATTGTACTGCTTAATATTTTTGTGGAAACCATGATAAAAGTAGTTATTTCTTTTCTTTTTTTAAAAAAATTTGAATGGTAGTGTATTTTCACAGTTCATAATGTATCATTTATGCCCCTTTAATTCCAAATGAAAAATTGGAATTGCAAAACCAATAACTGCTGTCAAACAGTTTTCCTCTTGGTTTTACATTGCTTGGATGAAAAGGCAGTTCTGCCCCAAACTCACAAAACTTGAGATAATGTTGCAATATCACTCAAACAAGCACACTGCAATTCCTTTGGTTCCACTAGTAGTGCAGAAATGACTTGACTTTCAACCTCCACTTTGATGAAGACATTTTTCAAATCCTCCCTACATACCACAGCTGAGAAGGTCCTGACCTACAGCAAGACATTCTGATAACCATGCATGACCTCTGACCTTCTGTAGGCGATAAAAGGTGACTGGGACATCCTCCAGACGGCAGGATTCTCTGATAAAGTGCAGGATAGCGTCACGAGAGGACATCCCCCACAGCTCTTTATGAACCTTGGGCCCGTGACACAGCAGGTAGTCAATGCCACGCTTCGCAATTATCTGTAAGAGATCAGACACGGGACATGCGTGATTATGAAACGAGTGTGGGTTCTCACCATGCTTTATTAGTTTTACAAAAACTTTAATCAAACCCCTGCTGTAAAAAAACAACATGAAAAGTTTGGTGCTTGTCAAAAAATGCTTGTCAACCAGCATGGTCTTTCAGGTCCAAGAAATGATTGCTAGTTAAAAAGTTTTTTAATTAAGAAGCCTGGTGGGACATCAGCATACCAGCATCCAAAATACAACATATGCTAACTACACTTAAAAACAAAGTAAGCACCACCTGCTTGAATGCAAATGTATGTGATTGTACTTTAGACACTCTAATGAAGATTTACCCAGGGTGGAAAGTATTCTTTGGGCTGGAAATACATAGCGTGTCCGTGACTGAGGTGGTCAGAGCGTTCGGCCTGTAAGGCGTATCCTGCCAGCTGGAAATACACTTCCTCCTGCTGTCTGCATTCTGAGCGCAGGACACGTTCCCGCAGGTCATAGTAGTACAGTTTTCTCGCTTTACGCTCACTGAGAACAGAGAAAAAGAGCAAGAAAAAAAATAAACAACACAATAATCAACTGAACATCAGATATTAATTTGTTTAAGCAATAATTATTTTTATGTTATAGATAACTGATATTATGATGAATGTTATACTATGCTTTTGCATGTTTTAAAAAAATCATATATAAGAGACATCACATGCTAGAAATGCAGTAAAATCAAGCATCATACAGCAGAAAAGATGTTAGTTGGCTATGGGCTTAGTATTTTGACAACATGGTAGAATTTTTTTTATACTTTATATTAATAAATAATATAAAATTTCTACTGATGGTCAGTAATCAATATAATGGTCAATATTATAAAAAAATACCACACTGAAACTGATAAACCACTAATATACACTACCAATACTTTTATTCAGTAAGGAGACATTGATGATCAAAGTTGATCAAAAGTAACAGTAAAGACATTTATAATGTTACAAAAGATGTCTGGTACTTTTCATTCATCAGAGATTCTTTGGAATGATATCAGAATATTATAATGATTTCTGAAGGATCATGTGAGAAGACTGGAGTAATGATGCTGAAAATTCAAAATCACAAGAATAAAATACATTTTAAAATACATTCAAATAAAAAACAGTTATTTGTCATTTAAAATTGTAATAATATTTCACAATATTACTGTTTTTACTGAATTTTTGATTCAGTAAATGCTGCCTTGGTGAGCATAAAAGACTATTTAAAGACTAGAGCATAAAGACTAATATTTAAAACAAATCTTACCAACCCTACACTTGAACGGTAGTGCATTACAAGATTACAAATCTTTAGGAGAACTATCCCTTAAATATAAGCATGCAAGACTAAATATGACACATGCAAATTAATTTAAAGAGGAATTTAATAAAAGACTATCCACACTGTCTTCAAAATCCTCCACGTTGCCATTTTCCACATGACATAAAACCTGAAGCTAAATTCAGTTTCATTATGAGCAGTTTTCAATTACACCACACCCAAATGAGGGGGACAACTTGCTCTGCCTAATAATAATAAAAAAGCTTTCAAAGACAAACCGCATAAAAGCCAAGATCACAAGCCCACTCAAACTGGCCTCACCCCCTGGTGGATTAAACCTAATGAAGGAAAGAGGCCAAGGAGAGGGTTCCTCCCTTCAAACGTTGGGGAATCTCTAAGCCTGTGTCTTACCAGATGAGTCTGCCATTCTCCACGTAGTACTGGACCTTCAGACAGAGCAGGGGAGGGATTGACCTCCTCAGCGACCCCTGCCGAGAGAAAGAACAGGCTTGACTAGGTTACTGTGGCAACCCCCTCATTATGAAGTCACTCCCACATCCCGAATGGCCAACTAGTGTTTCTCTTTACTGTAACCGCCATGATGACCACAGGGAACATGGAACAAATGGTACAGAAATAATGTGATGGAAACAGATGGTAATATCACAGCACATTGATGAACCAAGGTACTTGCAAGAATACCATGATGGTATTGCCATGGGACCTGATACTTTCTGGTGCTTTTTTATAGTGATTTTGGTGTTAATAGACATGAATTCCAGAGTAAATGATGTCCATTTAGGAGCAGGACCGTGATATGCTCACCTTCCCCGAGTCCTGTTTCCACTCCTTGGGGAAATACTTGGCAAGTTTCTCTTCCAAGTCCAGAAAGATGTGCTCATTGTCTGAAACAGCCCAGAAAGGACACACAGGAAACAAGCGTAAATGCTCTCGCCGTGCAAACAATGGCATCATGAATTCATGCATGAAATCTGCCCAACAATGACCTCAATTAGGGAGACGACTGGAATGAAAAGACCCGTTCAGCCATTGGTGAACGCACGGCCCGGTATGCAACAGCCCTAACCGCAGACAAAACTCACCGCAGTAAAAACTAGCAGTCTCATGCCAAAGCAATCGCGATTGCAAAAGAATTCCAGCGCTTTGAGTAAATCGTGTAAACACTTCTAAAAGGGAGCTTGTGCAAGAATGGAATTAAGATGGTTCAAATAAATGTCACAATGGAAAAATGAAAGGAGATTTAGCTAAGACCAATACATCAATGTTTTTTTTCCAAAGAGTTAAGAACCAACATTTCTACCACATCCTCGAGTAGTCCGTGTGATTTATTCGATTTGCCAATGTGACCTCATTAGTATTTGTAGGAATGTGTACGTAGAAATCTAGCACACATACATTATCAAACACTGAAATGTACAATATCAATGCACTGATATAATCTAAAATGCAAATGATAACACTTTGTTAACATTACATAAAGTTATATGTATTATTTATATAAAGAACATGTATTATTATTATTATTATTTAATATATTTGTATTTTATTAAAAAATATTGGTAACACTTTACAGTAAGGTTTCATTAGTTAGCATTAGTTAACTACATTGGTTAACATGAACTTATAATGAACTGCACTTCTTCAGCATTTATTAATCTTTGTTAATGTTAATTTCAACATTTACTAATACATTATTAAAATCAAAAGTTGTATATGTTAACATTAGTTAATGCACTGTGAATTAACATAAACAAACAATGAACAAGATTTGTATTATTAATTAACGTTAACAAAGATGAACAAATACAGTAGCAAATGTATTGTTTGTGGTAAGATCATGTTAGTTAATACATTAACTAATGTCAACAAATGAAATTAATTGTAAAGTGTTACCAAAATATATGTAGCATAAATTATCCTAAACATATTTATATTCTATTATTGTCCTCAATATGTGTTTTATTATGAATGATTATGAATATAATCTAAATATATATTTTATTTTATTTTTGTATAAATACTTATTTTAATTATGAATTATTTTATTTATATAAATTACAAGAATTCAGAGTATCCGTGCTAAGTTTAACTTAAATGATGTCAATACATTGATATTGTATGTTTCCAAAATGTATGTGTACACTTTAGGTAAGAGAGACGAATGAGCGCAAGTTCACATTCCATTCAGTTTATCCATCCTTTATCACTTCACATCGCTAACTCCCTCGCCACATGACTCAAACTCGTTCTGACTCATTGTCTCTCTAGCTGAGGTTCATCTCAACAAGGTTGTGACCCTGCTAAATGCTCAGCCAATTTCTATTGCTCTCTCCCGCTGCCTCTCTGCCCTGAACTGGTGAATCATGGTGAATTCCAGGCTTAAAGTTAATATACCTCGGTTTCAGGCCTCAGGGGTCACCGGCCCTCAAATACACAAAAACAAAGACACTCTTGTCCGAGAGGAGAGTGACACAACATCCTAAAAAGGTATTCAAGAGGATGTAATGAGGCTTTTGAATAAGGGGTTGAAAAAGAGAGCAAAAAGAGACTGAATGATTAGATCTTAATAGAGAAAGCCTGAATGGAATTGCAAAACAACTGGAAAATGTTAGATGCAAAATTAGTTTTAAACAGATTTAATTTATATTTCCCTGGGAATAAAAGGTTAGGGTTATTAACCCTTCTGAAGACATTAAGATGCATTATATCCATTGCTAGAATGGGCAAAAACCAGAAGGCCTTGGGATGTAAGCTTTTGCATTTGAAAGCATTCAGTGAAAGACTCTATTTTGGTTTCGATTTACATTTGCAGTACATACAATACAAATACACATTTCTGCTGAGACTGACATACACTTTAACTGGAAAGCATCAATCCTTACTTTTAACTAAAGTCAATCCAAAGTAGTGCAGCTCTTTAACCCCGAGAAGCTCGCAGACACGTTGAAACACTTCTTGACCTGTTGCTTTCAGCTTGGAAGAAAAGAAAAACTGATTTGACAGTGAATCTGGTACAAAAACACCATTTTACATTTTACATAACATTACATTTTATGTTCAGTATATTACAATATAAAGCCTTGAGTAGGTTATTGCTTTCTTAACATTCATAGTGCATAGGTCAATGACAGATTCACATGCAAACATGAGGAAGACATGATCCAAATCAAAATAAGAACTATTACAAGAGCTTATTTACCCCCACTGTGATGTCCAATGTCTCCTTGGTGGGAAGAAGGACGCACACTGTCCTCTCTTGCTTGGCAGGGACAGACATCTCATCCACGTACACACATGCATGCACACACACACACTTGCCTCTTTTTAATCAAGATGCTTTGCTCTCACAGGTATTGGCTCCTTCATTTTGAATATCTGCAAAAGAACACAAACAAGCTTAATGAGGGATTTGCTATACGGTTGCTATTGTATTCCAAGTAACTAGGCCTATGTGGTTTCTAGAGAGTTATTGCCACAAGTTGCTATGATATTCTGATATATGGCTTAGATAGATATGACAATGAAAGCCTATGGGATTTTTATGGCCATTTTATCGTCTGCCAGGTGAAAATCATGCGTAAGATTGCTTTGAGAAGTAAAAGCACACCTCTCATCAACAAACTGCATGATTTGAAATAGCCTATCATGTCCATAGCAGTAGCACTACTAACAAGCATAACAAAACTAACAATATAACTCAACAATGACTAGCTCTATGATGAAATATCTGCTAATGTTATTTTCTCATATTTTAAGACGCAAAACAAGGCAAAAAAGGAAACACTGAGGTAAATAAAATGTCTAGACTGTCCAGAAATGTTGATGACGTCTATGGAATATGAGGTTTTGTCCTGCTCTCATATTTCATGCAAACTTGACCGACCCCCACTTCAGCCATGCAATAAAAGCTCATTACATTACACAATCCGCCCAGTCAAGTCAGATTACATAAACATGCGATTATGTAATAATTAAATTAACGCCAAACTTGTAAACAATGAGTCTCGCCGATCCTGTAGTGAATATTATTGGGTGATGTTATCGTGTTTGTGGACCTTCACGTTTCCTGCTATAGTGAGTTTCACAGTGTACATAAGCTCACCTGTGAAAACATTACAGGCCGCCGCTGCATTCCTCACATTATTTGGCAAATTCCACCTGCTCCGAGTTTTTACTGAACCGAAAAACCTCAACATTGTGCTGTGGATACAAAACTAACCCTACGAAAACACTCGCCAATTTGCTCCCATTCTACAATGCTGTACGGTGACCCACAAAAATGTATTTAGACATTTAAGTCAAACTTAAAATGTATGAATGTAATTGCAATAAAAGGCATATTGGCATCTGTAAACAAATGATGCTAAAGATTTTTTCAAAAATCAGGCATTTTTGTGACTACTTTTAACCAACTGGTCTTAAGATTCTCACACGTTTAAGTTCAAATATATCCTATGGTATTAATGTATACTATATGTCACAACTGTATACATAAATCTCTCCATATTCATTAGCCAATGGCTGTTATTATGCGGTTTGTCTCTCACACTGGGTTTACTGGGGCACGTTTTACCTTCAGGTGATTCAGAGCATGACAGTCACACCTGTGAATCAAGACACATAAACTAGGCTACAGTAACTGTTAACCACTACAGCCTCAGGGGAATCCAGCTGCTAGTCTTGACTTCTTTAGTTTGATTCATGGGTTTTGTCTCATTTCTATACATGGCATCCGGTGAAAAAAACAAACAGATTTTAGTCTTCCTGAAAGTCAAATATAATGGAAGCACAGTTGAAGACCTGATGAATGGATAATTGGATTCACCCAAAAATACTCAGTTATTTATTAATGTCGTTCCAAACCTGTTTGACTTTTTCTTCTGTGGAACACTAAAGGAATGTTAGGCAGAGGGACAGTCACCTTTTCTTTTATTTCTCCACACAATGACAGTGAATGATTTGTTCTGCCTTAAATCTCTTTTTGTGTTTCACAGAAGAAAAACACTTTTGACTTACTGACAACAAACAAACATTAAACTAAGTACACACCTCTAATGATGCAATTTCAAAGGTGTAATGAAGTAAAATATAATAGACACAATAAATGTATATAGATAGACTATAATGTATCATCCAGGCCAACGTATAATTTGGAATTATTTTGATCAATTAACAGAAGCACTTTCTCTCCCTTGTGTTAGTTCAAAATTGACCAAAATAATTTACACAACTTTTTATTTAGAGAAAACGTACACAAAATATTTTACACACACACATGTATATATAATTCAAGTTCATTTGTGGGTGTACATTTATTAAAAACAATTTTTTATTACTGCTGAATTTTTCAATTGCTAGGGTTGCTCTGATCGATCGGCCACAGATTGGTATCAGCCGATAATCACGCTGTATGACTCGATCGGTAGTCACTAAATTTGGCCGATCTCATGAACCGATCGCAATTTGATGACATAAAACCGTAAAAAGTTTCCACCGAAGGCAGCGCATGTAAACAGTAGACAGATGAGGCTTTTGTGCCACGTTCTGCTTTGTAACTTCATGAAACATTAGCTAGTATTAGGATCTCTGGTATGGTGGGTAGGGACAGTGTCGAGACCAACCGGACACTGTTTTACAGCTGGAGCCAATGAATAGGAGCGCACTGCTGAAAGAGCGCTGGAAGATCATCACTCATCAACTCACCCACGATCTTATTACTTGTTACTTATTATGTACTTATTAATATTGTAATGCTTTATTCTGTTGTGTTTACCCATGTAGTTTTTATATTCAATATAACACTCAAATCATTTGTTTGGAGAGGTGTTTGGACTTTAGATAAAAAGGTGGTTTCAATCCAGATAACTGTGAACAAGCCCACACTTGATTTGTTCAAATAGTCATCATGTCAAGCATGAATAATAACAAAATATATCAATAAATTGCATCACTTTTTCTGGGTTTTTCTCAGCAGTGTTGTAACATAAGAACCTCCAAACATAATCACATTTTTTTTCTTCAAAAATTGAAAGGTTTTCTATCAAGTAGCTACAATACCACCATGTACTTGATGTTAAATCTTTTTTTTTTTGTAGAGTTATAAGCCATTACTTTTAAGTTTGCCATTTGAAATCACATGAAATCATTAAAAATGCCTTCAGGGTCTAAGGGGTTAACAACAGTGACAGTTGAGAGCTTACATATCAAGCTTGAATGATCGGGATTCGTATCGGCCGATCATGATGATTACAAAACAGTAGTCGGCAAAAATCCTGATCGGCGCATCCCTATGAGGGACTTTTAACCATAATGTAACTATGAAAGTTATAAATTCATAATTGTGTTGTATGACATATATGCTGAACACCTGAGTTAACTGTGGTGGCCTTTTAAAATCAGAAAATCACAAAAACGTTTACAAATCCCACAAAACCAAATGTATAAGTATGAATGGTAACAAACCCAAGCACATCAAAAGCTGTAAGCACTGGCCTTGAAACAAACTTTAGACCATCTGGGGCGTACTTATTGTTGAGCCCTGTTAAATTTACATCAGCACCAGACATTGTCAAAATTCCACTAATTTGAGAGGGTTTGCCAGTAAACACGTCTCCTGCCAAAGATTCAGTTGGTACAAATTCTGGGTGGGATTTAAGGGGGTTTATCTTTAAATCAATTAATCAGATTAAATGTGACCTGTCTCGAGACCTCTGCTCTGGGCCAGTCTAGATCTGCAAACGCCAGACCTCTTAAAGGAACAGTTCAGCCAAAAATGAAAATTCTGACATCTATTTAACCTCATGTTGTTCCTAACCAGGGATATTATTGTTAAATAAAAAAATAAAAAAATAAAACTAATAATATATATATATTTTTTTAAATTCATTGAAATAAAGCTATTAGAAAAAACTTTATTAATAAATACATTTAAGTTGAGTTAAGTTGAAATAGGCTAAATTTAAGCTCTAAAATTATAACTGGAAATAAATAAATAAATAAATAAATAAATAAAACTGAAAAAAAATGAAACCTAAATAACAACATAACAAATCTAATAAAAAAATATTAATCAAAATATTAATACAAACTATAATAGTATATGAATCAAAACTAATATAACAGTTCCAAACACTGTGAAGAAATAATACTGTAAAAGTGCTCCAGTAAATTGGTTAACTGCAAGGTACCTTACCATATACGGTGAAAAACTGTAAATAGTTTAACATCGCAATACATGTGATTTTACTGTAAAATATTGTCAGTTTATGGCTTTTCCAAATAAAAAACATATAATTTATGGTAAAAAAAAAAAACACATTCCCAGAAGTCCCTGCTTCTAAGTAATGACAAATCACATGATTACATTTTTATAAATAATTTTGTCCTTTCTTATTTTTGTAATCAGTTGCGTACATTAGTGTGTTTGTGTTACATTCAGTTATTTAGTTTTTTGCGTTATTCTAGTGTCATGTGTGTTACCCTGATGGTGTTTTGTCTGTATGACCCTGTATTGACCATGTTTTACGAACAGTCCGCTCACAATGAACTCTGATTAGCATGTGGCTTTCTATTGTGCCACCTGTATTATTGTGGTGGTTATCGGTACATTTTAAGGTAAAAGGGCAGATTTTGGTATTTAAGAAGTTATATTAGCATTAGGTCTATATCACTAAATGAAATATACTGTTATACGTTGTACAATATGCAGGCATCCTGTAAAACCGGAAACACTGACACTTTACTTTTACAGTGAATTTCTGGCACAGCTGCCAGGTTTTAACGTAAATTTAACAGGAATTTTTTTACAATTTGTCTTCCGACCATGCAACACAATTATGAAGACTGTGCTAGTCACTGTTCAATTCAACAACAAGCTTCAGTTTCAATCCTCAAAAAAGGATGCATTCGATCCAGTATCACATCAACAATCACATCAATCAATGCTACTGACTGTGCGACAAATACGTGTACGATGACAGCTACAATATAGAGTGGTGCAGGTATGACATCACTTTGTAGGCCAAAACGCAAAAAACGAGTTAGCATTTTAGCACTTCCGGTTCCACCATCTCGAAGTCAAAAGGTTTTTTTTTTTAAATGGGATTTTGGTTAAATGGCTGAAATAAGGTTTGTGGTGAACACAAGCTCAAGACACTTTAACATTTTATTCTACGAAATAAAATACATCAGTATTACCCCACTCGTGATTTTCTGAAGCCGTGTCTTGAAAAAGGCGGTTGCTAACAAGTGGCTAAATGGAACTTCAGGGAAAATTAAACGTCATCACGCTGAAAAGGTAAGACTGCTTTTACAGTCTCATTATGCTCATAATTGTGCTTTTATAAACTATTCTAACTCAAAAGCTTTGGGAAAATGTTTTTTAGATAAAAACTGAAAGAGTTGTCGGAAGCTATATTTAACTATATCATATTATTATACACTCACCTAAAGGATTATTAGGAACACCATACTAATACTGTGTTTGACCCCCTTTCGCCTTCAGAACTGCCTTAATTCTACGTGGCATTGATTCAACAAGGTGCTGAAAGCATTCTTTAGAAATGTTGGCCCATATTGATAGGATAGCATCTTGCAGTTGATGGAGATTTGTGGGATGCACATCCAGGGCACGAAGCTCCCGTTCCACCACATCCCAAAGATGCTCTATTGGGTTGAGATCTGGTGACTGTGGGGGCCATTTTAGTACAGTGAACTCATTGTCATGTTCAAGAAACCAATTTGAAATGATTCGAGCTTTGTGACATGGTGCATTATCCTGCTGGAAGTAGCCATCAGAGGATGGGTACATGGTGGTCATAAAGGGATGGACATGGACAGAAACAATGCTCAGGTAGGCCGTGGCATTTAAACGATGCCCAATTGGCACTAAGGGGCCTAAGGTGTGCTAAGAAAACATCCCCCACACCATTACACCACCACCACCAGCCTGCACAGTGGTAACAAGGCATGATGGATCCATGTGCTCATTCTGTTTACGCCAAATTCTGACTCTACCATCTGAATGTCTCAACAGAAATCGAGACTCATCAGACCAGGCAACATTTTTCCAGTCTTCAACTGTCCAATTTTGGTGAGCTCGTGCAAATTGTAGCCTCTTTTTCCTATTTGTAGTGGAGATGAGTGGTACCCAGTGGGGTCTTCTGCTGTTGTAGCCCATCCGCCTCAAGGTTGTGCGTGTTGTGGCTTCACAAATGCTTTGCTGCATACCTCGGTTGTAACGAGTGGTTATTTCAGTCAAAGTTGCTCTTCTATCAGCTTGAATCAGTCAGCCCATTCTCCTCTGACTTCTAGCATCAACAAGGCATTTTCGCCCACAGTACTGCCGCATACTGGATGTTTTTCCCTTTTCACACCATTCTTTGTAAACTCTAGAAAATCCCAGTAACTGAGCAGATTGTGAAATACTCAGACCGGCCCGTCTGGCACCAACAACCATGCCACGCTCAAAATTGCTTAAATCACCTTTCTTTCCCATTCTGACATTCAGTTTGGAGTTCAGGAGATTGTCTTGACCAGGACCACACCCCTAAATGCATTGAAGCAACTGCCATGTGATTGGTTGATTAGATAATTGCATTAATGAGAAATTGAACAGGTGTTCCTAATAATCCTTTAGGTGAGTGTAGAAACATACAGACATCTGGAGACAAAGCAGAAATGCTTCTGTTTGCGAAGAAAAACTTGCCATTGATGTACAAGTGATTGCAATAGGCTTGTGTGTGTGTTCTGAGAAATAGCTTTATACTGCAAGCAAGGCTATATTTATTTAATTTTTATTTGTTATTTATATATTATTTTATTGCCATTACCTGTTTTCCCTGTTTTCATACAGAAGTTTAGCTTGCTAAATATATATAAAAAAAAAATGTTGCATATTGGATGTGAAAAGAAGGAAATGGTTCTTCCATAACACTGCACTTCAGATGTGTGTGAATTTCCCACACCAGGAGTAAATTATATAGTTCTATGTTATAGCGATTATCTGTTCAAAAATGTTCTATGTTCTATGCAGAATGTTCTATTAAAGAAAAGATAGAAAATATATTTGTGTGTGCTGTAAAGTGGTTACAAAAATGAAATCGGAATAATCGGCTAAAATCGGTATCGGCAGGTCAAACTCAATGAAAAATCGGAAATTGGAATCGGCCTAGAAAATTGTTATCAGTGCATCTCTACAATACGTCATTTCATGTTGAAGTTTTTTTGGCTAGTCAATAAACGTAGGTCGTAGCAGCAAAAACACTGTAAGATCATCATGCTAAATTTCTGACACTGTCAGAAAATTATCGCAGGATATCTTTGGTAGCAAGATCGTGACAACGGCCGTCTTTGAACTTCTCTCACTGTATGATGTAGAACCACGACCACAGAAATCACCACGATTGGTCATCTTTCGTCTGGGAGAGCTTAAAATTGTCAAATATGGGCATCAAGCAGGGGTGCCCAATCTTCTTGGAGATCTTCCTGCCTGCATGGTTCAGATCCAACCCTGATCCAACACACCCCTCTGTAATTATTAAGGGCTCGTGAAGATATTAGCTAGCTGGTTCAGTTGTGTTTGATCAGGGATGGAACTGAACTTTGCAGGAAGGTAGATCTACAGGAACAGGATTGGGTTGCATAATTACATGCAACCAAAATCCTAATCTTACCCTAAACCTATAATAAGTACATGTAGTTGCTTAATATTACTCAGTAAATATATAATTACACTCTAACAATGACACCTTAAAATAAAATGTAACCAAAGAACCACATCAGTCAATTTGTGAAGAAATCATTCAGACTGGTTTTGTGAACCAGATAAAATCAATTCAAAAGATTCATTGCATGATTCCTATACGTCTTCCATGAACTGACATCAAGAAATTTAGTGAATAACTAAATAGCATCTGTTTATAAGTTATCGTAAGTCTTGCAAAAAAAGCAACCAAGTCACAGGCTTAATTCACGATACTTCTGCATCGTTTTTGAAGCTTGAAAGCTTTGGTTTACGTTTATAGCAGTTTCAAGAAAAAGGGCATGGAAAATTCTTTAGAATTTCTCTTTTTGTGTTCGAAAATATGAACAAAAAAAAAAGAAGAAACTAACCGTTTTGGAACAATAGTGTGAATAAATTATGAAAAATATTAGGGTAAATAAATGCATTTTCTCTCAATTTGATTTGATTCATTTTAAATATAGAACTAAATGTTTGTTTAGCTGAATATTGTCACACTAACACCAAACTTTCAGACGTGCACGTGCTTTCTGAGAACAACAGCTTGAAATCAATCTTCAAGCGTGCATTTTACAGACTGGAAAAGTCACTTACTCTGTAAGGACTGATAAAGGAGGATCACTTGAGCCTCAAAGCAAGAATAAATCTTCAGCACAACCACGCTGTTCCAAACACAACAGACTGCGGCTATGTGCTTAAGGAGTTTTCCTTCCCCTGTCGTGTCTCTGAACACCTCTGAAGAATTCCAGTGAAAACAGATGCAGTTAAGCCTCAGGGTAACAGGTTGCACTGCATGATGAGCTCGTTTGACAAGGAAAAGGCCAGTGATGGTGTATTTAAGCAATACAACAGGCACTTCAAGCAAAATGAAGTTCCTCAAGAAACCTTGAGTTATTGCCCAATGGAAATCCCAAGTCTTCAACAACTACTAGGATCCGAGGACAAGTCAAAAGCCGGTTTTCCACCCACCTGTGGCTCTGGGGGAAAAAAATCACTCATCTAGTCATGAACCATCATACCTCTCTGCCCGTTGAATGTGCATTCGTGTTTAGACTTGTCAGAGGGTGAGTCTGTTATATCCGCAATTAAATTCCAAACTGCTTTCCTTTCTGAACCATTCACACAACAAAAGTTCAATTCAATTGCATTTGATGATTGATATATATATATATATATATATATATATATATATATATATATATATATATATATATATATATATATACACCCCCCCCCCCCCCCCATCTATGAACCATATTTAATATTGTGCATTAAAACCAGCTCAATGTCTGTACTAGAGTCCTCATACACCACAATCTCACCATTTATATGAAAGAACATGCAGTGCAACTTGATGGGTGAGAAAGTAACTGTAGATAGCAAGTTTCAAAATCACTTTCAGAAACACAGAAATCAGCCTAAATTTCAGATTTAGAATAACAGAATTGATATATCAAATGAAAAGTCTGCACTAATTCTATATTACAAACAACAGTGGAGTGGTCTCTGTGGAAAGTTCATCTTTAAAGTTAATATAGAGAAAAATGCTCAATATTTACAAAAATGACCAGAAGATTAAGCTTATGATGGAGTGTTTGATTATAAATCAGTTTAAGTAATATTAATATATTTGTATAAAAAAAATCAATAATGGAATATTTTGCAATACATTAGATCAAATCAACTTTAATGACTATTACGAAGAAAAATAACTTAATACGTGAAAAACGACCAGAAAATAAGAACTAGTTGTGGAATACTTTAGAAATATTGCTGAAGGGAAAACTCGTCAAAAAAACAAATTAACAAACAAATTAATTAAAGTCTATACAAATATATAAACTTAAATATACGTACTAGTCCATTAGACTATCAAATACAAATGAATGCTTTTAGAGGACAGGTAAAAAACACTTACCTCCTTTTAAAATCCCGAGTGCATGTTTGTTTTGGGGGCTGAAGCTGTTATAGTAGCCTAGAACTCACATAAACACACGCGCGCGCGCTCACTGACTGACTGACTGATGAGAGAATCGGAGCAGTAGATCAGACTAAACCAAATTACCACTGCGAGGGGGGTGGTTTCATCATACCGCGCGAACAATTAAAACATACATCACTACTGTTTTAAATACGTGCATTTTGTCGACGAAATCAATCAATACAAGGTAAAAATGTAATAGCGAGGGAAAACTGTAAAACTCTGATTGTCTGTGGTGATAACCTATAACACAGAACCCCCCCCCCCTCCGCCCATTAATGAATATGCATGACCATCCTTTAAATTGATACACAACAATACTGTGTGTAATGTGGGAATGTATCACTGTATCTTGCTTTTTGTTGCTCAAATGGAAGAATGCATTAAAGTTTAAAATGCATTAATTACTCTTGGTTTTACTACGAGCTTGTTTATTGGTCATGCATGAAGACCCTTGTAAAACGCATGTTGCGGAACTAGAAAAATTCACCATGGAAACTACAGTATCCTCCGAAATAAACAACAAAAAAGTTGATAATTATTGTTTTTATTCAGTAAAACTGCGGCAACGTGTCATTTAGACACCATTGTCAAACAAACAAACAATTACATGAAAAATGTATGGATCATTAAAACTTTCTTCTCATGAAAATACTGTAATCCTGTAACATTAGGCTATTAGTCGTAAAAATAATAAAATATTTATTTTATAATTTTAGGACTATGATGAGGTTGAAACCTGACATGGATCCTAAAACCTTCCTACCACTATCATAACAAAGATAATTAAACATTTTACAAAAAAAAAAAAAAAAAAGATCCTGAAACCTTAATATTTTCAAACAAACTAACTGACAAGATTCTGAAACTTTACATTGCTTGAAGGAGACCCTATATTATGATTTTACAACAATTTTACAACAATATCTGCAGTAAATGCATTACTTTGGATGAAATTATGATTATTTATAGTGAAATACTGTGAGAGTGCATGAGCATGATTTAACTGATGTGTGCCAACATAACCTACATGTGCAAATCAGAAAGAGGAGATTGTCCTCACATCTTGGTCGTCTTCCTTTTTCTTTACTTCTGCAGGGTTTCCTCTTCTTTGGGCAATAATATTCAACCTTCCTGGGTCAGATTAAATCCATAACAAGCAGATTACTAAATCAAGATCAGCATCATCCTATCTGAGATTACATTAACTCAGGACAGTGGAGACCACCGCCTTCCCATTATTATCCACCCAAACATCTGATCATGCTGCGGAATAAAGAATCAACCAGTCAAATCAAAGATTTAAATGACAGTGATTTACATTTTGGCAAGAAAATAGGAGTTTAATATGAGCTGTGCTTGTGTGTGGGGTAATTAGGGGTCTGTTAGAGGTCAAGACAGGCCGTTAGGGATTATTCTCTGCATTCATTGTGCAAAAAAGCTGTCCGCTGTCCGCTGTCTGGACCATTTCAGCCCCCTAAGAGTCTTCAGGAAGAAAGCGGTGTGCTGTCTTCATTCGCTGACCCCTGCTCTGATCATATTCACATGACCTTCGATCTCTGTCCAGGTCGAGCTCCCACTGTTCCCTCTGTTTCTCGACCGCATGACATCATCCCGCAGCACCGTCCAGCCCTTGGAGAGGGAGTCCAGAGAACTGGGGGTGGTGCTGCTCAACAGCCTGCTTTCATTCAGGTCTTTAAGGTTTCCATGGTGACCTCCGCATTCCAAAGATCAGCTGGTTTCAAGAGGCCACATGCAGCAAAAAAAAAAAAAAAAACACAAAAAACACTAGGAGCTAAATAGAGGAAAGAAAACATTTCTATCACACAGGATCATTCCTAATCACTAATTATGATGTTTCTGACAATTAAGTTCTACATTATTTTAAAAAAGTACTAGGGCTGTAAGAGTTAACTGAAAATAAAATCATAACTTTTATTTCAGCTAAGGCAACATTTATCATTTTCATTCAGTTTAACTTTGAATAAAACTGAAAATAAAGTACAAACTTAAAAAAACGAATGGAAAAACTAAAATGAAAACGTATATATAAAAGTAAAAAAACAATTTAACATATGAATAAAACCTATAACAGTATCTCTGTATAAAATAACTGCGGAGTACAAGATATAAATGTTGTTCTCTTATTCTGAGATGAGGTGAACACTGCCATCTAGAGAACAGAATATACCAATGACACATGCAACTCTTTTCCATATAAGGACACTTCACTGTGCCTTCAATCTCCAAAATAGAAAAAAGAAAAAGAAAAAAAAACCTTAAAGTATGCTACCACAACAGTGGTTTGTTACATGTCTTCTGAAACCATTATTCACCATCCACCCCTCCGATAGCTCTGAAATCTTGCATTGTTGAAGTTGAAGTTTTATTTGCTATTTGTACCAGTACAGCTAGCACAAGTACATAGGAATTTTTGTAGCAAAGCTTGTTGAGTCAACATTAAAAAAGTCAACATAAAAGAAGAACTAACAAAACTATAAATAGACTTTGAGAAGGTACAGTAAACAAAGAACAGTATAAACCTACAACAAAAAAACACAATAAAGATTATTACCTCCATGTCGGAGTATTGCACTGTCCTGAGATAATACATAATACAAATATTTAAAAGTAATAAAACATTCTCTGTTTAACAGAGACAGACACATAAACACATCACAGGCATAAACTACCTCTATGTAAAAGGAGATAACACCTATCATTTTATACAAATGAGACAGACATTTGTTCCCTCTGCCTTATCCTCAGCCATCAGTCTGACCATGGCTGAAAAAAAAAAAAAAAAAAAACGCACGTTTATAAAACGCTATAAAATCGCACCCTGTGTGAGATAATACTGTCCGGTCTGCCATATCTCAAGTTATATGTTGAGTGTTTAGGCCTGAACGGAATGAGCTGTGTGGAATGTTCTTTGCTCTCTTCCTTCCTTATACACACAATGTATAAAGTGTCCACAGATGGATGGTCAGATCCGATGATCCTCTCCGCAGTCTTTATGAACTTTTGGAGAGCTCTCCTCTCTGCCTGGGTGGTACTTCCAAACCAGACAGTGATGCCTTTTGTGAGGATGCTTTCCACAAGTCCTCTATGGAGGACTCTATGGTATTTCCACCAACCCTGTGGTGTCCCTGTGCTTATAGTGAGCTCATGTTACCTTCCATCCACACCTTCTGTGGTCTTATCAATAAGAAAGTCCAAAACTCAGTTACAGGTGGTGGTTGGAACCCCGAGGTCTACCAGCTTCTCAATTAGCTTTCCAGGTCGGATGTGTTGAAAGCGGAACTATAATCCAAGAAAACCATTCTTACGCATGTTCCACTCCAGTCCAAGTGTTGAAAAATATAGTGCAAAGCCATGGCCACTGCATCGTCCACTGATCTATTAAGGCGGCAGGCAAACTATAAGGGGTTAATATGTTTAAGTCCAAGTTTCTCTAGGCTCTTCATGGGAACTGATGTTGGTGCAACTGGCCTGAAATCATTCAGGGTAGATGTGTCTGTTTTCTTGGGGACTGGTATAATAATAGACAACTTAATAAGTGTGGTACTACTCCCTGTGTAAGAGACTAATTAAAAACCTGCTGAACCTGTGCTTGTGTGAGCTGGAGCACGCACAGTCCAGTGTTCAAAAAAAGTTGAGGGAGTGTCCAAGTTTAATCTGTCAGATCTGTCATAAAAACATTCATGTTCACATTAATGCACCATGTCTAGTGTGACATAAAACATTCAGTAAACAACCTTAGATTAACTGTCCGTTTCTCTCAGAATGCTAGCTACTGTATGACAAAAATGTATATAAAGAGTCAATATTTAATCAATTCTGTTTTGTCTTACCCTGATAAGCTTATTATTATAATATTTTAGACCTGTCGGGATGGTTTTCGCGGGAAATTGTATACATGCGTCACTCTGCGTGTCTCGTCAAATCTGTACTAAGAAAAGTTGCTTCGGCTACTTGACGCGTGTATTAGCCAGAGAATTTCTGTATTAGCTTTATAGAATTACTATCGCAGGACTTTTATAGAGCGGATGTAGGCAGGGCCGCACCCACCATTGAGGTTCTCGAGGTCAGGACCTCGGTAATTTTTCGAAGTGCAGACAATGAAGGTTGTGAAATAATTGCCATGTTAACTCTACTTTGGTGCTGCTATGATATTGCATATCGCCACGATAACCGACTTCGTCTGAGCTGCTTTAGGGGCCGTTCACATGTTTGCGCTCAATAAAACATAAAGAGCGATAATGTACAATAGTTGTGACAATCATTACTCCAGTAACTTTTTTTAGCGTATGTTTATTTTTTAAGTCAATTTCTTTAGACATAGATAACACTTAGAAAACAATTGAATAAAACAAGGATGTAAAAAGTAACACACACACACACACACACACACACACACACACACACACACACACACACACATATATATATATATATATATATATATATATATATTATGACCAACAAATCTTGTAATTAAAACTTGTAAAACATTTAAAACACTTAAAACGGCGCTATGCAGTTTTGGCAATTTATTCACTGTTTTCTCGCTTTTTGCTCGCAGGTTTCTCTACAGAGCTCCCCCTACAGCTTCAGAATAGATATTTGACAACGCTGTCGTAAAAACTCATTGGCGACTCTCCCCCCTCCCATCTTCTCCCGCTGGTCATGTGCATTTGTTTTCAAAGAAGCCGGCGAACGCACGGAGCCATGTCCACTGAGGCATGTATGATACACAGAAGGCTAATATATAAATGAATGTGTGCAGTGCCGTAAAGCAATTCGTTACATCGCAAGACCTGATATCATGCGATACTTCCTGACGCGGCCCGTCGGCCCAAAGTTGTTGTTTTTCTGCTCAAAGGCAATAGGGGGAAGCGAGACGGCCACCATTCAACCTGAAAAAAGTTGAGTGAAAAAGTGAGTAGGAAGTGTCCATGAGCTAGGAGCAGGAGCAACTTTTGCTAATTATTCTGATTAATTATTTTGCCATTTTGCCTCCATGTCCCCCCGATTGCCCGCGAGCTTCTCCTCCTGTCTATACGGTAATTTCTCTACTGTGCGACAGAGAGTCGCGTGGTTATGATGCAATCGTTAGCCTATTTTTACAAAAACTGCTTCTACGGGGCCATAACGTAAGATACAAGGTAATGGAGCCTTTTATACATTTTCGTGTTTCTTTAGAAATAAATAATGGACAAATTGAGTCTTTAAACGCCTCAGATGTGAAGTTATTCGCTGTCAAAGTGACGCCAAAATGAATGGGAGTCAATGGCATGCTAACAGCAGGTGATGGTCTGCTAATCAATGGCGGCCCCCGGGGAAGCTTCAGTTTCCGGCTGAGGGATACCCCCTTGGAACTGAAGCCGCCATAGACGGTAAAAGAAATGGACACAGCGACCCCATAGACTTCAACAGAGAAAAGTGAAGCAAATTAGAAGCTCTCACTTCCTGATGGCTGAGCGTACTGCACAGACTCAAACTGAGCTTGACGACGTAGATGTGACGTTAGCAACCCGTCTGTCTTCTAGTAGCTGTGCCAAGAGAAATCTGAATCATTCCCTTCCGAAACTTGCAGAGACGGAGAGCGCGAGTAGGAGCTGTCCATGAGCTAGGAGCAGGAGCAACTTTATGACGCTCTATGGGCTTCTCCCTTGACTTTATCGGACTTTATGCCTCCACGTCCCCCCGATTGACTGCGAGCTTCTCCTCCTGTCTATACGGTAATTTCCAGAGAGTCACGTGGTTATGACGCAATCGTTAGCCTATTTTTACAAAAACTGCTTCTACGGGGCCATAACGTAAGATACAAGGTAATGGAGCCTTTTATACATTTTCGTGTTTCTTTAGAAATAAACAATGGACAAATAGAGTCTTTAAACACCTCAGATGTGAAGTTATTCGCTGTCAAAGTGACGCCAAAATGAATGGGAGTCAATGGAATGCAAACAGCAGGTGATGGCTTGTTAGCCAATGGCAGCCCCCGGGGGTGGTACGCTTTTCGGGTCCTCGATTGCCCCCCTGAAGCCGCCAGTGTCCCGATATGGGCTGACATCTTGGGACTTGAGTCTGCACAGTAGCGATCTCGGGACCAGACCTGCGCAGTAGTGAGCAGGAAGTAAAGCCGCGAAATCAACGCCCTGCCCTTACTCTCGCAGAATGCACTCTCCCTGCACTTTTTTAAGTGGCCTATGTCTGCTCCGTTCCTCCGTTCTGCTACAATTTTGATGTCTGTTGATTGCAGTACGACAAGAGGCTTGTTTAAATAAAATAAATACAATCTCCTCAGTCCTCCGAAGATCCCGTTAAGAAGTCCGTAGGTGGGCATTTCTTCAACTAGGGCACTTTTAGGCTTGTGAAGTTGAATAAAAAAACTTGTTCAAAAGTCACGTAACACAGTCTCATAAATTTAAATAATTTGTCTAGTTTTAAGGTCTGTAAGAGGACAAACTTAGATTACCAGAGAAATTGTTAATATTTTACATTTTTTCCGACCTGCAATGAACAAATGTCATTTCCACCACATCTCAATATACAGCTGTTATTTAAAAACAGAATAACTTATGCCACTCAAGAATTGTCTAAGATAATTTTTGTAACTAGTTTTATCAGTTTTTCCACAATGTACAATAATTATACATTTGTCAATGCGATAAATGAACTGCCCTAAGGACCAAATGGTGAACTGTACACCTGTCACACTCTGAAATTGAATATTGGTTTGGGCAAGAGCTTATAAGAAAATTAATAACTTGAAATTTTATATTAAGTAGAGCATGATCTCTTAAATTGTGGATACATTTTTAATGTATGATGAGAACTTTTTAAATATTTTTTTAAAATGTGTGTGGTGATGGAAATGACAGGGTGGTGGTGGAAATGACAATGAATTAACGTGAATGTAGAGAAACAGTGATATTTATTAGAAAAACTCTTAAACTCATCACACTCAGTAAACTCAATTCACAAAGTCATTAAACATAACCACAACTGTTTTTAGTGTAGTGCTAAGTTTGATGTATACAGCTGTATGTCTCACAGATGAATGATTACAGTGTACTGTAAATAACTGACACAACTGATGGCAAGGCAAAAATATAAGCAATAAATGATGCAACAAAATTGAATTTTCATTCATCTAAATGAAATCAATTAATATAAAAGTATAATTTAGAAATAAAAATATAATAATATAAATATAAATATAAAAGTATTTTTAGTAATTTATTATAATATAAAAAGTATTACACAAATCTACTCTTGCAATCCATATCAATTGTACTTTGTAACCATAAATGTCATTTCCACCACATGCTGTCATTTCCACCACTGAGGGCAGTGTGGTGGAAATGACATTTCTGTAGTTTTTTGTGAAAAAATGGAAGATAGCTTCACTGATTAGCTTTGAATTAATACTTAGCATTTCATGTATGCAAAATACTCTTATTTAACTTAAAATTTTTAACTTTTTAAAAACACCCTTGAAGGTACAGCATGTTTGGAAATGACATAGAATAAATATATTAACTTATAAAGCAATATTTACCTTGATTTTTCTTCTTTTGTTCTTGATGAAAATTTAAAATTGCCTCCATGTCCAACATGTGCTCTGATGTCTCTGAACATTTCCATAGAAACCACCTAAACAATCTTTCACACAAACTTTTTAAAGGGACATTAACAGTGTTGTGGTGGAAATGACACCAATACTGTGGGACAGCTATATTTTGTATAAAAAGTAGGATATTGATGGTGGTCTCACATGCATTTTAATTATTTTACTATAGGTATATTAGTAGTTACCAGATAAGTCATATTTTTAAACTGTATTTTCATTGCTGAAGTTAAAAAGCCTGGGTGTGCGACAAGGAGAAAACAGTGATTTTGACACCTAGGAGGTTGAAAAGTATGAAAAAATCATAATAGAAAGGTAGTAGGCCTAAAATGTTTTTAAGGAGGTTTTATTGTTAGTTTGAAAAAGAAAGAGGAATTTGTCCAAAATTATATGTATTTTTAAAAATATGACCAAAGTACATAAAAGTGCCCATAGTCTAAGAATCACCCAGGTGCTTCAGTGACTACTTCGCTCAGAGAACCTGTCAATCACAGCTGTCAATCATGTTACACCACCGTTTTTATAGCATCGCGTAACTAACTAAAAACAAATTTATTTTAAAAACAGACACTTGAACTTACATCAGCGTGATAAAAACTACAGTAGCCTAAATGACAGAAACCACCTTTGTAAAAAAGATATTTGAAGTGTAATTGAATTGTTTAGTTCAGGGATGGGCAACTTCGGTCCTGGAGGGCCACTGTCCTACAGAGTTTAGCTTCAACCCTAATTAAACACACCTGAACAAGCTAATCAAGGTCCTCAGGATTACTAGAAAATTACAGGCAGGTGATTTTTTCAGGGTTGGAGCAAAACTCCGTAGGACAGTGGCCCTCCAGGACCGAAGTTGCCCATCCCTGGTTTAGTTGGTCTCACGTCCAACGTTGAATAACGTTGAATAACACGGGGAGGCGGGGCTTATGACCTTTACTAGGACCGTCACCGGGGGGCGATCGAGACGTTTTGACTTCATTTTTCAGGGCTTGATATTTATATTACTGGTAAAAAAATAAATAAAAAAACCTAGATATTGCGAATACATGTTTGCTTCTAAAATAAAACAACTGCTTTAATTTGTCATTGCACTAACTTAAAAAGGTGTGTGAAATATTTATTGTCAGATGATGAATAAACTTGATGAAAAACATACAATTAATTTGATAATTTGTGTACAATATTTGGCTTAAATCAATAAAACGATCAGATGATCCCTCCTAATTTCATGCCTTTAGCAGTAAATCCGTTTTATGACAGTTGATAACGATATTTTAAATCATTGAAAATGTAAGTGCATAAAACACAAAAATTGGATCGTTTATAAATGTGTCGCTCCAATTTACAGTCTGTCCGGTATTTTTTTTTCCGCCTAGACAAATCAATACTAAAGTGAGGAAAACCTATAGACCTTATGTAGCTCCGCCCCTTTTCAGCGCTGCGCTCATTGTCTTTTGACTTCCGGTCTGTATTTTCACAGCGTTTTGCGTGTTTATTAATGAACGGCTCGTTTTAAAATCTTCCCGGTCGATTTACATTTGTTAAGTCATCTGCTTTAAACATTACAGTCCTCATGATAACTTTCGTTAACTTTACATTAAGTAAATCCACTTAAAAAGCTAATTACTCCTGGACAGAAATGCCATATAAATATACAGAGCGACCGCAAAACGGAAGTTAAAAGACAATTTTCCAAAGATGGCGGCGCCCTTGTTTCTCTGGTGCATAAGGTTTATAGTTCGGATACTGGCTATTAATGTGCATGACGGTAGGCAAAGTTCAGGATAAGAGCTGTAAGTTAAACAACAAGTTGGTTATATCGCAGAGCTGTTTATAAGAAATCTTGAGCACATAAAAAATATATAAAAACTTACATTTTAAGAAGGTTTACCACTGTTGTAACAAGCCTTCTGAGACATATGCAAAATACTCGCGTTCTTGCGAAATTATTGGCCTTTCGTTTGTCGTTGTTTACGTAATGCCCCGCCCCCTCAGTGTGTCTGCCAATCAGAAGCGGGGAATGTCAGGTGGAATACATTTCATAATGACAGTTCAAAAAAGGCTGATGTTAGACTTTGTAATCATGCTATTTTTCTTTCTAAATTGTTTAATTCTTTCTGGTTTGTCGTATGTCACGGTTCGGTGCTTAAATTTACACGGAGAATACACGGTATAAAAATAATGCTGGAATAGAGCGAGAGAGAGAGAGAGGGGCGCGATCGAAAAGTCGCAAAGTGTTTACTTATATTTGTTTGCGTGTGTGTGTGTGTGTGTGTGTGTGTGTGTGAGGCGCGGGCGCGATCGAACAGTGGAAAAATAAAAATTTAATTTTGTTTATACAGGACAACATTCAAACTGCTAAGTGTTTAAGTTACTGTTAATTAAATTTTAAGGAAAACAATTATATTAATCTGAAATGTAGCACATTCATTTTCAATTCATTCAGGTACAATTACCAAACATATCTCAAGGTCTTTTTGTCTTTTTATTAATTTAATTAATAAACTAATTATATAAAACTATTGTTAGTGCACTACAAATAAACTGATTCTATGCCTTTATTAATAAAACTTGTTTAAAAAAATACAAGGCTTAAGTAATTTATTTTCCTTTGGTGGTACAGCCTGAGACATGCACAAGCCTTCTGCATTTTTGTTTTGCTTTTCCCTCCATTGTACCGAACTCGTACCGAACTGTGATGTCTGAACCGAGGTATGAACCGAACCGTGACTTCTGTGTACCGTTCCATCCCTAGTGTATTGTGTGATAGTGGCAGAGGTTAGTTAACTTGTCACAACGAGCGAGGAAGGTTAACATGGAGCAGCTAAATCTCGAATTTGGGGAATAGGGAATCACCTGAAATAAAAAATAAAATAAAAAAAACACTGCAGAGATTCTGCTTGCAAAGATAAGGTGACAGGCTTGACTTTTTGGAGATGGCAAGATCTGTGGTATTTTACTGAACAGATAAATTGCCATATGTAGCTAACAGAGTTTATTGTAAAACATTATATATTGTGAAGGGTCATTTCATTATGGGTTGTTGTAGCGCAGGAAGTACCGTGTCTATTAATGGGTAAAGCTACAGTAACATCTTTAGATCCTTTTCATCTAAACTGGTTATGTTTCTTAAGCCTAGTAGTGAATGTTTTATGATCAGTAGTATAATCTGTTTTAGGCACAGAGCCAAAGCACGACCAAAACAATGTTCTTCCGCAAAATGCATGCCGTTTAGTTTTGTTTGGGGCCAAAAGTCACATTACCTAATAATAGAGTTTAAAAAAAAGAAAGAAAAAAGGATGGATTAATTGAGAGATATAAAGTCATATTTGTGAGAGATGAGGGTATTCCTACCTACTATTATGGAAATGAGCTTCCACAGGTTTGGAACTATTCCTTTAAAACAAATACATTAATAGGCTTGATCCATGAAAACAAAGCTTCTATTCAAAGAGGACAAAAAACATTTATTGCGAATACATTTAATGAAATGTGTAGTCCATGTTACAAAACTATTTTAACAAAAACAGGATAAATTCAATGTTTGTTTGTTTGTTTTTTTAAGTATTTTTGCACACAAGCATCAAATGAACTCCTCTATAGGAAACCGTACATAAATACTTTCCCAAAACTATGTGATCTGATTACTAGGATTTGTGCTGTTTTAAACTGGCTAACCGTCTATCCCACACACTTGGCCCACTGTTAATTAGTTACCTGTATCCCTTGAAATAAAAAGAAAATGCTAGCATGCTAAGCGTGCGTTTCCTCCACCCAACACCAGGCTGGGTTGAGAGATTGTGCATGAGAATGCAATGGGCACCAGAGACATCGTATAAAACCAACACGCGGTCCAAGGGTGCTTCATTTCAGCTACAATCACGTTCGTCCAGGTCCAGGAAGCCTTTGACATTGTAATAAAAAAAAGGTTTGTAAAAAATGTGTAGTCAAATGGCAATTTCTTAATAGAAAAAAATGTTTTATGCAGTTCGGATGCCAGCCAACCCTAGATGCCAGAATGTTCAAGTGAACGTGCTTTCACCATTAAGATGACCTGGATCTCCATCCCCGAATAAATAGTTCATCCTTTTTTAGCAGCTACATTTCCAGTTCAGCATAAGAAAATTTAATAGAATGAATTGTTAAACGAAAATGATAAAAATGAACGTTGTACATAAATAACACTGAACAAAAATACCATAAGGAGGTTTGATTTTCCTAATAATGAATAAAACATTCAAATTATTTAAAAAATTGCAGTAGAAAAATAAAAACGATAAATTCCACATTCACAACAGACTAAATAGAAATAAAATCAACAACAAAAATAACACTGATATATTTTGCTTTACCTCCAAGAGCATATTTAAAACCGCGAGGAAAAAAACTAAAAAAACAAAAAACTGAAAAATGTCTGTTTGCAGTGAGGTATTCGCTTCCGATCTACCAAGGTTACTGAAAGAACTTGAGCCCTGCCACCAGGAAGAACTTTTCCAGGAAAATCTCAGAGTCCAGGACGGCGATGTGGGCTGCCCGGCCAATCAGGGAGTTGGCGGTGTTGGGCAGCGCATGGATGACATCGTAACGCACCAGGTTACAGTCTTTGTTCTGAAGCACAGGGAGCAGAAGGTTCTCGATCATCTCGGCATACACTGGACCTGATCGCACAAGTAGATGGAGAGTTCAAAAGTTTGAGGTTAAGGTTTTTAAAATGATTTTGAAAGAAATCCTTTAAGCTCACCAAGCCTTCATTTATTTGATAAGAAAAATACAGTAAAACAGAAAAAAAAGTAGTGCAATACAGTAAAAATAAATATTGTGAAATGTTAATAAAAATGAAAATAGCTTTTCTATTTTAATATATTTTTAAAATGTAATTTAGATCTGTGAGGTCAAAGCTGAATTGTCGGCATCATTACTCCAGTCTGCGGTGTCACATGATCCCTCAGAAATCGTAATAATATGCTGATTTGGAGCTCAAAAAACATTTCTTATTATCTACGTTGAAAACAGTTGTGCTGTGGAAACTGCGATGCATTTCAGGATTATTTGATTAATAGAAAGATAAAAAGAAAAGCATTCATTTGAAATAGAAATCTTTTGTAACATTATTTTTGCGATCAAATTTAATTCAATTTTAGCACAAAATGTCCACGTACATTTTTCTATATGCCAAATAACATACATGCATATTCATGCATATAATGCAAAAAAGTTGCATTTTAAATAAAAGTCTTTACTATCACTTTTGACCAATTTGATGCGTCATTGCTGAATAAAAGTATTATTTAAAAAAAAAAATTATATATATATATATATTAGGCCTGCATCTAACGATTATTTTTGTTGTTGATTAATCTATCGATTATTTCTTCGATTAGTCGACTAATCTAACGATTATTTTTCCGATTAATCTAATGATTATTTTTGGGATTAGCTGATTTATCCATTGGCAAACTTTCCAATAAATAATAAGTACAACAATATATCAGCTGTATTTTGAAGAGGGTAGTGCATCTGTATATTATTTTAACATGAAATCTATGAATGATGACAAAAAAAATTGTATTTCAGAAAGGGTAATTATCATTTTATTATGAAATATGCGAACAGGAAGCATTTTAAACTTTATTTTTAACTAATGGTACTATTTCATAAAATGTAAGATACAGTCACAGGCCTATTTAGGAAATGTGTTTACTATAGTCTGTTATTAATTACTGTAGTGGGAGTATGATTTACTCAATTAACTTGTCCGAAAGTGCACTTGTGTTTATCTGCAAAAAGGTTCACATACACTAGATTAGAGGCTACTGTTAATGTAAATATAACGTTAGTCGTTTGTTTTTAAAGTCTTACATTAGAGACCTGTGCGGGAACTGATTTCTCCCTTAATAATTCCTAAAAAGCTGACATCTCAGTTCATCGCGATCTCACAAATCTCTGTTATTATAAATGAAACTGGCTGCACAATGAATCTTTCATAATATCTACACTTTTTTTCTATAATCAGATGATTTGCCAGTATGCAGAATTCAGCACTGAACAAAAAGTCAATTTTGAGCGGTGAGGGGATTCTATCTTAAATGCATGTGATTGGCGTTCAAGAAATCAACACACATGTCTGTGATTGGCTACATTGTTCAACGCTGCAAACATGTTATAAATAGATAGAGACTCTGGCCTGTAAATCGTTTCTATTTTGTTTTAGTTGTTCTTGTTGCTTTTGTACAACAGATGAATGACAATTTATTCGTTGTTTTATACAATGTTTAATTTATAGATAATTCTATTTTGTGGGAGTCCCGAGAATCGTTTTATTCTCCCGCAACCAGCACACACACACACACACGAGTGCATTACTGCCCGCGCCCGCACTCGGCCATCAGATCTATGTTCCCGCACCGCACTCTGTTGCGTTGGGTCCCGCAGGAGTGCAGGTCTCTAGTCCACATATGCATACACAACTTTTAAAAACTGGCAAATGCACTGAAAGCTTGATCGTGGTCTGTCATTTTCACCATGAGCGGGAGCAGAAGCCGCCAGATATTTAAACGTAAATAATGTGACGCATCGACGCATTTCATGCGTGTCGACGTATTTTCATAGTCGACGTAATCAATGACGTCGACGCGTCGTTGCGGCCCTAATATATATATATATACATACTATATATATATTATATATATATATATATATATATATATATATATATCTTACTGACCCTAAAATTGGTTGAATGGCAGTCAAATTGATACTGGACATGAGGGCCAATAAATGATGTAAATATATATATTTTTTGGATATATATTTTTGGAACCGTTTCTTTAATTCTCACCAGTCTGTTTGTCCTTTAAGGCTGTTTTGCACATCTCGATTCGGGCAGAGTGATAAGGGACGTAACGGTCTTGAAGGGACCCCACCAACACCACGTTCTTAAAAAACTGAAGACCTGAAACAGAGTTTAAAAGGATTGGATATGGAGAAATCCAAATTAACATTGGCTTTGTGAAACCAGAATGACATGACACTCACCTGCTTTCTTGCTTAACTTGTAGAGAAAGGTCTGGCGTGGGTCTGAGTGGTCACGACAGGTCAGCTGCAGCAGAGAGCCAGATTTCTTCCACTTCTGCATAAACCACAACCCTGACACAGAGGAAAAATTATAGTGGTTCCTTAATACAGTTTAACGTAGAGTGGCTCATAAATTACTGTCTTCAGAAATCTGCTGAGTTTATGACCACAAGTTACCGGTATTGACGAGGGCCGAGCTGTTGTACAGCGTGCCAAGATGAGGTCCAGACAGAGACAGAAACGTGTGGAGTCTGCTAAGATAACACTTAAACCTGGGACGCGTCAGCACAGAGCGCACGATCAGATTTCCCAGAGAGTGACCCACAAAACTGAGAAGGACAACACAGTGATTCTGTTACCCTAAGGCTGGATGCGTTTTAGTTCAGAGTTTAAAAATATGAGCTTGTCTAAGCAATCAACAAGGTCAAATTAATGTGCAAAATGGCACACTTGGATTGACCTCCATGTCTGTTAAAACCCACAAGACCCCAGGGTCTCATTTGTCATTTTATAGTGCAAAATCATGCATCAAGTGCGCCCCCTATGAATTTTTTTAGTCTAGTGTTTGAAATACAAATATTTAAATGATTCAATGTGAATACTTTAAATAAATGCTTTTTTCAATATAAAGAAAGCCTTGTAAATCAATCAATATGGCTCCTTAATAATAAAAAAAAAAAATGTTACACTGGACAAAGTCATTGATTTTTTTTTTACAAAACTAGGGAAAGGGGGAAAAAAAAAATCTTGAAGTTTAATCCATGTTTGTAGATCTTTAAAAATACTGTGATTTTCTCATATCTGAGTGTAACTTTTTTATATATTTGCTTTTGAGGAAAAGTTCTTACCTTATCTTGGAAACTGTGAGGTTGTAGATTTGTATGTACTGCACTATTTCATCCAAAAGTCTGTCTGTCATTGACTCAAAATCTGCAAATGTGTCATTCTTGAATAAAAACACAAGAAAATCAAGGTTAAAGTTTCAAAACATCAAATTTTAACACTGTTTCTAATGTTCAGTTTCTTTTCCAAGCCAACTGAAGTTTTTCTTGTTTAAAACCATGTCCAGTGATTTTACATATACTTTATATTTTTAAAGTACGTATTAAAAGTACATCTTTATCAATTCTCCAAACTGCCCATCAAATCCAGTGCATTCATGGGACGTTTTACCTGATTGCGCTCTGACATCAGGAAATCTATACGAGCACCAGGTAAACCAAGCTCCAGATAAGTCTTCACTAGACGCAGATCTGCACTGTTACCTAAAGAAAAGGTTTATAAATCAATGTGAATCTGTTAATGTGGACTTATTCAATTGAAAGAAACAGAAGAGTGTGACTGCTTACCATCCAGGCCATGTACACACACTATGAGGTGTATGCCCTCATCACAGTTTTCATCTTCATCCATGCTGAAATATGGCACAGTGGACGCCAGATCTGCCACATCACTGTACAGGAACCCTGGCAACTTTAGTTGCTTCAACTCCTCTTTTGCTTGGACAAACCTAAAGATTCACACACAGGTATTAGCTCATGCATCTGCAATCCACAGTTTCTATATATTATGCATAAAAAACATGAACTCCTTGCTTTTAATGTACTTCCAAAAAATATCTTGGATTACCAGAATCCAAACTTAATGTGAAACAGCAGTTGATTTCTCAAATTTGCCATTACTGTTGTAATTTATATTAATTTGCATTAAATGACTGCAACATTTTATAAAGGCAGTTACAAGAGGTTAGTCAGGTTACCTAGAAGAGTAGCCTAAAAAATGTCAAAAATAGCTATATGGCTACTGGTCAACATTAATACAATACACCTAGTGTGACCTAGATTACATCTGTCAGGAAAAAAAAAAGTTTTAGAGGCGGATCAAGTCATTGAATTTTGATGACAGATTATTAAGACAGATCTTTTTCTACACTGGGGTTCAAAAATGACATTAATACATTTATTTAGCAAGGATGCATTCAATTAATCAAAAGGCAGTAAAGACATTTATAATGTTACAAAGGTTTTCTTTTTTTTGTTAAAAATGCTGAGTTTTTAAAAACTTGACAAAAAAAAAATTCACACAAAAAAATTAAAAATAATTACAACCGTTTTCAACAATAATAATAAATACTTCTTGACCACCAAATCAGCATATTAGAATGATTTCTGAAGGACCATGTGACACTAAAGACTGGGAATTCAGTCAGCACGGGAATACATTACATTTTAAAATATATTAAAATGGGAAACTGAGAATAAGAGATTTATTTAAAAATCTTTTTTTTTTTTTTTTTTTTTTAAATCAGCCACAAATTTTTGAACACTGCTGAATCACGCATAAAAAGAGAATCATGTATAAAGAAAGTAAACACGGCAATCCTTTTTTTCTTTTGTTCCTTGTGCATGGCAAACTGCAAAAATAAAGGGGAAGGGAAAAAAGAAAACTCACGCTGTCATCTGAGCAGTAGGGGCACTCTTGTACCAGCACATGTCGTTGCTGGTTGGAGCTGGTCCAGGAGGCCGTGTCTGCAGGCCGGCTGAGGGAATGTATGTTTCTTGGAGCTGTTCCAAACCCAGGTGATCATAAAAAAGGGTTTTTCCCTCTGCTCCCCCATCCTCACACCTCCCTTCCTCCCCTGGGAGTCCATTAACATAAACCAGCCCGTCTGTCTCCTCATAGTAACCGTTCTCAATCATTTCACTTTCCTGCTCCTCCTCCTCCTCCTCTTCTTCATCATTGGCATTGGGGCAAGTCTGAATCCCCAGTGTCACGGCTGCAGTCTCCAATGGGCTGATCTCAGATATATCAGTGCTAGAGCGAGAGCCGAAGTAGTTCTCCACAAAGCCTTTCTTCACCAGGTCCGTGCTGCTAGTGACTGATGTACTGGACTGGACGGCCGTCTGAGGCTCACTACATGTTTCTGGCCCCAGGCCTACACCACTTGGAAATTCTGTCTCGGTGGATCCCGTCGGCCTGTCAGGAGCAGAAGTTTCACAGCAGGACTGGAGAGCAGAGTGCTCATCGTGAGACACAGGCCCATCTCCATGACTGATGGAGGGTTTCTGTTGAGCCAAAACTCTAGAGCTCGATTGCAGGAGGCTGTGAGATTCTCCTGAAAAGATGAGACTCTGTTCCTGCACCAGGATGCTGGACTTCCTGCTAGTGTCCTCTGTCTCCACCTCATCATCCGAGGGGAGGGAGTTAATGGAGGTAAGGGAAGACTGGACTCCACTGATGCCGCTGGTGCTCTCTGGATTGAGGCCCTCCAACGTGGTGGTTCCTCTGGAGGCAGGGCTGAGCGGAGGTGGTCTCTGGTGGGTGCTCTGTGGAATAAGCTCTGTAGGTGCCTCGAGGCCAGAAGCAGCAAAAGGAGAAGGGGAAAACGGTGCTAGCTGTGTCACAGAGCTGGGCTCACTCTCGATTCCGGAGTCTGAGAGCCTGGAGGAGGCTTGAGGAACACAATCACTCCTCAGTGCAGCTCCACAAGCTCCGACGAACGTAGCGCCATCCCCAACTCGACTCTTGAACTCAGAGAAATCGGTCTGTGTGATCTCTGGAACATCCCTCCTGGCGGTTGGATCTGAGTGGTGCGGTAAGAGAATAGTGACCTTATCGCCCTGGTAGGGGTCCTTGTCGCTTGGTTTAACATCAATATGTCTGAGCCCAGCAGGTGGATGTGTCAAATCAACTCTGGCAGCTGCACTCTGTGCGGCTTCTGCTCCAGTACCTGCCTGGGGCCTAGCCTGCATTTGCAAACTCGAAAGATTGGAAAAGCTGTCGCTCTGGACACTGACGTTACCTTGAATGTCGCTTGTGGTGCAGTCTTTAGCACAATGTGTGGTTGCAGTTTCATTTTGGAGGATGCATTTGCCTGTATCATCTAGATCGTCTTTCGGATTGCACTGAGCATCAACTTCTTTGGACTTGGTGGTCGGTTCCCCACGAGGAACCTTCAAGTTCTTGTAGCCTGTGAGGACCACAGAGTCTTTCGAGGTTTGCCTGATCAGCTTCTTTGAATTTTCAGTCTTGGCATTCTTCTTCAGCTTGATGGATTTGGCTTTGGATTTGAGGGGAGGCTCATTTTGTTCAGGCCAAGCGGTGGTGAGGGCAGCTTGCTGCTTATCTGGGCATGGACCAAGGGCTCCCAATCCACTAGCAATGCAGTCTTTTGAGTTGGACCTTTCTGCTTTAGTGGACATAGAGCCACTTCTGGTGTTGTGGAGACCAAGCCATGGACCATCACGATCTTCAGGGTAATAACAATATAGTAAGCAAGTAGACTTTGGCAGACATATTAATCCAAAATGACTACAGTACATATAATACAGGGACTGTTCCACTGGTGCAATTTGAGATTAAGGACCTAATGCTGATAATTCCTGAAATGCCCTATGAAGGTTCTGAAACTTTAAGCTTTTCATTACCAAATATATCTTTAACCACTATGCCACACCCAGTGTATTCTAAAGAAATCATGAACTAACATAAAATGGATTTGAAATAAAGGTCTCATCCTTTTTACCCTTCGTTTACACCCTTTAGATCAGGGGTCTATTCCTGCTCATGGAGGGACAAGATCCTGCAGAATTTAGCTACAACCTCAATTAAACACAGCTAACCAAGGTCTTCAGGATTACTAGAAACACCTAGCCAGGTAGTTTGAATCTAAACTATGCAGGAAGGTGGCCTTGCAGAAGCATGACAGATACCCCTGCTTTTGTTTGTTTAATCTAGCAAAAGTATACTTGAAAGCTTGCATAATTGAGGCACTTCAAAACTGTTTATCAATGGTTGTGACACAAAACGTAAGCAAGACACATGTGGTATTAATAACTTAGGTGAAGCACCTTTCTCACTGTAGAAAGCATTTTATTGTAAAGTAGTGCAAGAGGAGTCATTAATAATTTCAATACATTTTCCCAGAAGGCATTTTTAAATTAAAAGACACAAAACTCCAACATTAATTACAAAATGTGCTTTTTCCCTTTAAAAGCAAAATCATTTTTGTGCATTGTGTTTTTTTCTTACGAGCTGATGGCTAAAATGATAATCGAAGATTATCATGTAATCGATCAAGGAGTGCCATTAAACATACCTTCAGTAATGGATTCCAAGTATCTGTCCTCAAAGATGATTGGTAGGGAGTTCACATCCCCATCCAGATCAGCACATTCAACAGGAAGAGGGGGTAAGGACAGGAAGTAGGAAGAGTTCTTAATAGCTGTGGTCATCTGTTGGTGACTGTGAGCACTGTTGAATACAGAAGTTCATTTGAATTATCATGAGAACTGACATGTACTCTTCATGCTAAATAACTACATTACAGTAATGATATTTTAAGACATACTGCAGTTCCTGGTAGGCCAGCGCACTCTGTCTTGGGTGTTCAAGACAAAAGAAAGCTTCTGCAAATCTTTGCACCTAAAAATAATAAATACAAGGTAAGTAAAGCCAAAAATATACTCTGCACAGACACTTCTTACAATGCAACAACAATTTCATGCATCTTCGTGTCATAAAATGTGTCAGAATATAATGCAAATGCAATGCATAAATATGCAAGTATGCAAATATAATATGCATATGGTAGAAGTAATCTCAGAGCTCACCCGTAGTGTGTGGTGCTCCTGGGCCAACAGCGCAGAGACGCGCTCATTCAGTGACACCACTTCCAGAAAATTCCCCCACAATGCCATAAGCAGAGAGCACAGCTGTGCCAAATTCATGTTCACCAGTTCAGCCAACTCATCTGGGCTCTCTGCCCTCTGCTGAAAGAATCCATACACAAATATATTATATATATATATATATATATATATATATATATATATATATATATATATAAAAAAAGTGCAGTAAACCATCATGAGGCACCAGTCAAGCCAAAGGGATGTATGATTGACCTTAACATATGATACAAGTAGGGATGCACCGATATGAAAAGTTTGGCCGATACGATAATTATTTATATTTGAAAGAAAGACGATAGCTAATATATTGCTTGCTATATAATTTTTGAGAGCCTGATTACAAAAACAAAAGTCTCACCATTAAAAGTCATGTCCCAAGCACACAATTATAATGTTCACATTATTTTATGTAGCCTATATGACTTGTACTTAACTGTATTTTCCTTTTTTGAAGGGATTCCAAACATATTTCAAGCAATTCAAAACCATCATGGTGAACAGTGCACATCCGAAGTGTCTCAGCTGAAGGAAATCATTTATTATTTATTGGCTTTAATATATCGGCCAAATTTTCTTATCGGGCCAATAACGATAACATTAAAAACGATCATATATCGGCTGATATATTGTACATCCCTAGGTACAAGTAATTTTATATTACAGTAATGGTATATCTCACAATGTATTTATTTTAGCTGGCAATTCAACAAAAACTATTTATACAAGAAAAGTTGTAATGCCTATTTTTGCATAATCCAGTGAATTATCTATACTTGAAAATTGATGGATGCAAACCAAAATACATGATTATTTAAAATATTTTAATATTTTTAAAATTATTTAAAACAGTGGTAACCAGGGGGTCCGGGGCCCACTAGGGGGCCTAGGTATTTTTGACAACTCTGTGTTTCTTCGCATGTAAATAATGTAAAACAGTTTATTTTGTCTTACAAACTAATGTAATAATAAATAATAAATGTACATTTAGCATTTTCAGAAGAGCTGCCCTGTCATGCAAAAATCTAAACATGTTTGTGTTAGTAAATTGCTCAGTGCAAAGAAAGAGAAGTAATGGGAACCTGATATTTCTTTGTTCTTTCTACATGCGTCTAATAGACATGAACAAGTTCTTTGAAAAACATCTATGACCTTTGAAACATGTCTCGTCTTCATGCTCTATGTTGACTATGATTTCAATAATAAACATACATTTGCATAAAGCATCCATATTTATCCATGCCCATGTTGATTAGAGTACTACAAACTTGAAAAGTATTAATTTAAGATACATTTAGAACAAATAAAAAATGTGCGATTAAATGCGATTAATCGCGAGTTAACTCATGACAATCATGCGATTAAATTTTTTAATCGATTGACAGCCCAAATATATATATATATATATATATATATATATATATATATATAGAAAGTCTTAAACTATTATACAGACTTCACTTGATAATCATGACATACCTTGACTTGTTCACAAAGCTCATTAAGTCGGACCTCCACATCAAGTTTTTCTAAAAAACAAAAAGAAAAGACAGCCGAGTGAAAATGTTGTTTCTACAACAGCAGTATGGAGTGAATGAGAGACAAGGGTCTGTCTGAAGAGCCTGTGATTGGCAGCACATGAGAGGGAGCTAGAGGAACAACAGCACAGGAAGTAGGAGTCAGAGGACAGAGAATACCAGCAATGTTCAAGCATTTAGACTGATCCAAAGTCAGCCTGAGATCTGAGATACTGCTAAAGGAAAAACGAACTAAGCTGAGCTAAGAACTCCCTCACTGAAGGACATTCGTCATTGACAAACGTCCAAGTTAGGGGGAACAGAAGAAAGAAATAGAGCTAAAAAAAAGACACAAATGAAAGGCAAGAGGCGTGTGGAGCTGAGGTTCGGTTTTGGAGGGACATACCTATGTAGACGTGCCTTTGGTCTCGAGGGTAAGGTCTTCTGAGAACTCGTTCATAAAGGACCTGCATGCTGGGCTTGGCTAGTGGTAGGATTGCACATATAGGCACGTTTAAAACTTTCACTCACCCCTTTTGCTGTTTGAGCTTAAAATGAACCCTTAAATACATGCAAGTTCAGTCACTAGATGCATTCGGTCAGAAGCAGCCATAGGTGAGTAGTTTAGCTTTGAGTGAGTGAGTGAGTGAGTGAGAGAGAGAGAGTTTACAGTGAAAGTTCTGAAGGAATTTGTATTAAAGACAAAAACAAAAAACGGGAGATAAAAGGATCTGCTTGCTGATACATACTTAAGAAAGAGGGCAGAGGCACAATTGAGGGACAAAGGCTTATTAGAAACACTCTAACAATATGCTGGTAAGTAAGACATTAAAAGGTAAATGTCCAGAACAGCAGCTCTTCTTTAGTCTCTAAGAAGTGAGTGGATGCATTAGCATAAGTGAGTGAGTATTCAGTGATGGGCTCTGATGAGATTTAAAATAAAAATTAATATGTGAAGGAAAATAATACAATGCATATAAAACAAAAACATAAAATAAATATATATAGACAGTAGGGGTAGACAATAAGCAAAAAATATGTTAAAAAAAAACTTTAGCATATACAAGTTTAAATATAATCACATATAATTAAACAAAATTAAACTGCAGTATATAAAAGTTGAAATATAATAAATATAATCACATATTATTAAACAAAATTGAATATATCACAATATACAAATATTATGGAGCAATGATTCCAAAACTCCTGAAGAAAATTAGTCCCGGGGTCAACAAGCTTCTCTGAAGGTACTTCCAAGGGTTCCATGGAGAAAATGATATATGACGCTAGATTATTTATTTTTTTCAACTTCATTCAAATACAAATTTTTCAATGCTCACCAAGGCTGCATTTATTTGATCAAAAATAAAGTAAAAACAATACTAATGAGAAATATTATTAAAAAGTTTAAATAACTTTGCTATATTAATACATTTTTAAAAATGTAATTTATTCCTGTGATTATAGAAGCTTATTTCCACCATGGAATAAAACAATTAAAAGATAATTGCACTTTTTTCTAGCAATTCTCATTTTTTCCAAGTTTACATCTCACAATTCTGACTTATAATCAGAATTGTGAGATATAAACTTGCAATTGTGAGTTATAATGTCCAAGACTGAATTTTTTTTCTCAGCAATTCTGAATGTATAACTCGCAATTGCGAGTTTATATAACGCAATTCTGAGAAAAAAAAAAAAAGTCAAAATTGTGAGATAAAAAGATGCAATTAATTAGTTGCGGAAACAAGGTTCCATCCTGTGATACCAAAAATTACTTATTATTATTGTTGAAAACAGTTCCACATGTAACAGTGCTGCTTAATATTTTTGTGTAAACCATGAAAAAGTCTTTAACAGAAAGTTCAAATAAAACAGTATTTCTTCAAAATAAATTTTTTTGTAACAATGTAAAAGTCTTTACTCTCACTTTTGATCAATTTAATGCATCCTAGCTGAATAAAGTGAATACATTTTGGACGGTAGTGTATATTGCTCACGCATACACATACTGAAGCTCAGCGGTTAAACCGGGTTTAGTAATGAAACTTGGTTAAAATAACACCATTTCTGAAATATTTAAGCAAAACATGTCAATTAGTTACCAAAATGCCTTATACAGGGTCAATGATTGAAGTGCAGTGTAAAAATGTTGTAAAATATATCATTTCAGTCTTCCAACTCAGGTTGGAAACCAGAATTTCATTCTTTCAGTTCTGATGGGACTACGTACCTAGCTCCAATCGCTGGGATGCGGGCAGATTCTTGGTCAGGGAGGTTAAATAACAGAACAGGCCCTGATACGCCTGCAGCAAGCTGGCACACATGTTCTGGTGCAGGCTGAAGGCATGCTGTAGGCACTGATCCGATACCAGGAAGGTTTTGCCCTGCAAATCATAAAAGAGAGCTTTATGCATCACTGAACGTTGTATGAAAAGAAGAGGCATTAAGAGTTTTTGCACTGTGCTCAAAGCCAGCTCCCCTTAGAGATTCAATCTATTACATTTGAGATGGGTTTTCTATTCAATGAAGGAATAAAGTTTTAGTGAACTCTAGAGCTCACTACAGTCTGACAGGCACCTTAATGGCAGCTTAATGTGACAAGGGTCTCAAGAGATTTGTTGTAATGTAAAAATCACATCATCTCATTAACTGCACAGCAACAACTCAAGCCTTTTAGTTACATAATGATGTCTATTTATGGATAGCCTTGAAGCTCTCACTGATATCATGAGAAAAATCACTGCGTCTGTTCTTTGCTTTCTATATGCAACGTCAGCAAAGTGTTTTTGTGTGCTTTCACACCTGTCTCATTTAGTTCGGTTGAATCGCACTAGAGTTCGTTCAGTTCTGTGAGGTGTGAAAAGGAACCAAAACGGCTGAAAAATGCTACAATAGGGGCTTTCGCACCGGAACTAACCACCAGGCTGGTTCCCAGAGAACTAATGGTTCCCATAGGAACCTTTTCCCGATGCAGTCGCACCACCAGTAGGAACTCTGAAGTGACGTAAGCTTCATTTTGAGAACACCAGAGTCTGAGCAAACAAACAGTGCTCGCATTCTCCGTGTTCATTTGGTTACGATCTGACCAACAGTCCTGTCTAATACGTTTTTAGATAGAACTATTATATTTAAAAGTAGACAGTATATGAAACGTTATAAGCGTATGCTGTGTGGTTGATATCCAGTGTTGCTAGCTGAGCAGAAATACATAATCATGTTTCCCTTGGTCCCCTCAAAGTTGCGTTGGATTTTCTCCTCAGCGTAAAGGTTAAGAGGCCCATCTATCACTGTTTTCCATGTTCGTAGAGTTAGTTTCTGTTAGTTTAGTTTTTTAAATGGTGGGTGCTGGTGTTTCGCGTGCGTTTGTCCAATCCGCGAACACAAACGCCACGGGTAGTTCCTATAGTGCTGGTTAAGACCCTACTCTGAAGTAGAGCTAAATTAGTTCCTCCAAAAGAGTTCTTAGAACTAAAATCGGTCCTAGTTCCTGTGGTGCGAACACGCCGACATCCGGGTACTTCCGCCAATAGTTCTAGGAACTATGAAAAGGTTCCTCCGGTGCGAAAGCCCCTAATGTATAATATTTTGCCCTTTGGCCTGGACCAAATGAACAGAACTACAGATGTGACTAATTGGATTAAAACGGAAGACACTGCACTCATTTGGCTAAAAAAAAAGGTTAATTCAGGTTATATTTGTGTGTGTGTGTCTTACATCTGGTGACAGCTGCTTGACATAGGTGGTGCCGAACACCACAGATTCCAGTGGTGGGATGAGAGAGTCTTTGCTCTGTGCCGGAGCGTTACGATTCAGCCAGGTGCTTTTAACAGGTCGTGGGAAACTGAGGGGACAATCAAATTCAAAACACACATTTCTACTGATTTCAAAATAAAGGCACAATATTCAAAACGTGCACCTTTTTAAAGTATGTTTTGTCAATGAAAAGATGTTTTGTTTAAATAAATGAAAAATACTTCTGACAAATACACTCAAGTTCAAAAGTGTGGGGTCGGTAAGATGTTTTAATGTTTTTAAAAAAAAGAAGTCTCTTCTGTTCACCAAGGCTGTATTTATTTGATCAAAAACACACCAAAAGCAGTAAAATTGTGAAATATTATTACAAATTAAAATATTTTATTCAACTTTTTTTTTTTTTTTTTTTTACATTTTACCATAATGTAATTTATTCCTGTGACGTAAAGCTGAATTTACAGCATCATTACTAAAGTCTTCAGTGTCTGATTTCTGAAGGATTATCTTTCTAATATGCTGATTTGGTGCTCAAAAAATATTTCTTATAATTATCAACGTCAAAAACAGCTGTGGCGCTTAATATTTTTGTCAAAACTGATACAATTTTTTCCAGGATTCTTTGATGAATAGAAAGTAATTTTACATAGACTTTTTTTATCTATGTCTTTACTGTCAGTTTTAATCAATTTAATTAGTCCTTGCTGAATAAACATAAAAAAAAAAAAAAAAAAATTATATATATATTTGCATGGTAGTGTATGTTTTAAATTATATTAGATATTTTGACATTGGCCAGTGTGACATGAAGTTAATTTTGCATTGTTCTATGTGTATAAAGCATAGATGTTTGTTTGTCCTGGAAAGCACAGTAGGTCTTTAAAGCTCACAACCTACTGTCTTCACTTGTGACATATTCATGATGACTACTGTGATCTGTAGGTCCAGTTCTCCGTGTACTGCTGACCTGATTAGAGGTTGATGCAGGGCCACCAGTGATGCGTGGATAGTGGCAGAGATGACAGACAGGTGGAAGTAGTCAAACATGACATTGACGTGCTGGTGGATGCCTCTATGGAGGCTAAAGTGCAAACGCAGCGTTCGACTGCTGATGCTCTGGAGAGAACTAGGGTCCTCGGGCCTAAACACAGACAAAAACAAACATGTTTATATGTGAAACAATTGTCTAACCATAAATATAGGCAACAGTAAAATCTGAAAATAGCATTCAGTTATTTGTCTACATACGAGTAGTCGCCATCGGTGAAAAACAGGTCCAAAGACAGCTGAAAGTCCATTTCATTTAAGGACTCTTCCACCTGAAGGGGAAAATACACCATGACCATCATCACTAGTGATGCATACAGAGGTAGATTTTATCACAGAGCTCATAGTGTGACTGTTGTTTGAGTCATTAGAGTCGCTCACCTTCTTTGCATCTAGCAGCATCATGACTTTGAATACGAGGACGTCATTGACTACAATCTCCTCATTTTTGTAAAGGATCTGAAAGGTTTTGCTGCAGCCCACATCATCTTGAACTGTTGCTGGGAAAGCCAGATCTGAACCTGAGAGAAAACGCACATTAGAAGGGCTTTACAAAGCTCAGATAGATGTGCTACTCTTCGGAATTGAACCTATAAAAAAAACATACCAAACAATCCGTTGACTTAACAGAAATAAGCTGGTATTTTTTTACAGTTCTGTCGTTTGAAACTCTTGCTTTCTTTACAAGCAAATATGGCATGACAAAGTGAACCAATACAAGTTTGACATCAGTGGTGCCAACATCAAAATTCATTAACCGTTCGTTGCAAGATGCGCAAACACTATCGATGTCAACCTACAGTACACATGCTTTTCAGACACAAAGCTAAATAAATTAATAAAATAAAATAAACTTCCAAATCATACATGCTGCCCTGATACTTCTATGAGGAGAGGATGTGGATGGAGTAAAAAATAAATCTCTGTTTGAAAAGCCGTGTCTGCTGTGAGACTTCAGTGTAAACGCCCGCTGCTGTGATTGGCTAACATCTATGCATATGAAATAACTATTACATGTGGAACTCTCTCAAAAACTTAAGCACGTTTTTACTATTACAGCTCTCAAGGTTAACTAATCATGAAAAGTCTTATCCTTACAACTCGATTTCTGCACGATAACGAATTATTTCATCATAACTAACACACAAGAGATTAATTGATTATGTAACCAAAGACTAACGATAAAACGGACTTTGTTGAAATGGGAGTTTTGGCGAGAGTCCAGAACTCAGTCCCTGATAAACTCGAGATGTTTGATTGACAGCTCCAGCGATTGTAAAGGAAGCGTTCTTTGATCGCTTTCTATGTATAATTTAATGACAGTTTAAATAACAGATTATTTTAATCCTACTAAGAGAAACAATGTGAAGTTGACCGTTTAGTCACTGGTTTGATTTACTGACACATAGACAAAGAATGACTGTACATGAATCATTACCTATTACCTATCAGAAATCACTGATCACGATCAGGCATTAGAATTAACACTTACATGTTGTCACATTACTGTATGACTCTCCATATCGTAAAAGTCTGTTTGCAAAGCCTGCGCCGAAATTGCGACTGATTTACCAAAGAATTCAGAGTTTGATGTACCAAATACAATTAAATAATGCTCAACTGAGACATTCATATTGTTGAAAATAAATACCACATTCCTAGCATTAATATCCTTTGGAAGTTAATGTTATTTTTAGTCCAGTGATCCTGTATCGTTCTTCTCTACTCGTCATCTCTTTAACATGCCAGTAAGCAAGGGCCAAAGTTGCAATGATGAAGTAGGAGTTGATTTTCTTCTGCAGAGGCGGTCTTTTCACCTATAAGCACATTCCGCAGTGAGTCGTTCTCTGGGCTCAGTTTCAATAAAAGCTGTTTTTGGACTAATAAAGGATGTTTTCATTTCTGAAACTTGCAGGATATTTTTATAGTATGATGACCTCTTATATGTCAAAAGCTCAGGGAAATTTTGATTTCTCAGTTCATGACCCCTTTAAGAGAGCCGAAGGCTACAGCTTTAAGAACTATGTTAGAAAGGGAAGGTTAGAGGGAAGGTTAGACGTTTAACCCTTATAAGTGAAGATAAGCTGCATTCCTATGCAAAATATCGCCTGAAGAAATCCCTGGAGGTATTGAAGCATTTCGGTAGCAAATTTAAATTTTAATTATTGATTATGTAATATGCAAAATGGCAAAGCAATATGTAAAATGGCAATGTATTTTCATATTTAAATTTACATTTTCCCTCCCATATGTGTAACGTTTGGGGCAAAATTATCATTTAAATTCAATAATATAATTTTCGTTTGCTGTTTCCTACTCTAGTTTTCATATGTAATTTAAACATATTGCTTTATAAGTCGCAAGATTCAAATGAAACAAATATCTAAAATATATCTGATTAGATATGTTTAACAAGTTACAAAATACAGTCTGTTCTACTGGCAAAACAGGATGAGGTCTCAGGGATCATCAATCCAGAAACATTCAATACAACTTAAATTACATTATAAAACAGCTAGCATCATAGTTTTAAGCCCAATTAAATGTTCTTTAAATAGTCATTTAAAATTTAGTGAACATTTTATGAAGGTTAAACACAGACTTCCATTTGTTGAAAAATAAAATGTGGCATCTCACTTATGATTATCTATCATCAACCATACCACCATCGACTGCACTGAATGAGTCACGTTTATTTAAGGTGTATGAGGGTTTTTTTACCTATGGGATGCAGCAGACTGGCTTCCACCCTCTGCGGGATCCGTGGCGGCACCTTCACGCCAGCTCGGATCTGATAGAACCTGTCAATCCAGAAAGAAAAAAAAACTGTTTTCATTAAGTATTCGAGAAAAGCAAATAAAATCAAATAACTGATTGAAACAACGTTATACCATATACCACAGTTTATACACAACCAGAGAAGTTCAGAAAGCTCAGGCAAAGCTTTTTTTTTTTTTTTTTTTAAGAAATTAATACTTTTATTCAGCAAGGATGCATTAAATGGATCAAAAGTGATAGTACAGACATTTATAATGTTACAACAATTTCTATTTCAAAAAAAATTTTTTTTAGGGTTCATTCATACACATTTTTACCAATACATTTCCATGACTTTTCCATGACTTTTGAGGCAAATATTCATGATCTACTGTTCCATGATAGACTATGTATAATAAGAATAAAAATCCATCCAAAATCCAAAGAATATAACGTCACGTGACTGAATGGCAAGTATTTGTTTAAACAAAATTATCAAACATACATTCTATTATACAGATTATTTGTGAAACAAATTTCCATGATTTTTCCTGGAAATAGTGAATAAAATGTTAATATGAACCCTCTTTTTTTGTACTTTCTATTCATTCAAGAATCTTGAAAACAATGTATCATGGTTTCCATAAAAGTTTTCAGCATTGATGATAATAATAAGTAAAAGCTTCTAAAGCACCAAATCAGCATATTAGAGTGATTTCTGAAGGATCATGTGACACTGAAGACTGTTTTTTTTGCCATCACAGAAATGAATTATATTTTAAAATATATTCAAATACAAAATCAGTTATCTGAAATTGTAATAACATTTCACAATAATAGGCTACATGAAAAATGCAGTTACTGCAAAGTTTAAATCAGTCAGCTTTTTTTTTTAATGTGGTTCTTAAAAAAGAAGAAGCCACTGTGACCGTCAAAGAGACCCTCTCAGTTCCTCATTTCTACTCAGAGCTCGACTTAATAAACCAGATCAGAAAGCTTCAGCACATGTCTGTATCCACGCAGCTCTGTTTATATCCTGTGCCCCATCCTCCCATGCATTTGAAATGAAAGAGGAAGCTCAGGCAACCAAAATAGAGCTGCAATTATCCTGACGAGAATATCATGACATCAAAAGCAAGAGGAGATAGGAGGTAAGAATACAAAGGGCTGGCCAGAACACAGATCTGGGAACAGGAACAAACAACTAGTCCCCTTACAGGAGCTGAAGAGTAGAATGAGGGTTGCGTTAAGCTTCCTGTCGCACAGCTGAGCAAACCCGATGGCTCTCTGTTTTTAGTTAGACCCACGGCGACAATGTCAGCAGATGTGGAATGTTAGCCTGAGGTTGCAAACTGCTGTGCTGACACCAAACAACCCTATTAGCACTGCCGATAACACAGGGTTTCTTCCTTTTCATTTGAAAAGAATCCCTTTAGATGTTTACACTGCATCATAAAAAGAGCGCAGTTACGACAAGTGTTGGGGAAGTCACTTTTAAAAAGAATGCATTAGGCTACAATATTGACTTACTCCCTAAAAAAAAAGTTACTAATTGCATTACTTAATTAATTTTTATGGAAAGTAATGCATTACTACTTTTGCATGACTTTTTCTCATCTGGGCTGGGCATGCTTTTTTGTGTTTTAATAACACATTTTTTTTTCTTCTATTTTTAGCAAATGTAAAAAGGCCCTTTCACACAAAAAGTGAAACGAATAAGACTCTGAAGGAAATTCATCTGTAGTGTAATTTCTCTTAATATGGGGGCAGGATAGGTGTCAGTTAATAAATTGGAGAACAAAGTAACTTGTGTTTCTTATTTAAAAAATTTTACTGAAATTTTAAATTTGAAGGTAATCCGTTACTTTACTAGTCATTTGAAAAAAGTAATCTGATTACGTAACTCGCTTTACTTGTAATGTGTTAACCGACACTGCTTACAACATCAATTCAACAACATATTTTTAGAACAAACACATTTTTACTTTGGATATCTAGCAAAAATAACTTTATATGCTAGTAACTGCCATACTCATCATCATACTCATACCTCGCACCCCTAGTTATATCTAGTGACTGGTTTTGAAATGTGGGCCGCACTTGTAACTTAACCCTTACCTGTTCTAAATAAAACTTGGCTTTTCATAGAGCACAATGAGCTCTAGAGATTACATTAAATTAGGATCTTGTGCGTTGAAATACTCACGTATTGAAATACATACTTAGGATAATACTAGGTATGGAGTGTTCAGAAAAGATCTGTAGTGAATTTGGGTCATTTCAGGTTGAGTCAAGTCACCTTTATTTATATAGTGCTTTCTACAATACAAATAGTTTCAAAGCAGCTTTCCAGTGTTACCAGGAAAATTATGCATTTCAGCTGTTGTTCAGCTGAAGTCAGTTCAGTGTTGATTCAGTTCTGTTGTAAAGATCATCAATTATTAAAAAAGTTGATTTAATCTATAAAGCAGTTCTGCAAAAAATAATGTCATCGTCCAGCTCTGATCAGTTCTCAGTCAGATCAATAATATTGTTGACACATAGATTGAAACTTGTGCAAACTGCAGTTAACCTCAACTGTATTCTGAGATTATCTGATAATTAAAATTTAATTCTCACATTAAATATGTAAATGCATTCAGCTTGTCTATATCCATGATCTACATTATTCATTAGTGGGGTTTGCGCATCATGTCTTGGATTAATCAGCTCTTTCTTTAAGAATCCTTTCATGAAAGTCTTGAACCAAAACAAGTTTTGGGTGAGTAGACTTTTAATGGAGGGACAGAAAGTACTTAATATGTATTTTACATACAGCACACAGTGAAAACAATATGAATGTGACAGTGGGCAACTGGATATAGCACAGCATATGTTAAACTGAAGGATTTAAAGTTTTTCGATCGCGTCTCCTGTGAAGCTGATCTTCTGTTCGCATTCACTCACTTCGCATGGACCGACCATCACTCGCAGTAACACGTTTATGCAGGCTACAAATGCACACTTCACAAGATATCACAGCTGGATTCCATTAAATCTGCAAGCTTTGTGAAATTAAATGTTTATTAGATATTCAGAGGTTTGTTTAAATGATGTAGATGCGCATTTGCTGAATGTTGATGGTGAATGAGAAAGTATTTTAGCCTGATTGTTTGCCTTTTCTGTTACAAATAATATAAAAGCAAACGCTTTACTTTTTCGCATACCATTTACTTTCTTTGTTTACCAGTTCTGTCTAACAAAGTATTAGATATGACTGACAGAGATGGTAAACTAATGAAGACGGAGAATGTGAGTGAGCGCTGTGTGAACAGGCGCTGCCATTCTCTTCTCAGGCATTGGTGTTCTCAGCGCCGGCCGTCAAACTAAAAGTCCGTATCGCCATCAAAATAAAAGTCTCTCTTCCAACACATCGTCCAATTAGAAAAACTTATCGGCCGATGCCGACATTTAAAAAATGCCATATATCGGCCCATATATCGGCCGACCACTACTCATTGGTTCTTGCTGAAGGTCAAAAGTGCTGCGTAACACGAGAATGAACCTCATTGGTTCTTGCTGAAGCTCAAAAGTGCTGCGTAACATGAGAATGAACCTCATTGGTTCTTGCTGAAGCTCAAATGTGCTGCGTAACACGAGAATGAACCTCATTGGTTCTTGCTGAAGCTCAAATGTACTGCGTAACACGAGAATGAACCTCATTGGTTCTTGCTGAAGCTCAAATGTACTGCGTAACACGAGAATGAACCTCATTGGTTCTTGCTGAAGCTCAAATGTGCTGCGTAACATGAGAATGAACCTCATTGGTTCTTGCTGAAGCTCAAATGTACTGCGTAACACGAGAATGAACCTCATTGGTTCTTGCTGAAGCTCAAACGTGCTGCGTAACACGAGAATGAACCTCATTGGTTCTTGCTGAAGCTCAAATGTGCTGCGTAACATGAGAATGAACCTCATTGGTTCTTGCTGAAGCTCAAATGTGCTGCATAACACGAGAATGAACCTCATTGGTTCTTGCTGAAGCTCAAACGTGCTGTGTAACACGAGAATGAACCTCATTGGTTCTTGCTGAAGCTCAAATGTGCTGCGTAACATGAGAATGAACCTCATTGGTTCTTGCTGAAGCTCAAATGTGCTGCGTAACACGAGAATGAACCTCATTGGTTCTTGCTGAAGCTCAAACGTGCTGCGTAACACGAGAATGAACCTCATTGGTTCTTGCTGAAGCTCAAATGTACTGCGTAACACGAGAATGAACCTCATTGGTTCTTGCTGAAGCTCAAACGTGCTGCGTAACATGAGAATGAACCTCATTGGTTCTTGCTGAAGCTCAAACGTGCTGCATAACACGAGAACGAACCTCATTGGTTCTTGCTGAAGCTCAAATGTGCTGCGTAACACGAGAATGAACCTCATTGGTTCTTGCTGAAGCTCAAATGTGCTGCGTAACATGAGAATGAACCTCATTGGTTCTTGCTGAAGCTCAAATGTGCTGCGTAACACGAGAATGAACCTCATTGGTTCTTGCTGAAGCTCAAACGTGCTGCGTAACACGAGAATGAACCTCATTGGTTCTTGCTGAAGCTCAAATGTGCTGCGTAACACGAGAATGAACCTCATTGGTTCTTGCTGAAGCTCAAACGTGCTGCGTAACACGAGAATGAACCTCATTGGTTCTCGCACATCAAGTGTGCTTGAGCTTCCGTTTAGCACAACTGATGTGTGAGTTGATGAAAGTTTATATGTGAATAAAAGCCTAAATTCACTCTGTTCATTATATAAAGCAATTGTGTCAAAAAGCAAAAACTGCTTGATTCAATATGGATTAGTTTTTGGATCTCTTGAACTTCTTGAAGCGTCAAAGTGGTAGTTGTGTGGACTGTCAATGAAGAGTACAGAAAGCTCTCAGATTTCATTAAAATATCTTAATTTGTGTTTCGAAGATGATCGAAAGTCTTATGGGTTTTGGACGACAGGAGGGTGAGTAAATGATGCCAATTTTCATTTTTGGGGTGAACTAACCCTTTAAGGTGCGGTCACATTAGTGACATTTCTGTGAAATTTTGCAGGCTAAAAAGGTCCATTGTCACTAGTGTAGCGATGCATGAAGCACCGCTCGCATAGAAGTCACTTTCAATCTTAGCGAAATCTGCCTGTTCAAGCAGAAACTCAAACTCGCATCAAGTGAAGCTCCCAATTGCATGGATTCTTATTAAATGTAATTGTTTGCAGAGCAACGGTAAATGTGACAACATATTTACACTGCAATTTAAACCGTATAATAATGCAGTTATTAATCAGGTTACCAGCCAACTGGCAATTGTCATCTCTGTAGTATTTACTCTGTTAATCTGGCAATCGGCAAGTGTTAATTTTGGGCCTTGACTGTCTGTAACTGACTGAAAAAAACTGGTTGAAACAGCAAAGTATTTTGAAGTGCCCCTCTACGCAAGCCAACTAATGGAGAACCAATCAGCAACATGAAACAACTGTACAAGCAGACACTTGTGACGTGCCTGAACAGAAATAATTGTGAGGAGACTCCTAAATTATGAATTCTAAGAAAAGCTGGTGCACATTTAGACAGAGAAGCCGAGACTCGCGCCGGCAAGCAACGGCAGGAATAACAGAGACTGTCTAGTACTGTAAGAAAGCATTGCACGTTGTTATTATCAGTAAAGATGATCTCATATGGAATGTCTAAATGGAGATAGTTGCAGGCTGCAAGTGGTAAGTTTTAGCAATGTGCTCAGCAATTACATTTTTAATTCTTTTAATTCTATTCAATGTCAAGAACAAACCAGGGTTTCCCAATTAGGCTCAAAATTGAGACTAACTCGTAGACAAAAAAGCGCTACACACATAAATTTAACTTGACAAAAGGCAAGAATTTCAGAACAGGAACCTGAACCTGGGGAAGAAAAACGTTAGAAAACCCAATAGGGATGCATATTGTTTACACTTTTGATTATCATTCAGTTTTGTCTTCCTTCCAACGATCACATCTTAATACAAATACATGCCGTCGTTCTTCATCATTTGTCTATATAAACTAGACAAACTTTCTAAAGTAAAAAATCCAACTTGATGGAGAACAGGTGCCTGATAAAGCATTATCATACCAAAGTATCCTGTGCAATCCATTCCTCTTTCTTTGTTGTTTCAGTCATGGCTGCCATCCAAGATCATCTTTGAAAATATTTTATCTGTGTGTGCTACCCAACCTGGAATGACACTTTCTACAGAATAAGATCTTTAGTGGAACATGTTCTTACCCTCTTTGGAAGAGATCCACATTATAGAACTTGTGGAGCTCCACAGAGAACTCCACCGTGGCCTGGACCTCCGTCATGCTGGATTCAGGGCTGGAGGACGGCCTGTCTCAAACGATCTGCAGCAAAACTGTGCAGATACAGAATATATAAACAAATTCATCAGTTGTGTCATCAATAGTGGGAGGACCGGAAAATAAGTTTAAACACACTGAAATTTAACCAGAAAATACATTAAAATATAGAAATGTGCATATTTTCTTTAACATTTTTGCACATGTGCATCCAACAGTATATGAGTATGCACACTAACAGAATAGCCTATTAAGTATCTAGCTTTGTGTGAGGAGCAGATCAAAATATACACTATTGTTAAAACATTTGGGGTTGGTAAGATTTTTAAAATAAGTCTCTTATGCTCACCAAGGCTGCATTTATTTGATCAAAAATACAGTGATAACTATAGTCACATATTATTACAAGATGAATTTGATTTCCATTTTAATGTATTTTAAAACTTATTTTATTCCTGTGATGGAAAAAAGTGAATTTTCAGCATCATTACTCCAGTCTTCAATGACACGATCGTTCAGAAATCATTCTAATATGCTGATATGGTGCTTATTCTTCTCATTATTATTATTGTTGAAAAAAGTCGTGCCGCTTTTTTGTGGACACTGTGATACATTTTCAGGATTCTTTGATAAATAGAAAGAAAAGAAAAAAACAGGACTTATTTAAAATATAAATCTTTTGTACCATTATGTCTTATCTGTCACTTCTGATCAATTTAATGCGTCCTCCTTATGAAATAAAAGTTAATTTCTTTAAAAAAAAAAATCGTACTAACCCCAGAGTTTTACAGTACTGCAAGTACACTGATAATCTTCCCATTCCCTGAAAAACACAGAAATAAAAGCATACAGGTTTGAATCAACATTAGGGTGAGTAAATAATGACAGAATTTTATTTCTGATATCACTCACTTGCACTCGAAATGGAACAGAATCTAAAAGTAGTTTGAAAAACTCTAGAAGTCGACTAAAAGTCAAAAAGTTCCAAAAAGAACCCTCATGCACTTTCACATGCAAACAAAATGCCCTTCCACTTCACCAAGCAACTCTGACCCAAGTTCATGAAACGAGTTTGACTACCTCCTGACATTTAAACTCCACAAATATAGCAGAGGCATCCACGTCTGCAAGCATGCATGAATTAACATACAAGACGGTGTATTCTCAGCGCTCTTCACCTTAATATCTTTAAGCACTGCCTGTGCTTGTTCTGAATTACCAGAGAATGCTTTCACACACCCCACAGGCTTTCAGAATGATTCACCCTTATTTGCAAGTCACAGTTACAGTACTGAGGTGTGATGCAAGATCCTGACAAGTCCAGAACACTTCAGAGGATTCGATGCAAATAACTCCGCTATTGCTGGCTAGACTCTCCCGCGGGGGTCTCTGGAGGATTTCATGTCCTTTGTGGCATTATCAGGGACTTAAGCTTTCATTAATACAGATTAGCTACCTTAAATGAAAGGCGAACTGCAGTCGCCGATCACATGCAAACCACAAAGTCAAATCAGATCAACCACAGCAAGATTTTCCTTCCAAACATGTGTTAAGCTGGTGATAAGAGCACAAGAGCCCTGTCCCACTGTCTCAGCGCTGCGTACGCAGATACGAACAGAAAACAGGCCATATTTGTGTAAGGACTGCCACTTTCCTTCCTTTGAGCTGTGCTTGTGAAAATTGAGTAACGATATTTCTTATTGCTCTACTTCTTGGCATATGTTCATATTCTTGTGTTTTCTGCTTTCTTCCTCTCTCTCTCTCTCTCTCTCTCTCTCTCTATTGAGCAAAAGAGTCAAGATAAGAAGTAAAAATCCTATTCAGTTCTGTAGCTATTTAGTGATAACATATTTTAAATGTTGAGACATGCCTATCAGCTCAGTCATGTTTCTGTACGAGCCAGAAGTCTGTTATTTCAACTTAAAAAAAAATCAAATTCCCAATTAAATACTACATTACCTACAATTCTGAAGATCCACAATTCATAGGAATAATTTATGTACACACTGCCTTGTACCTTTTACTGACTTTTAGCCTATGTGCTTCAAAACAAAATAAGACTTTTTTTCTAATCTTGATTTATTAAAAAACCTAATGGTTTATTTTAAGACTTAGAAGTCCTACAAATACTTATGGAGAAAATAATGGGGGAAATATGTTACATTGAAAATTGAGTGATTTGGGTCTATGTATGTAACGTAACGTGTGTGTGTGCGTGTAAAAGATAATTATCTAGGCTGTAAACGACTCACCCGTCCTGACTCGGTTCAGTATCTTCTCTCTTCATGTTAACTGATCAACACAATCCTATATAAAAACACAAATAAAACGTATTTAAACCTAACTAATAAATGTTTCATGTTTCTAAAATGCAACGTTCAAATAAGCATGTGATTGCATTTGATAATTCAACTACCTATTATCAATTTCATTTGATTTTCAGTAATATGATTAACAATTTCTCAAATACTAAAGATTTAAACATGATTTGTTGAACAGCTTTTGTTTTTAATTCCTACTAGGGCAGTTAGCTCTAGCGTTAGCCTGTTTTGCTTGTCAAATGACCAGCTTTTACAAACATCACACTATTTGCGTAAGTTAACGGACACGTTGTCAAACCTACAAGCTCAAATACAACAAACAGTAATAGTTTATCAAATATCTGGCTGCTATGTAATTGAAAACCACGTACATGTATCCGCTTCGGGAATTTGGGCCTCAATCCGCGGGCTGGATTTCAGAGCGATCCCGCCTCGACGCTCCGATCACTACGCTGCTTAATTCCTCTGCATGTCGATTAAAATTCTGTTATGTCCCGTCCTCACAGCAACGACTTAAAAGTCCAGATCGGTCGGATTGGATGAAAAATGAATCACATCTCCGTACGGTGTGCGGTGAGAGTCGTAGATCATAAATATTGTCTAAACTTGCTGTTAGAGTGAGTTTTAAGGGAGGCGCTCACACAACAAGCCGGTACAACACCGGTCACTATCAAAGGCGTTAATATATGATTCCTGCCCTTATTATTTGTTGAAGACGTTATTCACTTGCTTCCTTATTAGAAAATATGTCCAAAAAAGGATATTATATGATATATTATGCTATTTTGTTTGCTAAACAAAACTTCAAAACAGGCTCTTAATCACAATGAGAAATAAAGTAATTTTATATTTAAAAAAAGTATTCGTCTCTTGCTGGTCTTTCGTCCTTGGTGGGTCTGTTGACTGATTTTAAAGTGGTTTTGGGCACATTTCAGCTGACCAGTCTGGAAGACATTAAACCAGTTAAGACTAGCAAACCATCTCTGTGGCTGGTGTACGTTCTTTTTTTCCAGCTGAGATATCTTTATATCAAGTTCAACTGGACCAGACTGGAGACATTAGGTGTTAAACAATATAATACACAGACATATATTCTATTAATCTAATAATATAGAAGATAACTCACCCGTAATATTTAAAGGCTCTTCAAAGGTACAATATTATGTGTGTTCCTTGTTTGTGTTTTAAAGGTGGTGTTCTGTGGACGTTTAGGCTATGTCAATTATAGTGTTTGTGATTCCTGTGTTCAAATAAACCTCCCACAAACAGAAAACATCAACTCATGTATCACAGTTACATTTTAATTGCATGCATCTACTGTTACGTCATATTGGAAAGTAGATTAGTTTTCATGGACAAACATCATTCAATGCAAATAAAGTCTTGGGGATGAATTTTCACAGTAGTTCCTCTGGTATTCAAATGATTTAGCTGGTTTATCTGGTTTTAACTTACCATTGTGCAGATATTCCTATCCCTAATCCTTCTAGCAGTATAAAGATCATGCAGATACTAAGATAATCTAAATTAGCAGTTGGTTGAAAATACCGTAATTAGGAGTAAGAAATTCTTTTATTTGTCTGTTGTGTCCTTACAAACTTTTCATTTACATGTAGATTTGGACATTTAGCAGATTTTACTAACTATCCTACATAAAAGAAGCAAGCCAATGAAGAATAATAACTGTCCAAAAAAGAAAAGGCATCTTGAAGGAGCCTGCGGGTATACGCCATACGTGTTGCCATATGTCTCTCTCTCTCTCTCTCTCTCTGGTTAATGCAATATGAACTATAAGCATATTTAAGACGGTTTAATATGAAATTCTGGAACAGCACAAATAATTGTGTTCATACTTTATAATTTTATTGTTTGTAATGACTCTTGATGAATTCTTTAATTTGACTGGAAGAATAAAGCACTATTGGGAATCAAGGCAATCATAAGTGGATGCCATGTTCAGGATATAGTTTAACGTAATATTGTTAAATATTATTGCCAGCAGAAGAGGCAGGGGCAAACTTGCATTCAGTTATGCATTAAAAAAATGTCCTTTGGATGCAAGTTCAAAATTAATATTTAATTTTTGTAGTCATAAATTATTGAACAGAACTCCTCTTCAGTTATCAATTATGTATATATACAGTATACATACAGACATACACATACACATGTGGACGTATATACTGTATATATATATATATATATATATATATATATATATATATATATATATATATATATATATATATATATATATATATATATAATTTCATATTTACTGTATTGTCAGTCCATCAGTGGAGTGTTTCAGATGAAGACACAACTCTAGATTAGATAAGAAGATATATAACACAAACAGTCTTATTTGTACCTCAGGAGAATTGTAAGACTGGACCAACACAGGAAATTTTCCATCCTCATCTGAGACATCTGTGACTTTGTATTCACAGTGGATGTTACCAAGGGAACTGCTGTGTTTTAAAGCAAGTGATTGAGAAGTGTTTTCCAGACACTTGTCTCCAAGTGTTATTTTCTGACTTGCAAGTGGCACAAAAAAAGATTAAATTATTGATGAATGAGGAATGACGTTCTACAAATATATATATATATATATATATATATATATATATATATATATATATATATATATATATATATATATATATATATATATAGAACCTCATTCCTCATTCATCAATAATTTAATCTTTTTTTTATTTGCAAATTTGCTATATATATATATATATATATATATATATATAAGTTTAAAAAAATTAAATAAAAAAATGTTTTTCTTTTCAACTCGTTGTTCAAATGTGCATTTGAAAAATATTAAATTTGTCATTGCATCTGTAGATTTTGGCATATGCTGAAATGAGCCTTAATGAAACAACAACTCTGGGAATATAAAACTAATCTGATGAGTCCCAGTCATTAGATTAATCAATTTATTATAAAAGTCCAAGAAGTCACACTTTACCTGTTTGTTGGTCATTAAAGGAACTAAAGGAGCAGCTCCCTCCTCCAGGACTAATGAGCAGCAGCATCATGTTTTTGGGTTGTCAGCTGTTCCTCACCTCACTGGTCAGCTGCATATCATGTTCAGTTAGTTGGTTTGGTGAGATCTGGTTGGGCTTCTCAGATCAGAGGCCTCCTGCATGAGACGAACATCTGTGGGAATCAGGAAAAATGATCTGGAGGTAATGCATATATTCTTTATGTTTTTTCCCCTTTATTAGCTCATTTTCTTTATTGGGTATTTCAACAATTTTTTTTCATGTAATGTTTCATTTTATGCATACTATATACACATTATATATACAATCTCAATTAACAAACAACTCAACTTTTATTTCTAGGGAAGTTTGTCTCTACTTGTTGTGTAATGTGATCAAACAATGCATCTCCACTGGTCTTCATGCACACGGTAAGTGCCTTTAATGATTTAGTAATATCAGTGATTTCTTGTTTTTGGATCAAATAAGAATTCAGACTTGAAAACAATAAAATGCTTGAACTCAAAGGGGAGCGCAGCTTTTCAAACACGGTGTGATTGTGTTGTTCACACAGTCAACACAGATTTCCCACAAGCAATGTGTGTTCATCAAACACAGGGAGGAGGAGTCAAGAAATAAAAGGAAAGAATGGGTGAAGCAATAAAAGATGCGGGAAAAGGGTTTTACTTGATATTTAACAATAATGTCATTTTCTTCAAAGTCATGCCATTTTCCAGCATTAACCACCTTCAGACAGACCAAAGTGTGTGTCCACAGACTAAAGATGGGAATGGCTTATTTCCAGGTAAACATCTCAAAAACAGCACATACATTTGGAATAAATGTGCTATTCTTTAACTTCAGTCTCTTTGATATCCCATAGGATTTTACATAATGACTCAGTTCAACATTGCTGAAATGGCCAGGAGAGGGATGGTGAGGAAGGTGCCTGGAACGACATCTCAACATGTAGCATATAAGATTGGCCCAGAGTTCAACTTCAGGATCAACACCAGGTACACACCTCTGACAGTGAGAAAACTACAGGCTGTTCTACCTGAATGAAGACCAAAGATGCTTTAGTGCTCTAAATAAACTATAATTATTGAGATCTTCAGCATATTCAATATGGCGAGAGCTATATTTGAACATGTCTGTTTTATAAGAAAGGGCAAGTAAATATTGCAAAATGTTGGATTAATTTATGAACTTGGAACCACTTCCGGTTGTGTTATATTTTTTGTTGTTGTAGACTCTAAGTTGTACAATATTGCCGGTTACTATTTTTGCTCCACCAATGAATAAAGTTATAATCAAAATAATCAACCTAATCAACACAGTGGCCTTCCTCAATTAATCAGTGTTGTTGAACGAATCAATTGAGCAAATTACTCAAGACAGGTTTTACTGTATATGTGAATGAATGAGTTACCATACTAATCTTACTATTTCTGCCATGGTACAAGTCACATTTACACTTATTTATATATATAGCGCTTTATACAAAACAGCTTGTTTCAAAGCAGCTTTACTAAAAAGGAAAATAATGATTCAATGATGCAAACAAAGTTCAGTTCTCTCATTCTGTCATTGTTCAGCTGAGGTCAGTTCAGTGTTGATTCATTCATTCATTCATTCATTCATTCAGTAACTGTGTAATGATAATCAAATATGAAATGAGTTGAATTCAACTTTGAAAAGTTTACACGACAACGATGTACAGTGCTGTCCAGATGACGTTATCAAAACGATCTCCATTCACACAGATCCGCGAAAACGATTAATAACACTGTATTTTTCATGAAAACAAAATGTTATGGCATTGTGTTGATTTGTGTAATTCTTATAATCACTGGTAATGATGTCCGTTTGCGCTCCCACCCTCTTATTTATTACTGTTAAAGTCCCCCTGTGGTGAAAATCAAGTTTTTAATGTTGTTTACGTCTTTGTGATGTTTTTAATATGCTTTAATATTAACAATGTGCAAATTCACAAGTCAACACAATTGCTGAGCATTTTAACGTTAAAGAGTCTCAAAAACGCGGTTTGAAATCGCTGGTGTTTCTGATGTCACAAACCTTGTAACCAATCAGGACACAGTACCGGCGGGCTTTTAACAGTGAACTAGCAGGGAAGTCGCAAGAGAATCCAGGTTATCCCGGTACATTTTTCTGTTTATATGAAAATTTGGGGTAAATTTAGCAATATAACGAGTGTATGATCTATGATGTTATGATCAAGTCCTTTCTCCACTGAGATTCTAAGTTGTTCAAAGCGTTTAAGAATGCTGCTGTTAAAAGGCAGCTCATGGGAACATGGTTTGTGTAGCATTAGCAACACATTAATAGCTGTTTAATAGTCAAGCAAAAGGCATATTAATTAACGTTACCGTTATGTGTCCGACGTTGTAAAGAGCGATACCACTGTGCCAGCGTTTAGCCTACCTCAGTTGGCCAAGTGAATCTCTGAGCAGGTGTGAATGAGTGGAAGCGGGGCTAATTAGCATATTCATGGTTCTGTATACAAATGAAGCAGAGTTACATTCAAGTTATTTTCAAGCATGAAGAATTTTTTTCACCAAAAAATAAGGGATACAATTATTGACTTCAGTCAGGGGGCTTAATATCTGTATCCTTTCATATGCAAAAAAAAAAAAAAAAAAAAAACGCTAATAACCTCATGTGCATGACGTCACCGTTTTCCCACAAATTCGCGTTTTTGTAGTTTACACGGAGATTATAAGGGTGCCGTTTTAAAAAACTTGCACTTTGAAACCGGTTTTCAAAGGTTTGCGTTTGCAGGCCACCAAAACTCCTTTGTCGTGTAAATGAACGTTCAAAACACATACAAAGTCGTGTAAACGGCCCCTAAAAAGCAACTCTGTTGAAAACGGTGATGTCATCGTCCAACTGCAGTTCAGTTCTCATCCAAATCAATAATATTGTACACACTTCAGGTACGTTCAAGCCATGTTGAAATTACCGTAGCGCGTAGCCTAATTACTAGATATCAGCTAAGCGTTCATGTACTGGTGGTAGAGCTTGTAAGATGGGAGTTTTCTGAAAGCTACTATACCACATGTCCGCTGCCTATTCATTTAGGCTTTGATAGTGGTCTAACCAAGGAAACGCTTGAGAATGACTTGAACTGTTGGCATATGGCGACATCTTCTGGTTACGGATGGGACTTCCTCTGTCCATGGTGCTGAATTAAAATTACATTATTAACATAAACCAGGTTATGTATTTTTGATTTTTTTTCTTCTCTTTTGGAGATTTGGATATATATTTTCCATATAGTATTCTTTGAAATACTTTAGAGTAAGATACACATGAATACAATACTCATTCAGTATCATGGTATGTTTCAAAATGACTGTACCTACTGTTTTGTAGATAGTAACCATGCTAATAAGTTATTTAAATATTGTAAAATATGTAACTTACTTTACTGACTACATTAATATATAATTTCTGTTCGTAATCATGTCTAAATGAGTTTTGCTATTCCACCCTTGAATCAGATCTGCATTTCCCATGGGGCTGCCTGAGGAATTTGCATTTTCTGCAACATATCGGATGAGCGGCGATACACTGAATAAGAGCTGGAATGTGTGGCAAATGCAAGATCTGAATGGAAAGGAACAGCTCGCCGTCAGACTCAACGGGGAGGCCCTGTCTGTGGAGTTCTCATACAGAACCCAGGAGAACAGAGGGATGATAGCTTTATTCCCTTACCAAACACTCCTCTTCAATTCTCAGTGGCACAACATTTTACTGCTTGTCAAAAAAGGCTCTGCGAGTCTCATAACAGATTGTATGGCAACAGATTCACAGCAGCTGGCACCAAGAGGACAAGTAAACCTAGATGGATTCACACATATTGGAAAACTGAAGGACAATTCAGCAATAGCTGTGCCGGTGAGAATCAAATTAAACCTTTCTTTGTTATCTGTATTTACACAAATACAAGTCTTTTTATGTGTTTACATTTCTTCCACGTGTTTTCATTTTCTTCTTGAGGTCATTGCGAGAGGTGAGTTTGAAGGCTGTTTAAAGGCTCTGTCTCTTTAAATGGAATTTGGATTCTGACAAATACATTTCGGCAGATACGTGGGAATTCTAGCAGTGAGGTTCTAGTCCAACAGCGGACCTGCATAAAATATCTGATTCTCGCATCGAAATTTGAGACGTTGTTTTATTAGACAAAACCAAACATTTGCCTTTCTCTTACTTTTGGTCTAATCAGAGCTGTCCAGTTAAGAACTTTTAGATCATAAAGATCTGAGACATTAATGTGTTGCTGAAAATTATTATTTACAGGTTTGCGGGTGGTTGATGCATTACAGCATAACCGCATAAAGTCCACAAACGTTTTAGCAACATTAAGGCGAGACATCACTGGCAAAGAGGCTTTTATGCACTGGTCAATTTTGATATTTGTGGCTATTTCACATTTCCTATTGTGTTGTTTCAGATTTGTCCAAGATACACTTTTAAGTGTTTAATGCCACGTTATCTGTTTGTATCTGTAGAATTCAAATTACAATGCAGAGTTTTCTCAAAATGAGTTTTTTCTCCACTTTAATAGAACCTACATACACTAAAATATTAAGTTTTATCCCTATTCTATCCTATCCTATCATATCATATGATCATATCCTATCAATTCAATTCATATTTATTTGTATAGCCTAGCGCTTTTCACAATACACAACTTTTCAAAGCAGCTTTACAGAAAATGCACAAGTCCACGTTACAATTTATGCATGTTGTTATGTATCTATCCTATCCTATCATATCATATGATACCATATCATATCCCTGCATTGCAGTAAAACCTTTAATATGTCAACAAAATAAAACATGAATTTTGAACCTGGTTTTATCCAGTGTTCAGATTTCTGTTCTGGAAATGTTTAATATTTAAACATAACATTTTAGAAAACCAATTCCTAATGTAATCAATCTGGGGAAGTGTGGTGACATCTGTTAGTATTTTTTTTTTTTTACATTTTTTTTACCCTATTAAAAAAATGTGGTGTCTTAATACATTTTTTAAAAAAAGTACACTACTGTTCAAAAGTTTGGGGTCGTTACGATTTTTAAAAATAAAAAATACAGTAACAACAGTCATTCCTCCAGTCTTCAGTGTCACATTATCCTTCATAAATCATTCTAAAATGCTTATTTGGTGCTCCAGAAACATTTCTTATAATTATAAATGTTGACAACAGTTGTGCTGCTGGATACATTTTGTTTCAGGATTCTTTGATGAAGAGAGTTTGAAAGAACAGCATTTATTTGAAATAGAAATATGAATGCTTTTACTGTAACTTTTGATCAACTTAATGCCTCATTGCTGAATAAAAGTAATGAATTTCTTTCAAAAACTTACTGACCCCAAACCTTTGAACAATATAGTGTATAAGGGAATGTGTGTATCTTTATACTGACAGACATGAGGTTTGTGTCTCCCTCAAAGCAATGATCAGTAACATTTGTGTGTAACTTTTCAATTAAGTGTCACCAAATGATATATGTACATATTATGAGCTCAGTCCTCTAAACTCATTGAAATTCATCGTTCTGCCAAAACAAAAAGTGCAGCATATAAGCTTGTTTTCTTGTGCTAAAAACTAATCAATCTCTTTTTGAACAATACACATAAGCCAATGATAAACAATTCAATACACCCCACTGACTCACATCACAATGATGCTTTTTGATCGTTGTTTGTCTGTTCTTTCAGTTTGAGCTGCAGTCGATGCTGATTCACTGCGACTTAAACGTCCCGCAGAGAGACGCATGCGGTGACCTTCCAGCAAGCAGACAGGTGAGACTTGTCTAACATCTCAATTTTCATCTAAGAAACGAAAGCAACCGGAATGTAATGTTACAGCTCTGCTATTTTCCAGCA